>NC_071467.1:94236944-94908611 GCF_028500815.1 Rissa tridactyla
TCTACGAGCAGGACTAATGCTTTCTGTATCCCTGTTGCGCGCAATGGTTGTCAGTCTGTGCCTGGACTTCTGCTAGATTTAATTTTGCTGTACTTGAGCCTTGCCTGGCATTCACTCCTGCTCTGCAAACCTGGAGAAAGGCTTTTTTATTTAGCTGGTTTTTTGCAAATACTTTCTTTTGGTGAAAGCACTTTTTCAATCTGCTCAGTGCTGCACAGTTTGTTTTCATGTTTTCTTGGGTAATAGATTTGGATACAATATTTGTTGTTTTCAGAGTCGGGAAGTGACTAACCTAATTTCAGCTTTGCATGTATTCTCCAGTATTGCTTGTTCACTTGGGTGCTTTGGATATTTGGCTGTCTGAACAGAAGGGACAGAAAGATTAGGGATGCATTTTTCCAAGCCCTGGAGAGATGCTCCTAGGGGCAGCTTTTGTATGTTTTCTGGTGGTAACTAAAAATGGATATAATACTGACAGACACAAGGTATTTTGCTGTGTGTTTGTCATGAACATGTAAGAGAGTGTGGACAATCTTGAAGGAGCAGAGAAGAATAACTCAATAGTTATTCATAATGCAATGTCTTTGTTTTATAAGCATGTCCAAAGCTTTCCCAACTTGTTCAACTCCTGCTATTGTTGACCTGCTGAATCTATTCTATTTGAGGAAGAGAATACGAGTGGTAAATACTTTCTGTTTATGAAATGAATAGTTTAATTTTATATCCCTTTCTGCTGTTAGTAAATCCTCTGCATAAATATAAACACTGTTTCCCAAAAGCTTGCCTAAGAAGTGGTATTTACAGAAGTGTCAGTTGCAATTTTTTTTTCCTTGGTGTCAATTTGTTAGAGGAAAGGGTGGACTGCGAGAGCTACAATAGTACTTACTCTAGGCTCTCTGAAAATTAGGTACAACAGTATATCTTAATAAACCTTTTCGGTTAAACTAAAACTGTGTTCAGTTTAGTTCTGAGAGTCAGAAGTGCTAGAGGCTGGATTGGGGAGATCTGTAAGCCAAAAGCAAGTGGTATTCCCAGGATTGTGGCTGAACATGACTATCAAGAGAGATGACTTATACCACAAGTCCTCTGCCCTTCCTGTCAGGGCAGTGGCTGGCTAGGAAACATACACTTCTTGGCCAGTTCTGTTGGCAGCAACACGGAGACCATGCATGTTTGCATTGCTCAACCGGATTTTGACTGCTAGATGGGCTGAAGTATGCTGGAATGGATGATAACTTAATTTTCCTCACTAAAGTAAGAATTCTTGGACAGCCATAGTACATTTAAAAATCTTTGTTAAACTTGCATATTGGTTTTTTAATTCTAGTTATTTCTAATAGTCAGGATAAAGATTTGTTAGACCTTCTTTAAAGGATGCTTTTCTTGTGCTCAGTTGATATACTGCAACCAATTGCTTAGATGGTCTTTTTTTATACTAGGCCTCACTGGTGTCACATCCGGTTGCCAATGATGTATGGGTAAGAGGCTTGTGCCCAGTAGACATCATCTGCTCCTGGACTGTGCCCATCACTTCCGTAGAGAGTGGTCCAAGGGAAATTTGTCTTGTGTAAGGAGAAAAAAAAATAAATTGCATACTCCTACATGACAGAAGTATACTGTATGACTTTCACTGCCTCTTGCTTGACTACGATGTTACTAAAGACATTTAGGTCAAAGCAACCTTATTAGACTTGGTATGGATTATTCCCTCCTTGGTATAGTCCTCCCATATGGTTGTTTCAATTCCAACAGTGCAAATTTCTGCAGCTTGTTATTTACTAAAAATGCCAACATAGCTTCATAGGGCATTGACACCAAGGAAATCAGATTAAACAGTATGGTGCAATAAAGACATACGTATAAACATAACATGGTGTATAAGTGTTCAATCCCTTTTTGAGTATTAATTGCCCCAGAAGACTGTCCGTGTTCTATCACAAGGATCGAAACAGGGAACGTTTATAGAAATTACAGAAATTGCTGTGTGGTTAGCTAGCACCAGGACCCTAAGAACTTAAAAAGTATGAATAAATGTATTCCAATTACAGACTAATGCAGGTAATGGGTTTATGGTACTTAGAGGGCTAGATCTGTTCCCTGACAGCCTGCAGACATTAGGGGCCCCTCATGACCAGCCTGCAATGTAGGCATTATGGAGTGATTTTTACTTTACTGCCTTTTCCATCAGATCATCCCCTTTCTTTCACACACAAGGTTAATTCACTTCTTGATCACATTATTTCCTCGCTGCTCTTTGACAATATAAAAATTCTGAGTGGACAGCTCAATCCCTCTTCCATCTCAGATTTGATTGTTATGGTATTGCCTGGCGTCCCTCAGAGGCCTCCAGCAGCCTTTGCTGCACTTTATGACACTTAAATGGCTGGGCTACAATTTCTCCATCTATTCACGAAATGCTGTTAATAACTCATTTCCAAAGAGGCCCTTCTTTATGTCTTGGCATTAAAGGATTTTTTATTAGGTGCCAGGATAGGTGACACACAGCCCCAGTAACCAAAGAGTTAATTAATCTGTTGAAATTTATTGCCTTTTATACTGCACTCAGTGTGACAGTCCCTAAGAGAAACAGATACTATATTTACAACCGAGCTGAAATATTCAGTAATATAGTCTGCATACTGACCCACTCCATCAGTGTATGCCTTTTGCTGGAGTACCCATTAATCAACTAAGATGGATTTGTGTAATCTGTCTTCTTTCTTATTCTGAGATTCCAATAAATATTGAAATAATAATTTATTGATTACTCTGCAATATAAATGTGTAGTAAAGGCACCCAAGATATTTGCATAGTAATGCATTTCAAAGCTCTTGGCGTTCTGTAGGTATGAGGAAAAGAGAGAGATTGTAACAGTGGTTAAGAGTGATGGAATTCCTTTGGAATGCAGAACACCGAGTTCAGTGTTAGCAGGATGTGGTGGTCCTCTAAGGTCATTTTTGAGATTGGTGAAGCATAAACTGTAACAGGGTTATAGTTGTTCTCTAAAATCTCTATATTAAGGGTAAGCCAATGTTTTGTTATTGGCCTCTCATTTGGGTAACAATAAATACAGGGGCATTTGACAGTTTTGTGAACAAAAATGTTTCAATTCTTTTGAAGTGAGGTGCTTATCAGAAGATACTGAGTTTGTTCTTTCAAAAAATAACAGTGTGGGCTGCCCACTATATTGAAGTCCTGCTGTAAAAGATGTGTATTCCTGTAATATACATGACCCAGTGGGGCAGATTATTTGATGCAGCCCTCCTGAGAGGTGAAATACAGAAGGCTCTGTCAAGAGAGGGATTACAACAGTTTTGGCATGAATTAGAGACTTTCTGGGGACTGCTGTAATTCATAGCAGCCTTTCTTTAGCCAGTGGGATGCAGTATACCATGTATTTTCTATAGCAGTGAGATCCAAGGTTTCCACACACTTAACCATGCTCTATACTAGGGCCTGGCATGGAGTACAAGGCAGTTTTTGTTGTTGACTCTATGCTGCCTTCCTGTGTTAATTTCTTCCTACCTCCTTGTAGTTTACTCATTTGCCTTTTTTATCACTTTAGGGGTGGATAAAGGCCATGGCAGAAACAGAAAGAAACTCTGCGTAACTACTGAAGTGTCGTATACAAGTAGAACAGTTTGCATTCAATTGCTGAGCAAATCTCTTTGTTGTTTATGACATTGTATGGTACATGTACATGGTACTGTCTATGATACCGTGGTACATGGTACAAACAGGACTAAACCTGTGATCGATTTTAATTCTGTTTTTAAAAACTGCTGCATCAAAAAGTTAAGGATGGACAACCTTCTTGGAATATTACCTGCCGAATATTGAATGACCCTTGTGAGGTAGTCACAATTTACCTCTTTATGCTTTTTCTTCTCATTTTCTTCACTTCCTGATGATAAGAGCTAGAAGCAGCCTTACAATAGACAGTAAGACTGTGGTATTTCTGCCAGAGAAAGTTACAAGAGAAAAGCTGAGCAAGTTTTTTGGATCGCTCTTGGAGAGGTGTTCTTTTACTAACTGCAATTAGAATTTTTGCCCTTACTTCACAAAGGCTTCTGCCTTTGCAGACAATGGATCGATAATTAGATAAGAGGATTTCCTGGCTGCTGTTTAGGAAAAACAGATCATTGTCCTTTCTTTGAGAATGCCTACAAGAAAAAAATCTGCTCTGGCAAATTCCTTTTCCCTAAGAAATTAGAAGAACCAGTCAGTATGGCTGTTTTTGAAGTTTCAGTGGCCCATTTAGGAGACTCTAGTGTCTCAAAAACTGAGAAGGATCAATTTTTGTAGCATTAACACAGAAATACATCCCTCTAGTAAAGTGGCTTTCTTATTAAGAGATTACTTATGGTTATCAGCATAACTCTGTCATGTAGTGTATGAGATATTTAGTTTTGCCTATTATGCTGTAAATGCAAGTTTTTTTTCTCTTATATGTATATGGATAGCCACTGTGTGAGACTTTCAATGTAACTATTGGTCTGTTTTGCCCTGAAGATTCAAATGCAAAATTTCATCGCTGCTTATTTTTCCTAGATCCCAAATAAGTTACCAAGACTGGAATATTTAGGGTTTTTTTGCTTATGAAAAACTTTAACCTCCTTCTGGGTGCTCTGAGGTCTGCTCTCTCAATAACTTGGTATCAAGCAGTATTATGTATTTGTCTAGTATCAAATGTAGCATATTCTCGCTCATGAAAACCATGATCATGAGTGGAGTTTTGGGTGATAATTTTTTTCCTTGAAAAGTGCAGGAGCCCTTAGTTGAATTCAGTCACGGGTGGTTTATGCAGCACATTTCAAGTCTCCATAACAATTTTTCATAGTTTTGGGTAACTGCTTGTGATCAGAATAACTGAAGTATAGATAAAATTGTACTGCACAGGATTTGTTTTCTAGTGTCTTGCTGATAAGGTTAACCAGATGGTGAAGTATAATCATTGAGGCAGTACCATAGATCATCACAAAAAAAAAGACAAGACAGAAATGGAGGAGGATGATGAATTTTCTGTTAGTTTTCTTTGTACGTAAATTGAAAAAGACTCAAAACCTACAGAAAGCCAACCTTTAAAAACTAAACAAAACCAATGCCATTCTATCCTACATTTCTGTCTATAGCACAATATCCAAGGAAGTCAAAACCTGTTGGTTTCACTTTTTTTTCTTTAATGGAATTTCACCTATTGTGAATTTGATATAATTTTTCAGGAGTGCATATTCTGATCTCTAATTCATGACATGAAGTATCTTAAGATCAGACACAGGGGTTTAAAATATAAACTGCTTAATATGATTTTTTTCATACCACATTGCTTTGAGTGATCTGAAGTCAACTATTGTAGGAAGATCACAGAATTAAATTGCTTTGCAGCATGATCTGGCTGTTAACCCATAATTGTATAATGTTATAAATGTACAATTTTATTTTTTTAAAAATTATTTGATCCCTGTTGTCAGGAACAGGGACTTCAGTGACAGAGATTCCAGTGATAACAAAAGCGTCAGCATGGTCCTGGGGTATCTAGTAAGACCTCTCAGTTTGAATACTAAGTTAGTTGTTTCTTTAGTCAATAGCGTTCCCCAGGGCTGTCTAGTGATTACACGGGTTTGATATAAAAATGATTGCAGCACGCAGCATTGCAAGATGCACATCACTCAGTAAGTGTGCTTCCTCGGTCACAAATTGAATTGTATATCACTTGACTGTACTGATTGGATATGGTAGGCTTTGGGTGTTATGAAACATGCTGCATCTTCAACTCAGTATAGTGGGAATTTTGGTTCATTGAAACACTTTTTGGAATGCAAGATAGGGTCTGATATCACATATTTGTAATTATGTTAAATACTGTGAGACTTGCGTTTGCAACCTTTTGAGGGGTATGAACCTTGTTTTTCCTGTGAGTTTGTACAGGAATTAAAACGCACTGCCTGACTGCTATTTCAGCGCAAATGAAAAACAAAATGAATGGAAACAAACTATTGCAAAGTATTGCCTGTGTAAGGGCTTATGTGAGTAGGCTGTTAGGAATGCGCTAGGATTTGACTAGAGGAGAGGAGTCAGAATAGAGGAGTGTTAGAGGGTGTGAGAATCGTGCTGCTGCAGATTGTCTTCCATTAGCATATTGATAATGTAGATTGTCAAAGAATTTGTACACATTTTAGATTTGGTGATTTTGAGGCTGTTAGTGTAGATGAGGGATTACTTATGCTTCTAGCATAGCTATTAGAATGACTGAAAAGTTCTTTAAGCATTATTAGGACATTGCAGGCAAGCCATTACTATGGGCAAACTGATGGTCTGAATGAAACTTAAGCCTCTTCTGTCAGGTATGTTAGAAAAGTCTCTGTGTGTTGCAGATACTCATAAAATGAATAAGAATGCAAGTGTAACAACATACCTGAGGAAGTACTGATTGTTATACTAGTGTTTCATGGTGATTTCTAGGAGGAGACCAATTATTTAAATTTCACAGGTGATTGTATTTCTGGAAATAGTTCTCCAGTTTTACGTGGAACCTTTTTCATTGTTGTCCCTACTAAGATTAAAAAAATATTATACATTATAACTTCAGAAGTTTGTATATCTTCTAGAATTTTCAGCAGTTGCTATCGGTTATTCAAGTTCTGGATGAAGAATCATTTTCTAACCAATTATTTTTGCAGAAAATTTACTATTTCTATTTCCAGATGTGTCTCTATATATGACATTTTTATTTTTATTTACTTTTAGAGAAATTATGGTGTAAGAACTGTTGTGGATGATTGAACCTATCACTTCAGCACTGAAATAGTATATATGTTCTGAGTGAAGATATTCAGGAAAAAGCCATTCAATGACTTAAAGGTGATTTCTGCTTCACTGTACTTCGAATGCTTTCATAATAACCCTGAAAGAAATGAAGGTTATATATATATGTCTTTACTGTTATGCCCGTGATTAACTCAAACATGAAGTTTTTTTTAAATTGATAGTCATTTGGGACTGTGTACAGCTATGGTGTAAGGAAGTGTTGCACCATCCAAAGTCAATGGCAGTTGTGCCCTTATATGCCAGGCCTGACTATGGCCTCTGTCTGTTTAGCCATACTATATTAATATCATTTGGATATTCCCAGAGGTTATGTTTTCTTACAAGCTACATATAACGGTTGGCAACTTGTGACAGGTGCACTCTGGTTCCCATATGTCTTATGCAAAACTGCAGGAAAATGTATCTGTGCTTTTAACATCAATATGCCAAAATGTCAAGAGTCACCTCTCAGCATAAAGACCCTCAGAAATACAAAAGAAAAGTGCTTGGCATCATCCCTTGTAAATGCAGGCCTGTCTGAGAAGCTGTCTGTAGAAATACATCTGTCAGTCATTGCAGAGTACTCTCTGTGAGGGAACACCATGCAACACTGTCGCGGCTTAAACATTGTCCCTTCCTTCCATGTAATGGTGCATCTGCCATGAATGCCAGTTGACCGCAAAACTGAATGATGTTCAAGGTGAGGCTGTCATTTGCTGTTGGCTTATATTAAGCCACTGTCTAAAGAAGTAGGATTATAGCTGGGCAAATTGTAATGAATTATCCATGAGCCTCTTGATGATATCTCAACAGACATTCACCTTGCTTAGGTTTACCTCTTCTAATTTTTATAAATTTTGATGTATGCATCTGAACTGCTTTTTCTGGTCGTTCAAGATATAACCTGATAAATTGGTGCTATGTAGAGTTACATTAGACCCCCCTTTGTAAAAAGAAAAAAAACTAAGCTGTGTGGTAGTTGATCTCTGTATCTTACCCAACCCTAAGCTATTTTTTTTGGTTATGTTTCTCCGTGGTTGCTACTAATTAAGAATACTTTATATTACATTAAGTTTAGAAAGCAAAACTGAAAGGCAATATGATAATATGCGTAATATTTAATTTGCATGTGTGTCTAAAGAAATTAAAGTAGTGGAATCAAATTATAGTTTACGTTGATATCATCAGGAATTAGAAGTTGAATTATACCAAACTATAATACCCATGAACTTGACAGAAAGTCAGGGGCAAACCTCTTAATGTTATCCGTAGGTCTGGTTTGGGTTTGTGGTGGTTTTTTTTTTAAGGTATGATTTAATTTTTTCTTCAAAATTATAACAAACTGATGCATGGAACATAAAAGGACAAGTAGTGTCATGGCTGTTTAACAGAATTATTAGTAATATATTTCAGAGTAAATATTAATTGATAGAGCCTTTTCTTAAGAAGATGCTTTTTCAGATTATAGAGGTGGATCTAAATACCAAGTTTTTGTCTTTTCCAGAAATTTGCTACTGACATGACTCAAGTTTTAAGCATTCTGCTCGTGAGATCTGCCTCAAACAATGCGAAAATCCCCACATACTAAAACCTGACTGTTACTTGTTTAAAAAAAAAATGGAAATATTGCTTGAGGGTAGCATGTGAAAATTTCAGATTGCTCAAGTGTGAAATTTTATCTTTCAGATTTGTGGTCCTTTTTTCAGTTACGGAGGTAAAATTCTGTGTTTATTTGGGGAAATGGCAATACCAGCATTAACACATTATGGTTTACTATTTTTCCTACACCAAGAAACTAGGTACAGAAGGATATAAAACACCCGACAGTAATTTATATAATGTTCCTCATACATTTAGAAATCTAGAAATTTGGTGTTCAGTTTGCCCATACTTACTTCTGCTAACTATCACTTTCCTGCCTTTATTTTTGTTAAGTAAATGCCTTACTTTGGCGTACTGCTTATTATCATTGAAGTTGGCAGAAATTTTCCCTTAATTCCTCTTTATTCAGCTGGAGTCCATGGGTGGGGAAATAATGTATGTCATCTAGTAATGTTAACATTATTAATGTGAGTATTGTTGGGGAAGTTAAGATTCAGACAAACGAAATTTACAAAAGCTTGTTTTAATATTCAAAGCGTTCTGTTTCTCTGTGCTCTGTAAAAACTTCATCTCTGTCATTCTTTTATATAACAATAACAAGTGATGAAGTCAAGCTTATGTAAAAAGTAAAGTAGTGTTTTATTTATAGATTTATTCCAAAAAGTTGTATTTTGAAAAGCTTGCCATTATGAGAAAATCTTGGTGCTGTATAAATAGCATACATTTAAGGAAAACCTTTTAATGTTAGATCATTCTAACATTAAAATTCGTTGTATTTCAAAGAGAAACAAAACTAAATAGCATTTAAGTCCCATTTTGGCCTGTAACATAAATTTCACCTGCAAAATACATTTTCTTTCTAATGTTTCTGAATATTTTATAACTTTTTCAATGAATTTTTTTATTTTTCATTTTTCATATGAATTTTTCATATTTTTCAATTTTATTTTTATCAAATTACTGACTGCCTTGACCTTCGAGGACAAAATTGTTATAGGAAGCCAAGTGCAGTGTTTTTTTTTTTTCCTCCTGACTTGACTTTTTTTTCCAAGGAAAAAAAACCAGTGATGTATAAGCTAATGTTCATATTGAGAGTGACAGTACTTTAATATTCAAGAAACAGTTCTAACTAAGGATCTTTTAACTAATTTGCTGCTATAAACATTAATAAATTAGCATTCACAGCACCCCTGTGAGTGCTATGGCAGAACTGGTTAGGAAAACTGCAACTGAACACTTTTATGTCAGAAAATTCAGCTCTTTTAAGATCAGTCTGCTTCATGAAATAATTCTTTTTCCTGAAAAATTATTCTGAAAACCAAGATACTTGGATAGTGGCAACGTCCCGCTGTGGTAAGAAACATGTTGATGTTTTTTATTTTTTTTAAATTTTATTTTATTTATTATGTAGACAGACACAGCCTGCACTAGAGGGAAGAGATTCAAGGCAAGGAAGTTTGTTCTTATATAAATGAATTTGGACTTGTCCAAATGATGTTGTAAGAGACAGTACCTGTGGCTTCCACTCCATACCAAGGTGTCCTGGCCCCATATTTCAAATAACAGTATTCAGGCCTTATTTGCTATGCTTGTATTTGCCAATCAATTGGAAAAAGGCCCATTTTCTTGACCTGAAGGTGTCACCCTCCTCTTAGGGATTACCTTCCTCCAAGGTTCAGCATTGATAAGGCAGCGTAACTTTGGCTGTGCTCTAGAGGAGATCTGAGTTGTGAGAAAGTGCCTAAACTAGAGCTACACAAGACAGGAAAGGTAAAATTGCAGAGAGAGGTTAAAATAGCTGAGGTGGGTTTGGTTAAAAGTTCTTAGAGATTCAAGAAGGTTATCACCAACATGGAAAAACTGAAAGAAAAAAATGATGTTGGCAGATGGGAACTCAACAACATCAAGGAGCAGCCACTCCAAGGAGCAAGAGACCAACCTTTCCCCACCTGGATGATGCCTGCCTAGGTGGAAAATACTCATTATTATTGAGGCATGTTATTAAGGATGGTGACCATATTAATGCCTACTGTAGTAGTTCGTCTGTTCTAGTTGTATTTTGTGTGTGTTAGCCAATAAATACGCGTTTTACACTTCTAAGTTGCATGTAAAAGGTGCCCAAGCAAAGCGATGCAGAGAAGGGAGAGTTAAAAAGGCAAATTAATAGTTTGTGTCCATAAAGCTAAACTCATTCTTACCTGTTCCTTGCCTGCCTTTTCCCAGAATAGGCTGCCCTTATCCACATTGTGTATTGAGAACAACAATTTTGTTGGCCCTCGGACCAAGTCTAGACATTGTCTGAGGGAATGCTACTTGGCATGGCACGAAGCCATAGTGGACAACATGCCACAGCTAGATATTATAGATGATTAGAAGTTAGTACTCAGTCCTGTGCCTTGGCCGTGCTCTGTTTGCTACTGCAGATGTAGCTATTCATTCTAAGCAGGACGTGTTCTTTTTTACCACAGCTTTTAATGGAACTATTTCAGTGGCAACTTAATTTTTTCCTGCTGTGTGCACACAAGATTGCACCTTGTTCAAAATCTTCCTTTTCTCCATTCATGTTCTTGCTTCCCAGTTCTCTGGCTCAGTAGAGAACTCTCTGCAGCTGCAGAGCCAAAATGGTATTTTTTTAACTGTTTGCTTTTAACTCTGTTGTTGTTGTTACTGTTTCAACACTGTTTGATTGATTTGCTATGATTTTCCCTGAATCAAAAAAAACAGGATATGAACCAGAGGTAGTAGACTCAGTGTCTGAATAATAAATGAAGCAAGGCAAATGAAGGAAAAGGGAGAGGTATTAAAGGAATTCAGAATTATTTGGCCACATCAACTTGGGGGAAACGATCCTTTTATGAGGAAACTTTGGTGTTGTGAGTTCATACCAAAATCTAACAGAGTATAAGTCCTAAAGCAGAAGAGAACAGAATAAATATTTTATCATGTCCTTCCACAATTTGTCATCATTAACCAGGTGACTTTTCGGCTTGAGTGACATGTGCTGCGTTGCTATTGTTTTTTACTGTAGCAGTTAGGGCTGACAGGATTTTCAGCGAATGAGCAGCTGCAAGTCTCCTAGGAGAGGCAATAAAATGTCCCAGAAAAGTATCAGTTTCGAAAACACATTGTTTCAGCTCCAAAGCTTAATGTTGGCTTTTGTCAGGAATGTATTACAGTAATTGGGATTGCAAAAAAAAATTGGATTTCAGGGAATTTCTCCAGGGTGCAATTCAAAAAGAGGGATGAAGGTGGGAGAAATGGTGCCCAGAGACAAGTTAGATGGTGTTCAAACTAGGCAAATGGTTGAACTTAGTCTGCTTATAACAAACTAATGTGCAGCATCAAATACAATGTTTTATGTCTGTCCTTACTTCTGCATGCATTTCTATAGGAGAACCTGACTGTTAGCATCATCCCCAAATTCTGCCGGAGCTTTAGAATCCGAATAAAACTTTGGGTCCTGTGGAACTTGTGCCATTTCCATTTTCCCTTCATTTGGTGGGAGTTAACTAGGAAGTGTTTTGTTGCAGCTTTTCAGCTGTGTTGTTATTTCTTTGTCCACTTTTTTGCTAGATATATGTAGATGTCCTTGTGCATTGTGTTTCTGTGGTTAACTGTTACCAGTAGTGCTCTGAATGATCTCTCTAGCAGCTTTAACGCTGTTGTAAGATATCGTGGTGATTCAGATGAGTTTCTTTCATTGGCATTTTATAACCATTTACTATATTCTCTGGTTTCTACATTGTTTATTTTGCTGATCTTATTTCCTTGGATGAGGTCCAAAGTAGCTTCTGATCATATAAAACCAGGCAATTATGTATTCAACTATAAAATTATATTATTAATTTAAATATTTTTTACTGATTGCCCTAGGAGTTGATCTTTCAGTTCAGTTTGGTATTTCCTGACTTCTTAGTACAAATTAATATATTAAATTATTTTTTGTATTTACCTTGTGGTAAAAAGATAAATATATGCTCTTGAATGAGCACTGGCACTGTTAGTGGTGTCGTTAGGTTCTCAGGTGCAATATGTAGACAGGACTATTCTGCTTTGGGGCCTTTTTTTTTCTTTTTTTTTTTTTATCATTGTTGAGCGTGCATTGTCATAGATATCAGCAGGTGTTTGGATTGGGGCATTGTTAGAAATAACAAGGTAAGGGTCAACAAGGACTTATTTTTTTTTAAATAATGCTTAAATAATCTTTCAGTTTAGCTTTAGCTGTTTTTTACAGTTTTTTTTCTTTTGAAGAATGCATATTAATTATGAGAACAGTGAATTGGAAACATGTTTCTGAGACCTATGCTAATATTTACTTATCAGTAAAATAATCTAAACATGAAGTTCCACAGACCAGGTATATGACCTTCACTAAAGAGTTACCTGACAATTACCTCATGTCTGCACTAATTTCTGAAAATATATTGAAAAATGATTAAATTAATTTGTTGTAAAGTCAAATTAGACTGATGTTTTTATTTTTAATTCTACAGATTATCCAACTTCAATTAAAAAAGTAAAATGAGTTTAGTCTCCTCCAGCTTTGGCCAGAAGAGGGAACCATCTCACTGTATCAGCCACTTCTGTGACTGCACTTAAAAACTTTTTGCTTTTGTTTTTATTCCTGCATTGCAACTAGATACTGCCTAGCCGTCTTAGGACTTCTTCAGAATCATAAAGATATTTATTTACCTTAGGGTTTATTAACACCTCATAAATTACGTTGAGTTTATTGTGTTCTGCATTTACTACCAGAAAAAAAAAAAGATATTGCTTAGTATGGGCTTGTTAACTTGATTGCTTTGCATGTTAAGAGCTTACATCTTCATTGTTTATGCACCACTAAAATAGTATAATTTGCAGTAGTACTGTCTTTAAGAAGTGCAGTGAATAAAAAAAAAAAGTGAATATGATAGGTTGAATCCTCTAGTGTGTATTAATGCAGGTTTTGTTACACAGCTAGTCCATGCATCCAGAGCATTTCCAGATTGCAGAGAATGGAAAGTACTTGGGAATTACTGATACAATTAGGGGCTTTAAGATTGGGAATCTTGGTTCCAGAAACAAGTAATTCCTCTTCAGTGCACAGAAACCTCCATGTAGATAATAGCAGATACTGCGTTTCATTGATTGGAAAGGGACAAGAATTGTATTTTCCCTATTTACCCTCAGCCCACAAAAATTATTTTTAAAAGATATCAGAATCTCATTTACTTTGCTTGGGCTTCAGCACAGGGAACCTCCATCCTGTTCCTGTAGCTTTTATGAGATTGTCAGGCAGAATAGCAGGTATGATTCTCAGGCTTCCGTCAGCTGCCTGTGATTGTTACAACCCCTTCTGTGCAAATAGCTGGGTGGAAGGAGAATGAATTCACAGGTCATTTTTTCCCATGGTGCTGGAGGATGTGACATGCAGATAGGTAGAGGGATACAGTATTGTTTCCTTACGCTTTTTCCCAATACCCCAACGCTTTCTGCAAAGTCGTTGTGGCACCTGGGAAGTGAAACATGCCGTGGTGGAGTATTTTGCAAGCTTTCTAGCTTTATTATGCACTGAAGTAATGCTAGTGCCTAAATACCAAGGTAACTCTGTTAAAAAAACCCCAACCAAACAACAAAAGCCAACGAGCAAAAAACCAACAGCTTTGAACCGGTCTTTACTTTTTGAGTTTCATTGTGTTCCTGAGATTATTCACTTGTCAGGATGCCACTTTGGTCTGAGATGAATTGCAGAAGCCCTTGTACATTGTGCACTCAGGACAGCAAGGCTTTACATTTTGGATGACACTGGAATGCATTAATGTGTTCTGTCCAGGTGTCCTTTGTTTTTAATTTTGTTTTCAGGCTTCTGTTTACTAATTTGCCTTAGCTAATTTAAAACTCCTGGTAATGATAAGAGGTGATCAACACTCAAATGTATAATTTGAGTGATCTACTGTTTCATATGGTCAATGGCTCTGAACTGAAAGCAGATAGAGCAGGTTACTGGCTGATAAAATTCTGCCATTGCATTCATTGCATCAAAACATCCCAAATTCCATGAATAAGTAGTCTTTGGGCTGAGGTTTTGTCATTCAATGTCAGTTGTTATTCATAGTATACCAAAATTATCAAACTTATTTTAAGAGAAATTTAATTTTTTAGTTGTACTGACTAGATCTCCCATGTGCATTTACTGGGGTCACCTGGAGCTGTAATGCCTGGCATTCAGGGGAATAAAATTACTCTTAGGTTCTTAAACATGACTGTAGAAGTATAGCTTTAAGCACCTAGTTGTAAAAATGTTAAACATACTGATAGACATAACATTATGAAGTGACATAGAAACACTCTTAGGAGGACCATCCACTTTAAGAAAATGGAGTCAAGGAAAGGTTATGACCAATTGAAAATGCTGTACTGAGCATAAGCAGGAGAAAATTTAATTGTCTGAGATGTACATTTCCTAGGGCACACGATTAATTGTAGTGGAAATGTTCAATTGCTTGTAATTTTGCAGAAAATTCCCTCCTGGGCTCTGAAACTTTACATGCTTAGTCATAGCCTAATGGAGCATTTTCTTAGAAAGTTCAGCTAATTTTTTTTTTAGTTATACATATGGGAATAAAAACAGTTTTGGGGGACTTAATGTAAATATGGCTCAAACTGACAATAAGAACTTTGGATTTACATGAGACTAGTAGAGATTAGATTAGTTTTTTGGGTTTAGGTGTTTTCTGGTTTTTAGATTTTTTCTTTTAGAGTTTGATGTGCGATGTGTTCTGATGCAGGAATACAATTTTGGGGAAAAAAGATTAAGCAAGAAGTATTAAATATATTTGTCTAAATACATAATATATACTGTAACATTTAGTTCATAGCTGCAGCAACTTCTCGCAGTGTTAATATAGCATATGTTCAACTGTATGCTGAAATATGTACTCGGTGTCTCCTAGAACAACTTAAAATACTTAGGACATTTGTATATTAACAGTATCAGCATGTAGTGCTAACTCAGTGTTCCTTTCTTTAAGAAAGTCTTGGGAAGTGTTGCTTGAATAAAGGTGCTGGCTAGAACAGCACCCCTTGTGTGCAAGAGGTAGCTTGCTGGACTGTTCAAGTGATGGTATTTGTTTAAGAGAATACCCAGAATGGTGACCTTGGGTTGAGGTATAGTCTCTGTCTGTCCCTACACTGACATATGTTCCATTTTCACTTCATATCACAGTGGAGTTGCGGTTATTTCATGACTAATCTTATTTTGTAGTTATTTTATTTTCCTGGTGAATTGCATTTAACAAACATTCCTTTCTAGCATTTCGTTCTCACAGAACTATGCAGTCTTCTCCTAAAAAGTATTAAGATTGTGTGATTGTGAGAAAACTCATTGAGTTGATGTTTACTTGTTTGCATGTTATATTTGGATTTTGCAGGATATTTTCAGCATCTAAATTGAAATGTTTCTCATGTTTCAGTGCTATATTTAATTCACTGTTTTACTTTTCTATTACATTTACAGTTGGTTTTGGTTGTTCACTGAAGACCATCCATAGTAGACTTGCAGATAAGTTGTGTACTTTTAATGGTGAGCTAGTATTTTATTTTATTAGATGGATATTATGAAAGCAGAGAGCATGATAGGATGTAGAAGTCCCTCTATTTGTGGTGTACTCTATCAGAGTTTATTATTTGGTATTACATAATTCTTCTCTTCCTCAGAGAGTATGCCCATATGGAATAATTTTTATTATCTACTTCGGAAGTTTTCACAGTAATTTTGCTACAACTTAGTTAAAAATGACCTTGGATAAAGCTAGTGGATTTTTTTTTGGTCCTCCTGTGGTTACCTAAGGCAAGTTTCATTGTGTATCCTGCAGCAAATCTTGATGGCAAATCTCTAGTTAATGGAAGGGAGAATTTTGCTCTAAATGCCTATAATTGTAGTTGTTAAATACACATATGTTAACATATAGTTAGGTTTGTATTTCTCCTTGCTGGTTGTAGAGCTCTAGTTGCAACTCCTTTGTATGACATTTTTGCAAATTTAGGTAATGGAGGATTTAGAGTCAAAGTTGTCAGTATTTATTGGAGAAGTTAAAAGTGGCTGGATTTGCACAGAGATTAACGATGGAGAGAGTAGCTATGTTCACAGTAGGGGTTATTTTGTCTCTTTTTCAAATTTTTTTTTTCCCAAGTGGAGAGCTGTAGGATAAATTTTGACCCAATGAGACACCATGATTCATGAAGCCTCTGTAACCATCACATCCCTCCACCACCTTGTTTGTGCTTTTGCAGCACGTGTAACGACAAATACTCAGTACCACTCTTGCTTAAAATAATATTTGCTCAGGTTCTGAAAATGCAGGAAACATTCTTCAGCTGTGTCTAACATTTGTGGAAGTAAAATATTATATAGTTTGGGCTTAATTTCTTTCTAAACTTCGTAAAAGCAGTTTTGCTGGTTAGAAAGAAGGCTCAACACCTAGATGCATGTAAAACTGTCTATACTCTAATTCATCTGTGTTTAAGTGGCTATTAAAAGTGTCATTAGTATAAAACAAACTTCCTTTCTCATAGAAAGTTTGTGATATGCTAACCACTGCTGAGAACGGAATAAATACAGAAGAAAAAAAGATCAAGTAAACTGGAGTATTAACGGTTGTGTGAGTTTTTGTTTTCTGTTTAAAATAAGGAACTGTGATTAATAATGGAATTGGAAACTAACATGCTTAAGTAGTTAGGCAACATACAGATATATGATTTACATGCTCAAACATAGTATTTGCTTCTCTTTCTTTGCTGTTAATTAATGTTAGAGTGGCTAGCAGATTTATTTTTTTTAATAAGCCAGTAATTCAGGAAAGCATATTCAAAAGGGCCCACTATTTTGTGTGCTCTGCTTCTTGCATGCCTACATTGAAAGGTCTTCAGTGTGATTTTCACAGGAGGTGAATGATCTCAGCTCTTGTTGAGCTCAGAGCAGTGGGTACTGATTACCTTTCAAAGTTATGCTTTGGGAGTCCCAAAATGAGAATCCAGATACTGAATTACTCAAATTTAGCAAATGGTTTTAAATGCATAGACTGTGATATCTGTCTTTCAGTTCCTTCATTTACAAGGAGGCAGAACAGCAATTCCCCTGTCTCATTAGGGTGTTAAAAGGTTTAGTTGGAAGTCTCTAGGATACTTTGAAAATGTAGAACACCATCAAAGAACAATTTAATATAAGCCAGAATCAATTGTGTCCTGCTTGCTGGTGCCAGAGAATAGAGAAGCTCTTCTTCCTCTTTTATGTAGGAGGTAGCAGTTTTGAAAGCTCAGAGGAGAATGGGAGTGTGTAATAGTGTGCCTCAGTTCAGATGCCCAGTGTAGCCACTGATTTAGGGGAAATCTCTGCAATGAATTCTAGTTTGCATCCCTCCTTCCTTGGAGACAGCATTACCTCCTATTATTCTGTATAACAAACTCATCATATAGATTCTATATTCTTTGTTAATTCACATTAAGATTGATGAAAGAAAGTATTGATCAAAGTCTAAACCCTTCGTCTTAAGAGCTCAGAGTGGAATTCATCTTGTCTTTAGACTACAGTGTAGAACTCTTGAACTTGACCCTGTAGTTTCTGCTCTTAGTCAATGTAAAGAAATGGGCGTCTCTAGGATATGATTCATCTTGACCTTCATCTTCAATATGAGATAGATCGAACCTAGAACTACCGTGGGCTGGCTCATGAGCAGACATCTGCATTGTCAATGTTTAAAATTAAAAAAGCTGCATCCTATCCTAACTTTCTGGAAATCCCCTGAAGTTGATAACTGGAGAACTGCCTGATTCATGCGTCTTAGCTGGGCTCAGGTATAACATGAATGTTGCATTGCTCAGACTGACCTGTTCATCTGCAGAAAGAGAACTACAGTTATCTGGGGAATTTCAAAGCCTAACAGGATGGCTTTACTGGGTTTTGATAATTAACTGGCTAAGTAGGAAGGTATTTCAACTTAATTTTATACTGGAGCTCCTTGGTTCTGCATGGGTTTTGTGCTAGCTGCTTACATCTTGCACTGGATTTGGACAGTTTGTTTTTCCTCCATGTTTATAAGCCAGTAGCTGCATATCAAAACCTAGAGTCACTTGAACACTTTTAGTGTGGGCTCTGAGCTTTCTTATGGCCTGAGAGTATCAAACAGGAGCAGGATTGAGTTTGCGGTAGTCTTGGCAAGATATACACTAAGAAAAATGCGGTCATTTTTGTGTCTACTAAATAAAATTCCCCATGAAGTGTGCTTGCACTCCATTTAATCTTTTTTTTTCATTGATTGACTTAAGCAAAACCACTCACTTGAATAACTAAGAACTCAGCAGCATGAGTAAGGTCTCTATGGCCTGGCTTGAGTTCTTACTAACTATTGTGAATGGTTCGTGAGAAATCCCCACACTGAAATACTGAAAATATGAGCCCAACATCTTTGATTAGTATACAGATTCTTGAAAAAATGAATCTCGTCAAGAACAATTTATAAGCAGGACTAGGACTGAAAAAAGGGGGAAAAAACCACCACAAAACCATAGGAAGAAATTAAAAAACAAACTAAACAAACAAACTAGTTTTTTAACTAAATTAAAAAACAAACAGACAAACAAACTACGAATTCTTATGGGAAAATGAAACGTGAACATGGGAGGATATTCTGTGTAGGGTCCATGGGTGCTGCTCAAGTACGTGAGAGGATACCTGTCATTGAACTAATAATACAAGTTCTTAAATATGTGATACTAACTCTCTGATTTTCACATTGTCTTTTACAAGTAGTCTAGCTATTATCAGTCAATATTATGAGTCCCTATGCAATATTGCGTGCTGCTTATCTATTTAAGGGCTAGATGCTGCTACCTTTGCTTGCCTTGCCAGAATATGTAGCTGATGGAAGCTACCCCTCACAACAAGGTCATAGCAGTAGTTTCTACTTCAGCAGAAGTCTGTTCTGGAAAGAGGCACCATGTCCAACATAAAGTCCCTTTTATTTCAATGCAAAAATCATTGAATATGTTGTTATTTAGTGTCAGAGAGAAAGACAGAATCTCGCCTTTGGAGGGTGAAGCAAAAGCAATTTCGATAAATCAGTTGAGAGTCGATGACAGTGAGCTGTGAAATGCAAAGATAACAGTTAAATGTTTAAATTAAATCAAAAGAGAGGAGTACAAAGTTTGAAATCATAAAGAATATTTTTTTCACTCCTCTGATACCTTATGTTGAATAACCAGATCATTTTATTATTGCAAATACTGTGGCAGTAATCTTTTACTGCTTGCAGTATAGGCCTACAGCATTAAGTTAGTATAAAATTACATATAGTTTAATATATCTGTACAACACCTTTAAACAAGCTTCTCTAGGCAGGAAGGTTATCCGTCTTATAAATCTATTATTTCATTGTACATCTTGATAGCCTAGCATTGCTCCTAGCCATGTTTAAGCATTAAATAGTGCATTATTATTTCACATAAATCAACCAGAGATGTGTGAATTCATAAATTTTGCATTTGCACAGACAGTATTTTAAACGTTTTACGGCTTCGTGGGAACTTAGTATAAGAACCTGTACACAAATCAGTGCCCAGGAAATTTCAATAAAATTTAATATCACAGTTACTGCTTTTCAAAGTCATTGCTTGAAAATATGCAACATTTCTAAATATAAGAAATGTTTTAACGGGGTCTAAAAATTACAAACAAAACTTGGAAGCAAGGTCTTTGGTCAGGTATTGCAGGATAGCTCCGTTATTGCAGTGGAGTGGATGGTTTTTCTGATGTACCCTCTGTTGTCATCCGTGTTGTTTTTTCTGCTTTATTTGTACTTTTTTTAGTGCTCCAACTTTTTGTTTCTTTTTGTTTTTCACCTACATTCTTCTAGGCCACTAAAGTGTAAAGAATCATGCGCAAGCCTGATTGTAATAATTCAAGAAACTCCACTGAACTTAAATATCTACGTGAGGTTTTTCAGATTTGGATTCTTGTGATTAAAAACCTCGAAAGTACCTTCTCAAGAGATTTTATTTTCATACAATAAGTTATATATTTATTAAATGCAATGTAAATATTCTGCTGTTAAAAATGACAATGTCAAGAAAAAAAAAGTAAAGAACTATGCATCATGTGTTATGCCGTTGTATCACATGATAAGGTAGCTCTATGTTTTACAGAGGAAAAATAAGCATATTGGGACAAGACATCCACATAACTGCTGAATTATTATTGCTTCTGGACCCTATTATGTTTCCTATGTCAAGTTTTCAAAAGTTGACTTTATTTATCAGTAATAAGCTTAATTTTGTGAATTCTCCATTACAGTACAATTGCAAGGTAATTTGGTATTCCCTTCTTCACAGATGGGAAGCAGAATCAGGGAAAGCTAAAAGCTATGTGGTCTCATGCCCATTCTGCCACAAGAATTACCTTTACTTCTTTCGAATGACCCAAAGGGCACCGGGAAGTACTTTGTAGGGAATGAAGCCCACCTGTGTTTGATCTCCAAATGAATGGAGATGGGAGGAAAGCGGGAAACCACTTACAGTTCTTTTGCACTTTGCAGAGAAATACAGATCTCTCTTTTTTCCGCCATTCAGCTTCTTCCTCCAGACCCTTGTATGTACATCAAAAGGGAACTCCTTACAAATCTCAACTCCAGATTGTACACCAGCAGGCTGAATCAGGCTCTTGAATATTTTACCTACAGATTGCACGGATAATTTGTTGCAGAGCCAGCAGTGGAATCTGTATTTAGAAATACTGAATTCTGTTTTCTTTTTGTGGGTCCATCTTTTTTTTCCTTAACACTGTCTCATGTTGAAGTGAATGGAAATTTTGCCATAAAATTTAGAATAATATCCCATTATTATCCTTTGTGTCTATGCAGAAACTGTGTGTGATTGTTTAACTAGAGCGCGCAGTTTTGACTTTTTTGTTGGTTTGTTTTGTTTGGTTTTCTTTTGCACTCTTCCTTAGGGCTTGGAATTCTTTGCGTTCCTTGCAAATTGTTGTAATTGAGGTGGAAATACTTATGCACATGTAAATTCTACCATCGTGCAGTTAACTGAAATATTCTTGGCTTCAATCATTTTAGCTGTGGTCAAAAATATGGTTAGATTTTCTTTTACCAATTTGAAATGCTTTTTGTCTTACTTTCCCACAAACAATAAATATCTGAAGGGAATTTAATTGAATGTTAAAATATTTCAACTTTGGGTAAAGACTGAGCATGGAAACTTTTACCCCAAAAGACAGATGATTTAGAGACCATGGGAAACTGTTTTTTGGTGTTCATTAGAGCAGACATAACTGTACATATGGTAGACTACTGGCTTGTCTTGGAGAAACACATACAGTACAAAATTAACTTTCTACAGGACAGAGATTGCGGGGCAAATTTGGCACAGATTCTGCTCTTAGTAACTCTGGGCAACTATTCTATGTTCTACTGATTAAATGGGCAATAAGAGTGACAAAGAGAAGACTTTGCTCCAAGATTTTATAGTCTGCCTAATCTGGGAAGCAGGAGTCTTCATTTACAGTATTTGGGAAAAGTCAAGCATGACTCCTTTAAGTGTTTTCTCCTGAGCACATTGGTCTTTCCATTTCACTTTTCCCCAGCAGGTGTGTGGTTGCTGGTGAAGAGAGAGAGAAAAAATTCATCTGCATACATGCATTTGAATGGGATTGACTTTACTCATAAGAAAAAGCATGCAATATCGGGCCGCGGCACAGTATGAGAATTTATCTGAATGTGAAAGTGTGGATCCAACCAGGAAGTTATAAAGGGAAATTCATACTGTTTGGGGAGAGGCGTTGTGAAAGGTGTTCTGAAATTGAATAGTGAAAACGGTAATAATTCCCTCAACTGTAAGTTTTGAAAGTTTTGTTTGCTGCTGTGAAAGTTTCATCACCTTAGTATCAAGGTTGTTTTTTTAAAAAAAGTTTGTGTTGTGTTGAATGTACTGAAGATGATCTGTGCCTATCTGGCTTACAGATTATTGCATTCAGTTTTCCATTGCCTGGAACTCTAAGGACCTGAGATATACTGAATAGAAGAAAAACATAGTTAATAGTTTTGCCATGCACCAGTTTAAATATATTAACGCTGCATCACCAGCAGTTCTGAGTAGGAGCACTACACTAGCTCATGGAAAAAGCTTAGATTTGGAAGCAGTATAGTTGTTTTTATCTGAATGAATAGACCCCTGCAAGACCTGGGCTAACCAGTATTGGAACAGTATTGGTGTCTGGAGAACCAGGAATTTTTATTATAATGAAAAATGTTCTATATGAAAAAAAAATTATTATACTTGAAAATTAAACTTTTAAATTTTTAGTGAGTATAAATTTCTGCTAAAACTAAGATTTTTATTTTTCTTCTGGAAGATGCAGACAAAAAATTGTTGTTAATGTTTTGTGGAGTGAGGAATATTTTTCTTGTTTCTAGCAAAGATTATTTTAAAACAAGGGAAATGAAAGGGTGGGACTGACAAGTTTCATAGAGCAGTGAATTATGGAGTTGTTATTGAGTAGGAAATATATGAGCAGCTGAACATTTGAGTAGTGATTCTAGAAAAAGTTATTACACCTTGTCAGAGAAAGATTCTTTTTCTGTAATACAAAGAAGATGAAAATTTCTGTACTATTTTCTGATACACTATTGACGAGCACAACCGTCTGTGTCATGGGGTGCGTATGAAACCCCGATGCTGTAGTTTTCTACTCTGGCAGCAGCTATAATTGTATTAACATAAATGGAGTTAGCTTGGTATAAAAGTGGGCTAGTGAGGTACAGAATAAGGCTGTGTCACCTAGGCTGCCATTTTACATCTACATTGTGCTGCAGTAAAAAATTAAGTGGAGAGTCCCAACAAATCAGGTCCCTGTTGTTTTTGAAGGCTAGGCATATTTTGTGGTAGCGTTCATTACTGGGCAAGAACAGCAAAGAAGTTCAAGACTAAGATTAATGGTATCAGCAGATCATTGTCTAAAGATTAATCTTTTTAAAATGATGAGAAAGGAATAGACACAGTGGGCCTCTAGCTGCCTACAGCTACAAAGAGTAATAATAAACATTACTATGGCAGGGCTGGCTCTGGAATACTAACAGAAGCATATCTCGTTATCATCAATAAACACTAATGGTGGTTTTGTGGTGTTTTTTTTTGGCTACTGATGACTATTGAAAATGGTGTGGCTTTTTTCCCCCCTTCCTAAAGCACCAATTGTGTGCTTTCTTTTGATGTCTGACTCTTTAATATTCATTTGTTTGGGATCAATTCTCTCATGGTATTGCCACTGTATTACTTTCTCTTACAAAAACTTCTACATTATTGCCTCGGTCTAAAACTATCAGGGATTAAAAAAAAGGTTCATTACAGAAATTACATTTGCTCAGTAAACCCAGGAGGCATTGTCTTTCTCTGAGCTCCTCTATAACTAATCCTTGGTGCATGTATATTTTTTCTGTGTGTGCGCCGTTTTTATATTTAGCAGAATATGTATTTATACTGCACAGGTGGTCCACGTAGCAATTGCATAAATCTCTTTATTTTTCAAAGGCTATATGTCAGCAACTGATAGTATAGGAACGGTATGTATAGGCTAAAACACACAAATATTCTTTCTTTTTAATCTCAGCACGATTTATGCATCTCTTGTCAACATTACAAACTTTGTGGTTTGAAAAGGAATTGTGAATTTGTGTTCAAAACGATTGGAGAGGAAAAGTCTGAAAATTTTGGAATTCACACAGTTCTTGTTTCTCATAAGCTTAAAAAGGCAATCAATGACAGAAGCAGTCCACTTTATATCCAACAACAGCAATGACAATGATGATCTAAATGTCAGCGAGGATCAGATCCTGCCAGCCTCGCTCAGGCTGAGCAGTGGATTACTGCAGGAGCAGCTCCACTAAGTTCTGTCAAGCTCCTGGGGTAGTAAAATGTTAGTGTGATTTAATAGCGGTTGCACTGGGTGTCTATATAATACTACAACATGACCAGGCGTAGAGACTATTTTGCTAATTTGCTTCCATGAAAGTGGGCTTCTGTTCTTGTATTAAGACACAATTTTGACTCAGGTTTAAAATCTGAGCTTGATGCAACCAGATGTTTATGTACGATGAAGTTTGTGTGTTATCTACATGATGATCTGGGGGCTGAATAGTGCTCACTGTCTTTCAGAGTTAGGCTGCACAAAGTTGTAACATGATGATCAACTTCAAGCCAGGTGTGGGAATATGTGAATGGGTATGGTCAGGTGAAAGTAATCAGTGTGGTAGCTGTGTACATATAATGTATCATTGTATATTATTTATCACGGCATGCAGTGTTTTCCAAATACAGGAGTACTGCTGATAAGGATTACAAAGTAGGAAAATTTCAATTCTTGGTCCAGAGAGGCAGTGTTGCAAAACCATCTCCTTTCTTCAGGGCTGGATGAAGGCTGTTGCTCCCTTTGAAATAAACTAAAGGCTAATTGCTCTGGTTTTGAACAAGGGAAGTCTAAATTTTAATTGCTATAGTGTACTGAATTCTTGGCTACACACTACTAACTCAAAGGAGGTACCCGATAGGAAACTTTTTCATTTTAAAAGTTTGTAAACTTATTTAGGATGGAGATTGCACAGCGTCTTTCTCTTGTGGCTAAAATTTGATTGAGCATCTCATTGCGGGATAGTGAATTCAGTATAGGGAATTGCTTCGATGAAGAGAGGGTAAAATTGACTTGGAAGTCTTACCTAGCTTTACTGCAGGTAGTCTTAGAACTGAAATGCATGTTTCATTTTGATATGGAGTTTGGCAAATAAGATGTGAAGATCTAAAATTTGTTTTAAAAGCCATCAGGGTGGAGATACTAGCTGGAATAAATGTAATAACAGGAAGGTATGTCCAGGTCATTCCAAATCTAATGTAGTGGTCCCTTTGATTAGTAGGTCTTCAAAAATTCACACTTACACACTTACAGTCTGTCAGTGATTTCAGTAAAGTTGCATGATATGAAAAATGGAATGATGCAGCCCTTGTGCAGGTCTTCTGTTTAAGAAACCTTTTCTAACTAGAAGAAAAAAGCAAAAAAAGTTTACCAGAAGCACACGAGTACTTGAAGGGCTCATATTAGTTTTGCTTGCCTTCTGTCAAACTTGGTTCATAACCTTTGACTGTTACCCTGATTAAAATTAATATAGTTTGCTACAGTTCAATGCAGAGCTCTGTTAAAATATGTCATTGGCTTCATGGCAACAGTGTAATGTTTCCATAATTTTTGTCCTGTGCTGAGAATTGAACAGATTGTGTTGGACAATCTTAAATTGTCCAACAGTGTCCTTGTGGCAAAACCTTGTCAGAATTTGGGATTGGGAGTTACTCTTTGGGTTAGAAGTTCTTTGGATGATCCCACTACTAACAGTGAAAGCCACTTGAGTGTGTATGTGTTCATTGCCTGAGACATTGTGTATCACTTTTAAAAAATACCAAGCATTTATATTTAGAAAATATCTCCCTAATTGTATATATTGTTCTGGGTCATTATTTTCTCATAGTTTAAATTACAGCTCATTTATTTAAAAGAATACTTGTCAAAGGAAAGCTTTAAGTACTGATTTAAGAAAGCAGTGTTAAATAATTGAAATGACTGTGATAAAATTGCCTTAGTTTAAACAGACCAGTTTTATCAGTCTGTTTAATGAATTGTGCTTTTATAGGGTGAGATAAATCTAATGTGAATTCAAGTGGTTGCACTAGAAATACAGCTCTAGGTGGGATCTCTTGGTGGACTTAGCTAGCAGAATTAAGAAAAAAAAGGCAATTGTACTCCTGTGTTTCCTTTCAGAAATGCTTCATGTACAATAAGCGATGCTGATAAGAAGAAATTTTTCACTGTGAGGGCGGTGAGGCACTGGAACAGGATGCCCAGCAAGTTGTGGATGCTCCATCCCTGGAGGTTTTCGGGACCAGGCTGGATGGGGCTTTGAGCAACCTGGTCTACTGGGAGATGTCCCTGCCCATGGCAGGGGGTTGGAACTAGATGATCTTTAATGTCCCTTCCAACCCAAACCGTTCTATGGTATCTTACAGAGTGTTGTATGTATCTATAACACCTGGGTATTTACATATGGATTGCACAAAGTATCTTGGTCATTATTTGGAAAATTTTTATGCCTCTGGATGTAGAAATCAACTTGGAGGTGCATCCAGTCCTGCAATTGTTAATTTTCATGAACTAGAATAGTGACACAACCAATTTCTTTGTAGGCTGAGGAGACGTGTCAGGTTGGCCTTGCTACTTACTGATAATTTAGAAAGACTTTTCTCTCGTTGCAAGAAAAACAGCATATCTGCTTTGGAGCCAGACTGGAGATAACCATTGGTCAGTGGCTGACACAGGAGAATCCTGGGATATTTTGGATTCTGTTGTTTATGCTTCTATGTGTTATTAGAACACAGCTTGCATACAAGAAGAGAGAGAGTCATTAAAAATACATACTAAATCCGTTGTCATTAGAATGAAGGGACGTAGTGCATCATCAGCTCTTCTCTTGGCTAATCCACTTAAATACCCTACATAGCAGGATTGGTATCTAATTTGGGGGGATAAATAAGGGATTCCTGTAGGACCCAGTCTCATTGCAGTTTAAGGGAAGTCCTTATATGCCTATTCATATTGACTAGCATGCATGGCACCATGAATGTCAATGGAAGTTCTAGGAAGGTAGTATTCAATGTGTGAGACAGTGACACATTCTGATCCCAAAATGATGGTGAAATTCTTGTTGTCTAGTAAGTGCACTTGGTGTTGTATAACTCAAAGGAGATCACTGAGACAGTAACTAGCATTTTTTATAACTGGACATACCCACATTGAGTGTTTTTTAAATTCTGTCAAGCTGATTTTGGGAACAGTTTACCCCGTCAGCAATCATTGTGCATGTAAGTGATATCTCAGGGTACAGAGTCAGGCGTATACATATCCCTTCAACAGATTTCAGCCCTTTATAGTCAGCTTAAGGAAAGAAATACAAACTTCCAGTGTGAGCAGAATTTGTCAGACAGTATGTGACTGGCTTCCCAGGAAGTTTGACTCCAGCTTCAGCTGAATCCATACAAATTTTTCTTGTTGTCAACAATGCCTTCACCACTAGTCTTCTGTAACCAAGTCTCCACCGTCAGATCTGCAACCTCGCTTGCAGCACTGGAAATTATAATGATTACTTTAAAAAATAATAATAATTAAGCTGGAGTCTCATTGGTTTACACAAAACACATTGTAGCTCTAATCAAACAGGCATGTAGATTTCAAAAATGATTCTTGTCTTCATGCCTTATGTTTTTACTTTATTATCCTTAGGTTAGACATCCCTACTCAGCTTGTTTTCTGTAGCATGGCTGTGTCTACTGACTGATGCTATGGTGTGCTGGCAAAATCACCATTGCACCTGAAGGAAATTTCTTGAGATTTCAATTGTTTTGTTGTTTTGAAAGGGGCTGGGGGGAAGGAATGCTCTCTCTTGCTGAAGTTGTGAAACAGGAGGAAGAAGATGATCTTTAAGGTCCCTTCCAACCCAAACCATTGTATGATTCTATGATATTTCATAATTTAAGCTGGCTATTGCTCCTCTTTTTCTTCCTCCCCAAAACAGTCTGTCTCCAAGGTCTGTGCTTTCCTGTTCCATGTCTGCTGCTAACTGAAATTGGTCTTATAGTTTTTACTACAAACTATCAGCTTGTCCATCTGTAGAAAAACTGATGAGATTCTTGTTTCACTTAGGCTTACTTCCCTAGACACCTGCTAAGATTTAAGTTTGTTGAAATCAAACTGCTTTCAAGAACAACTTGATTCTGATGGATTCAAATAAGGGAAAAAATCAGGTCTACATCGCTGTCTTTCGTAGTGGTTTTATGATATGAAAGCGAATCAGAAAACAAGAGAAAGTGAAAATCTGAAAAATGAGGGAGGCATTTGAGGTCGAAGAGGTTAACATTTTTCCTGTTCAGAAAGTACCTATAATTTTATTAGACAATAGACTTTTCTGTCTTTGTTTTGTAGACATTTCATCTTTCTACTACAAACTTTTAAATAGTGAAAGGATATATTAAATACCAAGGAAAATTATTTTTAAAAGCTATTTTAAAAATTAATTTAAATGTAGACAGCTGTAGTATTATGGCATTAAAACACCCCAGGGTCTTTTTTATTGGTCCATTAATACTTGCCTGGAGTGGTAGAACACACCTGAGGCAAGATTTAATGAACCAATAAAACATGCCCTAGAGTGCCCTAATGCTATATTGCTAACCATTCCTATTACATAAATGCACTGTTTGCATGCTTCCTTCATACATTTCAGAAAAATCTTCAATTAAGTGAAGACCATATGACAGTTCTTATCCATTTCTTATCCAAACTGAGGGTTTCCATCAGCATATTTTGGAGTGATTAAAGTGATTATATGAAATATTCTCAATCAACCGCTACAATGCATTGTGCCTAGAACTTTATGGACTGTCCAGATGGTGAATCCTTTAAGTCTGGTTATGTGTTAAGTCAGTGTGTTTCCTCTCTGTTACTGAGAATTTTCTAAAGTATTCCTAAGTAAATTGAATGCAATGCTGTTCTATTTCTGTTCTTCTCTTGAAACTACCCCACTTGTTGTTTGCCTAGAATCCACCCCAAAGCAGAAATCTGGCAGACGAACTAGCTGTAACTTCAGTCCTGTTTAAATGCTCAAGGATGTTACTAACATGATGTTGTCCAAAATCTTTGACATAGTTTAGTCAAAGAATGATTTTAGTCCTTTTTAAGGGGGTAGATTTTTAGAAGCGTAAATCAACTTTAATGGAGCTAAGCTGCTTTATATCAGCTGATAGTCCAGCTCTTTGCTTTCCAGCACATTCAGAAGGATCAGAAATATCATACTTGTATTAAATCAGACAGCTCAGATGGAAGAAAGTATGAAGGACACTTATTGTATTTTGCAATTGTTAATTTAAAGCCTTTGACTGGAGTTAGCTTTTGCACTAATGATTTAGAATGTTCATAACCATGAGCAAAAATTGATAAACATACCTAAGTTGATCTGTACTTAGTAACAGGAAAAAGAAGCAGAAGATTGGTTTTGAATGTCATTGCATGCAGAATAATGCTTCTTCAGAGAATGAGAGTGAGCTTTGTACATTATTCGTTTTGCTTTCCAGCATTTTTGTGAGGCAGGATGATGTTCTCTTAAAGAAAGAAGATAAAGATTTATAGATGTAAAGTGTAAAAATGGCTTATGACTTTTACATATTTGAGAATCTAACATGAAATAATGTTTGCATTAATGGGACTTTGTGATAGTCGAAGAGAAACTAAATACGACTTAAGAGTATGCATTTGGCAGAATCCTCACTTGAAAGCTTAGAAAAGGATAAATAGAATCTCATGTCGTTAAACTGATACAGAAGAACCAAAGAAGTTACCACTTGGGTATTTTGGGGGAGGAAGGCTTGTAGTCCAGGCTTGATCTTTGCAAGACTATTTGACAAGTTGAACATATATAAGGTTATGAGCCACATATACTTGTTAAGGCCAAAGTGACTTTACTTACTTCTAAGTCTAGATCCTCAGCTGTTGTGAGTTGACATAGTTCCATGGAAGCCAATGAAATTATACCAGTTTATTCCAGAGGAAGATCTGGCCCCTAATCTTTCAAGTAACAGGCTCATTAAATGCTTAGGGCCAAATTCTTTCCTGGCATGGCTCCATTGAACTTAATGGAATTAAGCCAGCAGAGCATTTGGCCATTGTTTAATACAGATAACAATCTAAGGGGAAACAGGTTTCTGTATTTGTTTTTCTTTTGCTATGTAGCATTAGCAAACTGTATGTGATTTTTATAAGACTTAATACATGAAGTACTGACTAAAAGAGTCTGCATAGATATCTCATAGGTAGAGCACCAGACCTTCTTGACGTGCTACCTTATTTGGAACAGAGTACTGACTTGATCACAGGTTAAAACTTTTTACTGTCTTCTGGGAAGGTTCTGCCCAAACCGTAATCTCTTTTCCCTACTTCTTCTTTTATCATCATTTCACAGTACAGTCCTCTCAGAAATTTAAGCAGTTATGCTTATTGTTGAAGTTAAGACTATATGAAAAATTATGCTCTGTTCATCCTATTTTTTTTTACTTTCAAAGAGCATGGTGTGTATATCCTGTTTAAGAATTTTCACTGCATCATCTATCAGCTAAAAGGCTCAAATAAGTAAGTATAGCATTGGTATTATCAGACATTGTTTCCTAGAGCCATTTTCATTTTTTAAAAGATCGAGATGTTTGTCTAAGTTTTGCCTTAGTTTCATTTTTGCAGCCTTGTTAATGTTACCTGGGTCTTATTCTTTTGTCTTAGTGTGTGGATGACTTATCTGAGCTTGTTAATGCCTGACATGAAATGTGGCTGAGATTCTGCCATGACCACTCAAAAGTAATCTCTTGGGTTTTGTCTCTTTGCCTTCTTTATTATTGTGAAGTCTTTTTTCCATGTTGCTCTGAGATGTTGGGCACTGCTCTCAGCATCAGTTAGGTCTAGACTTTTGGAGGAAAAAAGCTTTCTTTGCTATATTTTTGGAGCGCAAGTATGGAAAGGTGAAGATATGTGGCTGCACACCCTATTGCATAATTGATATTTACTACAGAAGCCAACCTTTTTTGAAATAAATATTTGCCATTGAAGGGCTTGAGTCTTTGATAAGGTTACTTTGCAGCTAAGTTCAGACATAGCAGGAATCATCTCAGTGCAGGTGAACTTCCCATGTAAAGGTTATAAATCTAGTTCAGCAGTCATTTTGTGACCCATATGCAGTTTTATAGAAACATGAGCAACCCAAACACTAAAATCCAAAACAGAGTCACCAGCCCCTTCTACATCATTCTTATTAAAGTTGGGCCAAGAGAGATCACTGCAAACTATTTGCAGTTGTGGGTGATGTAACACAGCTCAAGGGCATTCAGTACCTGGCAAGCAGAACTGTCTTTGAAAGGACTTAGATGAAGGACCACCAAGAAAACACAGAATGAAAAGCAGTGGAAGGGAAATTCATTGCCAATTAGTACCCAAAACATTCAGATGGACAAGAAGAGCTCCTTCAGCAAACGAAGCAGGGGATGAAGAGTCTGGAAACCAGGTGGTAGGATGAAATGACTCATTTGAAATTACGCACGAAAACATAATTGAATGTCAAGGAGTCAGTATAACTTCTGGCTTGCATAAGCTGAGCTGATGTTTTCACATTTCTTTTATGTTTTGGACTTGACCTATGGCGTGTAAAAGAAACAGGTATTCTTTCCATGTAAGGGGAAGGGCACTATTGCTGTTCCAAATAGTACCTTAACAGCCTTGTTTAATGGAAGCCCCTGCCTTCTCTCTCTGCTCCCCTGTCCCAGTTTGGATTTCTCTAAATCAAAATGTAACTGAATAATTCACGATAAGTAAATTTGACAGAAGGGGATGAAGTTGTATGACTGCTCTGATAACACCAGCCTGCAGAGTTGTTTGCTTGTAGAAATGAGAGTTCCCCACATCTCTGATGAAGTGACAGAGTGGAAGCTACAGAGCATAATAGCACCAGGAGTTCTTGTTGGGGCCGGTGAGTGGCTTAATAGCACAGTCTGAATCTGTTTATTTCATTTTTTTTTTTTTTTCAAAGAGCGTATCTGCATATGAGCATGTTTTCAGTTGTATTGAGCAGCCGAGGTGTAATTTTGCAGTAACTGTCTATGCATGTGCAGGGATGTGTGTTTACAGTTAATCCCTTTTTTCTCTGAAAAAAGCAAGTGTAGAGTTGTGTACCAAGTTTAAATTAATGGCTGTGCTTTAACACTGATTTTTTTTTTTCTCTCCATGCCTGATTTGATGGTTACTTTTTCTATGCCTAAACATAACTTGTGAGAAAAATATTTGTGTGAGATTGCCCAAGTAATTAGCCAGTTTACTCATGCAAATAAATATTATTTTTTTAATTCAACTTGGAACATCTTTTTGGCAACATTGCCTTTAATTACAGAAACATTTAAAAGAAGACAAGAACGTAGTGCATACTAAAAATGTTCTGTGCAAATAGTGAGAGGATTTAGGTGAGCAGCAGCTCTGTAATTACCTTGCAGCCAGAAAGACCCTCACATTGTTTGAAGGCTGTTAAAAATAAGGAAAGAAATAATTTTCTTCTCATGGGAAAGGAATTAATTAGCAGTGTGCTGAGGGCCTTGGGATTGGTTCTTATCCACAGGAGATAAATAAACCCAACATTTCTTCAGACTACTCAACACGAGCAAAAGATATGTGGGAAGAGCTTCTTTGTAAGGCTGAACATCAAATCTGGCCCTTGAGGAGGAAGGCTAAGAGAATTTTTAACCACCTTTGCACTTTTCCAGCATTGCTTATTCCAGAGGTTACTGAGGTTCTTTACAAAATAGAGGCAGCCCTGAAGGCCTAAGTAAGTCCAGCCGCTTGGCTGACCTGCTAAGGGAGGCAGCTTTGCAAGGCTTGCAATGCTGCAGGTGCAATGCTGCGTGGCTCTTCTTTTTTTATCTGTGTTCTGTCAGCTTGGGCTTACACTGAGGTCTGCAGAAGGCATCTTAAAAAGCAAGTTTGTGAGACATCTGCACTGAAGGAGACAGTCCTTAGCCACATCATTAGATCTATAATTTGAATGTGTTCCAATGTTTTCATCTGGCTTCAGAGGTCTAGATCCTAGGATCATAGAGCTATTCCTAAATACCAGTATAAGTACTTCTCTTCGTAAATGATCTGAGATTTATTAATGGTGAAAACAGCAAAACCTTTGCCTACTGTAGCTTAGCATAGTTTCAGAAGGAAATAAAACTTATCACCTCTTGCTCTCCCTGTAAATATCTGTTCTCCAGTGTTAACTTTTTAACTATTTACCTAATTTCAGGCATCAAAGATGATAATTTTGTGCACATTTCTACCCAAGCATCTGGATAGAGGAAAAAAAATCCTTATTAATGCCCCTGATGAAAAGAGTTTATGGTGGGAGCATGTTTATTATACCGAAAATGAGAGAATTTGTGCAGAAGGGAGACATTACAAATGCCCTAATTATTAGAAAAACTTCAGTTGGAAGTCACACCTAGAAAATCCCAGTCATAAAACATAGAATTCTGTGAGACCAGGCTCTCTTGGCTCCTCTGCTCACAGAACTTTAATGTTTTGGGGGTTTTGCTTGTTTGTTTGTTTTTTTTTCTCCACACACTGGATCCTTACTTTTTAGGCCTGCTTCCCTCTGTGAATGTAAAGGAAATGCAGCAATGTCTGCTTCTTACGGTTTTTCTAGCAGATGATTGTTTTATCTGGTGTTAGAGTTCTCAGGGGACCAGACCACTGATAAAATTTCATATGTAAGCAGTGACAGGTGTCCTCCGAAAACTTACAGTGTTTTCCATTTTGTATCACTGACTGCTATTTGATTCCGGTACTGTAATAGCAGCTAATAGAGGAAACTATAGCGCCATTATGTTAGATCCTGTAAAAACATCACACAGAAGTGTCAGACATTCTGCCTTTAAGCCTGCAACTGATCGACAGGTTTATTTTTTGGGAAATAACTTCTGTATTATAATTTACTAGCAAGTCTCCAACAGTTCCTTTTAGCGTTAAGATTACTAGGACAGGCATTCAAATAAAGCCTTCTACTTATTGTAGCTCTTTAGCAAGCAAATGAAGAATCTGAAAAATTCTCAGTTCTACAGAAGGAAGAGGGGAAAGTTAGTGACAAGATTTTCAATTTATAAGACTTACAAAAGCATTAGAAGACTATTATTTTTAAAGGAAGAACCCAGTTTACAAAACTGGTTTTGATTATTTGCTTTTCTCTTTAGTAGTGATGATATTTTTAGAAACTTTTATGTAGATTTGTGCTGCTTTCATTGCTGCCTAATTTGTATAAATTGGGTTCACTTTGTATTTTGTTTAATGCAAAAGAAACATCCTGTATGTGTAACAGCAAACAGGAACCCACGGTTTTCAATGTCAGTTCATAGAAGAGGAATGTCTGGAATTCTTAGAAAGACTAAGTACTACCAACTTAAATGAAATATCGATGCTAAGATGCTGAACTACTGATACCATGTTCCTTGTCAATATTTAAGTTTCTATAATGCGTATTTATTGACAATGTTTATGAATTGGACAAAAATATTCATTTAGTATTCCTGCTACCTAAATATGCTGAAAAGTATTTTGCAAAACTGATTAACTGTGCTTATATATATTTTTCTCCTATCTTAATTTGTATTGCTTTTATGTGGACATTTAAGTATCTGATGTCTATGTCTAGTCAAGACTCAAGCTTACATTATTGTTGAGAAAACACCAAGAAAAAGGGAAAATAGTATTTTGAGGATAATTTACTTTCTTTTGATTGAGAAACAATATGTTTGCTTGATAATTTTGCCCAATGGAAAAAAAAAAGGAAGCTATTTCTGCATGAATATATGGAAATATATGAAAAATTATGAAAATATTAGGTATGGAGAAGAGATTATAATGTTCAGTAGCAATGTTTGCAGAAGAAGAGATATGTGTAAATGCATTATGATGGATTTTAGAAGATTTCTCAACCATTAGGGCAATTTCATTTCCGAGTGGTAGGGACAAGAAGCTTACTTATTTCTTTATAAAATCCAGAAACAGAAGTATTGATGAGGGTTTGCTTTTGGTGACAAAAGAGATTCCTGTCATTCATCTGTTCCTAATAAATAGTGTAAAATAAACAATGTTTCCAACAGTGTTTTGGTCAAAATAGGTGATTGCAAATATTTATCCAATGCTTTTTACTGGTTATACTTTTGTTGTAACAGTTTGCAAGTATTCTGATCCCTGTTAAGGTTCTTAGTGCCTTAAGAGTTTAGGATGGAATATACTCAAAATGTCCTAGTTATTTTGATGGTGCCAGATGTTTTTGGTATGGTACGTGTTTTTTCTTTCAGAAACTATTCTCTGAACCTTTTAAAATGAAAATTATTTTAATTTTCTCACATAAGCATGAACATATTCCTGTCTGACCTGATCCAAAGCCCACTGATGTCAGGACTTCTAGTGAATTTTTGGATGGGGTCAAACAAAAGAAATTGATTTTTTGCCATCTTTGAAGGGGAAAGATTAAATTCCGTTAAAAGAGCCATCTCTCTTGTATGATCTTGTACTGTACTGTTCTTCTCTTTGTTCATATATATTCCTGCTATTATAAACTAAGTGCTCATTTGAAAGATTCAAGCCCCGTCTTATTAACTTGCATAGTTTATTTGTACCTTCAGGCTATAACTAGTGTGTACACTAGAGTTGATACAGAACCGTGAATCCAGAAGAATCTATCACAGTGACATGATTTTGGATGCATCTTTGTACAAAATTATTTAGTATACATTTTCAGAGGCTCAGGAACCTAAGATTCTCTCAGACTTCAACTTATTGGGTGAAGCTACAATATATGAAAATAAAAGATGTTTACTGTATGGGTATACATAGGGAAATATTCAAGTCTGGCCTCACTGAAGCCAATGGGGCAATGGTGTTTTACCACTGACTGCAGTGGGACCAAGGTTTTCATTCATATGCTTATACTTGTGAGATAGCAAAAAATACACTCAGACAAGTCTTTCTAAATATATAAATATAAAATGTTGTTCAGTTATTCATGATATTCACCATATTAAAGAACAATTACAAATCCATATGCCCATGACTATATACTTAATTATTTTCTGTAGCCACAAGTCTGTAGTATATAGTGTAATTACCAGGTATTTACAGTCTTCTTTTCTCTGTGTAAATAGAAAAGCAAGAACCTGTTAAATATTTTGAAATTGTTTATCCAATTGATATTGGTAACATCTTGCATTTTTAAGGCTTTTGTTTTTCCAGGACTTAAATTTTTAACACAATATTGCTCACAGCATTTTCTTTGCTTTGGAGATGACATTAAAAAATCGTTTTTCCTTGTTTCTGCTTTCCTAAGATGCACACAGTATCTAATTTCACTGAAAACTAATTTTTTAACCTTAAGTTAAAAAGTGATTGTACACTGGCTGGGGGGCTTCAGCAATACGCACACTTCCTGTTGACACTGAGATGATTCCCGACCGAGGAATGTAGCATTTATTAGTAGCAGGAATTGCAATGAGACTGGATGGACAAGGTAGGCTTAGGTGTATTTCCTGTGGAAGATAATTCCACACCTTAAAATGACCGTGTGCAGCCCAGTTAAAGGTGGAATACTTCCTTGTTAACAAAACTGGGAAGGAGTATCCATCCTCTATATGTTGCAGATGGCTGAACAGGATCTTTTTTGATACTTTGAATGAGATCTAACCATACATTTCTGCACTGCTGGCCTGTTGTTCAGGGAGTATTTGCCCTTTTCTGTGCTTTTCACAGTGCATTCTTACCAGTTATAGGTAATTGGAGGGGATATACACATCTTTTATGAGAACAGTGAAAACTGTTTCAGAATATCTTCCAAGTCCGCTGAAGCCTCTTAACTTTCACATGGAGGGAAAGTGCTCTCTTCTTGCTTCTTTGATGAGGGCAGATTTTAATGCTGATAATCCTAGTTTACATCATGGTCATGCACAAGGTTACTGAAACTGAACGGTCCTCACCACTCAGAGAAGTCTGCGTTGACATTAACAGTAAACTCAGAATCTAGAAAGACAGATCTGCATTTGAGATACTGCAAACGCCAGTGGTGATAAACTCAAAAGGATCTCCCGTTTTTTGGGAGGTGAAAGGAAAATAAGAGTAAAAGAGTCCCGTAACAAATGTATTGGTTGGATTGGAAAATTAATATGGGAGATTTGTGTACATTGGGTGTATTACATACATCTGTAATTCAGACTCCTAGTTCTCCTGTGGGATAGGATAACTAACTGGCTGAGAATTTCACCTAGAAAATCCAGTACCTAAAGCCACGTAGGATTTATGAATTTAGGTCGTTTCTCTTTTGCCAGTTAGCCTCTTGCAGAGCACAGTCCCTAAATGTGTCTCGCAGTGGTATTCCAGTTCTCCTTGTTGGTTCTTCCCAGGGCTGAATTCCAATCAAGATTTTGTAAAATTGCATATTTTTTTTCCTGGAATCTACTTGGACATCCTTTCAGACACAGAGTTCCTGTGAGCCCTTCAGGGTTTAGCCTTCTCCTTTTACCTTTAGTGTTCCCCCTGGCACTCAGGCTATGGCTCTCACTTTCCTCTAAGCAGGGGGAAAACTTCCCATTTTTGTTTTCTCCCTGGTCTTTCTGGTTAGTCTTTTCTGCAGAGGGGTATGGACATCCTCCTCATTCAGTGCAAGGCGTACGCCTTTCCCCAGCAGAGAGTTGTCTGGTACTCCTCTCCTCCTGGGGCAGGTGTCAGGTAGGGCCAGGGCAGGAGGCTCCGTGCTGTGGCTGAGCCAGGAGCTGAGAGTGATGGCAAGGCAAGCACAGCAGTGCCCTCACTGTCCAGTGATGCAGTGCCATGCTACTTGAGCACGTAGTGCAGAAGAGGGCCACTGATGGTAACTGGGATCACCTAACAGTGCAGTGATTGTCACGCCTGCCCTATCCTAGGGCTGAGGCCAAGCTGGGAAATGAAGTCAGCAGGTTGTGACAGCAAGGTACAAGGCTAGGCACAGGCGTACCTGCCACATAGCTCAGGTGAGGACCGAGGGCAAAGCCTTGAGCTTGAGTACAGCTCTCAAGCCTCAGGGTTGCAAGCCCCAACAAGACTTCTCACAGCTCTGACCCGAGCTTGCAAGGCTACAACAGATCGGAGCAGGCCTTGAGCACAGGCAGCCAAAGCCCTTAGGGAGGGGTCTCTCAGTGCTCTCCAGACCCTGACAGGCAGGGGTCCAATTGGGTTTTGTTACTCAGTGCCCTGCTTCGAGGAGGAGACCGTTCATCCCTTTGTTAAGATCATACTCAATGTGAAGCTTAATTCTAAAATTAAGCTGACGTGTAAATGATTTGCTGTTCTTGCTTTGTTGCTGAAGTTTGCAGTACCCAAACCGCAGTTTGTGACATTATTTTATTTTAAAGGCCACAACTGAGATTCAGTGAAAGTTAAGTTTTGTATCAAATCATCAGAAAGTCTTGCCAGAGCTTTAGGACTGAGTGCTGTGCCATTTGCTTGTCTCTGTCACAGTCCTGGGGAGCTAAGCTATTTGTATATACCCGAATAGATTGCCAGAATCAATCCACTTTCCAGAGATGAACGTGGGCATGTCCTCTTTTCCACTGTAATGTGAATACTCAAATCTTTCCACATAAGAAACTCATATATTTGAGTTTCACAGCACTCCCTAATAAGGTTTTATAGCCATTAGTGTCAGTGCCATATATCACTGAGGCATTGAAAAAGTGGAGTTTCTTTCCCAAACCACCTTTCTAAGCATCCAAGATGAAGTGATTTTATAGCTTACACTTCCACAGATCTTTCAAATCCCACAGCACAACTTGTTTCACCTGAGCCTCAAAGATTTTTGTAAATGATTTCCCAGAAGCTCTTGAGGGGGTCTTTTCTCTCTTTCTTTATTTAAATTTAAGCTTAAAATGTGATTAGATTCTGTTCAACACAAAATTGTTCTAAAATACATTGCAAGCAATGTGTGTACAAAAGGTAATCTACACTATCTAATAAATAAAATTGTGTAACAGTTTGAAATTTCAAATGTGACCATTTGCTTTAATATTGCGAAGTGTTTGTTAAACCTTTAAGCTTGTGACATTTTTCCACACTGACAGCTAAATAATGAATTAATGGCTTTAAAGTCCATGGCAGCCTGAGGGTTTCAAATGCGTGTTTAGTCAAAATAATTGGTGCTTTAATCATTCTTTATGAACCAAAATTGTTCCTTAGTTGTACAGGAGCGGTGCTAAAGCAAATATCTATGCTGTGAATGTTCTTTTGTATTTCTAAAATTATCTGCTAAGTTGGAAAATGGTGTCTGGATGCATTTTCTTCTTTAAAGAGGTTATGTTTTACTCTCATAATGACCACCTACATGGCTACTGACTGCACTGTCCCTTCACTGACAATGAGCAGCTTATTGTGGTTTTAGTACTTGTGTACACAGAGGTTGACCACCAAATTTTGTGAGTAGACTGGAGGGTATGGGGGGGGGAACCTCAGACCCTGCACTGTCAGATACAGTGTGTAGGACCCATGCATAACTAAATAATCTCTTCACAGCAGAGCTGTCTGTCAACCAAACTATGACATGGTTAAGAGCTGCATCCATAACATCTGCCGTTAATAGTGGGAATAAAAATCTTAGGTTAACAAGGGAGGATACTGTGGTCCTAGTCTTGCAGTTGGTATCGTGTGAATAGACTGTGCCTGCACAATATTCTGATGTGCTTGTATTGACCTCAGCAATGCATCTGTGCCACATAAGCAGGAGATGCTAACCCACTTAAGATCCATCTGAGCTTGCTACAGGCCATCAGGGGTCTAAGGAACCTTCTGTCTTCTGTGCCTGGTAAAACTGTGATGTAGGTAGGACCTACTTTATAGCATGAAGATGATTTAACTTTTGGCTCAGGGAAGTTTGTAAGACCACAGATTCCTATAAGGTGTAAAGGTATACTGGAAAAAGTATTAGTCTAGGTTTGCCATTTCTTACGTTTCTTTCACTAAACAGCCACTAGTGACCTGTGTTGGACTAGATATGGGCTCAGATGAACTGTTGCTGTGACCTAGTTCCTGTGTTATATGACTACCTTCAAGGAAACACTGCTCATCACATAGCTAAAATGAATTTGTTGGAACTTTTGTGGTGCTTTTTTAGTAGTAACAACAATGGGGGCAGATTGCAAATGGAAATTAATTCTCTTCAGGATATGCCTCTGTATCTATTTAGAATAAACTCAGAGCACGCTCTTTGAAAATTCCTGCCACCTGGTATGGTTCTGAAGACTGTCTTTTAGAAATAGCTTTCTGAGTGTCAGAGAAGATGTTTCTGGCAGCAGTTATTCAGCTTTTGTCTACAACCAGTGAATCCCCACAACATCTTACCTTCTTTTGTCACAGCTCTACATGAGTTTGAAATAGCCTTTTCCCAACAGCCATGTTGGGCTTTCTCTCTGAACTCTCTGTGGTTTTTTGTAGTAGCCTAAGCACAAAACACTTTGATATAGGCATGAAAAAACACTTTGATATAGGAATGAGGGGCTGTCCACTCCTCTCTTCCTCTCAGTGCTTGTTAGGATTGACTTGATGTGCTGTAGATGGAGTGTCTTTGAGACAAATCTCCAAGCTGGAAAAAACAAAAGCAACAGTGTGAATGACTGCAAAATGCAATTATTCTTCTCTGACCATTAATGCAGGAGGAAAATGGCTAATCTGTATCAAATTTCTTCCTATTTGGATAGTGTGACTGTATCCAATTAAAACGGAACACTCTGCAGAAGTTTTACTTCCTGACTTCTAGCTCAGGATGCAGTGTATGCTGGTACATCAGGTTCTTTCCTTTCTGCATATAAAAGAGGAAGCCCAGCAATGATGTTGGGAGTAAATCAGTTAGTGTGGATTCTGAGGGGTAAAGTGTCTTGGAAGGGGAGAAAAATATCCTAGCAAGAATCACCTGGCCCTTGTGAATGATAAATATTTTGACTCCCCAAATGTTTCTGCATTTCCTTGAAGCTTTTCCCTGGCTTAATAGTGTGTGGTAATGAAAGTGTAGAATTTCACCTGTACTTCATTTTTGCCCTGATATATCCTTGCTTTGGCAAACCTTATATTACTCTTTGGTTTTTTCCCCCTGTTTTTTAGGGGGGTTTTTGTTTTCTTGTGGGTTTTTTTGGGTTTTTTTTTTTTTTCTTTTTCTTTCTTTCATTCCCTCCTCCCATTGAGCGATAGACAGGGAAGGCAGAAAGAGATAAACATCTGCTAGAAACTACTTGTACTTTAGGAAGTTAGGACAGATCATTTGTTTATTTGGCTGCACAAGAGAGCTCAGGGAAGTGGTTGAGGCACCATCCCTGAAGGTATTTAAAAGACGGGTAGACATAATACTTAGAGACATTGGAGGCCAGAAATACAGGTTGTTCCAAGCAGGAATTAGATAATGTTTATGGAAAATTGGTCCATTGAAAGCTACCAACTGTGCTAGTGCAGATAGGACCTTCTCTGTTGGAACTCACCACGTATAACCTCTGTCTTTGTCTCTTCCTGTTAGTGGTTACTATCAGAGAAAGTGTTATGCTATATAGGACTTTTATAGAATTATAGAATCGTTTAGGATGGAAAAGACTTTTAAGATCATTGAGTCCAATCGTTAACCTAGCACTGCCAAGTCCACCACTAAACCATGTCCCTAAACACCACATCTACATGGCTTTTGAATAACTCCAAGGATGGTGGCTCAACCACTTCCCTGGGCAGCCTGTTCCAGTGTTTGACAACCCTTTCAGTAAAGATATTTTTCCTAATATCCAATCTAAATCTCCCCTGGTGCAACTTGAGGCTGTTTGCTCTCATCCTATCACTTGTTACTTGGGAGAAGAGACAGACCCCCACTTTACTACAACCTCCTTTCAGGTAGTTGTAGAGAGCGATAAGGTCTCAGCCTCCCGTTCTGCAGGCTAAACAACCCCTGTTCCCTGACCCGTTCCTCATAAGGCTTCTGCTCTAGACCCTTCACCAGCTTCATTGCCCTTTCTTTGGAAACACTGCAGTTCCTGTGTCACTTAGGAGGGCAGTTCTTAAAGCATCGTTCATCCCTTACTGGAATAAGCTGATGTCTAGTAGTATATCTGCATCTGTAGTCAAAACTGTGGTAGTTTTTGACATACAGGCCTGAGATATTAAATAAGTGTTAGGTCTTAATTTTTTGCAACAGCAACAAGTAAATGCTTATATCAGGGTGTGCAGATGGCTTCTCTAAATCCAATGTCCAGATTTAGAGGTGGGGTAGAAAATCATTACAAGGACAGTACCAAAAGAAAAAGAAAGGACGAAAATCGGTTCTTTGAAAAGTAGGAAGTTACTGTGGCCAAATGAAGCAAAGAAAATTAAGAATGATGTCGCAGGATTCCTGCCAAAAGTAAGAAACATCCAGCACTGGCCTTGTGCTACCAGTCTCCATTCTATTGGAACAATTTAAACTGAATTTTGCTTTAAAAAAATATTTTAAAAAAGTTCCTCGCTAGAGAGCATTTAAACAGTTACCTCTGCATTTGAAACATTATACTTAGAGTATCTGGTAGTTTATAGGAATGAGAGTTGGTGGACACCTTGAGAAAAGGCCAGTTGGTTTCCTGTTTGGTTTGTCGAATGGGTATGCACTGTGAGTAGTCCCATTGACTTAAATGGCACCACTCCTGTTATTGAAGCTAAACATGTGCTTCAGCCTTATCAGGATGGAAGAAAGGAACATGGGGATGAACGTTTGCAATTCTTGGCTACTGTCCTTAAACCAGGAAAGGAGAACTTATTTTAATGGCAATATCGAGCCTTACAGTATTTCTTTCCACTTTTCTACAGTAATTTGAAGCATGTTATAGTTTGAAAGGATGTAATTATAATTTTAAAATAATTCACAGTAGAGTTTGTAAGATTTCCTTTTCCCTGATTTTGCTCTCTAAAGGCTTTTTTTGCCTTTTTTCTTTTCACTAAGAAGAACTGAATCGGGTAGCAGCCAATGACAGTTTTAACTACGCATACTGGGAAAAGACTTTAGAATTTGACTATGCATGCCTAGGACAATTAATTTAAAAGCATCTACATATGGACAAGTGAATGAATGACACCTCTTGAAGGAAGGGAGATATCCACGCTTCTGGAAAGTTGTCTAGCAAATACTTCATTTCTGTTATTGGGAGCTAATTAATACAAAACTTTCTTTATATGTACACCCGAGGTCATATTTTTAGCTTTCAAAATAATATCTCAAATAGTAATAATTGCTATATTATTTTGCATTTTCTACAGTCTCTTTCATCTGTGTTTTTTATTCATTGTTTATGGGGAGAGCATGCTGATTGAATGTAAGATTAAAAAAAGCTTTATCAAACTCACTATCTGTCTGTTTTCTTCACCAGAGAAAGAGCATTGAGTAAATTGTGGAGTTACAGGTGATACCCACCTACAAGGTGAGATTCAGTCCTTAAGAAGTATCCTTTGCAATTGGCTGGAGGGTGCTATCTTTCAGGTCTAATGTAGGAGCTCTTGTTTCATTATCTCTGTGGCTAGAGATCATCCCGACTACTAGCCACTTGGCAGGGTAATTTCATTTGGTCAGTCTGATTTGTTCTATGTTACTGGTGGATTTTTATTTTTTTTTAATGCTTGTAACTAGGTTTGTGTTTTGCAGGTGTATCTGCATTTTATAGTGACCTCACATTTTCAAATTTATATGAGTTTTTGTTACGTTAGGGAAGACAGTCAAAAGAGAAAGAATGAAAGTAAAGACAGTGGGACTGAGTTAGACAGTGGGATTGAGCGCACCTTCAGCAAGTTTGAAGTATCCTGGGCTGCATCAAAAGAATCGTGGCCAGCAGGTTGAGGGAGGTGATTCTCCCCCTGTACTCTGCTCTGGTGAGACCCCACCTGGAGCACTGTGTTCCTCAGCACAGAAAGACATGGACCTCTTGGAGCAGGTCCAGAGGAGGGCCACAAAAATAATCAGAGATCTGGAGCACCTCTCCTATGAGGACAGGCTGAGAGAGTTGAGTCTGATCAGCCTGGAGAAGAGAAGGCTCCAGGGAGACCTTATTGCAGCCTTTCAGAACTTAAATGGGGCCTAAAGGAAAGATGGGGACAAACTTTTTAGCAGGGCCTGTTATGATAGAACAAGGGTAACAGTTTTAAATTAAAAGAGGGAAGATTTAGACTAGATATAAGGAAGAAATTTTTTACACTGAGGGTGGTGAAACACTGGAACAGGTTCTCCAGAGAAGTGGTAGATGTGCCATCTCTGGAAACATTCAAGGTCAGGTTGGACGGGGCTCTGAGCAACCTGATCTAGTTGAAGATGTCCCTGCTCATTGCAGGGAGGTTGGACTGGATGACCTTTAAAGGTCCCTTCCAACCCAAACTATTCTATGATTCTCTGAAGTGGTCGTATCAAAGTACAGTGACATGTCCTTTGTATCACCAAACAGACTCTTAAGGAAAAACAGTGTTAGTATAGAATAAGAAAGTTGTGACAGTACCTTAACAATTATCCTGTATTTCTCATATAAAAAATCTCCCTGTTTCTTTTTTTTCTTTCCCCAATATGAAGAGGTATTTTCATCCTGCTCTTCCCTTGAGAAGAGACAGAGGAACACCAGATGTCTTTCGCTAGCAGAAGCTAACCTATCAAGCCTCGGAAATGGATGTCACCTTCCAGGTACCTTTCCAAATATACAAATACTCATTCATTCTGCAGTGTTGGCTGAGTTGTTTTATCCTTCCCTCTTAGAATTTAACAAAACACATGTGTTCTTAAAAAAGACCTCCTAGAAAAATTTCAGTTTTTAAAGCTTTCTAGCCTTGGGTGCATCATGATCTGAAGGTTTAGTAATCTATTAAAACCTGTGATTGTTATATAACTAAATGTGCCAGTTATTTTTTTGAATGAAGGTTCATGAAAATCTGAGCTAGGGAAAAGCTAGTGAACTTGCTCCATTTCTTGAGAAGATGGTACTGCAATTTACTATGTTAATTGCAAAACATACAATTAGATGTTTCTAGTATAGTTAACAGTCTTTCAATATTTTAACTACTGAATTAGAACAATGTTTTTATTAATTACTCAAGATTGTGGGTGAGGGTCTCTCCTGATACCATGATTATATTTTCTTTATTTCTTTCCTGTTTGGCTATTAACTATCTCTTTAGTAACTCAATTTCTGTTCCCAGGGCTTAACACAGAGTTGAAATTGGGATGAGTGCATTTAACTATGCAAGATTCATTACAAGTCTATGAAAAAGAGTATGAAATGGGTGAAGTTCTTCAGTATGATATTATTTTTTTTTAGTAACGTCAAACACGTGAATAGCATAATAAGGGTGCTTTGTTTGGCCTTGAAAGAATCATGTGGGAAAGGCAATCCTCATCCATTGTAAAGTGAGTACAGAGGTTTCTCTCGCCCCACAGGATGTCTGAAGAATTGGGATTGTTGGAGCTTCGATTTGGGTCTCGGACAAACCAGAAACAGTTTAAGCCTTAAGTACTCATTTAGGCATAGTATATCTTGTCATCTGAGATGCAGCTCTAGGAGCAGGAAGATGCAAAACAGAACTTTTTGCTCTATTTACTTTTCCTCATCCTATTCTGCTATGTCAGGTCTATATGTAGTTACATATACATGCAAAAGACTATCTCTATAGCCCATAATGCATGGAATTGAGGATTGAATGTGAAAATTAAAAGCAATTTCAGTTGCCAAATCATAACCAAGTCATGTGGATGGTCTGAACCACATAAGAAGGTTTTATACCCTGATTCAGCAAGTGTGCTCTTCAGTTTTCTGAATCCTTTCTGTATTTAAATATAGCTAAACAATCTCATTATGGTTGCTGTACTGTTGTATCTGCTATTTAGGGGTGCTTTTTTTTGTTTGTTTGTTTGGGGTTTTTCCAGATTTCCTTCAATATTGATGAAAACATTAAGAAGTTGCCAGTAAGACCCTGGAAAATATTTACATCTAGATTTTTTTTAGCTGATAGCATAACCTTCCAAGCACATTCTCCACAATTTCCTCACCAGAAATTGTATGTATATGTGTGGTTGCATGTTCTGTTCTTTAATTTGAATCTGTTTCTAATGCAATCTATAGATTACAGCTGCTGAAGCCCTAAAAAAATATTGTGTGTTGTAATATGTGAGATAAATCCGAGACTTAGCAAAACAGAGCCTTTCATTTTTTATCCTGGAAGTATGCTAAAGTTGGATTCCACTTTGATAGTAGGCATAAGAAATACATGAATATTACAACTTGTCATTGAATGTGCATAAAACTCATAAAAATGCTGTCTGGTTTGATTGTGTCTCAGCTTCAATATTGGGAGTATACTTAAACATAAAACTCACGGTAGAACCTAACTGAAAAGGTAATGTGTGGATTGAAATGAGAGAAAATATTTGTACTGAAATCTCTTAAGCTTGACCACTGTGTTTTCCCTAACAAAAAAAATCTGTTGTACCTTTTGAGGACTGTACTGTGGGTGTTTTAATAGAATCTGACTCCTTTGTCATAATCTCTTCGTCTAATAATTCCTGTGCAGCATTTTTTCCCCTTATCATTCACTGTGTGTTAATTTACATTTTGATTTCTGTGTCCTTGACCCAAAACTGTCAGGCCAGGGTAATACTATCATCTACAGCAGATTGTAAACTATTAATTCTCTCCTCCTTTATGAACAGTAGTGTGCCATATGCAGATGGGGCTCCTCCCTGGAAGCTTGTGCTTTCCAGTCTTTGAGGGTCCTCCAGTCTGTCACAGATGTTCTGTTCTGAAACAGGATCTCAGGTGAACGGAGCAGGTTTGTCTGTAGTGCAACCGCAGTATCAGGAACATAAGGCATCTCCATGCTGTGTCTCACAGATGATATGTCTGGCCCAGTATCTCCCTTTCAACAGTGACCGTTACCACACAGTCCAGAGGAAAATGCAAGAAATTTGAAGTGGCTGTTTGGAAATGATCGGTCCATGGGAAAAAATTTCTTTTTAGTCACCATAATTTGCCAGGCTATTTCTTTGCAGAATCACACGTCTTTTCTACGTTGCTTGGCACATATTCATCTTTGTAACACATTTCTTATTATTCTGAGTGAGTTTTCACTGTCTGTCTGAACCCATGTTATATTTTTTTGAAAAAAACCTCCTTTCAGTGATAGGTAAGGATGTGCCTAATTAGAGTTTGATAAAGGAATTTGGAATGTTAGATAAAGGAAGAGCAGGTTGCCTTTGAGGTGGTCTGGTTGTTTGCACCTCAATATCATCTTACAGGTTTTCTCTTGAATAAATTAAGGAAATGGAATTTCTTGATTAAGTAGAAGAGAAATTTTAAGATGTCTCCATCTGTGAGCATGTGTATGTTTGTGCAAATGTCTGGATATGTATCTAAGTGTTCATGTATATCTTTTGTGCCCATGCCTACATGCATGTATGAAGCAATTCACAGTCTGAAGGACTGAAACTCAAATATGCGGATGGGAAAAAAGGGGGATGAATTTGGAATTTTCTGATTTATAACTGCGGTGATTATGCTGTAATTTTCCCCTCTCCCTTAGCAATTAAAATATTTCCAAAAGAACAGATTAAAACACAATAACCCTGAGGAGGAATAGTGTAAAAGAGCAGGGAGGCCAAAAAAATATCTTTACATGGTGTCTATACACGCTCCTTGAGTTGTCTTTACTGTGGTATCTACCCACTCATCCAACCAAGGCTGCATCTGTTTCTGGTCAGTGTTGGAGCAGTCTGAAGGGAGAATCAAAGACAGTGTCTAGGTACACTATGGACATCGGTAGCTAACCGTCTTTACCATCTAATGCTTTAACTGGTGTCACCCATGGGGCTGAAGTTGTCGGTACTGTCTTAATTCCTATGAGGCTGCCTTAACTTACTTGCCAAGTCTCTCTCTCTCTCCTGCAGCTGTTCCGACCACACAGTTGCTTCATTAAGTAGCTCTGAGTAATGTGTACCATCTTACCTTTTGAAAACGGCTTATTCAAATCTCGCACCATCATGGCCTCAAGAGGATCTACTGCAGCAATGCTACCTATCACTTGATAACGTAAAACCAGAAAACATTATTGTGTAGCCCTGCTGCTTGAAAACATACATTATTAATAGCAAATGCCAGATAGATTAACTGGTCATGCTGTTGTACAAGAAGATGGGTCCTCCCTCTCTTTTTTTGCAGTTAAAGGGTAGGATAATTAAGTGGACAGCGAGGATAACTTAAGTGGTGCCATTAGAGATTGTTGCTGCATTCCAAATAACCCCTTTTCTACTAATCTGCTAGAAGAGAAACTATCCACCTCAAAATCCAGTACTTAGGGCACTGTTTCATAGGAAACACAGGGATGGAAAAAGACTCAAATTCAGCACCATTCTCAGGTAGCTGTTTTCTTTCCCCTGATCTCAGCTGTCTTGTTGCTCAAGTCATAAAATGAAATGGTTACATTCACACCTGTGTATATCAGTGGTGGATGTCTCTGTACAACACATACTGTAGTTACTGATAGATGGTGGTGGAAACTGGTCTCAGAGTTCAGATTCATAATATGATTAAGAGACCGCATTTCTTTTCCACATCCAGCATCATAATTTCATGTATTTCTAGAACTTTTGTAGTCTCCCTGATGATGATCCTGAATAAAGAGGTGATAGTAACTCTGACCAGCTCTAATTAGCCATTTTTGCAGAAGTATTTTTCTCATTAAACATATGAATACTCAGTTTCCAACTGACTGGAGGTTTGTGTTGCCTATAACTATTCAGAGCGGCAAATGTTTTGACTGAGATTGCAGATAATGGATTTCCACTACGCTTCTAATATGGTGGCCATGACAGAGATAACACAAGAGCATCAACAGCTTCTGAAAACAAAATTGACCCTATCTGTCATGAGACTGCAGCCTTCCTGCTGTTCAAGAAAATCACATTCCCCTTAGCCCATCAGATATTCAGTGATATTGATGATCTCTTGAATAACAAAGCATAGCAAGTACAGCTTTTTTTATAGCTATAGAAAAGAAACCAAACGCTCTTTTATATTATAATATATGTATTATTTCCTGTGTACTGTTTATGTAAAAGTGAAACTACTTGTGTGGTAGATCAGTATAGCAGAGGAGGACCATATGTGCTATTAATTTATTGTTGGAAACTTACCACTTATAGTAAAAATGAAAGGAGCCACAAAACTTGACGCCAGCTTTTCACTGGCTACCTTAAAGTTTAAATATGTATATAGAAGTAGTTTTGTACAGGGTTTGTAAAATCAGTTATATTATTTAAGTTCCATGCTTCCGTGATAAAATTCAACTTTACTAGAAGAAAGTCTTATAATCATTTTCACATTTGCTATGCATTACTCTCCTCTCCCCCTCTTTTCTTTTTTTAAATAAATAGTACTTTGCAACAAATTGATTTTGCTAGATAGTGCATTGATCATGCACCTTGCCTGGGGACAGAATATAGCTTCAAAAACAATAATAACTAAGACAATCATCTAATTTTACTGAAATAAAACTGAAAATGTACACCCAATGAAATAATCTCTGAGACTACTTTAGGTGCATTTGTGCTTGTACTTTATCCTCAGTGACACAGTAATCTACTAAAGTTCTTCTCTCGATTTTTCTCTTTGCAATCTGGAAGAACAGATTCACCAGTGATTGTGCTCATTTATAAAAGCATCCAAAACAAAATTGAACCCCAAGGCTGATAAACTATAAAGATGCTGATCAGATCTGAGCAGAATGGACGGGATGCTTTGGGGCTTGCTCAGCTAAAGATGGCTCTACAAGACTGATGGCTTTATATACACAATTACAAACACCATAGCTTTGTCGAATGAATGGGAAATCATAAAATATGTTGCTTGCCCTTTATTAAGTAAAGAATGGTATTTTGTAAAATACTTGCAAAGATTTACTAAATTTCTGTAATTTAATTCCTGTCACTGTATTTTCTTTTCTTTGTAGAAAACTTAATCAAACAATCATTTGGAAAGAACAATCCAATAGAGTGAACCTTCTAGTCCTGAAGAACAAGTGGCTAATTGATTTTGCTTATCAATATATATCAAGTGAGTGCACAGTGTCTGCTTCATATAAAATTCATTCATTTACACTAGTTTTATCATAATCGATAATAGTTTAAAAATTCATTCATTCTCGCTAAAATTCTTCTCTAAAGGAGATGCTGAATTTAAGAGTTCTCTACAAATTAGGTACTTATTGGAAATCATAAGAAGACAAATGCAGCAGGACAAAGATTAAAAAATCCTGTAATTCTTCTAAGTGGTATTTCCTGATATCATAAACAAGCTTTGGCTTTGTGATGACATGAAACAAAGTTATGATGTGGTGACTCATCGGGGTTCTGTAGTGACTTTTGAAATAAAATCACGTAAGACAGAACAACTTAATAATTTTAACAATAGTTTTTTAAAGCTTATGGGTTTTCTAAAGACTGTTCCATTTTCTTTCATTTTGGAAGCGTACTAGTTGCTGGAAAGTCAGTGGCATTTAGGGAAGAGCCACATGTTACCATGAAGTCATGCTGTTTTAATCTTGAAATATACACTTGGGGAGAGGGGAGGGGGCAGAGAAAAAAAAAATGAAAAGAGCGAGAAGCTATTAAAAGTTATCTATGTAGACTTTAAAAAAGAAGGACATCTCCCTAGCTGGGATCTTAAAATTAAAATCTATAGTGTATCAGAAGTCAAGTTTCAAAATTTCTGTTAACTTGCAAAAGGTAATTTTAATGAAGTAGGGCCAGATACTAATTTTTTTTTTCTTTTTTAACTGGCATTCTTGGGATCATGTTTGTTCCTTATAATCCCTAGTCTGTTTGTGCCTATCTTATATTCAAGGTATGACTATGCTACAGTCATAGGTGTGATTATGTTAGTCAAGCAAAAAGGCTGAGAAGTAGACTAAATTAGATGCAGCTGCCGCAGCTGCTGGACATAGTTGCTCCACAATTTTTGTGATTGCAGGTGCAATTGAAGAGGATCCATGTTCTTACTCCAGCTGTGTGTTTCTCCAAAGGCAGAAGTGGTGAAAGGCTGTGACAAGGATTCCTGTGTAACATGTAAGCATATAGTGCTGTGGTCAGTAACAATAAGGACCTCATGTTATGGGAGAATGTTCATACTTCAGTTTGAACTGCGTCAAACTGTTCAGTTTGAGTATGAGTTCAGTTTGAACTCATATGCCTGCGTCAAGTTTAGGCAACAGAGGAAGAAAAGCCCTGAGGTGATTCAGAACAAGCAGGCTGGTCTGAATTATCTTCTGGGGGAGTTTCTCTTTCTCCATCAAGTATACAGGGAAATTATCCTCATAATTTGTGCACCGGAATTAGATTGTATGAATGCTCCTCTCTTTCCCCTCCATATCCTGGATAAGCTTTTAAATTGTGCTTTCTATCTTCTGGTTGTGACAGCGGTGGGCCTGTTGCTGCTAGTGAAATCCAACTAACAGATCTGTGAAGACAGGGTTGTTTTGGTTTTTTTTTTTTTGTTTGCTTGGGTTTTTTTGTGGAGAACTTTTGCCTGGTGAGAAAAAAAAAGGATCTTGTTAGACTAGTTTAGCTTAGGCTTTGTATATAAAATACTCTCCTCTTTCTTTTCTTCGGTGAAACTTTAAATGCACTGCTAATGACTTCTCATAGGGTAAGAGATTTGAAAATTTTGAGGCGTGAGCTAAAAACAGTAGCTACACTACGTACATGAGGAAAAACTGGAGTGGATAAATATCTTTTTCAATGACAGACATAGTTCCATCCTTCAGATTGACTTACATCTTTCATGTATAATTACAGCACACTGAGTAAAAGGAATAACAGACTGGCCACCAGTATACTTCATGCAATGAAGCAAATTATTTGACTGATTTTTTTTTTTCCTGCTTTTCCAGCTCTATAATATCATGTGTAAGGATAGTATGCTTACTTGCAATGCAAAGCTAAATCTCTCATTAAAGTAGACAGTGGTAATTTTTTTTATTGTTCGCTGTGAAATTCTGTTGATCTAAAATTGAGATACCTATATTTTTAAAAACATGAGCTAAAAGAAGAAGCTGGTTGTTGATGATTTTGCTCAAACATTTTTTTTTTGAACCTGACAGGAGCAATTCCTTCCCTTCCCCTCCATTTTTTTAATGAAGAGAACTGGTTTTAAATGGTATGGGCTAAAGAGTATCTTCATGATGTGCTTGTAATTTTTATTTTTTTTTTACTGTTCTAGCTTAATTCATAATTACAAGCTTATTCCAATCTCTGCATTATGGAACCACATTTTAGACCAACAGCTGTTATCTACTTTCACTTGTAGCCTTGGGCTATGCATATTTTAATATTCATTTACTATGTGCCGATAAACTAAATACTTCCTACTGGAAGTCTATGAAGTTAATCACAGTATCTTAGTTGCTGTTCTGTCTTCCATGTAGCTCGTATTTTTTAAACTTACTATGTTATACAAATTCCTCTCCTTCTTCTCCCTGAAAAAAAGGGGAAGAGGAAAGGCTACTGCGAAATATACAAACAGAACAAGCTGATTAAATCTGTGATGATTAGAAAATAGAGAGGAATACGGTGTAGTCATTCAAATGACACAACCTTCTCTCCCGTTCCTGTATCTTGCATAAAATTAGTATAAACCTTGCAACATTGCCTCCAGCCATATTTTAATAGCTGGCTTTGTATTAACTGTTATTTAAATAGTATTAGGTCCTCATATGCATATAATATAGCCTAAGGGTAGATATTTTCCAATCTTCCAGGCACAATCACAACTCCAGGCATCTTTGTGTTAAAAGTATAAAACGTGGCAACTTTGGAGATGAAATTTGGTGAATAGGGAGAAAATAAAAGTCATGCAACCCATTAAAGTTTAAGTCTGTTTGTTGTGTAGCAATGGATAAAGAATTGCTGAAAAGCTGTAGAAGGGCATGAAAATAGATTACATCAAGGATGAGTTTGGTGATAGAAAGTAATAACGTCAAGGCTGGAGATTTTAGAGAGATTTCTCATATATTTCTGGAGTGATGTCTTCTTTCCACAAATTACGACTCAAGGGCAGCACTTAGAGACAATAATAAACAATAGGTACCTGCTTCTGCTCATGTTAGAAACAATGGAGAGTTTTGCTACAGAATTTGGTGGAAGAAGTGTTATCCAAAATCCCTATGGGACATATCATCGGTATTGTGAATGATTGAGGTCTGAGATGTGCTATTGACCATCCTGGTACCTGAATATCCCTGAAGAGTGAGTAGAAGCACACTTCAGGCTAGATTCAATAATGAATTTTCGGACCATGAAGAAGACACAGCTATCTGAAATCACAAACTGCATTCCATAAAGTCCCTGTTCAGTTTTTGTCTAGGACTGCAGATGTCTGAACTCATAAGGTACCTCCCCACAGTTGTTTTGGTGTCCCAAGTACACTAGCTTCCGTGCTTGCTGAGAACTAGGGAAATTTTAATAAGGTCAGTGCATATCCCTTAAATTAAGTCAATTTTGGATGGAGAAATTGTTTGTTCCTTCATGTAGGTCCCTGGAAGAGAAAATCTATTAGGCATGTTACAAGCAGGATGGATGCACTGGCATTTTGCATTAAACGGTGCTTGAGAGAATACCTAGAATTCAGGTCCTCTCACCCTCACTTAGATGCTTGAGCCAGTTACTGTCTCTAAGCCAATGAATCTGGATTTCTGACAGTCCGGTTTCATAGCCTCAAAAGGAAAGATGGGGAAAATTCCTGATTCCAGAATTTTGGTGTTGAGAGTGCTCTCTGGAGCTGTGGGTTTGAACTCGCCTGAGCTGAGGAGAGCGCCTCTGTAAGAGGCTCTTCCATTTCGCAAGGGAGCCACTGATCATAAGGTTGCTAATCAAAAGGTGAATGCCAGCTCTACCGCATTACGCCAAGAGAACAGTGGCAGGATCTTATCTTCTGCAGGGTGCCCATGCTGTGAGAGCCAGAGGGACCCAGATGCCTATACTTTGAAAAGCAGTGGAAAAAGAATTCAGATACACCTTCATTCTCAGTATATCTTAAGTACTATCCAGTTCCTTACTGAGTGTGGAGGTTCTCCTCTGTTTCATTGTGAAGTAACTTAACATGAATTTATTGTTCTTGTTCTGGCCCTTGAAACCTTCTGTGACATAGGGCTGGCTGCGTTTAGCTTTCTGTGATCAGCCAAATCAAACCAAATGAAAAATAGTGCTTTCTTATGTTGGTATTAAAATATCTTGAGGAGGAGCACATCATTATATTTGTAATCAAATTAAGATATAAAATTATATCTAATCTGAAATTTGTATCTCTCTTTAATTGACCTCGTAAAATACATAATAGCCTACAGACTGCAGTTCACCTTCACAAGCTCACTGATGTCCTTCATACTTCCAATAAAATACTTTGCACACCTCTGAAGGCTAAAAAATAGTAAGGAAAACCGAATGTAAAATGTGCCTTTTTTTTGTTAATGAAATAAAATTGTCCTGAGTCATAAAAACATAAAAAACCATCAAATTATGTCCTAAAGATAAAAAGCTTGCAATGAAAAAAATGTAAACTAAGTCCCAACCTGTATCAAACTTTACTCAAGCTTCAGGAAATGAACAGATAACAGGCCATTGAAGCTTTGTCTTAGCAGATTCCTGAGGCTTTATAAAGCACAAATGCAGTTTGCAAGTAAATTGAAAGTTGGGTATTTCCCCTTGTCCAAATTGATAAGAGAGCACTCTTTTTTTGCTGAAATATATCATAACTCTCTTTTTAGCCCAATATGGATGTACGAAGTGGAACGCCAGTCCTGTGGGACAGTAGAAGTCTGGTTTTGTTTTGAACTGGTACAAAAGTACCAAAATACTTGGAAGTGGAAAGGTCCATAGGTTTTGCTTCAGTGCTGTACTACATCTGCCCCAAATGCTGTACTGCTGCATGAGAGCTGTCATGTGGCTTCTGTGTTTTATACTCACTTTTGCCCATCAGTGCTGTCAGGTTTCCCAAGATGGCTCAAATGGTGTGATCAAAGCCTAGGCTGCTGTTCCATGGGAAATGTAGTCCCCGGTGAAGAGAATGGGGGCAGCTGTTTGTGTGTTAAATTGTGGGCTACAGCAGGTGCAGATTGATACCTAACAAAACCAGAACAGAATGCTGTGGTTCAGTTCAGCAAACCAAAATATTTTAATTTGCAATAACACTGACTTGAAATACAGTGCTTTCATGACTGAAAATACTTGTGATAAAATTAAGATGTTTCTATAGCAAATTGCAACTTCTAGAAAATCCTCATTGCTAAAAAAATATCTGATATCTGCAAGGAGCTTTGTTTTTTATAGTTGCGTGTCTTGCTTCTTGCTGTAATTCTGTGAAAGTTAAGGAGACTACTGAAGTGAATATTGACATGGTTGTTGCATGATTTAAGTTTAAGACAGAAGTCAGGTCAATAACGAAGACTGTATTTGCATTGGGCTCTGATGTCATTGTCAGCTGTGTAACATTACATATTCCTCAAAGAGGGGACTTTCATCTGTGTTAAGGAATATTGATATTGTTGCACAGTTGTTTTCAAAGTTCTTTGATTTTCAGATCTCTAAACATATCCAAGTGAATGTCCAAACCCTTTTGTAATGATTATATTATTATTGATGCTAAGCTCTTTTCTTAGTCACCTTAGAACATGCCTGTGGACCATGGATAAAAACCATTGAACTGAACTGTTCCGCATCCATTAATGGAAAAAAAATTTAAAATCCGTGGACTTTTTAGGAGAACCATAGTGGAACATAAGAAACACATTAACTGTTCTGTGCTTTTATATGTGTTCCTATTAAACAAGTTGTCACATAGGCTGTTTGGCCAAAGAAAGCAAGCATAAAATACAAAGCTTCAAGTAACTATATAAGCTTAGCGAAGAAATGTAAAACGTTCTATGAACCAAACCAGGTCACTAAAAATACCTATTGTTGCAAAAAAAAAAAAAATCAGATGTATTAAATGTACATAATTGTGAAATTTTGTTGGGTTTCATATTTACTTTCAGACTGTAGGTTCTAGTTTCCTTTGGAAAGTGAACTATTTTAAGATCGGTATGTGTTTCTTAAGATAGCACTGAAAGAAGTGGTACACATTACAGTTGTTGCAAAAATGTCTCTGTGAAGGACAGGTAAAGCCTTCATGTGCTAGTGGATAGAGAATGGTTTGTTATGATGGCAGAGCAGTGTCCTCATGATCTAAATACCTTGACTTTTTTTCATTGCAAAATAAATAAATGTGTTTATATGATAATAATTTTGTATTGTAAATCATAAATGTGTTTACGTATCCTATACCTGACGATATCTCAGATTGCTGCCTTATTGTTTTATTCTTCTACTTAGTGGTTCATGAACTCTGTTTCAACTCTGTCAATTTTCTAGTGTTTTCTGGTGTTTTTACAGTATATCAGCCCTCTCCACTCTGCCAGAGCTCTTTTCACCAAGAATATTAACCACCATTTCTAGTTAAGCCAAAAATGCTTTTTTTCTTCCCCAGCTGGTATTCCTGCTTTGCTGGCTGTCTTTCAGCCTCTTACCCTTCAACTCCATACCAGAGAGGCTAGATGATTCTGGAAGTCAATGTTAGCTTATTTTAAGATTGATGGTTAAGTGGACTCTTTAATTTATTTAGGCAATTGTTTGTGTCATCAAACCTTAACCATATTGATTGCTTGACAAATGGAATTTGTCATTTGGTTTTCGTGATTTGTCTCGGGAGCCATCAAAGTTACAGTCTGGGGGTTTTTTTATTTCTTGGGTAGAGGATAGTTGTACAAAAGAAGACTTTCTTATCTTTGCAAACTTTCAGAAATATAGTTGTTCATCTCCTCCAGTGTATGAATAATAATAATAATAATAGAATGTCTTTTCAGCTGTGAGACCATGTCTGGTTGGAATGCCTTCATGAATATTTATTTAGGCAAGCATTTGCTGTTCTTAAGCTTTCTGAAAACTTTTGTGTGAATGAAATCTTGGTCAGCTGAATTAGTCTGAGAAAATTACAATAATAAAAACAAAAGCAATGAAACAAACCAGAAAGCTTTATTTATGAGATCGTTTGCTATTTTGAGGTTTGTAATAGGATAATTTTGGTCTTCATAATCTTTCTGACTTTCTACTTGCTTTTTTTTTTTGACTTTTTTTCCCCTCCTTCCCTTGTTTTATCAAGAAAAATAAGGAAGGTAAAGAAAACAAAGGAGGAGGAATACATTTCCCTCAGTTACTAATTACCAATTATATCTTGAGGTCATATCTCAAGATAATGTGGGGGGACAAGAGGAATGGTGTTTTCCAGTTTCACGAAGATCGAGCATCTTTACTACATGTTAACCATATCCAGTTCTCATTCCTGGTGAAGGACAAAAGAATTAAGAAGCCTGATCTTTTGTATTTCAAGGATCTGCAGGAGAACTAGGGAAACCCACACCTGCACGTTCCTTCTGCAGAGTGATGGCTTTAGGGAGAAAAATGACCAGCAGTCTGTGTCTGGAAGATCTGAAGTCCAGCACTTCTTGCACTTTGCAGGTTCAGATCCTCTTAGCAGTCTTTATTCTCTGGTGCATGTTCTTGTTTATGACACTCAGCTTTTTCAACTGAAAACCATCCCTGCATGAAAATGGTATGAATAGCATGCTACTGAAAAAAAAATTTTATAAATTCTCTTGTCTATCATCTGAAGTGATGTGGTTCTAAATTTTCTGTCTATATTTCATTAGCACTGTAGTGCCAAGATCCAGAACAGTGTGTGCAAAAAAAAAATAAATAATTATACTTTCAAGGAATCTCTTCTAGGCAGAAATAGAAAATCAGAGAGAAGAAATGTATACAGAATAATACAAGTGAAATTGTCACATGAAGTAAGATTTAAGAGATTGCACAGATGATCTTCATGTTATTATAGAGGATTAAAAAAAAACCTCACAAACCCAGAGTAGATCAGTAAGCATTCAGAATTACTTTTGTTGTCATTGTGGATGTGGCCACAACAGATTCCAGCAGCATTCATAGAGAGCACATGCAAAAATAGGAGACAGAAAAGGTAAAATAATTAAAATCCACAGTTCTCCTTCCAGAAGGTAAGAACAGACTTTAGTTTAGGTGTTGTGAGAATTGCTTAGAGTCTCTTGACTGAAGGAATCTGCTTTCTTTCCTTTATATATGAAACTGAGAAGACAAACTTCTAACATGGGTGCTGTCTCCCTACCCTCATTGTTGGAACTAATATATAGTTCAAATGAACCTGACTCTGACTCAGGAATATACTGGTTCTTTTCCTATTTAAATTCTTAATTCTGCTCAGTTAGTATAGATCTGTTTTTCTTTTCTGACTAAATACAGCAAGAGGTAGTAAGCTTATAACCAGAAAACTTTTGTGCATCTAACGTATTCTCCATGCACACAAGGACTTTTCAAAAGCTTAAAACTGCAAATGTGCTCAAGCTTCTTTCTGATTCCAAATTCAACACTAGCTAAGTTTTCACAGCAAGCTTCTTTATTTTTTGTCAATTTCCAGTTTTAGATATTTGTGCTTTCCTAGGTTAGAATATTATTTCTTTCTACGAAGGCATAAATTTCTATTTGTGACATAGCAATAATTTCCATAGCAACAAATCATAGTATTATGAAGGTGAGCAAAATCCAGCTACAGAAGGCTGCCAGTGGTGGGGGTGAAAGCTTGGAAAAAAGCCCTCAATAATAACAGAAAATAATAATAGAAAATTATAGGCAAAGTAAAAACTGTTTTGTTTAACGGTTCCCTATTTTCATGTTTGCTCAAGGATAAAACTATTTTTAAGGGGGATGTTCTGGAGTTGACTGGTTGACTTTGCAGGGATTTGGACTAGCTCCTGACAGAACTCTGATAAAACTGGCTCCTGCATCTCTCCGTGAGGTTCTGAACACCTTATTCAGGCAAAATTTTTACTGAATTCTGTAGGAGTTTTCCATTAATACAGATTCCTATATTCTAACTTGGATATAGTTACGTAAGTTTAGCCTATCCTATAAGTGTATAACTTGTAAAAATGTATCAAATGGTTCCTTAAGATTTTCAGGATGTTTCATCACACATCGTATACCCAGGATCAGTGTTCGTGATCTGGCTTGTGATGTTTTAAAAAGGTTTTGCAATATAGTTTAAGTATAATAATGAAGTATTTCACCTGCACAACAGGACCTTATGCATATTAACTCCAATAGAAACAACTATCTTATGGTATTTTAAAGGTTATTATATCTGCATTAAGTACTGCAGCACCGTTTATTTTCTTCCATATTGATTTTTCATTATGCTAAATCTGTACATTATTTAAGAGAGGAGAGGAAGTTAAATCCTAATCTTATTAGCACTGATCTGAAATGCATTGAGTTCAATGGCATTTCAGTTTGTCCTGAGTCTACTGTGACTGAGAACAGATGTGGGCCCTCTTGGATTAGTTTTTCGTTCTTATGACATAGTAATTTCATTCTGGATTAGATTTTTCATTCATATGACATGGTTTTGGCACATGTTGAATTGATCAAAGAGTAGACAAGGCCAAGCCTATCTGATTATATAATTGCTTCATCTTTTGTACCACAGTTGCACGGGGACAAAGCCTGAGATCTCCACTCATTTTGAGTGAGTCCTTTTTAAAACAGGCCTCAGCTGTCTTCTAGGTTTGTTAATGCAGTTGCATTGAAAACAGTACAAATTTGCCTAATAGAAAAGGGTGTTTTAAATAGAGAGGTGTAAATCTGCTAGTTGAGTTCAGCTGGTAGATTTGTACCCAGGTAATTAAAACCAGAGGCTGACCATGACCAGAAGAAGCAGGTTTCGGCTGTTTGGCTTGATGTTAAGCTTTTCCAAGGATTTCTGTGTAACCTTAGTCAAGGTATGTTGTTACTTTTTGCCAATTTTCCACATAAATATCTTCCTTAGTTTCCAGTTTTTGCTGTAAGCTTTTTCTTTCTTGGGTGGTTTTTTTTTTAGTTTTGGTTTTCGGGGGTTTTTTTGGGGTGGGGGGGAACCAAACAACCCCGTTTTTTACTCCCACTAGGAGGTGCTCAATGAATAGGAACATAATCTTAGGGGATACTATGGGATTCGACCTGGGCTCAACCACAATAGCTTAATGGTAGTGTATGGCAAATGAATGTTTTCAGTGTATGTATGTACTGGTACTTTAGGGGAAAAAGTCATACTGTGGTTTCTATACCTCCATTTCACTAATGGAATGTAAGTACATTGCCTTGGTAGGTGAGGTTTATGTGATCTTTAGATGGCACAAACCAGTTTGTTAAAGTCAGAATACTCTCCTTGTACTAACAGCAGAGTGTTTGACTCAGTTGCCAATTTTCTGAGACTTTCTGAAATTGGTCTTGTGGGCTAGCGCCTTTCTTGTTGTTGCATAAAATAACTACAGTCACCATAGATGCTATTGTGCATATTGCTTGAGAAAATGTCTTTCATTATTCATTTGTTGTGGAAAAAGCGACAGCACTAGAGAGCCCTCATCCCTGTATGTAATAATCACATTGTTTCACTCATTCGTAGCTGGTGACTTCTCTAAATATTTTTGATCAATAGAAAGAAATGTAAAAAATCAGTAGATTGCAGCTTGTAGCTGGAATTGATAGATAGTTTAGGTGGCAGGCTTTGAACTCCCTTGGCAATCAGTAGTTGAAAGAAATTACCTTACTTCCATAGCTAGGATCTTCTGCCAAATTTACCCTGTTCACTTCTAAATCTCTTACATATTTTAAAGGATTAAAGTTAAAGATGAGATTAAAAACTTTCCTCTTGGCTTCAAAAAGAAAACAGAATTCTCTATACAAGCATAACTGACAACCTCCCATGAGAAAAAAAAAAAAAAGAAAAACACTAAAGATGTTTCCCCATCTCCTTAACCATTTATTTTCCTTTTTTTTTCCACCTAGATGGCTCTTTACAATATGGTGTTGTTAGACCTTATAAAAAGGTTATACTTTATGATTTGACATACAGCATTCTTCTTCCTTTGAACTCTTCTTTGAATCCTTAATTCTTAACAGTGTAGTTAATTCTACATGTTGTGGCAGAATTAATTGTGTTACCATAACATCACTTTCCCCTAATAAATTTTCCACTGTGGGGATTTCAGCACTTCAAAGATGATACAACATACCTTTTGCTAACCAGATGATAAGGTTTCATCTATGCAATGGAGCCAATGATTATTTTTGAACCAACATATAATTATGAAGACACAGTGAGAGAACTTTCAACATGCTCACAAGTGGCAGAACTAAACGCAAGTAGAAATGTCATGTTGGGGTGGAGGTTCAAAGTTAGCATCCAGTCTTCGACTCTGCAGCTGCTATAATTACACAACTCTGTAAATTGGAATCATTTATCCTCTGCCAACTGCAGTAATTAATTTTCTCTTCAGTCAGTGGAGGGGGGATTGATCTTTCCTTTATGAAAATCTTTCTCACGCAAATAGCACTTTGCTCTTGTATGTTTCCAGTTCTGGAAATTTGTCCTACTATACAACAGGTATTAAAGAGTGGAGTTGCAGCTTCCTTGCCTGTGTGTTCTTGTCTGTGTGGCAGTGATGAAAACGAAGATCCAAAGTGTGGGGTTTTTGTCATGATACTTAATTACCATCTGATTGTGGAATTAAGGTGGCTTGTCTAGTAGTAAATGATGACTGGTGGTGTTTACATGCAGACCTTTGGCTGGTTATATTAGTCGTGAGAAGACAGGTATTTCTTCTATCTGAAGGCCTTTTGAAAATCTATGAAAATGGTTTATGATTTGGATCTCATTCATAGTGTAAGTGTGTTTCCATTCTCACGCTGCCCTTGTTCTCTAAATAAGTGGCACTTTAGGAAGAAATCTTGGGGGGGGGAAAAGCCGTAATCTGAAAGCCAGGGACTTTATCCTTACGGGTCAATTTTAGTTTGGGCTGTAGCTTCTTTATGCTCTCTGGTTGCTGCAAAAGAGCTGTTGCCACATAATTATTGCCTTATAGATATTGTGTAGGAGAGGAGTCTAGCCTACTATATACTTTGTGTAGTATTACCATGCTAACTGCTTTGTAGTTAACCATAGAGGCTGTATGTGGTTGTGAATGAGAAAACCTGCTATGACTCCACTGGATGTTCAGTGTTCCTGATGGCCTGAGTGAACCTCTAGTCAGTGACAGTGAATGTGTGAGGGAGGTTTCTGTTGCTTGTAACTGAGCTGATCCCTTATAGACCACAGAATTAAATGAGCAGGAATAGTCACCTTTACTCTCCAAAGGGCTGCTGGCTCCAAATGTGTAACTGGGCAGGAGTCAGGACGTCCAGCCAGAGAGGACAGGACCTGACTTTTCCAGACCCCTCACTGTTGTCCTTCCAGCTCAAGAAGAGGCATTTCAGTGATGCAGTGTGGGAGAAGCTTTTATTATCACTACCCATGCTATGCCTGCCCACAGAGAATATGGAAGACTTCCATCTTATGGCTGAAGAATTTTCTGAAGTTTTGCTTAGTTTTAAACACTGCATTTGTTTTGCCTTTTCACATATTACCTCATACTTTCTGGGCCAGATCTTCCATTGCAGTAAAGCTGTTGGTATTTTTCTGATGGCCTCTTGACTCCTGGTGAATGCTGAGGTGTAAGCTACTCTTAACTACTCTAAAGCTACTTCATCAACCCTGGTAACTTATGCTAGTGGACTATTCCAGCCTCCAGCTGCCACAGATTCTCCACCTGAGGTGGAAGGTGAAAAGCCCAGGGAGAGATTTTATCCACTCCTGGTATGTAAAGTTGTACTTTATATAGGCTGGTGATCCCCGAGTTCTCTAGGACCTGATTTGCTTTTGTGGTTTAGTGTGATTCTGAATGAAGACACAGCGCAGGAAGGATCAGAGGCAGGCATAATTAATTCTCTTTAGGAGGAAGGGTCATTTAAAAGACTTGTGTTTCTCTCTTTGCCAGTGCCTGGTTGGACCTTTTCTATAATCTTCTGCAAATGATCCAGTGCTTCTGAAAGACTGTTGCCTGGCAAGTAAGAGTAAATAAAACTATAAGAATTAGAACACTTGTAAAGTAAGAAGTAAAAGAAACGTTTTGCTTTCTTCCTTTCAGCCTATATATATTAGATATTTACATGTTAGTAGAACTACTGTATATACAGTAAAAATGATGGCCGTTTGAGTAGAAATACAATTTTGTTTACCTCTTGATCATAAAGGAGGAGTGGGAGATTTCTCTCCAAAAAGAAACTCACTATATTCTAGTTTGAGATATTTGATAATCCTTCTTTGTATCAGAGTTTAACACAGTTAAAACACATCAAACATGATCAAGCTACATTTATCAGCAGAAAACAGCTCAAGTAAAATTATTAAAAATCCTTTGAATTTCAAAGGCAGAAATACAGCGTGCTGCTTTGGTGTTTAACTTCATATGGTGATTCAGAATGATCTGCTTCCAGGCCTTGATCCTTGCATATTTATAATTGCTTTATTGGTGTTGGAGGTTTTGTTTGCATTTAATAATTATGCAGCTCAGAGTGGTTGTTGAATGCATTTCTGGAAGTTTTGTAAAAATCACTATTGGTTTGGACAGGCAAAGCCCACATATTGATAGTAGACACGCATTTGAAATCAATACATTATTTGTATTTGGGAAGCCTGGAGCAAAATCCTCAGGTGGGGTAAATCACCATAACTCCTTTGACTTCCATGAGATAAAGTTGATTTTTCACCAGCTGGGAATCTAGACTTTGTTTTGGTTTCCTGTTTGACTAAACTGAGCCAAAAGCAAAGGAAATGTTTTATAGATACATATTTTTCCTGAAAAAGAAATTAAAAGAGGAAAAAAAAATCTGAGTGGGGATCATAGTAAATGAGCATCTCTGAGTGGAACAAAGGAATAGAAGAGAGGGGCTAATTGTTTAATTAGTAAATGTCTGCTTGGTTAATGACATATTAATGAGTTTTTAAGACAGTCATATCATTTACCATAAAAGACCCATGTGCGTATCCCTGGATGTACTGTATAATTAAGTAATGTGACCCATAGGAGTTCATCATTTAAAAACCTGTCAGCTGTCTCATGTTTGGTAGCAGATGAGTAAGCTCAGGAGGGGCTCACCAAGAGGACTCAGTTATGCATTTAGGTCCAAAATATCTCCCTGTATAAAATCTGTTAATCTGTCAGTAGTATCTGCGCATAAAAACAGCATGGATTAGGATTTGTCCAGCAGTCCATTGAGTTCTACGCTAACAAAAAAGCTGTTTCTGTGAGGTAACGGATCCCACAGGCTTCTCTCTCAGCTCATTTCCATTATCTATTGGAACTGAACACGCTTGTGAACAAGTGCTTGTTCAAGGTGTCGGCCCTGGGCTGAGACATGAGATTTACTAGCACTGATGGAGTTCATGCTATTGTTTAGATATTTTGTCTCTGCCAGTAAGAACTTATTCCTGGTCATAGATGTACTTTAAAAGTACTTTAGAAGTCCTCCTTCTGAAGAATTCTTCTGGCTATGTCAACAATGTATATCTGTTTAAAAATTTTCCTCCCTCCTTCTCCTGCACCCCACTTTAGGGCAGCAGTAGGCCTAGTGTTTCAGTTTTTTTAATCACAAAATATGTTCTTCACCCTTTTCATATTTGAATACTGCTTAGTGCAGTGTTGCAGCAAGCTTGTTGCTGCTTATATTCCTTTACCTTTTAAAAAGAATGTGTGCATTAGTAAAGGTGTGAATATTGGAAAGTGCTTGTCTTCACCTTCAAAGAAGGGTACAAATGTCATGATCACTCATCATGTATATCTCTCTCTCTATGTGTGTGTGTGTGTATATATATATATCACTGTCTCAACATGTATATCTATATATAATCTCATACATAAATACATTTCATAGCTGGGATCCAGATTTGAAGGTTATCAAAGTTTGGGGTGAGCTTCAGGTGCAGGGTGTGTTTATGATCTCTCTCAGAGCTGTCTTAAGCCATTGAAAGACCATGGGCAAAGTACCTACGTGTTACCCAGAGAACTCTAATTGCACACCTAGATGATCCAAATGTGCACATCCAATGCGGATCAGTTATGCAGCGTGTATAGTAAATCTGATACATCTGGTGTTAGACTTCTAGGCACAGGTGATAAAGACCCTCTTAAATTTTGGATTTCAGGGCTTGGCCTTTGTGAGTGCATGATATAGTGGCAGAGCAATCCTATAATTTCTGCTTCTTTTCCTCAGCGGTTTTTGGAGGGATTGCAGGAGCACTGTCTCCAGACTTCCAGGCTTTTAACGCAGCATGCAGAGAGAGTTGGACAGGTCTAACCCTACTGTGCTGTTGTATTAGTCATTTGGAGTCTGACCCTAAAGAGAGCATGGGCATGCTGAAAAAGTTCTTTGGGTGCTATAATACATGCTTAGTAATTAACAAAAATATCTGTGTGTGGAAAAACATTAAGGAAGATCGAGACCACTTTTCATTTTCTTGTGTTAAATTTCCAACTACTTTGGTTCCCAGGATACCTCTGGCAAAATATTGTAGGTATAGTCTAAGAAAATATTCTAGTTCTAGAAGCAGGTTTTGGTCAAAATTGCTGAAAGCTTTTTTTTCTAGTTTCCATAACAATAAATGCACTTATGTGACAAAAAAAAAAAGTAATTCCAGGAGCTGTAAAATGGTAACTGTGGCTTATTGTAAGTCTCCAAGTAATTTGGAACTGGGTGTGTTTTGAGGTTCCCCTTTCTAGGGGACCCCTTCTAGTCTCTTCAGGTTTGGCAATTAAATAGATAAGAGCTAAGCTGTATGGATCAGATATAAGCAGGTCAAGTAAGGGATTATGCCTTCTTCATAATACAAATCAATGACAGTAGGGATGACTGACAAGACAGCAGAAGCAGCTAAATGGATCATTTATTTGAGTCACTACTGACTCAAAGTCATTCTTATATTCTATTGTTACTTTCTGGATTGTACTTTTAGAAAGGCATTGCTTTGTCTTAATTTAAAAAAAAAAAAAAAAATCTTTTGCAAGCAGATAGTGAGCTGTTTGAGAGAGAGTAGTGTTCGAAGTATGGGCCCTTCCCCAAAGATGGATATTGAGCACCACCTAAAACTCTCAGATTAAATCTATGCACAAGCAGAAATAGGAGAGCACTCAATATAGTGCCTGGCCCAAGTACATGGTGTAGAGGCCACAGAAAGAAATCATATAGACCTTATAAATTTTTAATTTTTTTTCTAATTTGTTTTTTGGCAATGGTAAGTGAAGTACTACCGCTCCTGATAGATGAAGTTTGAGAGCAAATATTACACACCGACTAAGGGCTTAATTCCGATCTACCCTCTGCGCGTGTGTATCATTAATGATTCATTGCATATTTTGAATAATAAGCTGTCTGCATAGTGGAGGGCAGAACATAGTCCTAGGAGACTATTGCATGTGTGATGCATTAAGAATTATATTGAGAAAATGTAACTTATTAAAGTAGCAGTCTTGGGTTAAGTCACTGTTGGGGTGTATGTGTGTATCTGAAAATTAGGGGAAATTAAAAAGTGATCTTAGAGAAGGGGGAGAGACTGTATAAATACAAATTTAAGGGAAAACTATTTTTTTTTAAAGGGACATGAAGCATGACCTTCAACTCCTGAGTTAATAACATTTGAGCAAAGCTGAAAAAAATGTATTTGTTTGCCTGTTCTAGTTGGTTTAGATTCTTTTATTTGTTGAAAGTGTAATCTCCACCTTGTAAAATGAATGTGAAAATTAAGTGACTTTAGCAACAATCTGCTTTCCTGAATTGATAATTATATTTTATTTGCCTATAAAATAATCTCCTCTTTAAAGAGAGCAAGCAGAACTTTGGTTGCTATATGTACGATCCGTACACAAACGTGTATGCACTCAGTATTCCATATATATGTGTATAACTTGCACACACATCAGACTGTCAAAATGTGTTTCTCTTCTTAGTCTCAAGTAGGTATGGTTATAGTAAAGTAAAACTAAAACAATATGCCCCAAATGTGTGCTGCTTTTTTTTTTTTTCTCTTCTCTGTCTTACAACATAAGTAAGCATAGATGGCTTCTCAGCTTTGGGTTAAGAGTTCCAACAGTCTGCACCAGCTGAGGATCTGCCTCAGGCTACATGTATGTACTATGTAGCCTGTTAAGAGTGCATTCTAATGCAATGTTACTCTGCATTCTATTTTACTTTCAGCGTATTTCATCATACTATGATTATGCATATTATGATATTATGACTATGATAGAATCATAGAATCTTCATGGTTGGAAGGGAACTTTGAGGTCATCGAGTCCAACCATACACACACAAAAAAAACCCCAACACCCTACAATCTCTGCCACTAGAGCATGCCCTGAAGTGCCAAATCTAGACATATTATGATTATGCAATACAAAGCTTCAGAATTAAATCCTAGCATGACTGAGGCCAGCTCACACTCGCAAGTCAGGAAATTAAAAAATTACAGCTCTCACAACAGTATTAATTTCCTATATTCTACACATACAAAAAAACCTATACTTACAAGAAAATGCTATTTCTAAGAAATTTCTTCCTTTTTTCAACCACAAGAAAACCTTGTCAGCCTACTTAAGGAATGTAGCAGGGTTGCCATGTCCAGATTGAAAGGTGAAGGTTTTTCCGCTTTCTCCATGCTGATGACTGATGCTGAGAATGAAGGAAGTGCTTTGCTTGAAGAAAGACAATGGAGCCAGGCTTTGGCATTCTTACTGATAGGATGAAACCTGAAAGAAGTAGTTTGTCTGTAGTGAAGCAGGGATATTATGTTGCTCTATTGATGCTTCCCTTTTCTAGATCGGTTTCTGCATTGGGAATATTGGGGGTAAATAGGAGCTACACATGGGTATGTGTGGATGTATTATATTTACTCCTAGTGTATCTTATTGTCTGTTATGTGTACAATATACATGGATAATAACAGAGGAGTAAAAAGAAATACAATTGTGTATATACTGTAGTAGATACAGTGTTGTCTGTGCTGGGAGGAAGGAAGGAGGGTTATTTGATCTGTGTTTTAAGAGAAAGTGATACTGTGAAGTTGTCTAACTTTGTAAGCTTTTCCTTTGAGGGAGATATGTGTGCAATCTGCATGCCTGGCTAGCTCTTTGATGATAAATTTGGACTCAGTTTTTAGTCAACTACAAGAAGGTGCCAAAAGCATTGGCATCTGTTTTAGAAAATTGGCAGAGTTTCCTTGGCTGCAAATTTCTTTATCCTGTCTCATTACTTTACTCCTATCAGCTTTTACCTGCATGAAGAAAGACCAAAAGAAAAAGGCAAGAAAACCCTTTAAAACTTAAGTAGCTATTACAACAACAGAGCCTAAACCACTCAGGGTGAAGATTCTATAATTTCCACTCTTTACACATACTAGGTGCAATCAAACAACTTGAAGCAATAACACAGGGGGAAATATGTTTTACATAACTTGACTTCCAAATAGCGATTATCCCTTCAAGGCTATTTGTTTTCCCAAGAATCCTGCTGATTATAGGCTCTATGTTAAACCTGTTTCAGATGATAACCTAGCTAAACCCTGGCTTTCGTTACGTTAACCAAATTATGGATGCTATGAATGAGCGGGAATGAGCAGTTTCTCCTGCATGCAGAACTTGTTGTCTTGAACAGACCAGCGCTTTGATACCAGGCACTAGTTCCACGAGATCACAAAAGATGAGGTGAAACCCCAGTAGCTTAAGATCAGTAGCAGAAACCTTGTTGTTTTCAGCACACCTCTAGTGTTTGCAAGTGTTTCTGCTAGTTGTCTATATGTGACCTAAGAACTACACTGGTTTTGTTTTATGGTGAACGGGTCCTGGTGGTTGTGGTTTTGGGTTGTTTTTTTTTTTTTCACCCAGATTTCATTTGATTGTTTTGAAAATATGAGTTAGAGTCATGTTCTGTTCTGAATTAGGTGACAAAATAAATGGGAGATACTGTTCTTAATCTATAATTCATCATCTAAGGAGATCTGAAACCATCTAAGCAGATCTGAAGTCATGAGATCCTAGAAAGCTGTCAAGAATCTAGCCTCTGTCTTTTGTAATAATCTGTAGTCCCAAGGGAAATCACATTCACATTTCATGCTCGTTGTTGCTGTCTGTGGGCTGGCAGAGACTAAGTGTTTCTAGGAGAAGAAATATCTCAGTTTTACTTGTAAACTGTTTGTTTTGCTTGTAGGGCTGTCACTGCAAAGCAGCTTGGGTTCCTAGTGCAAGTATCAAGGACCCTTACTGAGCCTAAATGAAAGATGCTCCTCGACTGGCTCTCCTTTTGTTGAGAGCCCAAATCCCTCTTTAAGTGGGTTTTCTAAGCCTGTCTTGCATTGAATCTGTGATGTTTGAAGGAAATTGTTTTGGAAAGAAACTCACAGTGCTTATTAGTTCCTGGAAGCTGCAGATCTCTCCAGCAGCTCTGTTTTAGGTACAAGTTTTTTTCCCTAGTCAGTCTCCATCCTGCCCTCTCCCTCTTGCTGTTCCTAGAGTGGAAACTGATTCCACCCTATCTCCAGCTCACACTGCCTCTGTAAAATAGATGAATCCACAGATGGATAATATTAAATTTGTGGTAAAGATAGAGCAAGCTTAGTTTACCAAATTGCCATATACATAAAACTTTTTTGCTGTATGTGGTTTTGATGGTATTTTAACATGAAGAAGTAGCCATACTTTTTACACTCATAGCAGATGCATGGTGAGAGAATGTAAATCTTGCTTCTGTGAGGCATCTAGTTATGATGATTTCTTCTTTTTTTGTTTCTTATCCCTGGTGTGATAACATTTTGTCAGCTGACCGTTCTCCTGTATGAACAGTTGTAGAAAGGAATCAAAGAATTACCAGCAGACAGCTGAACAGTAAAGAAATGGTTTACAAAGGTTGTCAGGAAAAAGGTCCAAATGAGAATCTGTTAATTGCTAGGTTTTGTTATTTAGGCATTGTGTGAGGATCTAAGAAGGGTCATGGATTTTGATACAAATATTGTGGGGTTTTGTATTTTTCTGTAATCAGAGAAAATAAATAAATGGCGTGTGAATCAGCACAACACATAACAAATATTACAATCTTTTACCATAGATGTTTCAAGGAATATGTTATTTGAAAATTGTTTGTGCAAATTATTCGAACATTTACAAGGCTGACAACTACATATTAACAAAATAATGGATGTTTCATAAGATTATTGTTAGTATAGACAAGGGCTTCATTTATATTAACGTGCTGTGTCAGTAATAAGATGCCTCTGTAGTTTTCACTTTCGATATTGACAATTTATGCCCTTTTATTAAAATAATTTTGTGTTTCATAATAGGGAATGCTGGAAAAAACAAAAGTTTCTGACGAGGCTTGTTACATGTTTTCTTCCACACACTGTAAAACCCAAAAGGTGTTTCTTGCAGTCATTTAAGAATCACTACTAGATTCACTTTCCACTGCAAATGCTGTAGAACATCCATCTTGTGGTAGTGTCCTAGATATAACTCATTAGAGCAGCTCTGCAGTAAGGAAGAAACCTTAAGGAGTCAAAGAATCATAATTCACGCCTTCTGCAGTACAAATGGCCTGCCAGGTGATTTAAGGACTTGGAACTGTGTAGTTCAACTTGGTCAGGGTAGTAAGGTAAAACCCTTAATTCTGCACATTTGCTGGCATTTCCTCTCACTGACATCATAAGTGGTACTGGATATGCTTAATTTTTTGTGACAAGGTGCGTATATACCTTTATTGCACCAAAATATCGTTGGCTTCCCCAACAGTTTGGCTTGATAAAGGATTGAATAAATTGGTCTGCTATGCCAGTTGCCTCTTAGTAAAACTGATATTTATGTCCTTCATAGGTGAATGTATGAATTTGTAAGTTAAGCACTTAAACTTTTTAAATGCACATGTGGGAAATACTAATGTTTAAATGTAATTTCAAGTCACTTTAGTGACCTTTCCTCTCATCCAGCTTCTATGAAAGGTAGGGCCAAGGGACTAGAATAAGAAAGAAAAGCTGTTTGTGGCCAGATGTATGTATAGCAGTTAAAAGGTTCATTCTACTTATTGAATTTTATTTCTTGGTTGAAATTTGTGTTTGGATTGTGTAATTAGTAATAGCTTGATACTAGGTAGTTCCTGGGACTGTACTCATGAAAGGGAAAAAATCAATAACAGGCTGTTTCCATGTCTGTCCATACAGACATCCAGTTATGAGTGGAGCATTGAGATGGATGGCCCTTAGATGGGCATAAGAATCCTTGACTTGCATATTTTTATAAATATCTGGAACAGTGGGGAGGAACATTATGATGACACAGTTTGTGGGACATTGCCAGTATGTCTACTAATTTTATGGGTTTTTTGGTTTGTTACCCTGTCTTTCTGCAATATAATATGTATTTCCATATCCCTTTTAAGCATTCCTGGAATTTTCTCAATGGGATGAATGATCTGCAGAGGTGTTCAGAGAGATTTTATACAATCTTTTTAAAGCCATAAATACATACACAACTCTGGACTGTAGAATGAAGTCATAGGATCATAGAATGGTTAGAATTGGAAGGGGCCTTAAAGATCATCTAGTTCCAACCCCCCTGCCATAGGCAGGGACACCGTTCACTGAACCAGGCTGCTCAAAGCCCCATCCAGCCTGGCCTTGAACACTTCCAGGGATGGGGCATCCACAACTTTTCTGGGCAGCCTGTTCCGGTGTCTCGCCACCTTCACAATAAAGAATTTATTCCTAATATCTAATCTAAATCTCCCCTCTTTCAGTTTAATACTGTTACCCCTTGTCCTATCATTACACTCCCTGATAGAGAGTCCCTCCCCATCTTTCCTGTAGGCCTCCTTTAGGTACTGGAAGGCCACTATGAGGCCTCCCCAGAGCCTTCTTTTCCTCAGGCTGGACAACCCCAACTCTCTCAGCCTGTCTTCATAGGAGACGTGCTCCAGGCCTCTGATTGTCCTCATGGCCCTCCTCTGGACTCACTCCAACAGATCTGTGCCCTTCTTGTGCTGAGGACTCCAGAGCTACACGCAGTACTCCAGGTGGGATCTCACGAGAGCAGAGTAGAGGGGCAGAATCACCTGCCTTGAACCTGCTGGCCATACTTCTTTTGATGCAGCCCAGGATGTAGTTGGCTTTCTGGACTGCAAGTGGACATTGCTGCCAGCACACCCCAAGTCCTTCTCCTCAGGGCTGCTCTCAAGCCATTGTCCACCCAGCCTGTATTTGTGCCTGGGATTGCCCCGACACAGGTGCAGGACTTTACACTTGGCCTGGTTGAACTTCATGAGGTTTGCATGGGCCGACCTCTCAAGCCTGTCAAGGTCCCTCTGGATGGCATCCCATCCCTCAGGCGTGTTGACTGCACCGTGCACCTTCGTATCATCTGCAAACTTTCTGAGGGTGCACTCAATCCCACTGTCTCTGTGGCCAACAAAAATGTTAAACAGCACTGGTCCCAGTACGAACCCCTGAGGAATGCCACTCGTCACTGCTTGCTACATGGACACTGAGCCATTGACTGCAACCGTTTGAGTGCAGCCACCCAGCCAATTCCTTATCCGACAAGTGGTCCATCTGTCAAATCCATGTCTCCCCAGTTTAGAGGTAAGGATGTTGTGTGGGACAGTTTCAAACACTTTGCACAAGTCCAAGCAGCTGATATCAGTTGCTCTTCCCTTATCCACCAATGCTGTAACGCTGTTGTAGGCCACCAAATTTGTCAGGCACGATTTGCCTTTAATGAAGCCATTCTGGCTGTCACCAGTCACTTCCTTAGCATGGTTTCCAGGAGGATCTGCTCCATGGTCTTGCTGGGCACAGAGATGAGACTGACCAGCCTGTAGTTCCCCAGGTCTTCCTTTTTTCCCTTTCTAAAAATGGGGCTTATGTTTCCCCTTTTCCAGTCAGTGGGAACTTCATTGGACTGCCACAACTTCTCAGATGTGATGGATAGTGGCTTGGCAGCTTCATCCACCAGTTCCCTCAGGACCCATGGATGAATCTTATCAGGTCCCATGGATTCAGATGCCTTCAGATTCCTTAGATGATCTCCAATCTCCTACAGTGGGTGGTTCGTCAATCTCCCTCTCCCTGCCTTTGCCTTCTGCCACTTGCAAGGACTCTAGCCAGACCACCCCAGTGAAGACTAAAGCAAAAAAGTCATTGACTTCCTCAGCCTTATCCGTATCTCAGGTGACCAGTTCTCCGATTTCCTTTTGGAGAGGGCTCACGTTTTCCCTAGTCTTCCTTTTGAAGACTAGACCTATAGAAGCTTTTTTTGTTGCCTTTGACATCCCTGACCAGATTTAATTCTATCAGGGCTTTAGCTTTCCTAACCTGATCCCTGGCTGCTCAGACAACGTCTCTATTCCTCCCTATCCTTGCTTCCACCCTCTGTACACTTCCGTTTGAGTTTCTCCAGGAGAACCTTGTTCATCAATGCAGGCCTCCTGGATTTTTTTTGCCTGACTTCCTCTTTGTTGGGCTGAATCAATCCTGAGCTTGGAGGAGGTGATCCTTGAATATTAAGCAGCTTTCTCAGGCGCCTCTTCCCTCCGGGGCTTTATCCCTCTACCAAGCAGATCCATGAAGAAGCCAAAGTCTGCTCTCCTGAAGTCCAAGGTAGTAAGTTTACTGTGCACCCTCCTTCCTACCTTGAGGATCTTGAATTCCACCATCTCAGACATAGATTTTTTTGTTTGGGTGTTGTTTTTTGTTTGGTTGGGTTTTTTGTGTTTTGGTGGTGGTGGGTTTTGTGTTTTTTCTGGTGTGTAGTGGGGTTTTTGGTGTGGTTTTGGGGGCCTTTTTTTTTTTTTTTAAGGGAAATACACCTAAGTAGGTTGTCTGCCTTTCCAGACAATATTGTCATTCAGCACCCAAGTACGGAGTTCTTAAGGAAGTGGTGGGTCTTCATTTTTGTTCATTCCAGCTACAATGGAGACTTGAAAAAAGAGGTGGAAACTTTACACTATTTCCCTAGATTCCATGAAGTGACATTTGATGCTTAGTGAACAATTTCCCCCCTCCCCCTCTCCCACCCCCCACCCCCCCGCGTCTCTTTCATCTGTCTGTTTCTTAAGACAAAATTACTAAGAAGAGAGTTTTGTGTCAGGAAGGTCAAGGTTATTGAACTTTCAGAGGTATCAATTGCAATTGGATGGCAGCCCAGTAGGAGGATCTCTTAATGGGGTGGAATAAGAAACTTACTTTTTAGTCTGCTTAAAGGTAATACTTTAAAATGTGTGCTCCAAGGAATCAGTCTTTGATTTAGAATATTTTGTCTCCTGCTTTTCTGATCATGCAGACCTTAGATCTTTCTATGATTAAACTATTTTTAGCAGATGAGAATTCCTCTGAATTCGATTACAGTTTCTTTTGCATTTAACCCTACCTCACCTGAAGAGGGATACAACTGGGGATTTATCTTCTGTTAGCTTTTTGGAGTGTTTGCTGGATCTGTGTCACTTTCTCCTTTGTTCATCTTTATTGCATACTTAGTGATAGCTAGAAATTATCTCTGAAAGTCAGAAGCATGGAAATGGTCCTCGTTCACTTGATTAGCCAGGCTGGATGGCTGTTGAAACAGGAACTCCTCAGTCACAGCAGAACTGACAGATAAAACAAAAAGTGGAACAGCTGGTCTCTTTAATGGAAAAAAGCAAGTTTTCTTACAAAAACTTTCTCCATTGTTTTCTTCTCATAGATGTTTGTGGTCTATATTTTAGTTGCATGTTTAATTGTTCTATGATCATATGGACACTCACTGAAAGGAACTGAATTTGTAGAAGATGCGGGTGTGGATAAAAATAACTACTAAGAAACAACTAAAAATTAAAAAAAAATTGTCTGAAGGTTAATATTCTCTTATGGAAGTTTGTCTGTTGTTGCCCCTAAAAATAACAAACCCCAAAGCTGCCAAATAAAAAGAAGGTTAAACGAAGAGAAGCTAGTAAATTTTAAAGGACTATAGTCAATATAAAATGTACATCTTTAGACAAGGACTGACTTGCATTCTGTATATAACCAAGTTGGTTAATTGACGCTGGCATCCCACCATCCCAAGGAAAGGTGAACGGCTCAGTAGTGGATGTGGCTTCTGCTGCTCAGCTCTAGAGTTTACTGCACAATCATGTTTTTATGCCTAACGCTCTAGGGGGATGTCTTTCTATGTTGTTGCTGTCCTTCTATGTCAGGAAATCAAAACCAGGAAGAAAAAAACCCAAACACTGGATAAGACTAAATGTGTATAAACCAGACATATTTTCATTAGGATAGAAATTAGAAGGAAGTTTCTGTTCTATTTGAGAAATTAGGTTCTGGAATATCTCTCTGATGGGAGGAGTGGGAGTGGAAAAAAAATAAAAATCCCAAACTCTCTAACTCCTTTAATGGTTGAACATTAAAAATTTATGATAGCATTGATGTAATGCCTATGCATGGGCTTCAGTTGTCTGGCTTAGCAACTGTGGGGTTGGCTGTGGTGGCCTGGAAGATGCCATCCAGTCCAGTGCTTCTATGAATCATTCCAGTGAAACAACTGAATATGTTGGCGTTCCCTGGATCTCCGTGTTGTCAGTGAGAGGTAAGCAATGTATAGCATTTAGAAGCTGCTCTATTGAAAATAATTATGTAGATTGAATGAAAAAAATAAATGAAAGAAATTTTCCAATTTCAACCTTACAAATCACAGGGTGGTTTTTTTCCCTTTTCTCCTCAGAATTTAGAGGGGGGAAGGGAAGGGAGGGAACCCAGACCCTGAAGCTGTGACCTGCATATGTGTGTGAGTGTTAATACAATACTAAGATTTCAGACATGAAATGGTGATTATCTTCTTAACGTCTATTCATTTAAAGGAATACAAAATGCTGTAATTTGAGTGGCAGCTCTTATCCATGAAGCGTTATTCTCTCTCTTAATCTTTGATTAGATACATCGTGTGCCATTAGATTCCACTACATTACATTTAATTTCTCTTCCACAAAGTAATAATGCCATGCATTAAAGTTAAACCTTAAAAAGAAGATACTTTAACCTGCATTAAGAGTGTATTTAGCTAGCCTTAAAGCTTTTCTCTCCCCTTAAGATAAATACTCAAACAGGCACAATAGTTATGCTAAAACAAATAGATTCCTATAATGAACTAGATCTTCCTTTTTTTTTTTTTTTTTATTTAATAGCAGGCTTGATACCATTATACTGTAAAGCAAGTGTCTTGCTATAGGAAAACAGAGAAGTTTTAAGCACATCCCTGTCATCTGACAATCCCCAGGAACCCCTCTGCTGCTCTTAAGTCTTTTTCTTTTTGGCCAACTGCCAAAATCCACTTTAATCCAAAATACTTTAAAGACTTAGGGTTTGATCCGAAGTCTGTTGAAGTCAGTGGAGATTTTCAGTGCCTTCAATGCACTGCAACAGCAGGCTGTTGAAACAAGCTGAAGGCTGACATTTCATTTACTTTGGGGATACTGTTATCTTATTTATGTAGGTTAAGAGTAATTATAGGTAACATAGTGGGACAAACCGTGCAGTCCTTAGAGAATTCCTATTTAGGCTGAACCATTCAAGTCCTTTATCCATTCAAGTCATGGATAAAGATGGAAATATTCTACTTTGAGCTTTAATTAGCAACAATAACCAAAGGCATAGATCTTTAATTTCTCATTAGCTATTGGTATGTTAGGCCAGGTAAAAAGCAGATATGGGGGAAATGTGCTTTGGTTTTAAATGTTTGTCCCCAAGAAGTGGTGTTGAGAGGATTATGGCATTCATTTCCGTGCCTAATAAGGTTTTATGCCACACCCTTAGGCACACATCTGAAGTATCTTTAGGAACAGTTCATAACAACAACAGCCAATAGCCTAATTTTCCTTTCTTTCCCCCTTGAGGCAGTTGGTACTCCTTGGTTCTTTTATAATATTTATTTTCTTGCTTACCCAATTTTCTCTTCTGCTAGTGGGTTGTCACACAGAAGCCGGTGTCGAGCCTGTTGTTGCCCTTGCTGCACTCTTGACAGCAAATCGGGGAAGGTAAGAAGACATGCCCAGTGGTCCTGGGGCAGGATGGACAGGAAGTGCTGTCCTTTACGTCCTTTATTTCCACTCCTGAAGTAGTGCCCTTTTCCAAAGTTTCCAAGTCACTCCAGTGCTTCACTCCTTTCAGTCCCTCACTGCAAATGTAAAATTCACAGAACTCTTTATTTAAAAAAAAAAAAAAAAACAAACTGTAAAAGAAATATTCTGAAAACCCTCCCTTCCCTTCAAATGAGCTTGTGTTTTGACAATTTCCCTTTTTGCAAAGAAGTGGAAAAAAAAAGTTCATACTGGAAAACTTCTGATCAGATTCTAGTTGAAATCCTAGTCTCTCCTAAATCATTCTTTCACCTGTTCTACTCCTGACAGCGTCCACCTTAACAGTTTTGGATTGACAGTCTGACTAAACTATGCTGTCTATCTGCTGTAGCTTGTCAGCAAGTGAAATCAGGTTTATGTGATTTTTATTTTTTTTTTTATATTTTTAAAAAGTACATCTTTGAACCTGTCCTACCAGCAGCTCAGTACCTTTCCAGACCCCCTCAAAGACTTCTCGATTATCATCTGATTCAGTTCTCCATTTAGAAACATCGTCCTTCAATCGCACAGAAGTGTCTGAAATAAGAGTTGTTCAATTTGATGCTGTCTTTTTGACTATGGCATACAAGAGTCTTCATCAGTTTCTCATAATTTAAAATATAACCTTTTAGTCTTTCATGTTTATTCATTCACTGCTGTAGATGGTAACATCAATACCACTGTTCTTGTCACTAAAATCTATATCACAGGCATAAATTGTGAGGATACAACTAAAGGTAGCTTTCCAGGGGGATTCCTAATTGTATTTGCTTCTGAAGCTGAGATGTAACAACGTTGATACATGTATATGTGCAATAAGGAAAAAAAAATATGAAAAGGCTGCCATTTTTTAAACTGTAGCTCTTCATATTTGGTGGCTATGGTTAAAATGACATTTTCTGATACTTATCAGCCAATGTTGCTTACGGTATAGCCAGGCTAAAAAGAAAGGAGAGTCATTACTGTCATGACCACCTCGTATTTTTCAAATATGGCCCTCAGCAAAAGGATGTGGGTTCTTGATGGGTAAAAGTATGTAATGTTTTGTGAATTGCTTTTGCATTGTGTCTACTGGTGACTTTGTGGTATTTTTAGGTAAGTGTTAACTTACCTAAAGTTAACTTTATTTATCGCTGTTGCAGTAATATCCATAGGAGAGAATGGCTTTAACAAAGCCAGTGTCAGTAGTAGCTGGAAAAATGTTGCTTAGATAAATAATGCATCATATCACCTCTGCTGCATCATGACTGCTCACGATATTGTGCAATGTAGTGCCAGGGATGATTTGTGATTTGATGACTTCAGTGTGGATGATTGCCATCAGCGTAAATGTGGAAAGATACTCTGACCAGAAAATGGTATCTATCTTCCTCAATGTGAGATTTTCCTCAAGAATTACCCACTCTTAATACTGGTTTTGTGGACATTCCGGATCAAATATGGAGTCTTTGTTCTAATTTTTGAGGGCTACCAAGTTCCCTGAGAAAAAGCCTCCATGTAGTGTGGCTCTTTATAGTTCCACAGGCAGCTGTACTCTGAAGATCATTATTGGCTAAAAAGTTAGAGCTTACCAAGGTGTTTTAGAAGTTACTCTTAAAGTTCATGTGGATTAACCAAACGCTTAACACTGATGTGATGAAGGAACTCAACATATCTGTATTATTTCTTAGCTTACTATAAGATGTAACAGCATTAAGTACGCCTTCAGCATATGCATTGTCAGTGGCTCTACAGAAATATTTATTTTAACAGTTGTTGAAATGCTGGTCTCTGAATGTACCCGGTGCCTTGTATGGCTAATACTCCAGTGGAAAAAGATGTAGGTGATAGGATTTTGGCCAACCTTAGACCTCTTCCTGAGCAACATAAACCAAATCATAAAAAGTGATACTTGTGCTCAGAGTAAGTGTATTAGATCAATATGGTGAGAGACCTATATATTCATGCTTTGGCTTTTTATGTAGAGGAGGTATCAGGAGCAAGTACAGCCAAAATTTACCAGAGTAGACTTGTCAATATCAGCCAGTTGATACAGTATTGAATTGGAGTGGTGAATGCAGGAATCATGTTTGCCGTCTTCTAGCATACTAAAAGAATACTATTTGGTGATGTTCATTGACCATGCTCCTCAAGAGGATATATGCCTCCAGAGCATTCATTAGGGTACTTTATTACAGTACACGTAACAAAACTGAAAACTTAAAGTAGCATCAATTTTTTATTATTATTATTTTATTTTATATCTGTAGTGTCCATCAATGTGTTGCTGCTACAGTTTAGGAAGTTTTCTGTTGTTGAACAATTACCAGGATGACTCCTCTTATTTTTGGGAGTGGAAGTGTAGAGAGGAAGCCACTATTGGCTAGTCTAACCTTATTCAGAGAAGTTTCTATGACACTGGGGAAAAACCTGAGACTACGTGCTGCTGACAAAACTGTGCTGATGGATACCAGAACAGGAGCATTTTATCCAAAACGGCCAACTCCATGGAAGGCTTTTTGGAATAGGAAGACTTGATTCAGGTGGAAACAAATGGGAAAAAAACAACCAACCAACCAACCAAAAAACCCCAAAAAACCCACCTACCACACTACTCTAATATAAACTCTTTCCTTTGGCTAGTACCATTTTATCTTGAAGAATGACAAAGAGAATTGTAAACCTAACCACAAAGTATACAGAGAGATTACTTCACACATCATCAAAGTATATCCTGTCTCTGGGGCAAAAACTAACGGTTTAAGAGCATACAGTGATGCTGTATGGGAATTCTTTTTGATACAATTCCAGCTTCTAGATGTAATTTCCCACTATCATGTTCAGTGATGGTGATGAAGCTAATGTTGCTGTTCTTATTTTAAATGTGCCAGAAGGCTCTTTGATAATCCAAAATATGCTGGGGACTTTGACTGTATCTTAAAATTGTAGGTATCTCTTCCGTGAGAGTAATTTCTGTAGAGTTCAATGGGACTGGGTGAATATAGATAAAACATATTGGCTTATGATATCTGTGCCAGTACTGTAGGAGATTTCTCTCTATATAGCTGCACAGATAATTCAAATCAACAAGTGCTTAATTGGTGATGTTTTCTTTGCAGCAAGGCAGTGTTCCTAAGATGGCTAAGTACTGATTCACTTCTGTTGTGAGAGAAAGAAATGAGCACAAAGTAATATAGCTGTGGTTTTGATGGGTTTGTAGGTGTTGAACTCGGAAAGGTCATGGTGCTTGATGGGTTGAGGGTTAGAATAAGGGGTTAGAGTTCTCCAGGACTCAGCCTACACTTGCCGTACAGTTGTATGGGTAGTAAAAGACAAAAAGCTGTAAGAGAGAACATAAAAAAAACCTGTCATGACCTGTAATAAAAAATGAATCCCACAAGAATTTTGGAGTATTCACTTAATACATTCCATGTGTTGTAACTATGGCAAAACTTTTTGAGCCATGAGCTAGCATTCCTAAGTAATTCCCCAAATTGGACTAACTGGCAGGGATAATTTTTTTTTAAGTCAACATAACCGTATTTATAATGTTTGACAAACTAACTGTAGTTTACTTCAGGCTGTTGTATCTGGTTTCTTATGGTATGTTTCACCAGTTCACTTGATAGCTCTGTTGCACAGAACTAGCCAAATCTAATTTACATACTGGAGGCTCTGTGGTCAACTGGAATTATGTCTTTGCCTTGTAATTCTGTGAACCTGGATTCACATGTGACGGGAGTTCAATAGAATAATGTGTTTGGTGGTCTCAATTACCAGCATGTCACCAGAAGAAATTTGTCCATATTAGACAAACTACCCAGATTTGATGGAGTCCAGGCCAATTCACATCCTCTGATCCAGGGAAGTCAAGTAGTGGAAGAAAATGGCATGAGTTCAAACTAGACTAGCTCTGCTCTGGGTATCTAATATTCACAACTGGTACTTGTATAGTAGACACTGCAAGCATCATTGACCTTGACAATACTGGGAAGATAATATTTTCGTTAAAAAGGACAGTTTTTGAAATGGTTTAATATGCACATCACATAGATTCTTCTTCCATCTTCTAGATTTACTGAATGTCCATCTCTGTAGCTGCTTTGATTGTGTTTTCTAAGGTATTTACGAAGCAATATCCTGTCCAAGGCCAATGTAGATTTCTCCTAGTTCTACATCAAGACATAATTGTTGTATACCAGACAGTAGAAGTAATTTACTTTCTTGAAGGTCTGTCACTTGGTCTTTTTGGCTGATTTTCTTCAATTTTCTGAGTGACAGTAGAGCTTGTACCCTGTAACAGAGACAGTACCCAGTGACCTTTGTACCAGTGACTGCAGAACCTGTAACTGTGTGCCCCTACTATAACCCCTCCTCTAAGAGTGTGTAGACATGGAATAGAAGAATCATAGAAAAAAATAGATTGGAGGGAATCTCTGGATGCCTTGCTCAGCTTGCCCTGTTTGAAGTTGGATAAGGATGTCCTCAGACCAGGGCAGGCACTTACACCAGGATCTGGGAATCCTCAAAGGCGGGAAGTTGTCTGCCTCTCTGGGCAACTGTTCCAGTGCTTCGCCATGCTTCTTGTGAGGAAATCTTTTCTTATGCCTAATTGGAATTTCCCTTGTTGCTATTTGTAACTGTTGCTTTTTGTCCTTTCATTGTGCTTTCATTGAAAGCTTGTTTCTGTCTGTCAACACACTTCTGGAACATCACAACCAATTAGTCTCTGCTCTTTATCTCCTTGCTCCTCCCATTGTTTTGTAAACCAGTGGTACAGGGATGCTTAGCAAGTCTTTTAGGTTTGGCCTGAGACTTTTCTACTGTCAAATTGTCTTCTGGAGGGGGAAAAAATAGTAGACTCCAAATTGTCTTGATTTTTTTCACGCTTTTCAGGGGATGCCTAAAGAATAAAAGATGCAAAATTCCGTATTTTATGCCTGTCCCTCGTTGAAATTATTCAAGAGATGGAGGAGTGCACTAGACGATTGCTTTTAGGAAATCTTTAAAGGCAAATGAAACTGTGAGCCAAATTCCATTTGCTGGACAGTTGAAGGTAAAGAAGGCAGCTGCACTTTGGGGTGAGAGGGAATGTGGAGCCAATATCTCTTTGGTACCAGTGCAAATCTTATGCTAAACTTTGTGAAAGTCTTCCCCTTAAAAAAAAATTTCAAAGTAACACAGAGGCTGATTGGATGTTCTTTTATATATTCAGGGTAAATCTTGATTTGTAAGGCAATTAAAAGGTTTTTGCATGTAAGTGTAACCATAAAAAAACTGTAGAAAGTTGAATTACGTTTTTGAATACTACACTGTCAGCTGAGAGTCTTTTCATCTACGTGACTGTTAATGTACTCAGACACAGAATCATATTATGAGATCAGCAGCAGATTATCATGTGCAGAGATGCCATTAAATACCCTGGAAGCGAGTGCTCTCTTCTGCCAAAGTGTCATGGTTTAAGACCAAACGACAGTGTAGAGGCTAAGTGGATTTTGATACCAAGAGGCTTTGATCACAGATGCATGCAATTTTACAATTTGCAGAACTTCCTTGGTTTTTTGGGGGGAGAGATGCCATAGTCCAGGAGAGAAGTTGGGTGTGTTAGCATTAGAGGGTCTTTACAAAACCTCCTTGTCATGAGGGACAGTGGCCATGGCCTGGGCACGGCACGAGGTTGGGCAGTTGAGTGTAGTGGTTCCAGTGTGCTATGCATGGTCCTCCTTCAGGGCTACGGGTACTCATGGGTTCTTCTTCCTCTCCAAAGGCTGGGGGGATGGTCCTGGTGCAAGGCTGTAGGGTTCCCTCCCCAGAAGCATTCTTGGGAGTACTAGGGAGCTCTGGGTTACAGTGTTACTCTTGACTGTCCTTAGAGGACTGCGTAGAGAACATCTCACTGCTGAGTGGTCTGCATTAACTGTGCTCTCATTTTCTGAGTTACTGTTTGCATTGGTGGTGCTCACAGGCTGCTTGTTCCAGACACATCTGGATGCTTTTGCACTTTTTGATCATCAGCATGGTTTGGCTATCTATTTCCTTGAGCACACCAAAACTATTCAGTTATTTGGGACAAGTGGCTGGTTGTATTTCATCTACTTCTGTTACAGCAAAAAGTAGGTTAAGATTCGCAGACTTATGCTGAGAGCCATGCTAGCTGAGCGTAACTCACGCTAGCTGCTACGTGAAGCTGCCACGCTCATTAGCTGAAAGTCTCAGCTGAACTCTGACATAGCTGTCCTTTTCTATAGAATGATGAGGATACTCTTCTTGGTAATATTTCTCATATTAGTATTTCTACATGCAACAGAGTTGGCAAATGTTTCTGACTCATGTTGGACAAAACCAGTTCCTGTGTTTGATAAAAATGAGTGGACATCAGCTGTTCACAAAATGCGTGTTATGTGGACCATCTCTAATCTCAAGAATATATCAAGAGGGCAAAGAATGCAAATACTAAGTGAAGTTATATGAAAAAATAATGTAGTTAAAAGGAAGCAAAGCAAAAAAACCACAGAAAACACACACAGACACACACAAATCAAAAAACCCCAAACCAGCAAACACCCTGAAAACCAAACCCACTCCCAGGCCTAACTGAGAACATTGAAAATTACAGAAGAGTCCCCAAACAGAGATTGGAGCCCTGCAGTAGTGGCCTCACTATGGTAAACTAAATCATCTGTACAAGCTGGTTCCAATAAACCATTCAACGTGATAAAGGGGTGCTATTATATTACAAAGCCCAGAAGGCTCTGGTACTTCCACTATCATGAACTTGAATAGGTTAAAAGTATTTAAATGCAACTGGCATAGCTTTCTACAGTAAAAACAGAGCTACAGGCAGAAAAAATACCCCTTTATTAACGTATACAGTAGGTCACCAGGACAAATTAGAAGGAAGTAATCTGGTTTGTTCCGATCATTCAATACTGTGAAAACAGTTTAAGAAACTATGTAAAAGCAGCTGGGAAGCAAATAAGTTTTATAAGAAGTCCTGTAATAAAAAGTTTCTCTTGAAAAATGAATTGCATGTTGTACTTGAAGGGGCCTCTCAAGATACAGTCATGTTTTCTACTACAGTGAGAGTTAGCCCAGAATCGGCCTCTGAAGGGTAGACTCCTTGCCACCTTGCAGTTATTGTTTTATTCTTTCCTTCCTGGCTTCGGTACTAGTGGTGTGACAGAAGAGAGAGACGGTTGCCTGCGAACAATAAATCCCATTCTGAAACATCCGCTGTTCTTGGAGTTCTGTATTGCCTCTGTGGTCATCTGACATTCAGTAAAATAGGAGAAAGACAAAACAAAGTCTGTGAGCCAAATGCCAGAATCCTTACTCAGGCTCCGTTCCCTGCTTGTTGATGAAAAACGTGCGAGAATGGGCTGCAAGGGGGAGGAAATCACTGTGAATTTCAATTCCTCACAGTTTCCTCTTGGTTTCTTTGGTCAGAATGGTTTTTAAATCACAGGAACCTCTGGCCTTAAAATTTGAAATGCATATTTTAGGGGATCTGAAGGCATCAAGCAACCAAATATGCATGATATAGCATTTGGTGATAGCTCTGAGGCAGCATAGTGCTACTGAATTTGCCTGACAGTGTTTTTGTATGGTGTATGCACAGGGGGACAGCTGGGCCGGGCAAGTTTCTTGGGAGTGTGGCTCCAGGCGATGGGGTGACATAGGTTCTTTCAATAATGATCAGCAGGGCCTGATTCGTCTCCCAGTCTACGTGGGCAAAAATCCCAGCAGGACAAAAACCTTGAACCGTTCATTGTTTTCTGTTGACAGTAATTTGTGCAAACCAGATTGCATAGACAGGGTATGCAACCTTAGCTCATCAGGTGATCTGGGGGAATGAGCTCCCCTTACCAATAAAGCCTTCTGAATTTTTGGTGTGTCAGTTGTTGAATTTGGAGGATGCTTGAAAGGAAAGATTGTGAAGGCAAGTGAGGGAAACACTCTGCTGAGTCAATACTTTCCATGCAGAGGGGACCCCTGAGTTTCTGCAGCTCTGCTGTGAGCGCAGCCTTCTTTGTGCAGTGGGCTAGATTCTCAGCAGGTGTAAATAGGCATGACTTCTCTAAAAGCCCACTCAGCCTTGCCTGTCTACCTTGGTTGAGGATCTAGCCTTTAAACACCATGAGGCTTTGAAGAGTACCTGTGGTTTGGGTCAGGTCTTCAGGAGATTAAAATTGATATAGCTCAACGTGTCTCTGGGGAATTGCTCTGGCAGACATGGGCTGCACATTTAGCTCTCGGATTTTACTCTGATTCACAGTATCAGAGCCACAAATAGAGCACAGAATGCATTGTTGTGTCATTTATGTATGCCCACAGTTAGACATCATTGGCCTCCACCACAAATCTCCCAACGCAATCATGGCAATTAGTTATTTCATGATTAACATAAGAAAATATGACATACTGAGAGCTATCTTCCCCCACCCCTCCTTCCCACAATCCCTTGATCCTCCAATATTTGAGAAAGAAAAACGAATTCAAATATTAAGTAAAACTTCTTGTCACAACAAATATGGAATAAAAAAATGATTTGAAATACTCAGTATCATTTATGATGTAATCTCCTGGCAATAGAAAGCTGGCAATGTGCTACAGTCATGCTTTCAATTACATTACTAAGTAATCACACATTAAAGTCTAATGGCAAATGATTCTTTATTCCCAGGGTGCCCTGTCCAATTGTTTTCTAAATTGGTTTCAGGAATAAGGATGCAAGCATGACTGCAAAAATATTATTTATGGTTTGGAAGTCATCTTTTGTATCCTTTTTTTTTTCCCTATGTGCTTTCTGGCAGATATTTCAGAATGTAGTTTATTATTTCTAGGTTCATGTTTTAGTTTGACAGTTAAGAAATGCTTAAACCTCATGATAAACTTGGTTGGATTGATAGATAGAGTTGTCAGATTTCCTCTGCCACCACATACGTTGCTTGTCCCATAGGAAATTAATATTCTCTGAGGAAAGACCTGTGCGGGAATTCAGTATTTTTGCCTTTCTCGTGCACTTGCATCTTCCTTTCTCAGTGCCTGCAGCAACTGGTATACAGTAAAAAGAATGTACAGGCTTTGTGTCTTGACAATACTAGAGTCTTCAAATATGACAAACTGTAGGACTTATGCTCCTTCTCTTCATAAAACAACAAAAAAAAGAATATAAAGAAATAAAATGAACTCCCTGAAGAACGGAGAACATCAAAGTGCAAGATAATTCTTAAAGCTTTAGGAAGATAAGAATTCAAATTGGGGGGGAAATTCATGCTAGATGTTTGAAGTTTGCCTTTAATATTGCACTTTGCATTTTGGAAAAGTATATTTATACACCTGATGCTTTCCTTTTTTCAATATCACTATGTTTAAACATCTTAGATATCTTTAATCTCATGTTAGTGTTTAACGAACAGGATTTATATATTTAACTGCATTTTCACATAGTGCAGAAAGATAAAACATTTCATAAAGTTTAATTAATCAAGCCATCACGCATTAAGTTTATCAAAAGGATACAGTACCTCTGGTGGTTACTTGAGTACTACTTGGGTGCCACTCAGGTACAAAGAAGGAAGAAATGCAAAGCAGGCTTGTGTGAAGAGTATATGCTATGAAAAGATCATGAAAGGAAAATGAGGGTATAGTTGCATAGGTCTGCCCCAGAGCCAGCTGAAGCAGCCAGTGCCATGAGCAGCAGCCATCTGTCCATCAGAGCATTCTATGCTCCGTTCCTGAGCATGGAACTTAAGTCCATGAAAAATCTAGATACTTTGGATGGCCTAAATCTAAGTCTCTCTGTTTCCCTATTGACACCACTCCTAACGATGGGAAATTTTTCTGTGGTACCTGCAGAGAAACAAAGCTTTATATTGCTGTTAATATTGTTATTAATGTTTATATACATAGAGAAAGAAAGATACATTCAGAACTTACTTGTATTACACAGAAAGGTCTTTAACAAAGACACAACTATTGTTGGGGTAGAATTTATGGAGCAAACTTACAAGGGCAATGTATGTTTCTGTTTGTTCCTGCTGCTCCCAGGATTTCTGCCTCCTGTGCTGTTGGTTTGTTGCATGATGCAGAGATACTGTGAAACTATATTTTTAGTTTAATTCTTCCTTTGCTTTCACACCAAGTGTGTTATCTGGTGGAATAACACTGCTACCGGATACATAGACCCAGCAGGAGCCCAATGTGAGCACCGCCAAGCTGCCCCAGAGCCCAGTATGAGCCCTGCAAGGTTTGATGAATTCTAAATGTTAATTAAGTCAGATGGCTAGTTTTAGTTAAGACCATAAGTGGGTCTGATCCCTGTGAGATTTTGCTATAGTGAAAACGCAAGTACTAGAAATTACATTACTGTAATGACTTTTACAGAGTCTATATGCTGAGACTGGTAACTGAGCTGGTGAAAGAGATTGCTTGCTGTGTAGAAGGTGTATTACGAAGACAGCACTAGAGCATAGTAAAGATAATGTTTAACATAGAAGTGGAATTCAAGTTAGTGGTGTTGTGGTAGATGGATCTGGTGGTTTGATTTGACAACCTCAGTCTCTGCTTTGTACTGCAGTACTTGATATTGTTGTGGATGTCAGTGCAGGCCATCTCTGACTTTTATGAAGGAAGCCACCAGAACCAGTTCTGGGGGATGGGCTTGTCTTGGTGGTTTTTTTTCTCAATGATATTACCTGAAGATTAGATGAGGTCATTTTTCAGAAGAGGCCGGGCACTAACTACCCTTTAGCTTTCAAATCTGCAAATAGTATAGGTCATTTGAGAAAACTGTCATGTTTGGGACCCACACCAGGACAACATTGGCCTTACGCCCTACAGCACAGCGCAAGATGTCTTGCTTCCATGTTATGAACTGCACAATGTGGACTTTGAATGATCCTTTTACCCAGACCTTTGACCTAAACCCTGAATTAAACTTGACAGACCTAAGTAGGATTGTGACTCAGTGTGAGTAGATATTCTCAAATAGCCCTGCATTATTTATTTTATTTGTTTGCTTTCAATGTAAAATTTTATAGGTACCATGGATTTTTTTTAATGCCATGAAGCGCTCATTTTAAGGGTAATGCTGTAAATAGTAAAGCAAACAAGTATATGAATAATTTTTTTTTTAGTGTTCCTCTCTCCCTACCTCATAAGCGCTCTTGAGAGACATTAGCATTAAAGTGCCTTGTATTCAACTATACTTAGGAAGGAAGTCTAGAATATCTGCTTCTTGCATTTATCAGGTCACTTCTTGACCTGAAACAAGATCAGCTGAGGACAAACCCTAAGCATGAAAGAATAAGGTTTATAAAAATGGCAATTGCTGCAAGTGTTCTTTAAAGAAATATTTCTGTTGTGAGATTTTAACGGTATCTGCCTCTTTTAGTAAAGGAAGAGGGAGTGGAGAAGAAAATGAGGTTGGAAGTGTTCCAAATACTCTAAGCATAATTTGCTGATATTTGGTTTGTGCTACAAATGTTGAGAAATTAATTAGAAAACTGTCCAAATTCCCTAAGAGTACACTGACATGTTGTCTTTTACCAAAGGCTGTTGCTAACAGTAAGAAATGGTTCTGGTATAGAGCGTAACGCAGTGTGTGCTAAGTACTTACTGTTATATCACTTTATTTAAAGGTCTCCAGGCCTTATAATAATCAAACCTTTTTGTGCTAGGTGATGTACAAAGAAAGTGGGGGACCAGGGGAATAAGGAAGGGGCCTTGCTATGAAATGTGGGCAATCCAGAACAGAAAGGTGTATACAGGATGCCTTTATTCCCATTTTATGCTGTAGGATTGGAGAGAGAGTAAGGTTTGTCCTGATTGAGCAAAGGTGCTTTAAGCACCTGCCTGACGTAAGCATCTAATTCATCTCTTGTGAATATGTATGTTAGTATCTAACTGAACTAAGATGTTGGTGGCTTATCTAAAATCACATTTCATGTCTGACACAGGCAGCGATGAAACACAAACCTCCTGAATCCCAATCCTGTGGTGTAGCAGCAATGTCAGCCTAACTTTAAATATGAACTCACTACCATTTATTGAAGATTATAAAGCGTCTGTGTCTCTCTCAAGTTCTGGAGAGTTCAACAAGTTTCAACTGTCTTATAGTTAACATCACTTTTTTTTTAAACCTTTTTATTTTCAGTTATTGTCTGTGGAGGCATGAGCAAGGAACGATCTAGTTCCAGTACAAAAGCAGTGTGATCAGGGCCAATCTGCATAGGTAGCTGTGTTTTGCAATTTAGTTCGGATTAATAATTTAACCTCATTGCTGCAGAAATGCTTTGTTACAGAACTTTGAGTCAGTTTGGACTACAGGGATGTTTTCATGGGTGTTTGGGAGGTATGAGTTTACAAGTTACACGTTAAGATACCTATCAACATTTTAGTCAACATTTGTCCTTCCAGTCTAAGCAGGTTCTATTTCCTCCTTTTGGTATTGATTTGAAGTATCAAGATGTCATTTTGGATTGCATTCAGAGATGTTAAGACTTTGATTTGGCTTCATTTCATCATATATAATTTTCTTTTATCGATTTTGTGCTATTATGACTTATACAATCATTTGAAGAAATATCAGTACAACACATTAAGATGGAATGTGTTTGAGACTTAAAATTCTTTTTTCTGCTATTATGGAAAAGACTTTTTTTTTCTTTCCCAGAAGGCATTTTGAAAGGGAAGTCATAACAAATGAATGAATTCGTGATCTTGGAATAATATAACTTTTTGATGGGCCTTGACCTCGGTAGACTGTGGACTAGTTTCTATATGCATCTTGTATGTTGGATTATAGGATTCTTCTTGTGATTATTGTGTACCATACTTGAAGTAAGTGAGATACTCTATGTTCAGTAATTTTGGATTTCAGCTCCATAAAGATTAACATCTATGACATTGAGAAATGGTAAAAGCCTCCAGGGATATTTCAGATATAAGAAAGTGCAGTGAGCCTGTCTATATAACTGATCACACCTTGACTTAGAAGCTTATTCTGAAATCAATGCACCACAGCTACACACACAACATCAGGGGAAGTCTTCAGATGAGAATATAAAGTATAGCAATGTTCAAAATCATAAATGTATGATCTTTTCTTCAACTGAAAACCCAGTTATGGAATAATAAAATTTTTTGTTTCCTTTCATTTGAGGAACATGACCAAAGATAACTAGAAATTGATTCAGTTTAATCGTTTCCAAGGAATCAAATAACTTCTTTCCATGGACTGGCAATTTTAGCCTATGGATAGGGGAGCTAGCTGGTGAACACACGCTTTCACGTGAGGCATAAGCTGTTGTCAAACTTGAGGGGGGTTGTGGACTCAAAATTCTCATGAACAACTTCTGCTCCTTCCTAAATTCAGTTCAATATATCGTCTTTTGTAAGTTGAAGCATTTATAAAAAAAAAAAAGGAGGAATAAAAGACAGGTTATTTAATCGTCTTTTAGATGGAGTAAATTCTGAAGCCTTGAAAGGAGATTAATGTTAATAGATGTCTATTCCAGTTTTGGAGCTTAGACACTGAGGATATGCATTCAGACTTCTGAGCTGAACTGAACTTTCTTGAAGTTTACCTTTTGCAGCTGCAGACAACAATAAATTTATTCATATAATGTGCACATATATATATGTACAAACATTCTCATGAAGCCATAACAAGGAATTGTGTACTGGAAATGCAAAGGATGGCAAGGAATAATAATACATAAGATGGTTCATCAGAGGGTCTGAAAGTCCTTCCCTAGTAGCAGTTAATTATTCCTGAAAATGCCCTTCATGATAAAGCTTTTCATTAAAAAAAGTATTAAAAGCTAAAAAGTGTTTGTGACCTCCTAAATTCAGCAGAATTTGTTTCTTATTCCCAAATGCGTTCAAGATAATGTTTAGTTGTAAACATGTGCTAAAATTATGTGGGCATGAATACATAATTATTTTTTAAGGGCCCTTGCTGAATAGGTTTGCTTTTCTGATTCAGGCTCTGACTGTGGAAATGCATGATGATGCATTTTTATTCCACAATGAATATAGAAGTCTCTTAAGTTCATCTGAAACCATTGCCTTTTTTTCACTAATGTGGACTAGCTCTTTCATTTAGGTTGTGATTCTGCTCTCTGTTTATGTATTGCTGTAAAACTGGAGTAACTTGAGCGAGTAACAACGTTAGATCATTCATAAAACTATAAAAAGGATTATGCTGACTTCATCATATATACTGTATCTTTTCCCTGATGTGTATGAGCTACATTAATGGATTAATTACTGTATGTTTATACCTAGGGATTGAAGTAGTTATCATGCTTTTGTGGTAACCAGTTCCTCCTCCTGATTCTTTTACTGTTTACAATAAAAGAAATTAAAAGTAAAAGCCAATGACTGTATATCCTGTGCATTAAGGTTGCCATTTGGTCCTCTAATTAAAAAATTCTGCCAATTAGTAATATAATTTCAACCGAAGTTTGTGTGGAGACCACTAAAAAGGCATTGTCCTAAAGCCTGAAGGCAGAGATCGTGTTCAGAAACAATCCCTTTTGTCTGTGAATGAGTATATTGTTCATTCTTTGGAAAGCTGACACAGATACTTGTTGCTGACGTTTACATTTCTGTCGAGCTGTATGAAAATATTCAGTATAATTGCATCCCACACAGGCAGACCTCTCAGCATCCTGGAGTCCCAATGTGTGCAACGGGCTGTCTTGGATGTAATGAAGGGACAAAAGGGGTGCAGGCATCTGATCACACAGTGAGCACAGACATGCATGATGGTGTAATAAGAGGGGCACCCTCCCCTTGGATGTACCCAGGTGACATGACAGAAGAGGTGCTGGTTGGGAATCTTGGGATGCAGGAGTGTTCTTGAGGGCAAGTCTCTGCTATAAGGCATGGGTGACCTAGCTGCTGTGTGGCACCTTTATGTCTCTTGCACACAGGACTCTGGGCATCTGGTGAAGGTGATTGGCAGATGTCCAATCATCAATGTCTGGTGCATGGTATCTGTGGAGAGGCAGAGATGCTGTTCTACCAGCACGTGAAATACTGTCATTGTGATGAAGCCAAATGAATAAGAAGAGTACTTGAGATGTAATGTTCTGTGTGCATGACTTTTAAGCCTGGGAGCACCCTTTATTCTTTTAAGTGTTTCTTCAAAAGCATGACATTTTGTCCTTTTGCCAAAAAAGTAGCCTAGGACCCATTTGTATGGTGCCAAGGCCCTTAGTGCACTAGTAGGTCTTAATGGTCATGACCAACCTCACCTGGGGTTTCAAGCCATACCCTCTACCCGTGGGCTCTGGAGGTCTATTTGAACTCAGCCCTGGATCTTCAGGTTCTACCTGAGCTGTGTTGTAGGTGTGCCTGTCCCCAGCTCAGCTACAGCTATGCCTGTGCTTGGCCAAGGGCTCCATTGATCTGGACTGTGACGCATGGACTGATTTCTTGGCTTGACCTTGGGCCTGCCTTGTCACCATGGACCTTCACAGTGACCTCTGGGCTGTGGCCAACCCCCGCTGCTGCCACTGGACCTGATTCTGACCTGTGGATTGACTTCCTGGCTTGACCTTGAACTGGCCTCATCACCTCAAACTGACCTGATGATCTCTTTGTTGAACCTGGCCACCAACCCTGGGACTGCCCTGCTTGCCTTACTTGAGGACAATGGGACATGTCACCTATCTGGTGAAGGCCTGCCCTGCTAGCTATGTTATCACCCTCTGCTCCTGGCCCTGAGTCACGAAGGGCCAGGAGCTTGCAGCTTCCTGATATACTGTTCACTTCTGCTCTTCATCAAGTCTCTCTTGTGTGGATGCAATGATCTGGAAAGGTGCTATATAACACCAAGCTGAAGTTTACTTGCTTTCTTGCAATGTTTTTGTCAGGTTGTCGGATTTGAACCAAGAGAAGTAGGAAAAGACATGCTGCTTGGGTGGGGAAGAAACAGGCAAATCCCAACTGTGCAGTCATACCTCTTCTTGAAGGACAATTGTGTCTTTTATTATACGCAACATATGCAGCTATTACTCATTTCTGTCACAGCAAGAGCTTCTGCCATTGTATTTTTTATACTTAGTCTCTAAATTGGCATGTGGAGGTGCATGAGTTCCTTCAGTGACCTTTGTGAAAGTGGAGGTGCCTCAGCTACGTGGCCCAAGTTAGACAAGACGAGTCTGGGTTTGAGCACTCTCTGTGTCATCACCCATTGCACGTTTGAAACATCACATGAAATGGATAGGCAGATTTTAAAAATCCATTTTTTAATCATTTCAGTTCTGTCCATATGTTTTTGTGCACAAAACCTCCTAGCTGTATTTAAGAGTTGGCTGAAAATATGGCATAAATGGGTTGGCTTAAAGTGACTGCTGCTTCCATTTTGTATTTTGAGAGGATGTTTGCGACACAGCAAAATCAAGCTACAGATGTCCGAGTTACTGTGAGTGCTCATGACAAAGGAAACTAGATGTTTAAAGTGTTTCCAATGGAATAAAATGTCACTGCAAGATGTAGACACAACAGAGTTTTTAACCACTGGTTAAAAGCCTTGCCTAGGGTTGTCCATAGTTGTGAAATAGTGACAAATTGCTATTAATAGCTTTTCATCTGTGCATCCTGTAATATACCGTAATACCACTTTACATAATTGAACTGGAAGGTTATCTAAAATTCATCTTCGCACTGTTCTTACTAAACAATATAGATATAAATTTTGTATCCTCACAATGTTCAGATTGCACAGGGCATGTTTGAAATGTCTCTCCTAAATCATGTATTCTTTTCTGTTTATACTGTAACTTATCTGCAAATTTATTTCAAAAGGAAGTCTTCCCAAATACCTATCAAAATCATACCTTTAGGTATTCAGTCCATAGTGAAACTCTGTGTTAGATCCTAAAAGACTGTATAAGAAGTAACCATAATCATGATAGTAGCTTTTTCATTAGAAGTCTATGGAAGTAGAACAATGTATCGGACACTGCATTTAACAGAGTTAATTAGTGTACAATGGTTATTTAATATGTTAATCAAGTTTTAATCATGATAAAATAGACTAATCTTGCCATTATTCTGTCATTATAAAAGTGTAATTGAAATAGATTGGAAAAAAATACTGTACATTCTTGTCAGTGTCTTAAAAACTCTGAGCTCAGAAGCACTGCAGTGCTCAGATGCACATTTCAAAATAAGTTGTATTTTATCAAAGTAGATTTAATTCAGTTGGTGGTTCGTGTTAAAACTGAGAGCCACCCACTTAACAGAAACAAGTTTAGGACATAGTTCTGCAAACACGTTCTCTCTTTTAGCTTGACTTCCTAGGGAAGAGGCTAATGCAGTCATGGTGTCTGTCTCTGACTCTGTCTGTCTGTCTGTCTTTCTGGACATCCTCATGAAGTCCAAACACTTGGAAAACTTAAGCCAGATTTGTCAGAGAAGTAGAAGTTCTGAAGGAATGAAGTGTCCACAAGCTTCAGAAAAGTATGTAAGAGGAGGCAGTTGTTTCTAGTAGCTGTGCTGACAAAGTGGCTGGAAGCTGAGCTTGTGCATTAGACTTTGAGGAATCTGTGCAAGACAGAGGCGTCATGAATGCACTACAGAGTTCTTTTGGGTTTCATTAGACATTAGAGAATCCAACCACAAGTACAAGTTCATAGGAATCCAGGCCCCATTAGTTTTACTCGGTTACTTGCAGAAAAAGTTGTCTAAACTTTGCAGTTGGTGGTGTGGCTTTCATCTTGGTATCTTGATTATGCAGACCAGCAGATTTACCACAGCTTGCAACAAGCTGTCTTGGGTTACAAACTTGGGTTATCTTCTAAAGGAAATCCGTGCAAGGATGTATCACGCTTGAGGTCCAGTTAGCATACACCAAGGATGCATACCTGGGAACTAGGCCATGGGGAACAAAGGGTGAGGATCTGCAGTTTAGTCACAGCCACAGGGCATCATATTTCATTAGGGAGGGAGGGGATGCCTTCTCGCTTAGGCCTGTGGTAGCCCAGTCGTACCAGCAGCCACGGTCAATAAGTAATAGTAACAATTATAAATTTGTGATTAAAATCAATTATTTTCATTTCCCTCAAGCTTTTGGGGCAGTCTTCAGAGTTCATGGTTTCGGTCTATCCTCTGCAATCAAGGAGTTATCAATATTTTAACCATCTTTTAAAATAATTGCCTGATGCATTCATGACTTCAGGGTTGAATCTCTAAGAAATCTGTTTTGTTTTTTTTTTTAAAAAAAAAGTATCTGGTCTTGTGATGCTCCAAATAACATTGTAAGATTTGGAAGCACAGATAATAGTATTGATTTCAGATCTCTCGCTAGGGAAAATAAGTAAATCAGATTGGTTACAACTATTTAGAGGCCTGACTTTTTGTATTTTGTGCATAAGCCAAAATCTTGTTGATTTCCAAGGGGGTGCCACACTTTCATATACCTGTAAAGGTTGTTAGTGTCTGTCTACTGTGAATTAGGTGTCTAATTACATCTGTAGAAATATCGTTCTTCCAAGATCACAAAACCCTTCCTTTGCTGCCCCCCCTTCACCTCCTCCCCCCCCCCCCCAACTGTGTTTCTATAAGCTATGGGTTTGATTTTTTGATGTACTACTAAAAACAGCAGCGTGGATAAAATGATAACCCTTTAAATTTTAGTACTGCCGACTTTCCTGCAGGATGTCCGAAGGAGTACATTGTAGGGAAGTTTATAGTGCTGTATCTTTTAGCAAAGAAATGTCAGGTTTAGTGAGGCAGTATACACTGTCTGCCTGTGTCCTGACTGATCACTTTTGATATGAGTTGTGGTTTGGATTATTTCCTCTATTCAATTTTGTTATGAATCAGTTAAACAAATGGAATCATTTGTAGTGATGAGATTAAAATAATTGCTGCTAATTTTTGTAATGCCCTTTTTATAGGAGGATCAGCAAAGAGCAATCAAAGATCTCTGATGTGGGGTCCAGTTTGACTTAATGATGACCAACACAAGCATATGAGCAAAATTAAGTTATGACACAAATAGTGGTGCAAATGATGTAAGCATCTTTCTTTTAGTAGTCAGGAGCCTTTTCTTGGAATGCTTAGTTGTAGCATTGGAGAGCCCCATATTCTCGTTTCCTTCATCTCTGCAGTTCTGGCAGTCAGGGGAGGTAAGCTGGAGAAATCTCAAGATGACCTCTGTTCCCCTGTGATGGTGCTGAGCAGCCAGAGAAGGAGCTCTGCCCCAAACTGCATCATCCACTGAGTAGGCGTGTGTTGCAGTGATGTTGTCTGGGTAAGTTATGGCCAGTTTTGGCCTTGATAAGTAACTGATACGCAATGTTCTCTGTATACCAATCATTTTGAGCCCGTTGTCTTACAGGTGTTAAGGGTTACTTCTGAGGACCCCCGTTTCCCATGCAGGAATCAGCACTGCCCCATGTAACAGTTTAATATTTTGCAACTTGAAAATATTTGTTCGTTGATCTATGCAGTGAAAAGAATTTGGTGAAGTTTTAAGTGAACAGTATAGGAACGTATATTGCCCAAACATTTTATGGCATCTTAATTACAAAGGTTTTGTTCAATTAAGTGAAATACAGAGTCATTTCAGATGATGAGGGAAATAAACAGGATATAGGGTTATACAGTTAAATTTTGGCAAAATAGTACTCACATTTTCTGATATATAATTTTTCCTCTACTGAAGCTGTTAGAATTAAAAAAAATACTAATTGGTAAATTCAGTTGATAAACTCATTGTTCTCTTTTTTTGGTAAAGTTATTTTTGTTCTCCAGGTTTCAAAAATTACCCATATTCTTTTTTCATTAAAATGTTCACTGATCATTTTCACTTAAAATTTAATTAAGAATGGATTTAGATCAGTTGCTAAATAGTCTTATTTACCAAAACATTACAGTCTTAGAAAGGGCAGTATAGGCCTGGTAAATTTAAAACATTGCTAACCATTTCTTCCCATAAAACATATAGCATGGAAATGAAATTTTTGGTTTTAAATACTCTAGATGATTTCGTAGTAAAGAAAAAAAAATTGCAATGCTAGAAACAGTTTGTGAGAATCTCATATGGAAAAAAAAATTCCGTGTACTTTTGTTGTTGTTGTTAAGCCAGCTTAAGAAAGGAATAATTTGTAATATTGTGTAATCAAAATTGATTTGACATTCAGAGCATGCACATGACTGAGAGCAAAGTATTTGCCTAACATTTATTAGGGACTATCTTATATTAAGGGCTCTTCAAAAGACCGCTGTATTTATTACGTTCTGTTTGCACACCCACTCACTTTCAAGATGGTGAAACTCCCAGAACATTGCTATTATAAATATAAGAAATTACTTATCTTCTTTACCCTAGTTATTTCTTTTCCTATCAGTGGTTCAAAATCAGAGGTGATAGTCCCTGAAATTGAAGAGTAGCATGTTAAAAGCTAATAAGAAATATTTACCCCTCTACAGATTTAACCAGTGGAACTCATGGTGGTAATTTCTGAAGAGGGAATTTAGATTTGGACATTTATGTGGTGCTGATAACTTTAAGTTGCATTTTAGCATTCTGTTAGTGACTTTGAAGGGAGATACGTTTGCACGATCACAGTAAGGAGATACTTCATCTGGTCTACTTGCTTGGGTCTAGAGGATGTGCAATGGCTGTGAGGGCAGGAAACGCTACCTTATAGCGATGTCCCCTCTAGTCTGCATGTGACCAGTTGTAGGAGCTGCTGTGGCTGCGGCTGCTGCTTTGATGTGGCCATACAGGAGTTCCAAAACTTTTAAGGATGCAGAGAGGACCCACTGTGGATAAATACATCACCACTCAGCAAGCGGGACAAGTAAAAACTTTTTTATGTATCTTATTTAGCTGCTGGGCTGACCACACTCAGAAATAGGATAAAACCAAGCTAGGTAGACCACTGTAGTGAGTCTAATAGAAAAACATAGGGATTTCCAGACTGGGTTGGAGCTGAAATTCCTCTAGCTTAATGTCTTCAGAGTCCAGTTCTGGAGGTGCTGAGTTCAGGGGACAGTGTAAAGAAATCTGGAGTTGATAAGGACAGGCAATCCGTCTTTGTGTGTGGGTAGTTCTGGTGTCCCTGTGACTGTTTTACCCATGGAGGTGTTTTAACTTAATACAAATTAGTTGAAGAACCACTAGCATTGCTTTCTGTCATAGGAACAGCCACGGACATCATAGCTAAGGCTGGTTGAAGAATGTTTTCCCTGCAATTTTCTCTCTTTTTATTTTGTTGGTTGGCTTGTTTTGGTTTTTTGGGGGGTTTTTTTGTGGTTTTTTTTTTCCTCCTGTGATACTTAAAGTCTAGGTAGGACACTTTTTAGTCTGCGAATCATTGTTTCTTCCCTGTTTTCATTCTATTAAATGCTAAGAGACTACATGATTGGTCATCTAAATTACATGGTATTGGTGGTTTTTTTGTATGTGACATCTTAAACTTAATGAGATGTATTGCATGAGCCTTGAAGATCTACTGGACCTGTCAGAATAATTTGATATGTGGTTTTTTGGGAGGACTTGTTTGTTGTGGGTTTTTTTTTTACCAGAAACATAGCATTATTCTACAGTATTCACCCCCAAAAGAAGGTAGAATGCTAAAACTTCCTTTTCCCTACAAAAAGAATTTAATTCACTGTGGAATACATTTCTGTTTTGTGGTCAGCCAGACAGAGTAGTGGGCCCCAAGTTCGTTTTCTGTAAACACTTGCATGAAGGAAGCTTTCCTCACACAAATGCTCACAAAAAGAAAGGTCAGTTAACATGTTTAAAACCAAATTCTGTTCTGAAGTCATGGGTATTTCTTCAGTGCTAATTTAAATGCTCTGTTTCAATTACGGTTCTTCAACTCTCTGCTACAGTCTTGAATGTGACTGTGGCAATGACGTGGTGAAAGATACTCTGATTTATTTTTTTTTTTATATGCCTCATGGCTTGATTCATGTATTATTGTTCTGAGATCAGGAGCTAAGGTGCTTTTACCTCTGAACTTCTGGTGTCTGAGAGCACGCCACTGACGTTAGAGGAGTGCTAGGATCGAGCAGGCTTTGCAGGATTATCAGTAAGTCATGGTGAGGGAAAGGGCGATGTGGCAGCAGAGGAGTTAAAGTAACCCACGTGGAACTGGCAATGGCCCAAATCATCTAATTCCATTAAACTGGGAACTTGTGACACTGTTCTTAGGGGCACAGGGGATAAATGAAATGGATGGCCACTGTTGAACAGCAGATCAATAATTGTCTTTAAAAAGTAAATACGGTCTCCAACCATGTTTGACAGTAACTGGAAATGATTCTTTGGCAACCATCTATTTACTTAAACCCAATGTGAACTGTCAGAGCTTATTAGGGCTAGATATAAGGCAGGGCGCTAGGCTATCTCAATTAGATACAGTCAGCAAGTTTTTGCTATAGTTCCCGTGATTAACACCATGCAGCACAAACCCCTGGCCAGCTGTGCAGAGATAGTTGTCTCTTTGCTGGATGCTCTTATGAGACTTTCAAAACAACAAGGCTAACTTTGTTACCCGCCCCTCCCCCCCTTTTTTTTTTTTCTCTTTCCCGCATGAGGCCAAACAACACGATTGAGTTCTTTATGAGTTGCATATGAGGTCGCAAAGAAAGCGCATTCAGCTCGGCTTTGATCAAGCGGGCGGCCCATCAGCCCTCATTAACGGGAGAGGAGCGGAGCGCGGTTTCCTTTGGCGGCAAAGGGCCGTGGCGGCGGCGCCCGGCGGGGCCGCTGGGTGGCGCTGTGCGCGTGGGGATGGCGCCCTCGCGCCCGCCGCGCCCGCGACCCGCCGAATGAAAAATGGCTTTTTGACTCAGAAGCGTTTATTAAGCGAGCCCTTGGCCGTGGGATTGTCAGGCCGCCAGGGCTCTGGAAAGATCCGGCAAACCACAGGTGCTGCTCTGCAAGTGCAGGCCCCGAAACGAGACTGAAACCCTCTCAGAGGGGAGAGAAAAAAAATAAGGAAGAAAAAAAAAAAAACCCCAGAAAAAATAACGTAAGTGTGCTATTCATTTATTCAGAGCCACGCAATCTGCCAATCATCCTTTACATCACTCGGTGCCTCGGGAGAAGCTGCTCAGAAACAATCTTTGTAACTCGAGAGAAACAGGCTTGTGCTTTTGTGCCACTTGGAGAAAGCATGAACCATTTTCTCCCTTATGAAACTCAGCATGCATAAATCAGTTAGGAGAAGATCTGAAACCTCTGACCCTTGGAGATTCAGACCAATGGGAGCTAAACCCTCCCCTTACTCCCTCACTCTCCGCTCATCAATAAATTCAAATAAAATAAAATCAAGAGGAGGGAAAGGAACGAAGTCTGAAATGACAGCCCAGGCACTGGAGAAGGGTTGTCTCAGCTGTATGCTTATGTTGTCCGGCTGTAGAGGTGCTGTGTGTGTAACATGCCTTAAACAAAATCAGAACAGGAGAAACTATTTATTTATTTATTACCGAAGGAAAGCTTAGCTTTAACATAAATTGCATCGTCAGCATTAACAACAGATAGGGATGCAAGATTTTCCTTCCCACCCTGCCAGAAGAGACCAAGCGCCCCATGTCATAGAATGCCAGTGGGCGCTTGGATTTGCAGCAAGATCCACACTTCTGGACAACAGGACAGTCTTGAATGCCGCTTTGGCATAGTGAATCACGAACGCCAGAAAATTCGGATTACTTTTTAGTAGGGCGGCTGGGTGAAGGTCGTTAAAAGATGATAGAGACCCATACAAAGGAAGCAATTTACACCACCACTAGAAGGAGATACATTGATCCTCCAAAATCCAAAAACTATGCTACATATTTTTGATTATCATATATTGACATCTTATATGTTAGTTTACTTAAAAAAATGCCATTGCTTATAACGGGTGGGGTATATTTTCATCCAATTACTAAAGTAATTAGATTCATAGCTACTCTTATGCTATGCCTTTCATGCTTCAGTGATCTTTATTCTCCAGTTCAATACATATTGAGCTGGGACAGCTGCCTTTCAACTTGGTTTGCCTAAAAGCCACACTAACCTTTATCTCCAGATTACCTAATCTTGGGATAAAATGTAGGTCTTATTTAATTAGTTGTGATACAAGATTTTCTCCATGTATGTTTCTGAGAGAGCAAACCTTTTACCTTTGCTAACAGGCATCCGTGTGACACTTTGCACTCGCTCTAGCTCCAATTGATAGCTGTCTATGTGGAGGTATAAAAACATGAACAGACCTTCAGACATCATCTAGATCTTTCCTCTGGGACAGCCTAAAATCATATACCAAAACTGCTCACAGTACAGAACTCTCTCTATTGGGCCTCTTGACACTTTCATCCAGCCCCTGCCCAGAGGGAAAGAATTTGCCCCTTAAGGGAGAGTTCTCTCTGCGATGTCCGTGTTGTGGATTTGGTTTTTGTGAAGCCTGTCAGTGAGCTTGTGATGAGGGTAGCGTGGGCTAGGATTTATCCTGTGGTGCTTTGCATACAGGTCCATAATACCATAATAAACTCTTTCTCGCTCTCATTTTTTTTTCCTTTCTTTTTCTTGAATCTTTTATAGGTCTTCCCAGTTTACAGTTTTTGAAATGTCAGGTTTCCATTGAGCAGTTATTGCAGGAATTGTTTAAAATGTCCTTGGCTGGATTCAGAGTAATGTATATGATCTGGGAATCATTGAGAGTAGCCCAGAAAGTCTAGTGGATTGTGAAAAAATAATCCTGGGCTTGAATCTTAGCAGAATTCTCCATTTAAAATAAAAAAGGCTATTGGGGATGGGGAGGGGTGCTAGAGGAAAACAAATTACTTTTAAATGCTGGGGATCCTTAAAATCAATAGCCTTCGCTATCCACATGCACATAGAGAATCAGAGTCAGTTAATAAGTTTTGCATGTGTGCTTCTGAAACTCACATTTTTTTGGGTCTTGAGTATCTTACTTCTGCCTTTGACAAGAACACGCTGCACAGGAGGTTTTTAACCAGCAGCCAAAATATGGGCTCACATGTTTTTTTAAGGTTAGTTATACATCTGTTTTGGGTAAAAATTGTTGCGGGAATGGAATTTGACCTATAGTGTTGGGCTCTTTGTGTGATTTGTTTGGTCTGAGCTTATAAATTGTTTAGTTTTGTTTATGTTCATCTGTGTAAATTCTAAAAGGAGAAGTCACCTGAATCAAACAGCGTACTTGTCTGCTTTTCTGTCTGCTGGATGAAATCTGAAAATAAGAGAGGAAAAAAAAGCTATTTGATCATGGCCGTGAAGGACACAAAAGCTCTCCCATTTCGAGTATGGAAAGTTTGTCTTATTCCTTTAAGTGATGGGCTAGTCTCCAAAAACCTGTGAAGTGTTCAGTTTGAATAAACAATCAAAGATCTGGATGTTTATCTGAGCCTTTTCTACAGCCCTTTGGGGTGGAAATGGGTTTGGGAGGCTTGAGAGAATGAGCTCTTTGTACTCATTGCATTTGGTGTGGTCAGGAGTACCACAAGCATAGCCTTTCTTCCAGTCATTTGGCATTTCAGCTTCCTGTTCTGGTCCCACATCAAGGTGTATAATACTGAAACAAAAGAAAGGGTCTTAAAGGGACACCATGAAGAGAGAAACTATAAGTATGTATTAGATTTCTATTTCTATTTTCTTTAAATTAAAAGGATCCTCTTCAAAATCAAGTCTATGAAGGCACCATCCAGGCACAAGTGGATTTTCCCTCTCTTGGAATAAGTGGGCAGTCAGTCTGGCACAGGGGACAAGCTAGCCAGGTCAGGACTTCAGTGGTAGATGCATCCATGGTTAATCTCCTTTTTTTTTTTCTTCTTTTTTTTTTTTTGTTTTGTTTTTTGTTTTGTTAGTACAATGTGGCTACATTCCAACTTTTACTCAGTTCCGTCTTTACTAATATCTTTATCTTTAAAGATAAAGGGAGGTGTGAGTGTTTAAAACTTTGGGATGTCCATTTCAAGCTGGATGGGATATTTGGGAAGATTCTTGTTTTACACCAGGTGGTTTGCTGACTCCTGCTTCTGTTTGCTTGGTTTAAACCAAAATAAAAACTCTGTCAAAAAATCCTTTTAAATCCCCTTTCTTCCTCATGGGTTGGACCATCTAACCTGCAGAACATTGTAGGGGGATCCTTACACCACCTGACTTTCGGTTTGACTCCTCAGAAGTTGTGCTGCTGCTCTGAATCTCCGAGTTCCAGCTCTGAGCCATAGAGGTGCTTGATCCAGAGAGCTCTTCTGGCTGGCTGTGAAAAGCTGGGTGATGTAAGTCATCTTTCGCTGGAAGGTGGAGAGCACCTTCCAGGTGTGCAGGAAAGACTGTTGGCTAAGGCACTACTTGAAGGACTGTGGAGCTTGCTTAAGTACGGTGAGCACCTTACAGGGCAGGTCAGAAGTCCCTAGCTGCAGAAAGCTTTGGGGGAGACGTGTAAAGCACCCCTGTGCATACAAGCCACTCTGAATTGCTTCTCATTAAAGCAGTCTGTGCTGGCTTGGATACTTTTCCCATGAAGGGCAGCTTCTAGGTACTAGGGGATGGTCCATAATTTTAAGTTTACAGCAGTGAACACCGGTCTACCACTGCAGACCAGAGTACAGCCAGCCTGTTTCAAATCAGTTTGCAATATCAGTGAAAATCTATTTGGCACTTGTTCATTACCCTTTTTAAGCCAAAGCAGATTATTCATTGTTTCCTTTAATGTCGTCTGTTTGGTTTATGAGGAATGACTCAAGGAAGTTTTTCTTTAATTCAGAACAAACAGTCTGCTTACACATTGATCATCTGCACACGTCAGGTATTACGATGGTGTAAATGATTTTCAGGGTCAAGCAGAAGAAGAGAGAGAGAGAGAGAAACGTCTTCTAGGAAGCCATGGCTATGGATAGCTTTTCATCTCTAATCTGTTGTAAAGATCTGAGTGAAGATTAGATGCGTTGTGCGGTATGCTGAGGTAGTACACTATTAGTCACTTACCCCTGGGTTCCTCTCTAATTGGTAGAAAAAGATACATTACCCTAGAGGACAGTTCAGAGCACCTTGGGCAGGATCCTGCTTCATGGCCCCATGAAGGGGATGGTTTCTCTCTGCTGACAACTGGCCTAGCTGACTAACTGTGCTGTCTAAATCCAGACTGTGTGTGCTCCCCTCATGTCTCCCTGTTGTATGCAGTAAACAACAATCCAGGCTTGTTTGTCCTGAATTAACTCTTCTCTTCAGCAAGAATTTCAGTTGTGGCTAGACCATACTTATAAAATGCAACATATGAGTTTTCTGGCTCTGACTTTAATGTAAAAATTACAAATAAATGCGTAATTTGTAAGAAAATGTACAGTTTAGGGATGAGGAGGGTAGGAACAGCCATTATAATAATGATGCCAACCAGTTCAAATTCAGTCTGGTTCTGTCATACGTGTAAGGTGCGGTCTTCCAGGGGGTATTTGTTGGCCCACATGCAGGGGGCTGAATATAGCAGGTAAAGATTGTTTCTTAAGCATTGGTATTATAGTTGATGCTCCATCGGATACAAAATGTACCTAATCTCTATAAAATTTACAAAAGGAGGCAATATGCTTCCTGCTGGTTCCTGCTGTTAGGAGTGTTGTAAGTGGGGAGAGGGGGATGGATAGGAGTTTCTACAGTGCTGTTACAGCATGCTTTCTGCACATATATATTATGCAGAGAGATATATCTATATGCACACTGTATAGCTCACATGCACTTCTAAAATCTTGTATCAGTGACAAGAGCAAACTCCCAGGAAATTCAAAGTGTTACAATTTGGAGGCTGGTTGACAGGCTTTAAAAAAAAAAGTCAAGACATTTTTTAGTCTGTGTGTCAATGTATGCTTCTGTCCATGCCCAACAAGAAGGCTGTGACACAACTAGCACTGCAGGAGTGATTTGTTGTTCTGTGTTATGTTCTCTTGCGTGTTTCCAGTCAGCTTTCAAGAATCTTCTTTTCCATGTGCCTTTTCCCTATTTCTCTCTTGTGTCATTCCTCCGTGCTTTCTCAAAGGAAAATGTTACTGAGTAGTTGTGATCTTTATGCTAACCAGTACTCCAACTAAAAAGTGGATTAGATTCTCCTCTGATATAGTGTTTTAACTCCTGTCAGTGGAGTTCTAGATTTTGGCAGTTGTAACTAATCATATCACTAAAAGATGTATATAGTCAAATTTATCAATGGTTCTGGAGTGATATACGTGAGATGATACCATATCTGAAGGCACCATAAAAGATATATCCTGAGAAGCAGTCACTGTTTGAACCTTTTAATATTAAAAATATTTTGTCTTTCTATCAGCCCTGTGTTATTAGGATGCCATAAATTACCTGTTCCACGACTTGCAGATTAAGTCTTCTGCACATGAGGGTTATGTAGTATAATCAATAAGATGACCACTTCTAGACTGCCGAATTGCCTGGGTTTAGAGGCAGTTAAAAATGTATAAAAGGAAATTAGTGAAATCCAAATTGTTTTCATTCTGCAGCATTGAAGTTTTCATATGACATTTTTAAATGTAAAATACATTTCTAATGATGATTTTAAAAAGCAGTTCATGGATGTTTCATAGAATAATGGAAAATAAGGCTTAGAAGAAATATTAAGAAGTGGAATCAACTTTATCTGTATTGTTCTTGACAGATATTTGTCTAATATCCCAATGAAAACCTCCACCTGGAGATTCCACAGTCTCTCTAGGCAATCTGTTTTAAGGCTCAACTGTTCCTACTGTTAGAAAGTTTTCACTGTTCTCTAAATCTCACTTGCTGAAATGTAAGTATCTTACTACTTTGCCAAAGTGCATGAGTACGATAGATTATTCCTCTCCTCTTTGCAAAAGTCTTTCTTTCTCCCTTAAGCGTATAAAATACCTTTTTGTTTGTTTGTTTAATAAATTCTAGGCACTTGATGTGCATGTTCCTGTTGAATATGTTTGCTACAAGAACTGCAGGGCATTTGGTTCAGTTATATGATACCAAATGCTTAGTTATGTCCCCTTTATATTTTTTGTGTTGTTGCTTTTTTCATTCTATGCGCAGACTGATCCACAGTCAGTTTCTGCAGTGATTTTGCTCACAGTTCCATTCTAAACTGCCATAATACCATATTCCCTGGACATCAATAAATCTGATGTATTTTGACTATTTATCTTGCAGGCAATAAATATCTGTTTACAAAGTACGTTTCGTGAATTCGCTCAAATTACATTTGGGCTGCTGCAATCCTGGAAAAAAGAGGTGCTAAAGGTTTGATGCGGGAGAACATTGCATTTAACTTCAGGGGAGAACTAAACTTGTGATTCTGTCATCAAAGGTGAAACAGCAGAGCCCTATTTCTTGCTAACGTTAAACCATTTATTCTTATTTAGCTGTCATTTTTATTACAGGCATTCAGTCTGATGCTCATGACAAAAAAGTTCAGACATGCTTCAAAATGAATTCATTGCATACCTAGTGTAGAAAACTATACTTTATGGATGGTAGCTGGAGGTGGCTTTATGGTTTACCACTGATTATAAATTATTTAAAAATATATATGTATAATTGATATGCAGAGTTGATAGCATCAATTTTTACGGGAACATACTCTCGTCTCTGTTTTATTTGTGGTTATAGGCATGTAGATGAATCCAGGCATATGGCACGTATTATCTTCGTGGGCCCAACAGCTCTTCGTTTATGCTTGATACATCAAACTGCTATTTATGCAACTATTTTTAGAAAAAAAATATTGTTATAATTGGGAGTATACTTCTGTGAAGATGGCATAATGAAGAACATGTTCTTACTGTCTCATAATGTAGTATTTCCTCTAAGGAAAAGGGTAGTTCCTTAAACAATTCATGTAAATAATACTTAAGTGAATGACACATGTATATAAGAAGCCAAATTTCTGAATCTCTCTGAAGTCTCAGCATAAATTCCACCCTCTCTTGCATTATCTACCATAGCAAAGATCATTGCTTTTCACAGGTATTCTTAAACCTAACCTGCTTTGATCCTTTTGAATTTAATCCCTTAGATTCTTTTGGCAGATACCACACTTAGCTTTTTCGCTAGTCTGCCAACCACAGTCCTTCCATTTCCCCAGTTTGAGCAAGTGCAGCAACTTGCAGTTGTGTACCTTGCCAAAGCTGTGAAAAGACAGTATTTGCAATGTGGACTTGAGCTGTGGCCCTCGTTCAGGCTCTAGGAGGTCACTGCAGAAGGTCCCATTTTCCTGTTTTCCCCTGGTTTCTGAGGTCATGAGGAGTTGGGTTTTTTTCCCACTGTACAAGTTACATTAATGCTAAACGTTAGATGTCTGGCTTCCCTTAGACTTCACGGCAATAAGCAAATAAACTAAAATAAAAGCAAGTAATATTACTGCTTAGCAACAAAATGAGTGTCCAGTGTGCTTTTGAATGCTGTACTCCTACACAGCTCTGCCAACCATTAGGCCCATGATGTTCAGCTACTAAGCTCAGATAATTTTCAAACCATAGACCTATACTTTGAGCACCCAGTGGCACTCTAATTATTTCAAACTTTTTATTTATAGGCAAAATCATTGGGATCAATGTGGGAAGATGTGTTTTAGCCACAGTTCAAAAAGCCTGTGTTAGCTTAGAAATCAGAGAAGAGCTGATATTTGCAGCCTGCAAAGTTTTTATATTTAAAAACTAAAGTGAACGGTGTGAGGTCAAGACTGTGTAATGTTGAGGTTATGGAAATGTGTGTTTAATATATAAATCAGCATTCCTTCTGTTTAAATGTGAAGTCTGAACTTGAAGCAGAAACTAAAGCAAAACTCTGAGGAGGTGCTGAATAGTTCATGCAGTGTGGTGCGTAGTCCACGTTGTGAACTTCTCTCCTGAGGTTACGTGGAATGGCTGTTTAGGCAGCACAGGATATCTGAATAGGCAAATGCTTCTTTCTCTGCTTGGTGTTTAAGGTCCTGCTGCTGCCTATATGTCTGTAAAATAAGACAAAGTGGGTCTGGAGGGTTTGTTCTAGTCCGTTTATGGTTGCCCAGGCTGGATTTCGAAGAGAAGAGAGGATTTTGCTCTGATGATTGAGATTTGCATGTTGGTCATAGAATAAATGTATTTGGTAATTTTTCTTTGCGTTGCACATTCCCCTTCTTTTAAATTATATGTTTCCTGAAAATAATGTCTGAAAAGATGGACTGCAGAGTTTGTAGTAGAAGATGGATGCTCAGGTGCAGAGGAAAGTTGTGTGGGGAGGGACCTTTCCCTTCTGTGTTTGGCTCACATACTGATTTTCTCCCTGAGCAGATTTCCTGTCAGATTCTCAAGAAGAGCAGCTGACGACGGACCTCCTCCCAAAACCCTCTGGAGCGAGTGAGAGGTTTACCAGTGATTTCAGTGGAAGATCAATCATGTCTTACCATTTGTTACCCATTTGCAATGCCAGAGTGGTGGGCGTCAACTGAGCGCATGGCTTTTCTCTGGACACACATGGGAAGTGACAGATCCTGCCCAGCCAGGTTGTTATCAGAGTAGGTGAGGCTGACACAGATCAAACAATGAAGTCAGGAGATGAAATGACACACCTCAGGTTACCGAGCAGAATGGTAGGGCCGAGAAAATCAGGATACCCAACACGTAGTCACAATACTGCTTAACAGATAATATCCTTATGACTCATCACTGTTCCCCTTTTTCTGACAGAAAACATGCATGACACATTATCTGGCAACCTGGTTGATTTATGTATCTGGCTAATGTACTAGCAAAACAAATGAAATATTCACTGCAGTGGTCCTTTTGCTTACAGTGCTGATTTTAAGTGCTTCAGGTTTTGGCATTCCAGTGTGACACACTTATAAATCACCTGGCTTTTATAACCTGATTATCAGGGTCAGTGAAAGTGATTTTAATGAGCCGCTGAGTGTCACTAGTCACTATGGGAAGTTTTGTGAACATAGGTACAAAACAGGGATCTGGACAAATAATTTTGGAACAAATTACTTGTAACCTCTAAATCCATTTACGTGTTCAATCTGAATAAGCAACTGTTAGGTTGGTTGCTGCAGTTCTGGCACTGACTTTGGGAAGTTTAGCGTGCAACTACATCTAAGCTATGTAGGATATAAATTAGTCTGCTCTGTGTTTTCTAAGTTCCAGCACGATAATGGGATCCCATTACTACAGAAGTTCTAATGTAATAGCAATAAAAAGTAATCAATAGCATAAGGATATCTGCTAAATAAGTAATATATAGAACATCTGTGAATCTCCAGATAACTTTTTGGCCACATATGTTCTCAAAAATTAATTATAACTGTTAGAGTATATGTCTGCCAAGAAAAAAAAAAAGGAAGGGGAGGAGTTTACAGAAAATAGACATATGTTGAGAGCTGTTCTAAGTCCTGTAATGAGTTAGGTTCAAAACATGGCTGGCAAGCCATGGCATTCCTGTCAGGCACTCAGCAGTCACAGGCCACACAATGTCATCTTTGACATATTTTTGGAAAGGTAAATGGACCCTTCTTAACAATTGCTTCAAGTATTCAGAAATGAGATTTTGGCACTTTTTCCCCAGCATCAGACCCTTCCTACTTTGGAAGGGTTAGGTGCCTTCCCATGAGATGCAGATGTAACCAGGTAGAGATTCTCACTCATATCATAGTGGATTATACCTTACCTAGATTGACTGATACGTCACTGTCGGTGAGAATGCTGTGATATACCATGCCCAGATGTGCATGTGCTAATAGCAGTAGTAACAGCTGGTAACAGGGTCACTTGCCACCTATCACGATATATATGAAAACATAGCAATCGGTCAATATAGCGTCAATGTTGCTGTGCCTCATAGTATGTTTTTATTTTATTTTTTGGAGTAAGAGGAAGAAGAGTGAAAGTAATACAAAATTTGAACAGTCTCATGTTATTTGGGTGAAGGAGAAATAAGACAGTGTCTGAGGGTCTCTGTGAGCTGCCTCTGTTTGGGGGCCTTTCACTGAGGGCATATTCAGGAAAAACTGCCTCATAAAACTCTTAGGCAAATCATAGCTATAAATCATAGGCAGCAAAACAATTTCCCCCAAGCCAATGGCAAATCGTTGCTATATCTTGAGTGTAAATTACTAACAATCAGCAACACACCTAGGAAATGGAGCAAGTCTATGGTATATTTACGATTTATCAGAGGTGAATATACTTTTGACAGAATTTAAGATCTCCAGAAAAACATAAAGAAATAGGTTTGTTCCTCAGGTTGTATTTACCTCCCTTTCCTGGGGAGCTTACAGCTGGTGCAGAAGCTGCTCAGTGCTACCTTTTTTATTGCCCACTCCCAAGTCTGAGGTAGTTCGGGGGTTGTGTTTTGGTTTTTTTTTTTTCTTTCATCAAGGGACATAATCTCTTAGACAAGATAATTATATGTGTATGGACTATATTCTGATCTTATTTACAGAGTCTGCAGTAAATCTTAACTCCGGTGACTGCGAGGGAGTCATTCTAGATTTATGTTATTATAAATGGGATCAGAATTTGACTTGTATAAATGAATACTAAAGAGGGAAAAGAACTGTTCATGTTCGCACTCCTAGCCCCTGGCAAAGGCTAACTTAACTTCCTTAGCTTTCTTCATTGAGCATGGAGATGTTCAGTCACCATTGATCTTTAGGAAGGATTGAATCTGGTTATAGAGCTTTCAGAGCACCAATCATAATTATTAATTAAGAGTGGTATTAATTATAAATGCTGGATGTGTTACTGCCAAAGGAAGTCTAAAGTCAGTCTGATTATATATGTGTTCGTTTCTGTGTTCGTCTTTGGTAAAACTTAGGACCACTTCTGTGCTTCAAACACCTCTTCTCCTTCTTAAATTATACTTTCTTTTCCTGTCAATATTCTTGTGAGAGGAACACTAGCAGTCAGCTGATGTGGGTACATCTCATTCTGCAAGAAGTCTATTTTTTGACAATAATGGTGAGCCAAGTACGCTGCTCAAGGTTTCATACTACTCTGTTGCCTTCTTACATCTTCCCTATAGAGAGATATATTTTTGTTTTCTTTCCTCTATTATGGTGGAAAGCCAGAAGAATGACTTAAACATACATTTTTGGTAAACATTTTTCTGAAAAGCAGTTTTCTTTTAGACTGTGGTAAGTCAGTCTCCACAACCACTCAAGTATATAACCTGCAAATGATTCATTCTGAATACTGGGGATTGTGGTTGAAAACTTTTTCTTCCCCATCCTGTGATTGCAGGAACATGAATCAAAAACATTCTTTCCCCCCCTCCTCACTTTCCCCCTTCCCCCAGTAAACAAATCCTAACTGTTAGAAAGCAGGGAAGCCAAATTTATCTCAGCTAACACTGAGTTTTGGAGAAAGATGGGTGTTTTTATAGAACTCGGATCTAATTGGCTTCATCATTTTTGAAGACAATTCATTTTCTCCCCTGATAAAGAAGGGACCCTGCAGTAGATAACAGTCGCTGTCTTATTTGTCAGTTGCTATGTGCAGTGACTCTGAAGTCAAATATTCTACCTCTTTCCAATTTGTAAATATAAAATAACAGAATGAGTAAGTAATACTGGATTTATTTTATTTTTTTTTACTGTTTCACATTTTTTTTTCCTCAGAAGTCTGCTGTATGTCTCTTGTTGATAGTATGTGAAGATATAAATTAGGTACTTGCCAAGTAACATCCTATTCTAAACAGGGAAGCTGTTTAGAATAGGTTGTTAGCTGGTTTGTTCAGAGGAAGACCTGAGGTGCTGCACAGATGTCTAATTCTGGTGTTGTCTCAGGTAGGGAAGGGTAAGGACTAATCTTTGTAAGTGGTACTCTTTCCCTTGGGTTTCCATCCTGTGACTTCCCCATTGTGTGACTTAATGTAACAGTGATGCTCTTCTAGCACCAGCCCACCTGTGGATTTCTTCTTTAGCCGTAGACTTTTAGCATTTTACTGTAGCTGTAGACTTGTACCATTTAGCTGTGAGCAGCCTAAAACCGAAATGCTTTATCTAAACTTCCACAAATAATATTTGATCTTGAATAAATGGACCGTAGAAAGCCTGGTTAACTTTTTTCTTTTCTTTTTTTTTTTTTTTTTTTAAACAAACCAGCGTAATTTCCCTCTTTGTTTTTCTCTCTTGAAATAGTTTGATTAGTCTGTTTATAACATGGGAGTTGCTGAGCATGCCACAAGCCAAGCCGTGAATAAAAAATGTAGATTGACAGAATAACTTTTTTTTGCAGAGAACAAATTCTAGCTAATTGCAAGTGGTCACTAAATTTTCCCCCTTCCTTACTGGTTTGGTGTCCTCAATCCATTCTCATGCCAGAATTACAGTTACCTCATGTACATTTCCAAGATTGTTTAAAAGGCTCCTCTTCATCTGCCTCTAGGACTTTTATCTAGGATTCCAAAACAGTCTGAGACTTGATAAACTGTTGAAGAATATTGCAAAATGGAAAGTATTAAAGTGCGAGGAAAAATGTCGCTGCCATGTTGAAGGTGTCTTAACTTACAGTCAAACAGATAGTCTTTCATATTCTTGTAATAAGATTAAGAAAGAAATCAATTTTGAAATTAAACCAGTAACAGGAAGACTGGCACTTTGTTGAAAGCTGTTAAGTGATTTAGAAAATAAATTCACCAATCCAAAAAACCTTTTTAGAGTTCAAATTCCAATGTTTATTCTACTTGTCACTATCCCTTAATGTATTTTCTTACAGAGGCAGGACAAGCAACCTTTGATGTCATGTAAGGCAGTAATATGGCCAGTAGCTGTACCGTAGCTTTAATGTACTGTGGAGGACTTAATGTATATTGGAGGACTTTTCATGTATTTCTTTTTTTAAATCACTTAATCATTTTCTAGAAAAGTCATAAATATGGTATATTTTATATGATCAAATAAATTGAGTAATTGGCAGGGGAAAAATCAGCTGTCAGGTCCAAGGTACTTCTAAAATGTAACTTTTGATTTAATTCTTATCTTTACTGGATTCTTCAAACTCTCTTTGGTATCAATGTGATTTTTAGGTAACGGACACTGAAGGGTCATTTTCACATGCATTTCACATGCCTGTGCACATTTCACATGCCCGTGCACGTGAAAATATGATACTAGGTATATAGCTTTAGTTCTGAACTTAGTGGCTTGAGTCAATCCAGTGCTATACTTGGGTACCTCTGGGTTTGTGCATTCTTTATTGGTCTTGCTTTCAAATTGATACACAGCTTTTTAGAGTTTCACATAACTGTTTTCAAGGTAGCTGGTATTTCTTTTAAAGCTCCTTTAAACTTCATGGAGTCCTCTAAGTGTGATTCTTTGTCATCTCAGAGACCATGACATCCATGTATCTTTTTGTGTCAGTGATTTTAAGTCTTGGATATTTCTCATACTTGATGTATATTGTCTTTTCACGTAAATGTGGAACACCAGCAAATCTAAGCAGTGATGTACTAAACATTTACATGACAGCTTATATTTGGAGATGCCCAGAAGATTTTTCAAAAAATAAATACTAAGATCATGTAGCATTCCTCCGAACTCCGGTTAGTTGCAAATCCCATTACACACCTGGCTCAGTGACACTATACTTGTTGAGAAAAATATATAGCGTTATTTCTTGGACTTTGCTCATAGCTATCTTTGGTGTATTAGCATCTAATGTCTTCCCTTTCTCCTCTTCCTGTCAGGTAGCAAGGCTGCCGTCCTTGAAGACGGCAGATCCTGGGAGAAACACAAGAGCTGCCTGTTGTAACTGCAGTTCAGGAGGCACTCCGAACAAAATAGCAGCTTTGGAAGTTTTTTTCACATTACAAGTTGCTCACTTGTGAAAAGCCAGGCACAGGTTACAAAATCAAACTGCTAAACAGCCTCCCAGAATTTCCCCATTATCTAAATCCTGAGTATCTATTGCTGAGATGAGAGGTTGAACCAACTTTCAGGTGGAAGAGCAGAGCAACAAGTGTGACTTGCAAAGGCAGTTATTTGGGGAAGCTGTTGGGAAGAATGCACAGTGATGTCTAACAAAGATTTTGCTATCAGAAGTTCGTATGTGTTCTCTTGGATGATCAGATGCAGGCAGAAGGAATATTATGCCGAATCGAATGATTCGCATTATCCATCAACTCTAATGTATTTATTTCAAGGCTATGTAGTTAGCAGGGCTGTGTACATCAACCTTACAAGCATTTTTCTACCTTCTTTTATATCAGGTACTGGTAATCAAGGATGAAAGGTGATGATTCCAGATGACAGTTTGAATTACCAACTTTTGGAAAGAAACCAAATGCAAGACAACCTCCCACACTTGCCCCTGCCCCCACCCCCAGCCCCCACACCCTTATTTTAATTAGCTTAGTTGTCTTTCTTTGGCTTTTTTTTGTTTGGTTTTCGTTTTTGTTTTTTGGTGAACGCTATTTGGAGTTGCCAGTGGGGTTAATTCCTTGGCTGTTCTGTCAAATGCTAGGTTCTAGTACAGATATTTGTGTATATATGAACAACTGTTTTTTAATAACCTGCCAAGAAGCTATAATCTTCCATTGCAATCCCCTGGGATTTAATTAGAATGGTTTTCCACAGCCTGACATGTTTATGGGGCATAGGTAAAGAGACAGTTCATAAAGCTGTCAATTTTCTGAGAAATTAAAGAAAAATTGGGCTGCTTAGTGCCTTGGCAATTCCATGCTGCTGATAGTAGCATTGCAAACAATGAAATCAAAGGCAATGTAACAAGATACTGATGCATTAGAGATGGGGAGGGTTTAAAATTATATACAAAGCCATTTGTCAATTTGAATTTGAATGCATAAGAGGAGAAATATGGAAAACAAAATATGAACTCCAGTAGCTGTACATTAAACTGCTCAGGTTTAAACAGTGCAAAGCTGAACAATAGTCTCTTCATTGCTTTAACAGTAGCTGTAACTTTCTCTCCCAGGGCAAGTGGGAAGGAATGAAAACTGTGAAAGGAAATAAGGCTGGACTATGAAAACACTTGCTACTGATGTCTGTCTTCCTTGCTGAGTGGCGTCTCAGGATGCTTGGTCATACAACAAAAGGGTAGGAGTAATGCCTAAGAATTATTCCTACGAGGTACAGTTCACAGTATTTCCTCGTAGTTGATACAGTCCAGGTCTCTCTGAGACTGTTACACACTGACGCGTGAAAACAGTCCAGCTGCCAAATTCTGTCCATATTCTTTTTAGTAACTTTTCAGTCAAGCTATTTGGGTGTATCTGAGTTTGGCTACCTTCTTTAATGTAAAATAGCAGGTATTCCCCCTTCTGTACAGCTCTCATGTGATTGTTTTTAAAAAAGCAATCGGAGTTGCCATCTCTGCCCCTTGTGCAAATCATCTGTAACTTCACAGCAGAGTTAAACTGATATTGACAACAGTGAGCAATGAGAGTCTGGGACATGGTTTCAATAGCAGGGTGAGCTGTTGTTGAGGAAGCTCTATAGTGGGTTTGGCATTTAAACGGAATTTACTAGGGATGGTTCATGTCTGCGTTCAGTATCAAGCGTACACTTCTATAACACATAAAATCAGAGACCTGTATCACCTCTGTCGTTCAGTTTGAGTGGCTTTTCTCCAATTCTGGGAATTACAATTTAGGAATAAATATGGACAGACTGGGGAGTGTTCAAGAGAAGGTTAACAGATAACGCAAGTAGAAAAGGTTCATGATGCACAGCTCACCAAGGAAAACCTGAAAAAAATTGTGTTTCTCTTGCCTTCCAAAAGAAAGAAGTTTGCAGAGGCACAAAGCAGTTTTCTGATGTAGCAAGGGCTCATCTCCAGATTGAGGAAAGTCATGCCAGGAAGTAGTTTGCTTAATTATCAACAGAAGTGACTGACATTAGGAGGAGGAACTTTCTAGCTGTAACTGAGTTAATCTCTGGAAAAGCAGGTTATGGAGTTGTACTGGTGTCACAGATGGAAATATTTGACTCGGTTATGATTTAACAGTGATTCAAAATTTATTAGCAATTTAAGGTAGATTGAGAGGTTGAATTTTAGCAGCACTTAATCATGAATCAGTTTAGAGGTTTACAAAGTGATCTAACAAAATAATTGAACAGCGACTTAATTCCAGATTCGAAGATGGCAAGATTCACACTAGCTTACTGTAAGGTATTCCAAATCAATACATATGGGCAAAAGCACAGATCTCAAATTAATACATATACACATAAGCAAAGCAAGCACATGTGCACACACACACAGAGATCTCTGATTACTGGAATCAGGAATTTCTTAATAGCAGGCGACTCTAACAAGCTGACAGGTACTGCTTTTAACTCCTACACGTGCATGGACAAATGGAAGAATGTCGACATCCATAAAGCTAATGTGTATATCACAAACATATAGGTGGAGAGGTGGATGGAAGAGGGGCTAGCGTGTAGTCAAAATTCTCCTTTCCCGAGTTTAGGGGAAATACTCGCAATGCATCGGTGTTCCTCAATGGGCGGCAGTTGAGACTTGAGAAGGGATTGTCTCGCCCTGGCCTTTTAGTCCTTGAGGTGTCAGCTTGAGCGGTGTCCTCACTCAGGGGAGATACTGGCCACAGCCTGCTGCAGTCCAGAAGAGCTCAAAGGGTCTATACTAGAATCACTACTTATAGGATCTGAGATAATTGACTTTCATCAAGTACTTTTCCACTCTGGCCCAGCTTGGACAATGGAATATTCCAGTATTTTCTACTGGTTATGCAAGCCCAGAACTTGCTAGACCTTGGGTATCCCCTGCTTTGTGGCCACGATCCGTATGTTGTCAGAAGTGATCGATTATAGTTATTATCTTCAAACAGTAGGAGCCATGGGGACCAGGCACACTAGTGTATTCTGGTCTGTTTGCACTCCACCTTTCCTTTCTTTCGTGTTGGACCTTTATGTTATGTTCTGGTCCGTTGTAGTATTATGAGGCGCAGCTGGGGAAGGAATCACGCCAAGTACTGAGTGGTCTAAAGGCGGGCGGGAAGAGGGAGGAAGTAGTTGCACCACCTCAACTGGTTTTGGCTGGAGAGAGTTAATTTTCTTCATAGTAGCTAGTATGGGGCTATGTTTTGGATTTGTGCTGAAAACAGTGTTGAAAATACAGAGATGTTTTAGTTATTGCTGAGCAGTGTTTACACAGAGTCAAGGGCTTTTCTGCTTCTCACACCACCCCGCCAGCGAGTGGGCTGGGAGTGCACAAGGAGTTGGGAGGGGAAGCAGCCGGGACAGCTGACCCCAACTGACCAAAGGGATATTCCATGTCATACGATGTCATGCTCAGCATATAAAGCTGGGGGAAGAAGATGTAAGGGGGGGAAGTTTGGAGTTATGGTGTTTGTCATCCCAAGTAACCGTTACGTGTGATGGAGCCCTGCTTTCCTGGATGTGGCTGAACACCTGCCTGCTGATGGCAAGTAGTGAATGAATTCCTTGTTTTCCTTTGCTTGTGTGCACAGCTTTTGCTTTACCTATTAAACTGTCTTTATCTCAACGCACAAGTTTTATCATTTTTCCTCTCCCGATTCTCTCCCACATCCTACTGAGAGGGGGTGAGCAAGCGGCTGTGTGCTGCTTAGTTGCTGGCTGGGGTTAAACCATGATAGGAGTCTTTGCCAGTGGAGACTTTTAAGAAGGTTGGACAGGTTCTTCCTTGTATTTTCCACCTGCTGTAGTACAAAACAGAGGATTGTTCTAGTTCTAATGTTTTGTATTGTACTGTTCTTAGAATTGGAGAAATGATTTGTCATAGCTCAAGTTAATCAAGGGAAGACCATATCAGGGTGTATATTGCATAGCAGTGACTTTGCTCTGCTACCACAGACGAGGCAGGTGAAAACACAGGTGTTACAGAAGTGTGTTTAGGAACTGATAAGGGAAGGTACATTTGCTTTATCCAGATCTTGGCTGCATGTTAAGCTGCTCAGATGTAAAGAGTGCAAAGCTGAATAGTAGTCTGTTCAGGGCGTATGGACTAGACTCTATATTTCTCCTGAAAGTAAACAGAAGAGTGTGACATTTCAGGCTGAAGGTGTCATGACCCACAGACAAGTTTATCATCCCTGCTACCTTGTGTTCTCTCTCTGTCTCTGCTTGTCCACATATTCACCTATTATACACTGTCAAGATAGTTCAGTGTCTTCCCGTGTCTGGTGTTTGTTCATACAATGCAATGCAGTATGTAATGCAATGAGACCCTGCACTGGAGTCCCTAGGCACTATTCCAGTAAGCAATCACAATTAATACTGTCAGCTTTTACTGTGGATTCATTTGTTTACTTTTGCTATGCCATTTCTTAATTCATGTCATTTCCATTTCCTTTTCCTTTTGTCTTTACTCTGTGGCTGTACTCTTTCACTCTCGTTTGTTTATCTTCATTAATATTTCTGTTCCTTTTTTGTCTTTTGCTGCTCGAGTCTCCTCTGCCCAGCTTTTCAAGTTATAATCATTTCTCCTGTAAAATATATTGTAGGAGCTATCAGATACAGAGTTTGTGTGATGTGTTTCTTATAACCATAAAACACCTTAGGGAGAATACTTTCTCAGCCCAAAACATCATATTTTTGCTTCTTGCAAGATTATTTAACTTCCTGTCTTTTTCTCATTTCTTCTTTAGGTTCCTACCACACTTACAGGTTGGTGGGGATTTTTTCAAGCAACTATAAAATAAAAGTCACCAAGCCATTGGATCTAGGTTTTTTTTTTTTATATTCCTACACGTACATGATAAAAAAGGGAAAATAAAAGTTTATGAGCAGAGAGACTGAAAAAGGAGTGGAAGTCAAGGAGAGTCTGTGCTATAGGTCAGCAAAGAACACAGAGATTGAGTGCAGATCAAAGAAAGTTAAAAATTATTTGACAGCATTTGATTTAGAACAGCCATGCTGAGAAGTCTCCTGTAATAATTTATCCTACCTTTCACTCGTAGATTGCTGAGCTGTCTTGAAAGAATTCAGAGACTGTGGAATGCAGCCACTTATGATTTGAGAAGATGGGATGCAATGTAGTGTGTCAATGCATGATCAAGATGTCACCTTCTATCGTGACTGGTTTAGATGATTTTCTACAAAAAGCTGTGAACTGAATATTCATGGAAAAAAAGCAGTTTCTCCTATGCTTTATGAGGCTGATGGAGGGAAGCTTAGAGCAGAACACCATGTAGGATTGTGCGTCTTCCTAAGATTGTTACATTTTGTAGATGCTCTCTCCCATTATGAGTGCTTCTGCTGTGGTGAGGAGTTATAATACAAATGGAATGCACCAGGCTGTGCTTAATGTTAGTGTGATTCAGTATCCGATATATCCTATGTCTTAGAGATTTGCCTCTCATCTCAAATATATATTTAGAATGGTGATATTCCGTTGAATGGAATCATGTTTTTCCTGAATCGGTCCCCGTGATTCACTGCAGAGGCAAATAATATGAATCCTTAATTAATCCATAGAAGAAGACAAGCTAAAATGGCAGTCATCAAGATTGAACGGCACTATCTCAACTACAAAAATGTTTCAGGAGAATTTTCTTAGGGTCCTAAAAATTTCTTATGTGGACTTCTGCTATTGGTTATTCAGGGCTGCCTTGATGTAGTGTTTACTGCAGTGCAATGTCCCTGCCAACGCTACACGTTCTGAATTCACATGTCAGCCTATATCCTCCAAAACCATGAGATTGGCTTAAAAATGAGGAAAGTTCGTACCGTGCTCCAAGATTTGGGGCTTTTAGAATTATACCAAATGGTACATGACTACGTGGCAAAACAATGTAAAGGTGTGTCATCAAAAAGAATAGAATAGAATGCCCAAACATGCCCAAGCTATTCATGCTTTCACCATCATTGGTGGTGGCCATCTGCCAAACGACTATATATATACACACACATATATATATATGTATATAATGCACTGGGGAGCGTATTTTGGCGGCGGTAAATACCTAATAATAAAAAATGCTCTGAAGTATTCTGTGACAGCCCCATTTTGATTTAGACAACAGTAGAACTAGTTCTGTTGTTCTCACAGATGGACATAGTCCAGTGGAACGCAATTCAAATGTAGAACATTTCTACTGCTTATCACAAGAAATCATATCAAATATGTCACAGCAGATCTTTAACATTTTTTATGAAAAAGTACAGGAAACATCTTATTTCTATCATGTTCCTTTATAAGGAAAATGACCTGTAGGAATGAAATTCATGAGCACAAAATAGATGGCAACTGTATGGTTTAAGGGATGCAATTTAGTTTTTAGCTAGAGCTCACTGAAGCTTCATCTAGAAAAAAGAGTATGTTTTTTTAAAAACAAACAAACAAACAAAATGATTGTGAGTACTCATGTCTGACCAACAGATTTCATATGGGAGACAGAAGTCTGAGTATGAAATTTTCAGAAAAGAGTGATTGACATCAACTTCTAGTCTTACATTTTATTCAGTATAAATGGTGTTTAGCATGTCTTGAAGAAGGTAAAGATACAAAAACATCTTTTGAGCCCAGTTATTTTGTCACAACTGTTTGCTGGGCACTTTTTTCTACTGTATTGTGTAAGGACCAGAAACTGCAGTAAGAACCATGAGAAGATGTATTTTTCTGGAATTGTGCTCCTACTTCGTGGCTAGATGCCCACTGTCTATAAGAGGATCCTTGGATGATGAGCTCAGATGTACAGGTCTACATCATCCACATCTACTTTTATTCAGATGTATCTCTGAATAAAAGTCATAATCTCTGGTTTGCTTTTAAGTTTTCATATGACTTCATTAGCAATTCTGTTACACTCTTACTCCATTCCATTTGGAGACTATACATAATATATTAATACCACACATTGGTGCTATATCTGCCTTGGTTTTTTATGAGAGTGTTTTGTCTGTTTGCCTCCACACCACACCCTGTGTCTTACTTTTGGGGCTCCCTCTGTTGCAAGAGTCCACCTGTGTGTAGTGGTTTCGATGATCTTCCACTTTAAAATTTTACTAAATGTTGTGAGGTTTAAATGATAAATATGTCTGAGCTTCTCACTGTTTTACTATATATATGATCCCATCCCACTTACTCTACTTAGTTGTTTACTTCAGAGTGGGATTAATCTCTTTCTGAAATTATTGGCTAGCCTAACCAGTCATGGTGGTTCTCGCTAAGGCCAGTTGATAAAGAACTTTACCAGGGTAATCAATAAGTGTCTAAAATATGTGGTCTTAGTCATCCTTTGGAGGGAGTAGCAATCTTTAATGATGTCAGGCCATGAAAACTGAGATTCCTGTCAGAAAAATGTAGAATCTAAAACTTAGTTTTTTAATTTAAGCACTCCAGATTTCAATGGGACTTGTCAAAGTATGTTAGTTTAAGTAGAGATGCAAGTTTTTCCATAGGCTTGTGTAAGCCTGTCTGGCCAATCCTTACTTTTTCTGCTTTGAATTAAGACTACTTTGATTAAAAAGTTCATATTAAATTCATCACTCCACTGAATTTTTCCTAGCTTTGTGGAAAAGTCTTTTGTGGCTTTTAATATCAGATGTTTCTACTATTTCTAATTGAAATCAGAGTATATGCAAAGCATGTATTTCCAAGATTATTAGAGTAAATGCTGTAACACTACAGCACTAGATCAAACGATTCACCAGTTACAATGCAGATTTTACCATCCTTACTTTACATGTGACTTCAAATGCAATATCCATTGGTAATATTTTTGGTTTTCTGATTTCTAAATTACAATCTGGAAAGATCTGCTTAACATCCTACTTACTAATTATTTGCATAAAGGTTTGTAACACTGAAACAAGGCCTGCCTTTTGGCCTTGCTTTAGCTCATTAATGCGGAGTTCATTTCAGTTCATTGACTTCTGTATACTGGCTGTTAGATGACGTTCCTTTGACCATCTTTTGTTGTACAGTGAAGAATGTGGATGCATCTTCCCATTCTTCAGAGCAACATTTGAGCAGCACTTCAGGGCAGTTGTTCAAGTTGCTTATTGATATGTGTGATCCAGTCTTGTGATTAAGTATTTTGGTATGGGTTCAGGCCATGCACTAAAGACAGAGTCCCATGGTTGCCGTATTCAGTGCAATTTTCCAAACACTATATTTTGATGTGTGACTTATGATGCCTGGTTTATTTATTTTTTTAGCATAGATTCACTGTCCCTTTCACAGGCAGTTAGTGAAGTGAGAATTCCAGTTTCCCAGATAACCAGAAATCTTATAAGGATATGTCTGTATTTGTCTTTATATCTGTATTTAGGCATCTGTGTCTAAAGTCATAATAAAGTTATCCTCTGGAATGATATATACAATGGACCCCACTCCTTATAATCTATATTCCTCAGCCTTCTAGAGTTGCTGCAACTACAAGCGGATCTCCATGTATTAGTCACCTAGATTATCTGTGCTGAGATCTATTGTGCTTCTTAGAGAGTATTTTCCTAATTGAAGGATTTTGATTTAGTGGTGGTATTATTTATTACTGTCGGTTTTATTTTTCCAAACCATGGTTACCTTGACTTTCCTAGGCAATGTTTCTCTATAATGTTCTTCCCCAAAACTCTGGTGGTGATCTAACTGGTGATCTGCAAGTGTGTTTTCTTGTGTCAGGCACTACATGCAAAGTCCAGTAGACATGAAATTTGGAAGGCTGCTATAGTCACGGGCACTGTGATGGACTGCCTTGCACAGAATGTTTGCTTGTTGACCTGTTCCCATAAATCCCAGTAAGAGGGAGAAGCTGAAGAAGTCACAGTCACAGCGACAGTTACATATGTACTATGAACGAGGTAGAAGCGAGCCCTGGCAGTCACCCTTCTCTTCCTTTGCCATCTTTTTCAACTGGGGGCTTATACTATGACTTTCCACAGCACAGGTGTGCTCACCTTTGGTGCACCTTCTAATTCCACCATTGTATATTTGAATCATTTTAGTCGTAAACTCTTTCTAATGATGTAATTGCTTCAAGCAAGCTACAAATCACCTTAAGATTGTAGGTCGTATTTTGGGTTGCATTGTCACTGTGGAGCCTCTGGAGTCTCATATGCTGACCCCATGTGTACTCCTAAAGTCATCTTTTGGTAGCTTTAGGTCAATACGTCTGTCAGTCTTGAATGCACAAATGCAGAGAGATTCTGTGTCATTTTTTCCCCCGTGGTTCCCTGCACAACACCTTGCTTACGTATTCAGCACTTGGGGAAAAGTTGATGGCTAAGCAAACCCAGAAATGGGAGAGTTGCTGTTTTCCTAAAAATCGTATTATTGTATTCCCTGTCTTCTGTGCAGCAGGATGTGCAGGCAGTGTTCACTGTAAGCAGTCACCCTATCTTTGACTAAGGCTTAGGCGTTGAGATAATTGTCTGATTTTTAAGTGTACTGTTCTGGTAAGTGCAACAAGGAAGTGTGTTTTTTCATCTGCTGTACATAAATGTCACTATCACAGGCTCAAATGAATGAGACCGATTTTATGCCCGACGCTTGACTGTGGCTGGAATGGTGGTGGCATGTCAACAACTACAACAGGTCATGTGATTCTCAGATCAGGGAAGGATTTTAAGATCTGAAGCTGAAGATTAGGTGTATTTGTGAAGGGGAATGCAATAAAAGAATACATTTTTTTTCAGTGCATCAGAGGAAGGGGCTCTAAACACCCTCTCCTGAGGAATTCAGCTGCATATCAGTGAAGGTAAAGTGGATATAAGAAAAATGCTGTGTGTATGGAGAGCATTAGGAAAGGTCATATATTTCAAGAAAGAATATTGTTTACAAGGAGTGTTAATAGGTTTCAAGGGAAATGTTAATTTTTTTTTCCTGGCTGAAATAGCTACTGTAAGTTTTTAATGGTTAATCATTCATTCTTGAATTTTTATATTAAGCATTTCATATTACTTTATTGACTTAACTTTTATGCTCTTCTTCATTTTGACAGTAAAGAATGACCAGGCAATACTCTTTGAAAATTGGAGACCATTTGCAGCTGCTCTCTGCTGAGGAAAGTGAATAATAGGGTGCCCTCAAGGAATTTCAAAGGTATCACTCAACAGAAACTTTTGTGTCTGAAGAAAACTAGATCATTTTATCATGGTAGGCATACTGATATGTTTGCTTTAATAAAATGCCATATTTCTGCCTTTAATCTCTTGTCAACCAGCTATTAAAACCCCAAAGTGTATGCGTGCAGCACATGTAAACACTTGTGGTTTCAAGTTTGCCACACAACATACAAACAAAGCATGTAATTTTTGTTTTGTGAACAATCTGTAATAAACTTACTGAGTAATGGCAATAAGGTGCTTTTTCTCACCCACCCCCCTCCAGCCAACAAATCAATTTGATTTAATTCAATAATTCATGCAATTTTTTCAAAGCATTATCTGTATCCTACAGAATTCTCTTAAGTGGTCAGATGAGGAAATAATGACAACTGTTCTCCATGTAAATAGTGATGAGCACCTGAAATAATAGTAGCGTTAGAAGATGATTACTTATGAGAATTGACTTTCTGTGCCTCAAGCCCCTGGAATTTTGCACCTGCACTGAACAGTTCCCCTTGTCTTTCAGCGTGGCAATTCTGTGCTGTTAACTCACTCATCATTTCTTGCCTGTTAAGGCAAGGCTTGAATCGGTGCCCGCAGTAATAGGCGCTTGCTTTGAAAGTAAAAGACGTTTCTTGAGACCCAGCTCTTGTGGTCTTTGCCTCATACTCATTCAGAAATTCCAGAAGCTTTGAGTGGATAAGGATACCTTAATGACTTTGGGAATTGCTTTAAATAATAATAGAAGATTGAAAGATAATATATTCTGAAAAATAGTCAATAAACATGTTTTGAACAGCAGTTATCTTGTTTATGAAATACATAATAAAATAATTACATTAACAGATAGTATCTACGTTCTTTCTATCAATCTCCATGCACTCAGGTGTTTTACAAAATGAAAAGCCTGTCTGTTCATAAACCACTGCCCCAAAACTGCAATGATAAAGAGGGAAAAGGATACATTTAAGATTGTCAGCAGTCATATAGCACGTGAGTGAAGAACCACAAATATTTGTAAGTATATGTAGTTAAGAGGGAAGAACAGAGCTTCCCACAGTACTGCCTGCTGCAGGAGAGGCACAACCACTTGTCGTACATGAACAAGCTGGGAGTAAAGATTGAATTTCCCTTGAGTCCAGTGAAAAGGGAACCATAGCTACACCAAGCCAATAGCTACGCTGTCGATTTCCTGTCCATACCCATTCTTTTCCCTATTATATTAACTTTTTTTAGTGTTTCTCTCAATGGAATAGTGTTAAACTTTCTCATTTCTACTTCTGGGGAAGTTTTTCAGCACCTCTACTGATTTCCGTGCCCTTTCTCCATCTGCTCTGTTTTCTTTGAGATGGAGTTTATCATAATGAAGTTTGCATTAGAAGTAAAGAAAGATAATAAATTTAAATAATTAGTATTTCATTGTTGATTTTATTGCATAAATGGAACCTGTTTTCAGTTTCCCTGTATGCAGGTGGTCAATAATAAGATATTTTCATACAGCTGTCCAAATTGTTTTCCTTATGTTGTTACAATGTTCTATGTTTTCTTTTATTTTTCACTGAATTGGAGTAGCTATTTATACACGTGTGGCATTAACGCCTTTCTTTTTTTTTTTCCTTTCAGAGAAAGTTAATGTTCCTTTTCTGCGTTGAATTTCAAATACACAGTGCCCTAGGTTTGCTGGGTCCTTTTAAATCTCAATCTTCTTTAGTTTTGGCTCACTCACATAATTTAGCATGGTTTTCCACCCCACCGTTACCTTACTTTCCTCTATCATATTTTTTTCTTTAATTAGTTTGTTGGACCCACGTTCTATTTCTTCCTAAACTGAAAACTGGTAACTTAATTTCTATATCATGGGAAGACATTCCTGTAATCTACTACTTCATTTACCTCCTGAGTTTTATCAGAAATTTTTCTTTAGATGCATTGTTTATCCAAATATCTTTTTCCCGCTTTTTCCCTCTTTTCACTTTTTTTTTAGAATCATAGAATCATGGAATTGTTAGGGTTGGAAGGGACCTTAAAGATCATCTAGTTCCAACCCCCCTGCCATGGGCAGGGACATCTCCCACTAGATCAGGTTGGTCAGAGCCCTGTCCAGCCTGGCCTTAAACACCTCCAGGGATGGGGCTTCCACCACCTCTCTGGGCAACCTGTTCTAGTGTCTCACCACCCTCATGGTGAAGAACTTCTTCCTAACGTCCGATCTGAATCGTCCCATTTCTAGTTTTAATCCACTCCCTCTAGTCCCACCATTACCCGACATCCTAAAAGGTCCCTCACCACAAGTATGCCCCCTTAAGATACTGGTAGGCCACTATAAGGTCTCCTCAGAGTCTTCTTTTCTCCAGACCAAATAACCCCAACTCTCTCAGTCTGACTGAGAGTTTTTCCTTTTTTTCCTTTTTTTCCTTTTTTCCTTTTTTTCCTTTTTTTCCTTTTTTTCCTTTTTTTCCTTTTTTTCCTTTTTTTCCTTTTTTTCCTTTTTTCCTTTTTTTCCTTTTTTCCTTTTTTCCTTTTTTCCTTTTTCCCTTTTTCCCTTTTTCCCTTTTTCCCTTTTTCCCTTTTTCCCCTTTTTTCCCTTTTTTCCCTTTTTTCCCTTTTTTCCCTTTTTTCCCTTTTTTCCCTTTTTTCCCTTTTTTCCTTTTTTCCTTTTTTCCTTTTTTCCTTTTTTTCCTTTTTTTCCTTTTTTTCCTTTTTTTCCTTTTTTTCCTTTTTTTCCTTTTTTTTCCTTTTTTTCCTTTTTTTCCTTTTTTCCTTTTTTCCTTTTTTTCCTTTTTTCCTTTTTTCCTTTTTTCCTTTTTTTTTTCCTTTTTTCCTTTTTTCCTTTTTTCCTTTTTTTCCTTTTTTTCCTTTTTTTCCTTTTTTTCCTTTTTTTCCTTTTTTTCCTTTTTTTCCTTTTTTTCCCCTTTTCCCCTTTTCCCCTTTTCCCCTTTTCCCCTTTTCCCCTTTTCCCCTTTTCCCCTTTTCCCCTTTTCCCCTTTTCCCCCTTTTCCCCTTTTCCCCTTTTCCCCTTTTCCCCTTTTCCCCTTTTCCCCTTTTCCCCTTTTCCCCTTTTCCCCTTTTCCCCTTTTCCCCTTTTCCCTTTTTTCCCTTTTTTCCTTTTTTTCCTTTTTTCCTTTTTTTCCTTTTCCCCCTCTTTTCCTTCCCCCCCCTTTTCCCCCCTTTTTTACCCCTTTTTTTTTAATATTTTTTTAATGAATTTTTGACCCTGCTGAGCAATTCTAATGCATTGGAAACTCATAAGTTTGCATCACAGAATGTTCAACCACCTGTTTTATAGATCTTCCTTGGATCTTTGTGTCAGCCTGTCAGCCTGTTAACTGAGTTATTCTCATGTCCAGGATTGCCACTAGCACTTTTTCATTCACATTTCATATAAAAAAATATATTGATAAAATGATTAGTATAAGTTAACCCAATAAGGACTAAGAAATTATTGGATAGGTCGATACTGTTCTATATACCACGTATAATCCTAGCTTATTACCATGTGAGTACGTTCAATTTATTTCTTTCTTATTGCCTATGAACATCCTGTTTATTTTTACCCTTCTATCTACTAAGTATTTGTTAATCTTCTGTAAGGTATTAGCGTCCTCTGACCACATTTTTACCAATGACTCAGGCAATTGTAGTACAATTTTCAACAACTTTTAAGTTACTTAAGAGTCTTTGATTTGGAGCTGGGTGTGTGAACACCTTGAGTCCTTCTAACCATTTAGTTGGAAGATCTCTAAACTTTTTGGTTAAATTTTTGGCTGCCTCTGACTTGTGATTTAAATGATTTCTTTTTATCAGTGTTTTCTGACGACGGTTCCGTATTGCTAAATTGCAAAACACCCACTGTTACTGTCCAGTGATGCGTCTGCAAGGGACATGACTCTGGAAGCCTAGTAGATCTCTCCAGTCCCTCATTCCTGTGGTCTCCAACATGAAACGTTCTTGCCTGAGGCTACAGGCCTTGCGTGGGCAGAACTCTGTTGGGAATTTTCCCTAGACTGTGGCTGTAAAGTTTGCAATGTTCTTCAGTTCCCACATGAAGTTATGGGATTTTTTTTTTCTTTCCACTAACATGTTTGCTGGAAAAGTCTTGTTTAAGGTAAAAGAAGGCTCTTTGTGCATTCTCAAAATGGAGAAATATTTCTAATCAAATATTGGAACAGGATGTGCTGGTGGCCTCTTGTTTTCCTGTGTTATCTTATGCTTAGTCTTTATGGCTACATCTCAACCAGTAGACCTCTTGGTATTTCTGTGTCCTGAGACAAGATGTGTGTCTCAGACAATGTTCTAACCCCATATCTTTCCAAAGTCTGGCATGCAACACCTTCCTCCTTGCACCCCTGGTCAGCCTGCTGATTTTCACGGTAAGAAAACCGAGGGATGCAGGCCAAAAGGAGTTCCTGCTGAGTGGTCCTGCCAGGTCTTTGTTCTGGATGATTGAAGTATGCCCACATGCTTTTGTTCGTGCTCACTCACATTAAATATGATTTAGTATGTAGCTATTAGGTTTCTTTCACTGATGTGCAATGTGTGTGGATAGAGTTACTGCTTAACATCGAAAAGTGAAAAAGGAAAACTGGTATACAATTATGAATTAATTAGGAAATTATTATTCTATTATAACATTTACTACAACTGTAATCTATTACAACCATTATGTGTCTCTATTGAATTTATTGCTGACAAATTGCTTTGTGTAGTCTGGATTTAATACTTACAAAATGTGATTGCAGGAAGAAACTGCTTTTATTTTCTGCATCTTGTAATGGGATTTTTTGTCAATTCATTTGAATGTGACAGGAGGTCTGACAGACAACTGATGAACCATAGCAGTTCTCAGAAAAGAGTGGAGTATTCTGCCTTTAAAAACTGACTTTGATACACATGAATGTCATTTTTCAACAGTCTCAAAACATGCATCAGATATGTCTTGAATTACGTATTCTTTGCTGCATAGAGTCAGACAACAAGCAGGCAGACAAAAATTGGGATGGAGCTACAACAGAAACTGACCCAGGAGACAGTGTTGTTTCATGGCTATTCTTATGGTTAGACATTCTCTTTCATTACTGGTAATGAAAAGTAAACTGTTTAAAGCCTTCTTGTGTGCACGTGTCCAGTTTAGAATAGAGTAGCTCAGCCCAGATCAGGCAAAACGGAAAACTGAACTGTGCGAGAAGTTTTGGCCACAATAACAGCATTTTGCAAAGTATTCTGAGCAGCTCCGCTCACCTCATGCATTCCACCCGTGCTGTTTTACGCCTGGTGCAGCTCTGTGCAGAGGGCTGTCATGGCCAGCGCTGCTCGGCCTCTCACTGACTGCTGGCTGCCTTTCCTAAAGTAGCCTCATTAGCAGTAGTTTGGGTCTTGATCTTCACCATGGTCCTCCACGCTATGCAGGGGTACACAATGTCATCTTCCTGACATATGGGTTGTCTTTGGGGTATAGAACTAAGATGGGTGCCATGCATATTTGCTTCCTGGGACATGTGAAAGACCAATCTCCTATTTCTGTACAAGACAGCTCTTGCTAAAAGGAGATCCTGGCATAAATGCAGGGCAATACCCATAGTACACGAGTTGCGTGGGAGGCTTTTTGTCTGAATTTCTTTTTATGGTAATCTTCGGCAGTGCAAATGTTGGTATTTTCTCAAGAGATGCTCTTCCACTGAAAAGAGCACATTTTGTATCCTTTGCTCATTTTGGGTCACCTCAACAGGGCAGGCAAAATATTTATGCAAATAAAAATGCAGTAAATATTCTGTGCTAATCTGTATGGATCAGCAGCAGAACAGGATCAGCTCCTCAGTCTGCCATCATCTTTTCATGCTTATTTAGGCAAATTGCATGTCTGCTTCCTCTGCTGTTTGTAAACACTTTAGAACAGAGGCTATCTCTAGCAATCTATATCTGCAGCGCAAAGGGCAGTGAAGCCCAGATTTTAACTTTGTCCTATGGAAACTATTTTTAAAACAGCTTTGTGGCATCTGTGTAGACCTGTGTTTCAGTGCCAAGAGTCAAACATAAAAACGAATGTTGTGGTCTTATTTTAGTCCTGTTTCTGTCCAGGCTTTGCTAACACTTGCTTGTGGTTGGGATAGAACTGGAACGTTTCTGGAAGGTATGTATGGAATTATGAAAGCTGAAATTATTACTTTCCTCTTGCTGAAACTGGAAACTCAAAAGACTGAACCTACTTGTGAGGCATCATGGGCATGCTTTTTGCTGGGGAATAAAGGATGTCCTCTTTCTTTTGATTAGATAAGGTAGTCTTCATTCCTCCTTGTTGCTGAAATTGTAGTGGACTGCAGGAGTCCAGGAAGTGACAAAAATCTTGGGGTGGTAGATGGTGCACAAATGTGGAATTAAGACAGGGTTTGTGCATCTCAGGCAACTGCAGTCCTAGTGCACAAGGGGTAACAACAAAGCTGTGCTCTTTAGCAGCAAAAGCAATGATCGTGGCAAATCAGCTGTGTAAGCATTGTTTCACCCAATAGTAGTATGGTTTCCATTTTTTCCTAGATTGAGGACAAAGTAGTTCAGAGGCCTTATTCTGTCAGTATCCTTTTGGCATTCCTGCAGGGCGGAGACTTAACATGCAGGGTGAACTAGAGCAGAGAGACAGAGCTGTGTGGCATCAGTACACTGAAGCTCCTCTCTATGTGCATGTAATCGTCCCAAGGAGCTCTTCATCAATACCCTGGTCTCCCTGCTCTGCTGAGAACTGTTTTTACAGGATCTGCTGGGAGCTGCCATTGAAGAGTAGAGTTATTTTCTTTGATATTGGTGGTTTGCATGTCAAGTAAACAAGTGTAAAATCTCATGTAGGTGAAAGTATTTATTTTAGCCAGAATATGGCTTTGGAAATCTCAGAAGGAAAAATCAAAGCTTGGGTAAAAAGGAGGCTTCCGTCTGATGTGAAGTATTGCCGAATGCTTGGATTTTAGGTCTATGCTCAATGCTTTCATAGATTTAAGGAATCAACAGCAAAAGAAAACCAACCCGAGTCTTAGAATGAAAAATTTTAAGTGTGCTGCATGCAAGATGGCACTGATGGGGTCTACCTCCAATTATAGTTTCACTTGGGCTTTTTCTTTGTGTTTGCACGGACTGCACAGACTGACAGAATGAGATGACAGCTTTTTCTGATGGCTCTGTTAATATTTTTCACTAACAAGGAAAGGGGAAGGGAATAATTCTCTGCAATAATATTGACTTCTTATGTGATCTTGGGTAAGTCACTGGACTATTGTATGCTCAGCTTCCTCAAGAAGAGAACAATGCTATTTCTGTGCCTTGCACAGGTGTTATGACTGTTGGTGTGAATAAAGGATATTTTGTTTTTCATGGGTTGAACCGGCACAGAATGTTTTTCGTTCTCTTTAAAAAAAAAAAAAAAAAAAAAAGAAAGAATGTTTCCAATCAATCAGTGTGCTTTGTCCGGCATATACTGAGTTGTCCTATTATGCTTTGTAAATTATCTTTAAAAAAAAAGTACAAAAACCAAAACCAAAACTTTTACTTTTTGAAATTTTAGGTCACTTTTTAAATGAAAACTGCCCTTCTGGGAAGAACAATTTTCAGTAGAAAATGTTGAAGCAAAATGTTTTTTTACGTTTCAGACAGTGAAACTCATAGCATTTCTGAAATAGCTCTGTCAGAAAAAAAAACCCTACTGTTTGACATGTTCAATTACCTCCTGCTCCACCCCCTATATTTTTTTCAGCTGAACCTCTGTGTGTGAGTTTATTATAACAGTAAAATTCTTTGAAAGATGTAGTGTCCAACTTACAGACCCAGGTGCATAAAAGAAAGCTGAGGTGACTTTAAAGTACCTTTGCAGCCTTTGGACTCCAGTCTGATTTATAGATATTTGTATTTATGTGTCTCCACTTCTGGGGCTTCCCAAGGAGTCACAGGAGTGACCAAATTTCTTCTGTGTTAAATGCCAGTGCTGAAACTTTTTTCTAGAGTCCTGGCCTCGGTGCACGTTATTATCCCAATGTATATATAGGGCACCTCAGGAGGCAACAGTTGAGCCCTTTACTGTAATGTTTGGCTGTGGCCTTGCAGAGACTGCCCGTGCTGTCCCTTAGCGCATGGGGGAATGCAGCCCCATCCCCCGGCAGCGCCTGCACCACCAGCTTTTCTAAAAGCCTGTGGATGCTTTGATTTGTAGTTATGGTTAGGCTGCAGTCAGCTATTTGGATGAAAATACCTATCTTCTTGATCAAGGCATGAATGCTAATAAAGGCTGGTGGTTTGCCTGATAAGAGTTACTTAGTGCTTGCATGATTTTCTGAATGCCTTGAAAACAGCTTTTAAAAATTCCAAATGCAAATTTTTATGGTGGAATAAGTGCACTTACTTCATCGGGTCTTTAAGAAAGCCAAAACCAAAACCTCATTCAGAGATTCATTATTTGTCTACCCTCTTTCTTCCTGAAAAGGGACTGAAGAAATATTTTTTATGTTAATTATCTACCTACTGAAGCTTGTTATGACAGGATGGAAAGGAAACTTCCCTTTTGGTGAGCAATTCTGCGATTGCACATTTAATACTGAACTACAGTTTATAAATACGAAAAAAACCCAGACTGCTTAAAACATAATTATTAACGTAACAAAGCAAGGCAAGAACAGCATCCAAAGAATTCATGTTTGAAGTAACAGATAATCCTGTAATTGCTGCTCCTTGGTAAAATTCTGAGTATGAGAGAAGGAGCCTTTACTTTAAAATAGCACATACACATCAAAGATGCTTTCCTTGTCTTTTGTACAGTAGCTTTCTTTCAAGTAAAGAAACACCCACACAGAAAGGGAAAAAACGGTTCTATTGTGCTCTAAAGTCAGTTCATTTCTACTTGAAAGTAAATTCTGGTTTTTGGCAGCCCACAGATGGAAATGTGTTTAACGCTGTGAAGGTGAATTGCCGCTACAGCAAGGACTGGAAGCGGATGTCAGCATGAGGGAGTTATTGTCTGGTTTTCATAAGTGGTTCTTTGCTGAAGGATTTTGGGCTAGCCATTGCCAAAGCTTAGAGCAACGTTTGTTTCCTTCAGTTGCTGATCTTCATAAAAGCATGACGCAAAGAAAACTTGCCTTAGTGTGAACGTGAGCATATTGCAGGTTTCAGCATTCAAACTGGAATCCTGACTCCCACGTGCACGGGGGCTGTTAGCAGAGCAGTCTGCTTAGCTCTCCTAAGAGTAGTGACTTTGCTATTTTCATCTAATCAGAGAGGTAGAAGATGTCAAGAAGAAGCAGCTGCTGCGAGGACTTTTCTTCCACTGTGATTAGCCAAGACTTGAACATCACCTATACTGCAACTAATGTTTTAGAGATTAAGCAACCACGTTTTAATAGAAATCAATCTATCAACACATGCAATATAATAGAAAATAACCTCTGTATATGTTTTTGAGTTGTCCTATATAATTCCATTGGGAGTATGGAACTGCCTTTTCATCTCTTCAGAATTTTTCAAAATGCACATAAGTGTTCTCTTTCTCTGAATTTCCATAGGAATATTCTTTAAAGTGATTAGCAGAAGCTGGTGAAGGATTTGGTGAAGTCCTGATTCAAAACTGTATTTTCTTTTAACATAAGTTTCATTGTTGTCTCTGCTAAAGAGCCTTTTCTGAATTCCTGAGAAAGGTCTGGTGGAACTGGTAATGACCTCCCTTCTTGCAGTTGATGTTAAATATAAATCTCTTATGTACCAATGTTTGTTTCTTCTACTGCCCACCTTCTTTTGTTTTGCAACTTAAGGATTGTTATGGTATGGATTTTTTCTTGTTTAATGTGAATCACCACACAGCCAGGTTGATGTGCCTGCCTGCTACTGCAGTATAGGTGGCAGTAAATGGCATGTTTTAATCCCAAAGATAGGGCCCATTTCACTTTAAAAGATGGCTGGTTTGCCTGTGCAAACTCTGTCGCTCGGAGTGGCCACACTTTGTACTCCATCACTCGGAGGTGATGGAGACACCGGAGCTGAACACAAGCCTTTTCTAGCAAATCACAGGCCACAGTAAGCTGACAAAGCCTTGAAATACAGTAAGTAACTAAATAAACGTAGTTGATTATGTATATCTGATCTGGCTATAAGGGGAGTCTGGGAGGGGGTTTAAAAGCAAGCGGTATCACTGGCGTAACTCCTCCTGTTAAAATCAAGAGGAGTTTTATCATGGGTTTACAATGGCAGTGAAGCTCAGCCAGATAGGGGGGCTATGGAACAGGATCCTACTAAACATTGAATCCTGACTAGCGATAGTTTTCTTGTGGTTATAAACCTTGTTACCGACAAGTGAGGCTCTTTCTAAACTGGAGTTTGTTCTTTGAGCCAGATTTCTGCGACTGTCTTCCTACGTCGTTCACGCTATCGTGTGTGCTGTCAGAGTGCACTGCTGGGTAGCCAGCAAAAAACCTTTTTCAAGGAAAGGTGTATGCTTGTGAAAATTTGAGCGTGACCCCTTGCTTCAAACACGCAGTCCTGTAGTGATAGATATCAGCGTGAGGGAAACACAGGGAGTTAGAAAGGGAACAGAAAGAAACGTTTATTTCACTCTAAAAAGTGACCTTGGAAATGTGCATATCAATTAACCAGCATCTGCCAAGAAGTTATTCTACAAACACAAAACTAAAGAGCTTGCAGAAAAGTACTTTTTTCTTTCTGAAAGGGATGGCTGGATGCCCACATGAATACTGTATCTCCACCAAAAATGTGTATTTTTTTAAATCTCTTATCAGATATACCAAGATGAAATTAGTCTTCAGTAAAAATGCTGTTGAGAGCCAAGGAGAATTGGGAATAAGAAACTCCACAGTTGCAAATGCTAGTTTAGTTCATTTCACATGAGCCTGCTGAGAAAGAGCAGAACCCTTGTCCCTCTGAAATGTTTTCATAACCTTTCCGATATCCAGCTCTGGGTGAGAGGGCTGTGGACATTCACTGCATGTCAAGTGCAAGAGAGAGACGAAAGGTCTGAAGGATCAGAGCTTATCCCAGAGCAACTATTCCAGAGATTTGGGCGGTAATAACACTGATCCTAGACAGAATGAGCCTATATGCACTGAATAATTAGGAGTGCTTATCTTCAGTGGTTTGGTTCTGTATGTCTTTTTGTTATAGCTTAGTTGAGCTTTCTGATAGAAATAAAATTCAGGAATTTGGTACACCAGAGGAAAAAAAAAGGGGGGGGGGGGGTGTGACATGGGATGGGACACAGTCCTGAGAGTGATGGCTGCCCCCAGGAATTGCAAAAAGGGAGGGAGAGACATTGATGTGAATTGTGATGTTTCAGTTGGCTTATGTGATTTTTGGTCTATCCATTTTAAGCAAAGCCAATGATTCTGAAGGGCCAAACTATATTGTTACTTACACGACAAAAAGGACTTAACTTATGTATATAGCTTACTTTTTTCCCTTGAAACATTATCCATTGCCCTTAATCTGTATCTCAGGAAAGGGAGGAGGAAATCTCCAGCATTTATTTAATCACTAAATGGGATAACATTGTCTCCATTCTGAAGGATGCTAACTACTTATCCTTGTTTGCTGAGCACAGGTCGGTTGCTTGTGACCACAGGACACAATTTAATAGATTGAACTGTGTCAGTCACCACGGTAACTAGGCCAAGCACAACTTCCACCTTATTTTCGCGCACAGACTTCTGCCTTAATTTCTTCTTATGTGAAGGATCCACAATAGCTGGAAAGCGCGTTAGACTCTGTTGATTTTACTTGTATTTCTCTTTTAGCCTCAATGTCCTGCCATACAGCTGTATGTCGCCAACTGTAGTTCATTCACATTTTTAACCCTGAATCATCCTTTGCCAAGCAGAATTGCTCATAAACTGCCTTGTGCTTGTAGTTGATAACTGATTCTGTTACATTCTTCTAATATTTGCGCGATTGGGTTAAAGATATGGCAAAAAAAAATTGATCAATTTAAAGGGAAAAAACCAAATAGCACTTTAACTAAATCAAAGTCTTGCCTGAATCCTCGGCTGTAACCCCCCATATATTAGCTTGCTGTAATTTGCAGGATGTACTTATCTATTTATTTGGGAGCTTAGTGTAAAATATATTGAGCTGGAAATGAGAAGGTTAAACCAGCTGTGGATATTGCAGCAGAAAAGCAGTAGAAGGTAGGAACTTCTACTGGCATGACATTTTACATGGGCCATTTTCATTATTTCAAATCAAACTGCACATCATACTGCAAATTTTAATGTCTTTTATTTACACAGCCCCTCAGCTAGACTTACAAAATTGTTATCTGTACTGTGCTGGCAAGGACACTGAGACATAGGGAGATGTAGGAAAATTTTCCAGGGTCTTGCAGGAGATCTTTAACACGAACTTTGAGGGGTATGATGCTGCCCCTTCTTTTTTTCCCATGAAGAGGGAGACCGTAAGGGCTCGGGTCCATACTTCTCAATGGAGAGCTGTTTCATTTCTAAGGTGAATTATTACCTTAGGATCAGAATGTAACACGGGTAACCTTATTTATGCTGGTTAGTATCTAATTTCTTATACTGTCATACTGGATATAGAGGGATAGCCTAAAAAACACGGGGTATCCAACAGACTGTGAGATTCTGATCTGAACCCTTTCCTATCCGATAGTCCTCATTTGGGGAAGTGTATACTTGTACTTGAGATTTGAATGTGAACACAGAAAGCAAGTTATGAACTGCTTAGACACAGATTTTGCTTGTGGTCCACCCAAAATTGCTGTCAGGATGATTTTAAGAGTCATGTATTCCTGATATGGTGGATGCCAGTTTGATTCTTTCTGAGCATACACTACTAGAGCCGTAGGTAATTCCCAGATTCCCTGTAATGCAATTTGCTTTTGTAAACTTTGGTCTCTCTTTTGCCACAGCCTGTGGGAGTCTTTGCTGATGTAAGGAGCTCTCTGTTGGAGCTGGCAGCAATATGGTAGCGTTATAAACCGATCATCAGCAAAGAAAACCTTTATTTGCCTCCTTCCCGAAAAGTGGAAACCACAGTGAAAGGCGAAAAACCTCCAGTTACTTTATGATGCCAACATCTGCATCATTTTGCAGAGAACTTATTACAGACGGCACAAATATATCTTTGCTGTAAAAAAAAAAAAAAAAAGGAGTGAAATGAGGTTAAGATTTCCTTGAAGACTTCTGAGTCATGAAAGTTAGAGCTATTCTACAGGAATGGCTTATGCACAGTGCAAGCGCTGTTCTGCTGCGGAGATTAATGCTACTTGGCTTCATCTGCCAAGTGCAGTAACTTCCTAGCTTGCAAATTACACCTGTTGAATCACTAGTTTGTTTTCTTCTTGCTTAATTTTTCAAGTGGAGCTTTGGATTTGCAAACAAACAAAAACCCCTGTGCTTTTTTACTCCTTTTTTTATGCTGGACAGCATTCTGTCTGGTGTCTTAGCTGGGTGATGAGAAAGGCAGTAGGAATACGATGCATTTAGCTGCATGCTAGCCAGGCATGAGGAAGCATGTAGGAAGAGCTTTAGCTGACTTTTTTATATAGCACACAGTTAAATATGGATGTCACCTTCTCAAAAACAAAGAAAACAACCAGTCCAAAATATTTCTGGCCTTGAATCCTAGTCGTTAGCACAAAACACAAGAGTTTAGCTCTGAAAACTAAGGTGAACTTCATGGAGACATTTGATGGAAGTCAGTAGTCTTTGTAAGGAGCGTGAAGGCTCTTTGTGACCTTGTCATTCTTTCCTAACTCACATGTCTTTTTAGGATTAGGGAATTCATTTGAATTCAAGCTAGCTGAGGAATGGTTAATGGTGTTCTAAAATATGGAGTAAACTTGACTTGAGATCCTAAACTCATTGTAAAGCTGGTAGCAAGAACTGCTTTTTTAACCTTGTGTTCTCATTTTTAAGCAAATGCTGTCCATGCAACTAATGTATTTAGAGATAATGCTAATAACAGTATTACTAAATAGAAATAATACTGCTTGTTGCAGTGGGCTTAGACTAAATGACCTTTAAAGGTCCCTTCCTACCCAAACTGTTCTAAGTTTCTATGAAAACTAAGAAGATGCTTGGATCTTGATCCTGTGACCAGAAATCAGTTTGTGCCTCTACAGCTGGTTCTTTTATTTCAAAATCCATGCTCTTACAGGCTTCACTTTCTCACTATTCAGTTTAGAATCGCATGGAAATGTCTGCACGTGTAATACTGTAGATTGTGTTTGCCAGAAAACTTGATAGCTAAATTCCATGCCATTTTGTCCATTCCTCTTCCAAGACAGGGTGATTTCTCACCACAGAACGCTGCTGTGTCTTCTTGTGTTTTGGAAAATGACCCATATGATAGCAGAAATATCTCCAGTCTAGCTCAACCAGCTGGTTTAGGTGCTAATAAGAATTCAATTATGCCAACGTAGACTACATGGTCCGAGCAATGCATGTTTACCGCTTCCCTGGTATACCTTTTCCGCTGGTAGTGCCATACCGTGATCCTTCCACAGCCATTTAGGTACATTTCCATCACGGTGCTGCAGTCAAAACGGTAAGCACAACTTAGATCTATGCTTGAATCTGTCTCTTGTCTCCCTGTTTCCATTTCTATGTGTTTTGATATGTGAGGTTAAAATAAAAATCTTTCCAGAATAGATGGCAAATAATTGGCTTCAGCTTCTTTCCTCTTTCCTTTCCCCACTCAACCCACCTGGGCCTATGTTTATTGAACTCCATACATTGTCAAGACAGTATTTGTAAATGGAATTTAACTGTAGGTGAGCGGTACAAATGTAATAATATTACACAACTCTTGTTTAATTTTGAAGGCTCCATCCTCAGCAACAGCGCTTATAATGGACGGTTCAAGCCGAATTATCCATTATTGCTCCCAAAGTTTACAATTAAACTATCGATCAAAGCTGGCAGAAAATTCTCAAGCAGGCTGGGTGTGCACCAGACTTGTTTTAGATGCAGGCTGAGGGAGAGAAACCCAGAAGCAGCCTTCAGCTAATCCTCTTAGTGCTAACTGTCCTGGATGCAGCAGTGATTATGTATCGTGCTTATACAGTTTTAATAGTGCAGGTCCTATGCAATTTGCGACCTCTATTTCTGCCCAGAAAGATTGGAGCTTAACAGGTTTGGATCCACAGGGAACTAGCTTCGGCTTTTAGGCTTCTTCAGACACTGCAGAATGCATCTTTTCTGGGGAATTCCACAATAAAATGACTGTTATTTATCATTACAAACCTCTTTATCATTTAGTCAATAAAAGGCCTCTCTCTCTCACTTTTTTTTTCCATGGTGTGCTCAGAGTCAGAAATCTGTATTAGTCTCCCCTGGCCTGAAGGCAAGAGATGTCAAATGCTAAATCATGATCTGCCCTGGCTTTCTGGCTAAATTGTGTATGAAGGCCTGAGGCAAAAAGGTGCACATGCTCATTATTTGAAACAGAATGATTTTTTCCCCTTTCTTTCCTTTTTTTAAAAATACATATTGAGACATATATGGTAACACACATACAGTAAGCTTCTGAAAAGTATCAAAACTGAAACAAACCAGCCAGAGCTAAATATGTCAAATATATATGCTTGCAGATTGGGAAATAGAAAAGGGATTGTCAAGAAAAATCAGATGATCTTCCCCTTTTGAACTTTTTGTTAGCAGTGGGGGAAAAAGTGTTAGTTGACAGCAAGGTGACAGATGTGGTAAATAATGCATCTGGTGAATTCACCCCAGTTTTTCTGGCGGGGGGAGGAGACATTTGAAATGAATCTTAGTTTGAAATTGGTCAGAAAACCTGCATGGAAACATACATTAAAGCCTGTGATTGTTTTGCAAACTGTTTTGAGTGTGTCTTCATCTACTTATTTGTTTGCAGTTTGTGATAGATCATCTCCCTCACAGGGCATTGTTCCTACCCCAGGTTGGCTAAGAGACATTTGCAAAGAGATTTTAGGACAGTCATCCCTTGGGCAAATTTTTGTGTGAACGTATTTGCATATATATGTCAAAGTCTCTCACTTTTGTAAGTATTCTTGTGAGGGAGGCATCGCGCATATCAAAATATTGGTGGGAAACTTAGTTAAAGGGTTGTGCTTGACTTTGAAACAAATTTAAATTTTTATTTATTTATTTTGACACTAGGGAAATGTTCAAGAATGTTGTTTTCCAGTATTTGTTCAGCAGAAGGTGACAAGGAGCTTCTATAAAAGCATATTAAACTGCAGTTTTTCCACACTGTGGACTAGAGTTTCAAAAGCCGCAATGAAGCCTACAGAGCTACTCTGGAGAAACTAGACAACGTAGGTATTATTTTTAGTGCTCGATATTTTCTGCGTTTAACAACAACAAAACATTCTACATACTTATGCTGACTGTCTGCTCTCTTAATGTAAGCAAGAAAGGGGCCACAGCTTGGACAAGAAAAAGGGCTCATATGTAACAGGCATTACGTTCAGCCAGACAAATTTTTGACATTGCCATTTTGATGTTGATTCCATAAAACTGGATTTATTCAAATGTTTTGTTGCTGGTTGCAAATGTTGGGAATGAGCTGAGGCTGCTTGAATTCAGATATTCTGTTTCTGAAGGTTTCAGGGAAAGGATCTGATTGGATCAAACTTTTCAGGGAAGCCCCCTCAATGGAATGACATGGCACTGGCTGGTACCTTCACCTAAGAAGCAAAGTCTGAGCGCTCAACGTTTTTTGAGCAGTTAAATTTCCAGTTCTTAATGGAGAGCTTTATTTTTAGATATATATTAAATACAAATTTGTTTGGTTTAAAATGTCACTGATTTATTAGAGGTGTGCTAATATGTAATTTTTAGTTATGCCTGAAATGGTCTGCATCATCAGTGTGATTTTTACAAATTTAAAATAATGCACTTTGAGAATCCTTATATCCTACCTAGTCAGATAAAAAATGAGGCTGCTCTGTATACATCACTCATTCTGTATTTCTCCCACAGAAAATGATGTCCTATTGAAATTCCTTGAGCTCTTCCCCCAGCTGTCACAAATACAAGAGTGAAATTAAGAAACCGACTACGGTTTTTGAAGCCTAACACAGTCCCTGCTAGTTTCTAAAGTTCAGTTAAAACTTTTTTAACTTAACATGCAGAAATAGTGCATGAGATTGATCAGACTAAAAGTGAGTGAAATAAGTTGATGTTTTCATGTTTGTCATATCAAAGAACCCATCAGACTAATATAAAACAGGAATGCTACACATGAACTTTTCTGCAATTTCACTTTTCCCTTCACACGGTGGTAGAGCTTACTAGAAAAGCAAACTCTTAGTCTCTCTACTGCTTATGGTTAAATTAAATTCTCCTCAGCAAAGAAGCTGACTTTACAGAGACACAGCTTGATATATTGCAGCTCTATAGATTCTTCATAAGTGCAGAGGCTGGTGCTATATCCTATCTCATTCAGCTGTGGATTTTGTCCTGGGTTCAGGTATGTGTGAATGACCAGCCATTCCCAAAGAAACGTATAGATGCGACTGGTGAGCCTTGCTGTGGTCTGTTTCTGCACACTCTTTTCTGCAAGCAAATCCCCTGTCATGGCTGAGGGTAACAGCAGCTTTATTCTCTGAAGCTTCAAGGTACAGTATTCCTGCGTTTCCCTTGACAGTCTGCTGTTACTCAGGGCCGGAGAGTATGTGGCTTGTGGAAGAGAGAAGGGATCACATGTACCATGTGTGGAGCACTGCACTTACGCGGTCAGGTTTTTGGCACCCCACTGTTGGCAATGAATTTGGAGAACTGAAGTCCCAGGGCAAAGATCCTTCCTTCAGTTGAGTTCAGCAGGTCACACCCACTCTCAGCAGGTGTGGTGTCAAACATAGACCTGTTCCTCTTAAAGGAGTTGCACAAGAGTAACATGGAGCGAGTAAAGCGTTGCTTGTGTTAAGAGTTGTACAGAGGACTTCTTGCCTTGAAGAGCAATAGCCCCATTGAACAAAAGTAATAGAAAATAATAAGCCTAAAAAGCCTGTACAATAACATGCATTCTTCTGAGGTCTGTGCAATACCAGTGGTTGGTATAACAGAAGAGTGTCAATGTTAAGACTATTGCAATTTAAAAGCAGCTTAATGTTGCTGTTATTACTCCTGCTAAGGAAAAGGAGTCCTATGAAACCTGTTGCTATGAAGCACAAAACTTCAAAAGTGTTAACTGTTATTATATAAGTTTTAACAGAATCTGCTTACTTCTACTCTTTAAGCACAAAACATTTCTATGTTCTTTCATTCTGTATACAGTCTTCCATATTTTGCAAAGTTTGAGTTCCCTGCTGCTTTTATGCTTCTAATATATCACATGCCCTTTTTGTATGTATACACTGAGTTGTTCAGCAGAGTTCTTTGTGAATGTCAAGGAAACACAGAATTGTGGAGTAATATTTGTTTGCTAAGTGTTTTTGCAGAACTCTCATGGCTATTTGCTTTGCTTCTTTTTTCATTTTTTTCTCTTTTGTGTTATTTTTCTTTAAAATGGAATCCAGTGGGACTGTATATTGTGTGTTAAGTTTATTTAGTACAATACGTCCTGATTCCTCTTTCACTGTGGCTGTAACTCAAAATAACTCCACTGAAATCACTGCAGCTTCACTAACATAAATCTGAGAATCAGACCCATAAATTCTTTATTCATTACACAAGAGCAGAAAGCACTTGGGAATGATAGACTTTTAATTGTTGCCTCCCTTTCACTTAATCATGGCCTAACTTTCTTTAAAAGAATTTTAAAATTTAAAAACAGAGCAAAAAAACCTAGTAGTCTACTTCCAAGATGACACCTTATATTGACAGCTTTTGTCATACTGTGAATTTTTATGCCTACTTAGAAATCACAAAAATAAGCATAAGATGTGTAATGGAAAAGCTAACCAACACGTATGTGTAGCTGTAAGAAGTCTGAGTCACATTCATGTATTTTGAACTCCCTAACATGAATCTGAAATCATGTATTTCGTTAGAAAATACAATTACATTTGTTTTATCCTTTTTTTTTTTTCTTGGCTTCAGCTTAGCAAAGTGCATCCTCCAAACTGAAGCTGCCTTCAAGAAAAGCAGTACTTCAATGAAACAGACTGTTTCCATACTTTTAATGATGTGTTAATTTAGTTGTAAGTTCATGCTTCTTTAGGATTCATCTAATCTTATCCCCCAGCTATATTTGTAATTCAGGCTTCCTGTTTTAAGGTCATTCCTAACTCAGAAAATGGTCATTATATTGGATATAAATATAAGGACGGATTTAAAAATGTTCATGAACTTAGTATAGTTCTTATTTAAAAAGCCAGCTCTGTGTACTTCCTGTATGGGATGTCTGAATAAAATTTGTGTTAATCTCTTCATACAACTGATAACAATAGCCTGAGTCAAACACAATATGCTAACCATTCCTTTTTTCTCTCATGTATTTTCTTTGTTCATCTCAATAATATATTTATTTATCCTTCTTAATTTATAGTTCCTATAGCATGCATACATTAAAGTACAATATACGAAACTAATAAAGAAACTGCATCCATAACTTTTAGCTCAGCAAAACTCGATCAGTTGTAAATAGAAGCAGTATTTGGGTGGGAATTTTTTGAGATTTTATTAACTGTAGTCTCTGCAGCATCTGAAAACACGCGATCAGTTCCACAGGTGAGCTCCTCAGGACCTGAATCAGTCAGGTGCCAAATGTGCTTCATTGCTATTGTGTAAGATGTTAGTTGCATCCACATGACTAACCGCGCTCCAGACATGTCTACCATCTGCATTATTGATGTGTAGGAGCCTGCTGGCGCCTCCATTTGAGATGACCTTTAAAGCAGTGAGAACGGGAAATGGACAGGCCACAAAGCTTGTGTTGCTCAGAGTCACTTTTAAACGTGCACTTCACTTTGTAGCACAGACATGGCCTGGGTGTTCAGTGTGCTGTATAATATGCACAGATGACAGCCTGAGGACTGCACACATCACCTGGCATAATGTCAGTAGTCAGTCTGTGGAAGGTTACTAAGCCATACCTTCATTTAAAGCCACTTGCTCTGGTGGGCTTCTGCTTGTCTTCATGTATTCCATCTACTCTAAAACTGGACTCAATGATGACAAAGGCTTAGCCTGTTGTAAGGACGGCGGCTGGCTTTAAGGGTGGGCGCCCACCTTAGTTTTCCTTGCAAAGGGCTGTGGAAACTTCTTGGTCTTAGCCTGAGAAGAGAAGGGGGCAGACAGGTGGGAAAAAGGGGGAGAGCAAAGCTGGTTTGCGTACCAGGACAGGAGGCATCAGGGAGGCATTTTTTTAAAAGCTGATTCCGCTGTCACCATTGAAACTACCTCTGGCACCATTTTTTTTGCAGTGGAGGAGCAGTTTGTCCTCTTACTCCTCACTTTCTGTCTTTTCCTTCCATAATCCTAGATTATGTGTTGTCTGAGACTGGGACGCTCTCTCTCCTTTATTTGTAAAGCACATGGCTGACGTGGCTATTCTCCCTGTAGTAGCCCACCAAGTACCACTGGATTACAAATAGCGAGAAGCAGAAAGAATGGACGGTTATCGACACTGTGCTTATAGGGCTACTGGCAGACTTGCTTCCTGCCATTTGGGTAATGGAATTGCAATTTCAAAATCAAATATTATTTTCTGTAAGAAAGCATTTCTTTGCAGAATCCTTGGCACTCAGTGGCCTAAATACTGCAGTCCTGATTCTGGCAAAACGCTAACAGACATCAAAGTTACTTTTTCCTTGATTCAGGTCTGCAGGATTGTGCTTTAAAGTACAAACATGTCATATGTACGTGGCCTAATTCCCAGAAGTGCTGAGCAGACCCATAGTATGTTGCCAACAAAGGGAGTGGAGAGAACTAGACAGCTTGAAATACAGTAGTTAATGAAATTATTCATGTTGCTTTCATTATTACATTTATAACTGCATCATCGTGATGCGATGTGTTGATTAGCATCCTGAGCGGTTCATATAATTAAACAGAGCATAGGGAATTAGCAGGCTTACAGCAATACTGTGCTACCGTTTCTGGCACGTTTCTGTTCACATCTGTCTGATGGATTGGGAGGTGACCACAGTGTGAGAACTGATGAAGAGGCGATGGCTTCCTTCCTTTGTGTACTGGCACGATCCTGTGTCTGCAAAGGGAATTTGCCACTGCAGCATCAGTGCAGTGCGTGGCTGGGCCTGACACTTGCTCCTGAGCGTTGCCAAAAGGGTGCTTGATGTCCTTGATGTGAAAGCGCCCATGCAGCTGTTTCTTTTTGCCGTAGATGTCTGCAAAGTTTGTAATGAGTCACTGACATATTTGTAGTCAGCTGTAGTCTGTATCTGGAATGCACCGTAACACTTGGTCTGTCAGAGTATTAAATGTGAGCAAATGCCCTGCATTGCTCAAAAGGGGGAACTCGTGCATTGTCTCTGATCCGGACTTTAGCTGTCCCGTCATAAGCAAATGGCTTACCTTCTGTTTTGCCACGTGCCAAATTACAGTTGTATTGGGAAATATTGGCAGGACTATGTAGCATATGTAAAGTACTTTGAATGTAGACCTTAAATATTATAGTTATTAGGGAGTATTGACAAATGTTTCTGGGCAATGTGCGTTTTCGATGAAGTTCTATGACAAAAACAGACGACAGTCACATAAGTCTCTGCTAGTTCAGCCAAAACCCAGTTTCTGCTAAGGAAAAGGAGCGACTGCATCTTTTTAGGCTGAAGATTAGAAGAAGAGATCTGGCTTTGGAGATGGTCTGGCATATGCAAACAAGACAATGTCATGAGTAGGTTGGACCTTAAGACCATTGATTCGTTAGCCTGTCTTCACTAATGGCTGGTACCAGATGATTCAGAGGTGTAAGAACTCTGATCCAATGGCATGTAGTTTAGCAAACAAAAAAAATAAATGACACGATCCAAAGGCTTAGTTTTACCTTTGTAGTACTTTACATCTTTCTGTATTATTTATAATCTCCTTTCATCTGTGTCATAAGATGTATGCCCTCTACAAGATTTTCTTAGGGTTTTGGAGAGAGTTCAAAGAATTGTAGCAAACTAATCAAGTGTCTAATCTGCATTTTATGTGAATGCTTAAAAAATGCTTCACAAATACAATAATTATCTTGTAATAATCCTTACAGGTTTTGATAAAAACCTATGTTTTAAGGAACTTCATATATGCATGTAACGTGTTTCCTGGCTGTATTCTTCTAAACCACGTTGAAATATAAAGTGTTGACACGTCCCTGATTTACATTCTACTTCTTACACTCACGGGCGTTTGAACTCATAGGGCTGTTTCAATTTTCCGATTTTTTTCTTCATGGTAAATTTGCATTCCTTTTCTGGAATATTCCTTCACATTCTCACTCATGAAATGTCTGCTATGTAATATTTATAATACAAGAGCAGACACTTGTGCTAGTCTGCTTTATTGAGCTGACTTGACCCTCTCATTGCTAGGTGTCAGTGTAAAAGTACACTTATTATTACACTTTATTGCACCAACAAAGACAAAGGTAATAAATTAATATTTTAGACTGAATTGTCTCTACCTTTATAGGAAGATCCACTCTACAGTCTGTGTACTTCACCTCAAAAAATGTATATATATTAATGTGTGGTAATGGTACAGAATAAAATTTATTCTGTGATTTTGAGAAACTATAGTTTAATTAACTTGATCTACTGAGTGCTTGAAGGTAGCTTGCATGAAATTTATATATAGAATATACCCTGTAAGATTCAGTTGTCATCATTAAAAGAATATTATTGCACAGGGTAAACGTGATCCACTAATTTCTTTGATTTCTTCTAGCATCATTATTCTTAAAAAAATAAATCTGTTGTTTTGAGGGAGTCTTTCCTACTGTTTAGCAGATTAATGATCTTTGTCATTTATTACATTATCAGTTCTGCATGCAATAGATAACATTTGTATAGGTTCTTGCACTAATATTGTACATCACTGGTGACTGACAGTACAACTCGTCCACATAATTTGTGCAGGCTGATTCACAGATATCTTACCTGACAGCATTCTAATTTCTAAGTGCTCATTTTTCTTCTAATGTCTTTTTTTCTCATACTGTTCTCTGCAAAAGAATACCAACAACACCGTCCCTGCCACTTACAGGTTATGATCTCTGATATTTTTACCGTTTGTTTTTTTTTTCCTGGACTGCTTGTGACAGAGGCAGTTTTTCATATGTAGCTGAGATAGTTTCACAGAGGATGATATATAGCTAAGAAAAAATCACTGTGCTACTCTGAACTTCAGTGACAAGCCTGAGTGAAGGTTATTTTTTGTTTGGCTGTTCTTTTGGGGTTTTTTTTGCTTTGTTTTTTTGGGGGTTTGGTGTTGGTTTTTTTTTTTTCCAAGAGGTGTGAAGCTGGATCAGAAGTTTCTTAAAAAGCTTTAAAATAAACTGATGATGTCAAGAATTGCTAGGCAAGTTCACTATAGGTCTTTTTTTTTTTTTTTTTAAGAAGAAATGGAGTTTAGTACTATGTAAAGCACATGGTACTTCTGTATGCATGTGTAGTTATATCATCTTAAACTGTCAGGAAATTAAATACTGTTGAACTTGTTTTCACTCTGGAGGTATCTCATAGAAGTTCCGCAGAGAATGCTCCCACTGGCTGAAGACCTGTCTGTCTTCCTTCTGATGGCTAAAATTCTAGGTCTCCCTTCTGATGGCTAAAATTCTAGGTCTGCGGTAGTCCTGCTCATTGAAGTAAATATGGAGTATATTTTAAAGCCTCCCTGGCCTTCAGAAGATTCTCACTCTTTCATTACTCCGGTGGTTGCTGAAGGTGAAGACAGCAAGTCCCACCTAGGACCACAGTCCAGCGGGGTGGGCTGCCTGTCTCCTCTGTCCTACTGGCGATAAAACAGTTGTAATAACTGTGCGTTTAGATAGAAATCAAACGGGCTGCATTCCCAGTAGTTAGGTATTAGAAAACATTAAGAAGATTCTTGAGGCTGAATCAATTAAATTGGGTTTTGGCTTTCTTCTTCAACTTGGAGTCATTAAAAAAAATATTTAAAAATGGCTTGTCCTACAGTGTGACGTGAAAACCATGAATAGGTTTCTGTTTCTTCACTGTGGTATTGTCTCTGGATATCCAGATGTCCTCCATCCATACTTTTTTTTTTTTTCTGTATTTAACGTCCACTCATCATGCACTTCAATGACTGTTGAATCTCTGCCTGATTTTGAAGTCCTTTTACTTCCTTTGTTAATTTGTCTATTTGTTCCTGTGCCTTCTGGAGTTATTGCCCTCCTCTTGTCCTAAATCAGTCCCTTTTTTACTATGCAGTTACTTCAAGTCTTGGTTCTGCTTTGTTACAGCCTTCCAGCATCAGTTTAGCTTCCATTTTTTCCTTCACTGTGTCATTATTTTGCACGTGTAAAAGTTGGCATGTATTCCAGATTTCATTGCTAGTAAATTCTTAGATATCTTTCTCTTCTCTGATTTAAGTCATAAGATCAGTCAGCTTTTACTCTTTAAGTCCTGTTTTCCTGCATGACTGTTGCTCGTGATTGGTTCTTTCTGAGCTCTTTCTTATGTCTTGCCTGCAAATCTGTTTTGTCTGCATGGATGACCTCTTCCTGATTCTAGGCTACTTGAGATAAACATTGTACGTTATAGTAATAAAGGAAGAAAAAAAATAAGGGAAAAAAGATAGTCTTTATACTCTTTTCCTATTACCAGAGGTAAATGGAGCCCAATTTTAAATCTTAAAGCTTGTCCCATTCAGCCTGCAGTTTTATGCATACTCTTAGCATCCACATACTTTCTACATTTTTTGCATGCCTAGGAAACTCTTAAACGTGTCATTTCTGTAATTTGCCCAACATCCAATATAGCTAAGAGCTATATTGCAAAGCTTTTTTCATGACTACTACTGCAGAATTTGAATTTGGATCCTGTAACTGTAGGGATAATTTGTGGCTTTGCCATTAGCCTTTCTTTTTTATAGACAGTGAATCCTAAATGCCATGTGCCTCCCTGACTGTGTGATGCAAAAGTGTGATTTTCCATTGTAGTTCTAGTCTTAAATCCATTCGGCTTCTGACTTTTTGTGAACAACTTCATGGAGGTAAAGATTGGGATTATGAGTCATAAAAATGCCATTTTATTTTCTGTATATGTTGTGGTCAAGGAAGAACCAAAGTAATGTTTATAAAAGAACACCCTGGGAAAAGTTATATTGATTTTATCTAGCCTACCCCTGCTTTTTCATTTTTAATCTTAATGCTTTCTCTGCTAGACATGAATTTTTCCTCTTTTAGTGTTTTCAGTAGCTTGGATTTACTCCTTTGGTCACATCAAAGATGGTTGCCACAACTGCTCTTTAGGTTCCTGGATCTCCATGAAGATACTTGCTGTCATTCCTATAGAGGGGAAGAATAAAAAAAAAATCAATTTTACTTTGATGGCAAGGGGAAAAAATACATTTTCCTCTCACATTCTACTTTCAGAATTTTTTATTCAGCTTGCTTTTTTAGAGGCAGTGCTGTCTGACTTCTTTTGTGATTCTCTTTAGATTTTACTTCATGGTGGGAGTGCTCTTTTCCTTAAGGTTTTGTTTGTATTTTCTCAGAAAAGAACTGAGTGCAATGATGGTTGTGTACTATGGCAGTAAATGTTTGCTGAGGCACGGGTATCAATCATATTTATTTCTGCAGCTTCATTAGAAATTTCATTTTACCTTCTATATGAGTAAGCCACACACTTGATCACGATGATCCTGGATTTTCATGGCTCCGTATTTTAAGATTGTTTAAGACTGAAGTGTGTAACGTAGTTAGTCCATTCCCAACGTGCAAGAGCCACCTCTTGGTTTTCTCTCCTGGTGTGTTGACAGAACATAAATTGAGGAAAAATAAAGGAAGTTAGTGCATGTGTGGATACAGCACAGGAGCTTAGTCCATCAGTTTCTCAAGTGAGAGGTTGCACCACTGTTACCGGTGAGGCTTCAAAAGGGCTTCTGTAGCTGGGATAACAGAATCTCATTTTCGTTTTTTCCCCTATAACCTCCTTTCTTTACCTAGGTGCAATGTGTGAATGAAAGAAAGAGGAAGGAAGAAGAAAGATTTTTCTAAATGTCAACTACCAGGAAAGGAAACAGGACATAAGTCTTCTATAAGTTTTTGGGAAAAGGAATTTTACTGTATATAGTGTGTGTATATATTTATATAATTATATAAGTCAAATTAGGTGTTAGCAATAATCAACGTGCACATAGAAGACCATATTTTTTTAACATAGGATCAGTCATGGTTGAAATCATCCTGTTGCTTTTTGTACAAACATAAAATTCTGGATAATGGAAAAGCTGACCTTTTTAGAATAAACTGACTGCATTCAAAGTTGTTTTGATTTCTGACCACAATTTTTCTAAATTATTTCTTATAGGTTTCAGGGGTGCCTGTGTGTCTAAGGAAAGCATAAGCTTCTTCTAAGTTTTTCATTTGAGTCTGAAACACCACTGATGTGTGGATGGGTATTTTGCAGTTACTTTTCTCATGCAAAGGGAGCGCTACTGTAATGCACTGGGATTCCCCTTGTAGCAACTCTCCACTTTCAAGTTCCAGCTAGTGGGTCCTCCAAAAACATGTGCACGTAGCACTGTATGCAAGAGAAAAGGCCAGGGTGTTATGGTTTTAGCTGAGCATGCTGTATAAAATGCAGTTACCCCAGTATTCCGACATGTTCTGATCCACCGGTGGCTTGGGAATATTTAGCCATAGGGTTGAAGCTCAGGTCTCTAATTAGTGGCAAGACACTTCTGCATGAGGCATTTTGTAACTTAAATGTGAGCTGCCAAGCATTTTTGGATATTAGAAGATTCCAGCCCACCAGCATTGTGTGACGTTACTCTGGAACATAAAACAAAAGCTGGAGATCACTAGCACAGCTCCTCAATCTATTGTTGATGTTGTTTTGCTGTTTATACAGACCACCAGGTCTCTGGATAATGACGATGATGGAGAGATGATAGCTTGATTATCCCACTGCTGTGCTTTTTCTGGGAACTGATGAATCCTTCACACTTTTTACTATCTCAGGCCAGTGTTGCTGGGGAGGATGAGAAAAAGTCGTAAAGATGACATGTTTGCTGTCCTGTTCCCTGATGGGGCTCCAATGTATTACCTGGATCTAATTATCTCATCTCCAGTTGACAGAGAGGCTTCCATGGCATGCTTTCCATCACTGGGAGCCTCCGCCAAGCTTCCAGTGGGCTGTCTAATAGCTTGATATATTTTTGGACCTCCTGCTCATTGGATGAACAAGCTGAAGTAAATCATGTGTTGACCTCAAAGCATTTATAAACTGTAGAACATTATATTCTCATCAGAGCCATAGGGGCAGTAAACTATAGTTTCTCTGCTGTGAAACATGGTTTTGGTTATGCACTGTTACTAGGGTTGTACTTAAACAATAATATATCATTTGTGGCACATGTCGCCTTCTTTATTGAAAGGCAAAACAAAGAGTTGAGGACAAAAATCATTACTACTTTAGCAATTTTTCACAAAATGCTTTTGTTTTGTACTTGACACACAGATGGGACATTGTACTGCAGTGCAAATGATGTATAGCAGCATGACAAATTTCATTTCCTTTATAAAACAAGAATCAGAATAGTGGATGAATTTGGGGAAATGGTGTTAACTTTTTTTGTTAGTGTTAAAAATAAAACAAATAGGGGAATAAATACAAACTAAAATAAAAAAGAAAGAGAGATTGACTCTGAGGGAAAAATTCCTCTGGGAAACTGTTTGAGCCCTTTAATTGTCTTGGCAGATATCGATTAAAGTGCTTAAATGAAAATATTGAAAACAATAAACTCACTTGTGTTAGAGCTTTTGTATCACTTTGATAGTGATAATCCATGGCTAAGGAAGAAATTAACACAAGGTGTTACACAGCAGCTGGACTAAGGAAACAATAGAAGATCAATTCCGAGGAAAGCGAACTGTATTCTTAGCGCCACTTTCAATCGCAGACTCTTTGGTGCTTCAGCCATGTTAAAGAAATACAAATTCTCAGCCTCCTTGTTTCGGTTTAAGTCTGTATCACTGTGGTATATTGCTATCTGTTACATCACGCTGTGAGAGATGTCCGGTTCTTGGGGAAGTGTTTTGGAGTTGGTTTTATTAGCGTGGCTTAGCTTTGCCTTTTCCTTTTATTGTGGATTTGAAGAAAACACGCCCAAAATCTTTACTCTGTATCTTCGACGAATTTTACATAACATTTGTCTGTTATTAATCCTTAATGAGAAAACAAGAATTGAATGACTGTAACATGCAAGAATCCCAACCCATGCACAAGCACAAGGAATCCCATGTTGTGAAGTGTTGTACACGCATGAAACAGAGCATCAATGAACAAGAAAATTTCCACTGTTTTCCCAAAACTTTGTGTGAAAGTGTTTCATCTCAGTCTTGTTTCGTGCACAGCTGAAATTCAGTCCTGTGGCCCTACAAAGCATCAGAATTATTTTTGTTTAAGCAGGGGCTGACTTTTGCCATTTTCACAATAGCAAAAGCTAAGGAACTATTTAACTCTTTGGCTTTGTTACTACAGAAATCCTCAGTCTGGACTGCTGTGATCTAGATTTTAAACAATTAGAGGTTTAAGGTTGTTCACGCCTACCAGTCTGGGGATGGTGCGTTAGAAAGATAAGGTCTGTCTGAAAAGTATGAGTCTGAACATGAGTCTGGGCTTTGAAGTCCTCTTTCCTCTCTGCTACCAAAATTTTGAAATATTATGAATTTCTGTGAAGCAGGTGAGGAAAAGATATCCATGCTAGGTAAGAGGACGAAAACTGGGAAATTGTTCTCTGAGCAACAAACTTGTGCAATCTGTGGTTAGCTCCTGTGTGGACTCTCTGGTATCTGACAGTGCAGCTGCTAATGCTGCCGTCTTTACCTTCGTCAAGGCACTTATTTGGTCTCTTTCCTCTATCCATTTACCCCTTTCCATGAAACTTATTTGAATTCATTACATGTGGTCCTCTAATACATTCAAGTCTCGAGTCTTTCTGGCAAATTTGGTTGGAATTAGCCTGCAGTATCCAAAGTTTTCAAGACTCAGACACAGACACAAAGGAAGCATTGTATACGTGTGATTTCCCCAGTCTACAAGAATGTACTGTGTTTGTACAACTAGAACCAGGGGCTGCAGAGAGGTGTGTTGTAATAGCTAAGAATCAATTTGTGAAAAAATATTAACTACATAAACCTTAGGTTCCATCAGTGTCTTGCTCCATCTTTTCCCCAATGTTGCTGCGTTATAAACTGTGGGCACAAAGCCGCAGTAAAATTATGGTGCCTGCTTTCCCTGCAAATTCACATCACAGATCCAGTACGATGCCATTTAATTTGGCTATGAGCTTAGATATGAACTGTAACAATTTGCAGTATTTATACTGTTTCGTGGTTAAGGGTATTTCCTTCTTTTATCTCCTGTCTGTCTCTACTTATGTCATACAGGGCTTTTATCTTGTCCTCAGCTGGTCTAAGTTGACACAGCTTTGCTGACATAAACACAGCTACAGTTATTTACATAAACTAAGGATATGGCCATGTACATGGGATCAGGGTGAGTCTAGGAAATGACAGCCTACTTGCAAGGAAATATCCAGGCCGGAGGCCTTGTCTTGAAGTTAATAATTTCTGCTTTGTTCTGTAGTACTGATAATATAATTTTTTGCTCCAAGTGGTCTCCTCATAAGTAGGTTGGATAAAGCTGCTGAATTCCTATTTACCAAGGTCTACTGAGAGATTTTACCCTAGTCTACTTGTTAGCCAGCACGCTGTCTCCAGGTTCTCCCAGGGCAGCAAAGTGCACACCTGCAGCCTGGCCTTGTACTATCACGGAATCATGGAATTTTTCAGAGTTGGAAGGGACCTCTAGAAATCATCTAGTCCAACTCCCCTGCCAAAGAACTGGACGCAGTATTCCGGTTGTGGCCTCACCAGTGCAGAGTAGAGGTGGAGAATGACCTCCCTTGACCTGCTGGCCACGCTTGTCCCTATGCAGCCCAGAATTCCATTAGCCTTCTTGGCAACAAGGGCACATTGCTGGCTCATGGATAATTTACTGTCTACCAAGACCCCAAGATCCTTTTCTTCAGAGCTGCTTTCCAGCAGGTCCACCCCTAACCTATACTGGTGCCTGACATTCTTCCTCCCCAGGTGCAGGACCCTGAAAGTTTAGAGAGAGATGAGATACGCAGGGTTCATCACACATCTGGAACTTAGCGTAGTCTTGGCAGATGGTATTCACAACCCAGATCTTATCTGGATCTGTTATTTAAATACCCCTTGTGTAGGATATACGTTTAGAAATCCTTCCTGACATACTAGGCAATAATAGCTTGACTATAGAAGATTTATTTCCTTGGACTGTAGGAAACATGATTTTTCAGCATTTGTCTAGCTGAGCACTGCTTAACCTTTTCTTTGTCAAAACCACCTTCCTGGATGTCTTCTGTGTTGATCTGTAGCACCTTCCCCTCTAGCAAGGTAGAAGACGTCTAACAAAAAGAAATCTCATCTGGAGAAACCCTGGTTTCTGCTGTTGCAGGTAGAAGCTATGAAAATGTTGTGCCATTAGGTAACCCTCAAATCTAGAGAAACTCCTGGGATATTGCTTCCTCTGTCTTCTGCTAGCTATCTGTGGGTAGTGGCTTTTGTTCTCCTTATGCAAACATCTAAACTAAAGGAGATCAGCCTTTTCATGGGCTGGGCTGCAGGATATGTCCCCAAACCTGATGTTGTTTCCTTGATTTTAAAGTTTTACTTAATTAGATACTTGATTTTTTTTTTTTATTTTAGTATTCGTAATTTTGACTATTACATTGAAGTATCTTTTTAATGTGCTGTGTGTTTGTGGTTTTTGCTGGTGCTTCTGCCAGGGAACCTCAGATAATGGAAACCTCAGACAAAGAATTAGATTTTCTATAATTGTATAGTTGACAGCAGTTGGAGTGGTTGTAATCACATACATTAGCTGCTAAAATGCCTATCGGGGGTTTCAATTAGAAGGAGAATTCTGACAATAGTGTTGAGAAGGTGAGATCCCAAGGAGCCCAAAGGATTGAGAAGAAGCTAGTAGTAATTATATTTTGGACCTGGAGAAAAAGAAGGTGTCAGGCAAACAAATACGCTTCACGGAAGCTGTATCTGCTTTCTGTAGGAAGATAGAACAAGTCGAGACCAAGCCCTGTGACAACCATAAGCTGCCAGCTGTGGCAAAAACCATATGAATTACAACTTGCTATGGCTCGTTGTATGTTGATGCATGGATAATAATTTAATGAGAACCAGTCTTCATTTGTTTTCCTTTTGATATACAGCTGCAAGTCTAAGCCAGGCTTGACTGCATAGGACATGCTAATATCCACCCATGCTCTAGGAATGACTACAGAACAGTGAACCCCAAGCTGGCCCAGCTTCAAAGTGAGCAGCATGTCAAGGGTGAGGTATATCTTTCCTTCCAATGACATTAAAATGTGACTGGAAATTCCATTCTCTGGGCATCTGTGCCATGTCCTCCCGCTCTTCTCATCAATCAGTCACAAGGCACTTTTATTTGGGTGACAGTGAAGCAATCTGAAAGCAGACAACTTGGAAACATGCTTAACACATCAAATCTCCTGAAGGTCTTTCAGAGTTGCTTCATCCATCTCTATTGATTCTTCTGTAATACTTGGAGTCTCTGGGTGAAGAACATATCATAAAATGCTACAGAAAGGAGGTTTCGGAGAGCTGTTAACATTTTATATGGGCTGGCTACCTTGGGCACACTCAAGTCAGATGTTGAGTGAGTTGTCCATAGGAGTGAATGCTTAGCATAGCACCGTCATTTTTTTCACAGAACCTAAGGTGTGAGTGATACAGACATTACTGAGTTTACATGCCATCCTTTCCAAATGTCTGTCTGTCTGCCCTGCAGTACTATGGCTGCAGTCCCACTAGAGAAAGTCCTTGAGGAAGACCAGCAGCACCTAGAGTTACTGTTCTGGAGAGGGTTGAAGGCTGGCAGTCTGTGGGAATAGGATGGGAGGGAGGATACTGAGGGACAGGAAGGACAGTTTATCTGAGCCTTCAAGGTCGCCTTCTTTCTGGACAAAGGATGCCGGTGTCGGACACTGGGCTGGTCTTCCCAAAGATCACACACTGTTGTGTGTGTGCTGTCTGCTTGGGTTTTGCCTTAAAGAGAAAGAAACACCACAATGGGAAATTACAACTGTCCTTGTACCAGCATGCAAGGCAGGCCCATAAGCCTGATTCTAGCACCTTTTGTCCCTCCACTCTGCAACAGGCCTGGTGGTCAGATCTTTATGTGAGCTTTGAGGGTGGTGATTCTGCCCCTCTACTCCACTCTCGAGAGACCCCACCTGGAGTTCTGCATCCAGTTCTGGAGCTCCTACTACAAGAGAGATGTGGGCATGCTGGAGTGTGTCCAGAGAAGGGCGACGAGGATGATCAGAGGGCTGGAGCACCTCTCCTATGAAGACAGACTAAGGGAGTTGGGGTTGTTCGGTCTGGAGAAAAGAAGGCTCCGACGAGAACTTATAGTGGCCTACCAGTATCTTAAGGGGGCCTACAAGAAAGCTGGTGAGGGATTTTTTAGGATGTCGGGTAATGGTGGGACTAGAGGGAATGGATTAAAACCAGAAATGGGATGATTCAGATTGGATGTTAGGAAGTTGTTCTTCACCATGAGGGTGGTGAGACACTAGAACAGGCTGCCCAGAGAGGTGGTGGAATGCCCACCCCTGGAGGTGTTCAAGGCCAGGCCGGATGGGGCTCTGAGCAACCTGATCTAGTGGGAGATGTCCCTGCCCATGGCAGGGGGGTTGGAACTAGATGATCTTTAAGGTCCCTTCCAACCCTGACAATTCTATAATTCTATGATTCTACCATCTGGCTCACTTGACCTTCCACCTCTTGTGGGCATTTTGTGTGATGTATGGACCCTTCAGCCTTTTTCTGAATTGCTTTCTCTACCCCAATACTTGTTTCACACCATTTTCCTGCTGCTGCTTGAGGTTTTCCTTTGAAAATGAGTCGTTGCGTTGTGGAAGGCAGGGTAAGGAGGAGATGAAAACTTAGTTTCTTGGCTGTTTTGTTTTTTGGGGTTTTGTTTGTTGTTTTTTCTTTGTTTTTGGTTTTTGTTTTTTTTTTTAAGTCAAGTAACAATTGCTTTCCCCTAATAAGCTCTACCAGGCAGTGTTTTCTCAAACCAATTACCTAATATGATAGCCCAATACTAATTTGTAGCCAACAGTTATTTATTGTATGCTATTTGGGAAAGTATCTTGCATACTATTTCACCAAAACGCTTCCATCCCCCCAGGTCATCCATCTGTGACATCCTGATCCAGTGTGCAGTGACAAAAATCAGGTATGAGTTACGACCATTATGCAATGAAAAGATGGTTTAACTAGAGAAATAATTTGAAAGTCAAGTGAAGTGAGATTTGGATTTTACAGTTCAAAAGGATTTTTAATGTCTTTTTATTATTCTGTGTGCAGTATTGCAAATGCTCTTGACTGGAGATGCAAATAATATGTAAAGTTGGGGTTGTCCTTCCTATTTTTCCAACAAAAGCAATGGGTACCCTTAGAAATTCAGTAATTTAACCTCTGGATTACTTCATCTGTGTTTGCTTGTTGCTTTATGAACACAGATGTTGTTAAAGATATGGTGCTAAGAAAAGAACCCTTTGTCACTACCTGCTGTACACAGTACAATTTAAATGACATAGCGGGAAAAGAATATCAAGTTTCACTACAGAAAGGTTGGGACAGCGTCACACCTTTTCAGGTGGGAGAATCAGATCGTGGTCATCTTAAATTTAGTAGCAGCTATACTGAGTTAAGTCATTCCAGGATTGGGCCTGAAGTGACCTGTTCCTCTAGTTCCTTTGAAGTTTGTAGCAATGAACAATCTGCCCAACATTGTGTTATTATGGGAGCTTATTCCAAAAATTAAAGCATAATGAAACATACCCTCATATCTTCCACCTGCACCTCAGGTAAAATTAATTTGGATTTTAAGCCAAAGTAAACAGACATGTTTCACAATGTCATAAAAATCATCATGCATTAACATCTCTTTTTACTGCAATTAAGTTTTATCTCACATGTAAGTTCTCTCCCCGCTCCTTGACTTTCTTCTGCAACGTCTGTTTCGGATACCAGCGTTCTGGGGCATTGAAGTCTTCGGCATGTATAAAAGGCATAACGTGACCTACAGGCACACAGTGCGTACTACAGTATCTATAAATGCCTGCTGTGGTGATGTCTCTGGTTGGAATTAGGGTTCATTTACATTAAACTAAAAATAGCCAGCCGCTGCCCTATGGAGTTAGTATTAAAGGATTTTGATGAAGCCAGGAGGGAGGGAAGGGAAGAAGATTCGGAGAATGAGGGAGCAGTAGCAGGGAGAGCGTCAGCACGTGCCAGGAAGCGAAGCAGTGGCTCTGTTTCAGCCCCGCGGATGCATGGGAGTGAATGGCCATGTGTGCCCACACCTTGCATGTCAGCCCTCAGGGTAGACAGCAGGAGTATTCTGGTCAATCTTAACTGCCTAGTCACAGTCCATCAAGTTAGCTGTAAAAACTTCTGTTTCAATTAAATATAAGCTCGTTGTATTTTCACACAACAGTTAATAAAATAAAACTCATTAGGAATATAGCATTTAGACTAGAGCAAGTGGTATTTTTTTTAAATGTCACACTGAAAACCACATTTCCTTTAATCAGCATCTGCTCTGTGTTAGACTGCCTATAAAATCCGGTGCACTGTTGACAATAGGGGAAGATGAAAACAAACAAACAGGAAAACTACAAAAGACACGGTATTAACATCAAAGTGCAATAATCCTTCTCTTTCCTTGGCATTTGAAAAATGTCTTTATTTTTGACCCTAAACAATTTAACTTTCTTTCCACCAGTTTTGAATTTGGACAACAATATGGGAGGAGTGATGGAAAGAAAGTAGGGCATTGCATGTGAACTGAAACACGAGATTAGGAGACCAAAAAAAGGAGAGGATAATAAACCGTTTTGAATAAATTAAAGAGTTTTTTGAAAGCAAATCAGCTCCATCTTTTTGGAACACTGATTGTATGGAAAGGCTTGCCCGCACAGAATTAGTGACATCTCCATGTAGTTTGTACTTGCACAAATAACGTCAGTGTTTCTATAGGAACTTAAAGAAATGCATGAGAAAATTCTGAGAGTACACTGTGAAAAAAGGAAAGAATAGGCTCTGTGTGGTTTTCTTTCTTATCTAAATATATAAGTATAGCTTATTATTTGGTAAATATTAACTGTTGGGATAAAACTTGTGTAGGTGCCTGAGCGTTACAATGGGCTAAATGCAAATGATCCTGAGTCTATTGTATTTAGGCAGTAAACTGCTAAATACCTGGGGTGAAAGAAGGGAGGGGACTTCCTTGATCATTAAACTAGTCCTTGAATATGGAGGATAACCACATCATCTCTAATCCCATTCATAAACACATCATGCTCCAGAGTTAAAATCATTGTGGTTTTGTCCCCCCTATTCCTATTAGGAAATATTTCATTGCTCTGATGGTTAGAAATCCTCTTGTAATTTCCAGCATAATTGTGGCTGGTTTATACCTATTTGTTTTGTGTCGGCTTCAATGTGAATAGCTTTTTTCCTCCCTGCTGCTTACCCCCGATACATTTATAGACAGCAGTCATGGCACCTCTTAGCCTTTGTTCTGCTCTGTTAAACATGCAGTGCTCTCTTGGTCTCCTCTAATAAAATAGGTGCTCCTTTCCTTCAGTTGTTTCTGTTCGGTATCTACTTTTTAAACTAATCGATCTTGAACATGTTTGACCAAAATGGGGCTTCGTGGTCCGTATGAGTCCTCCTACACAAATTCTTAAACAAGGGCTGTTGATTTTTTTTTCTGCTTCTGGGAACACTGAACCTGATGCTGTTTCAAGGGCTGAGTGGTGAATAGTAGTCACCCTGAAATTGGTTACTGCAACTGTTTCTTTCTCCTCCTTTGTCTCCTCCAAATAACTATCCCATACTTTATGGGAAGAATTGTCACGAGTATTTCCTAAAGGATAGCAAACACATTTTTTCTGATGTAACTTCAGCACCTAAGTAGCAAGCCAGGTCTGGTGTCCAGGCCCCTATCTTAGGATGGGATGACTTGTCCTCTGAAGATGCCCATTGCATTGCTTTCTCTGTTGGCTGAGGTACTAAACTTTTATATGTCCATCAATAAGGTGGGACAAAGGGTGAAGGTGCACACCACTGCCATTTGAGCTGGTATCCCATTTATGCTGGTCATCAGTATCAAACAGTATCTTCTTTTGTGTGACCACCTCTCCTGTGACAGCGACTGCCTCCTGAATGTTATCAGCAGATTCGTTAGCGTTTACCTAATTACCGATCGCTAGAGTTATTCCAACTGCTGAAGGCCTTGCATGAAATATAGGTCCTATAAAATAAGACGTACAATTTCAACCCTGAGCTGAAGCCCATGGACTTGAGATAAAGCTCTCAGTAGCAAAAGACACCAGTTTTGGCTTTCCAGGCAGCACCATGAAATAGTAGACTTAACCAAAAAGAGACTTTCTATTGTTAGTTTTTGATTGTGACAATATGCCTGTTAGCATTTCAACAAGAATTTCCCACAAAAAGCTCATCTGTACCATAGGTGAAACGCCTTTTTGAGAGCAAGAATTAAAGACTAATGCAGCTATCTATTTGTTTTCTATTTTAAACCCAAATGGGCTATGTCAGACTTTGCAGATTATGCCTATGGGAATAGCAGAGGCCACAGGACTTGGCAAACAAATCTATGTATATTAAGTACATTTGTTGGAAATGTTTATGCCAGTTTTCCCTAAAGTAAATGTTGTCTATTGATACTAGGATGTTCAAATTGTATAATGTGAAGTAGGACATAAGAACAAAACCTTTCAAGCAGGCCACAGGAGGAAAAAAATATTTAATTCCCTATTATTTGGTTCTGTTGTATCTATTACAAACTGTTAAAATGCTGTTCCTAAGGGATAAGTCATTGCTAGCCAGTACATGTTTACAATGGATACAAATCAGATAGCAGAGGATGCCGCTGGTTTTCTGATGACTGCTAGTGGCAGCGTGTACCAGAGCACTGTACCTCGCAAATGCCCGCTAAAACTGCTGTCTGGGGCATAACACTTTGATTGGAAATTTAATTTTATTTACTATAAGGAACATGGGAAAGTGCTTGAGCGCTCTTACAAGCAGTTTCAGAAGTGGTTGCAAATGCTGTGTGAACGCTGGCCTGCGTAGTTCACACATCCCTGTGTGTATAAGGAGTATGAATACTTGCAGGCCTACACATACTGCTCGTCTTGGTATGTCTGGTGGCGTGCTGAACTGGACATAGGAATACCAGAGCGCTACCTGCACGTTCTCTGTACAAACAGCAAATCTGACCTGAAAAAGGGTGTTGCTTTGAGTGGGGTTTGGTCCAGATGCCCTCCAGAAGTCCCTTCCAACCTGAATTATAATACTGTACATCTACTTACTGCTGGATTTCTTTTACCTTCCTCTGAAGCACCTTGGTGCTGTTTACTAAAGCAGAATATTCGACTAAATAGGTTTGAAATATCATCCATCCTGGCAAGTCCTGTATTTCCATGTGCAAACAGGATTTGTTAGAAACTCAATACATATTGAATGTAGGTCTTTAGGGATCTCTTATTTGATTTGGACAGGTAAATATTGAATTGTCATGAAAGGTATTTGACTCCATTTTGGAACATAAAACAGAAAAGGTTAATTGAACAAAGAAACGAAATCAACACCAATGGTAAATGGTAACACACACGTTACTGTATATCCCCTTCTGACTTTTCAAGTGGTGCATATTTTGCATAGTTATATAAAGCAAACCTTATAGTATCACAAGCCTCAAAGAGGTGAACAGGAGTTGGGAGGGTGCTTTTGTAATCTTGTCAAACTCGTTTGTGAGTTCTTTTCCTTGTCAGTTTTTTTTTTTTTTCTTTTTTTGGAAAAAGTCTGCTAATTTGGTCTCCTTTATTCTCAGTTACGCTCCAAATGAAATCCTGACTGTTGCAACTTTCATTGCCAATGTAAAATATCATTGGGAAGCTGATGCACTTTGCGGGGTTTCCCGCAAGCTACTCTGATATAATAGGAGGAACGGGACTGTAAGTGGTGTCAAAGAGTACAGCTGCCCCACACCCCAGCTGGAGCCAAACTTTTTTTCAGTGAACACTTCAATTTTATTTCAAGATAATGCATGCTGAAATTGCTGAAGATTTTAATTTATTTTTTTTTGCATCTAAAGAAAATATGGAGAATTTTGGATACAGTGAGAAATGTTCTTTCTACAAGTCTGTAAGTCAGCAGAAATTGGTGTAAGAAGAATTCCAACTCACACTTTTCTTTCAGACCTTGAGATTTGTGAGCAAGCTTGTACAATTAATACCATCCCATGCAATATGCAAGATTACTTTTTAAGATAGAAACAAACGGTACTATTGCTGGCAAGATAAATAACACTCTGTATGAAACTGTACATATCAGTTGTCCTGCGGTCTTTGTTTTTTATGTAAACCTTTTTTTTTTCTTTAAATGAACACTGCTCATTTAAAAATGTACACATGAAGGAAATACTTGTTTTTACTGATTAAAATGTGTCTTTTTTAGCCTCCCTGACAGTGCCATTCTTTGCGCTCTCATCACAGCACAAAGAAACACTGTTATTTACCCTGGGAAACAGGTGACTGAACTTATAAAAATCACTACAGGACAAGATGTATTGAGGCCTGGCACAGAATGACAAATTCTGGCGGGGTTTGCCAAGAAGAGACATATTGATTTTTAAATGATTAATAAGGAGAATATAATTGTATTTCATTAAGATGGATGGGATTTCATTTAGTCTGTCTTCTCCTTTTCCACTTCAGATGCGAAAGGAAATCAAGTCATCATCAATGGCACCTTGTGTTAGCCTGCCATGGAAACGAGGTCATTGATTGAGTAAAAGAAGTTTCTGAGAGGCTAGCCTAGCCTTTAATGGAGTTGCTAGCATAGATAACATGGCAAAGATAACAGCACTAAGTTTCTCTCGCTATTTTGAGAACAAGCAGGACTAGGAAGACGTTGATAACATCTTCGTTCTGGACTTTGATGCTTTTCAAGTTGCATATTATCCCAAGTAAATTGAGATGGGCATAAAAATACACGGGATTTCTCATTTGTTTTTATAAAGTCATTTAAAGCCATTCCACTGTCTAAGCCTGAGGGACCAATAGGCTGAAAAAGGGAGGAATTCCAAATCCTGTAATCCAGATGTGTTCTTGGTATTTTTATCAAGAAAATCAGTATATTCTCAATCATAAGCATGTAATTAACTTTTCTATGGATTTCTATGGATTTTAGGGTTGTGGTTAAATTAAACCTGTCCTTCCAGTGCCTCCTGAAATTGAGGGCTTTGTGAAGGAAGATGTGCTATTTTAGATCATTTTTTCAAGCACTAGATTAACAAACAGAAGACGAGGAACTTCTCTCTCTTGTTTTCCAGCACATGTGCCCAGGATGCTAACTCACATTACTTCTGACTAGCTGTTGCTTTTACTCTTCCTGTATACATCCAGCTTCTTACCATGAGTTTTTACTCTAGTTGTAGTGATTATTCAACTACTCACGTGGCAGTGCCTAAACTGCTTGAGTGTGGCATGTTAAGTAAACTGATTTTCATTACATTGCCAATTTCTGTTTCTCTTGTGTCATCAATTGTATTGTTCCTGCAGTTGGGGAGTTCTCAATCAGAGCGTCTAGATGAAATATTGAAGAGATTTTAGCAATGGATGAGCCTAAATGAGAGATATTTGGTATTGATTAGGAAAAGTTGAAAGAATATATTAGTTAAGGAATTAATGGGGAATGGGATGATGATAGAATGAAGGATTAAGAACACTTAAAGTTGATAATCACATTAATACAATGAATGCATGTTCCTACTAGGTTAACAAATATATTACAGTCCAATGCTGAATTTTCGTATTATTTTGGATTCAGTTAAAGACATGAAAGATGTCACTCTACTTCTGCAGACAGAAGAAATTGGGTTTTTCAGTTCAACCAGCATGGCGGTGGACAGAGAAGGAAGGCTATAGCCATGGAGTATTAATTAAAAACTGATAAAACAAAAAATTAGCTTTGGATTGAACAGGTAGAGAACAGATTTTCAGGTATCATGGATGAGATATCATTCAGGTATCTTACAATCATAATTATATTGTGTCAGAGCGACTACTCATGCATTGTAAACTTCAGTTTAAAACTACAGTTGAAAACATGCCTCATGTTATCAAGCCCATTTTTCAGGGAAGAAAACTGAGACAATGAGGTGGAGTGAATTATGTTCTGAGGCAGGTCAGGAAGGATCCATGAGTTTGTTCCTTGAGCTAGACATTCATTTACTGTAAGACTTTGAACAAATCACTTAGGAGTCATGGTAGAATGGAGATGTTGGTATTTATTTATATGCTTCCCATGAGAATTAAACATGTTTGTTTGTACAGTTTCCTGTAAGAGTCAGCTACTCTATCCTCCCTGCAATGTGAAGACACAAAAGTATGCATATATGCGTAGCTGGTAATGGAGAATGAGCGGAACTTCTGTTTTGCATATGCTAGGTATCTTGCTTCCGTGGAGGCTGAGGAGAGCACGATATTCTCGGGATATTCAAATAAAGGGAAACGGGAGGAATCTGGGGTGTAAAATGCAGACCATGAGTTTTTTCTATATCTATGGAGATACTGGTTTTGAAAGAAAGTGAGAAAACTGTATTAATGAAGCTCTCGGCCTCTGCTGGGGGAGACCGCATAGTGGTCTCATCCTCCCAGTTGAAACGTTTACTATCCTTGAAGCCACAGTTTCAAAGGTAGGCAAAGTTACTTTCTCCCTCTCAGTTTGAGACAAAGTCAGCTTCCTCCAAAATGCATGGTGGAGATGCCAGCCCAGGCCTGAAACTATCTTAGATAAGTGCAGCTGTAAAATTATTCCTATTGCATTTTGTAACACAAATGGTTTCAGCCTCTCACCCCTGCACTGCTGTGTCCATCTACAGGAGATGACTTTTCTAGTATAGAATGTGGTACGATTCTCTGATGGGCCATTTGCTAACTGATGTTCTGCTGAATAAGAGGTGATATGTACATTTAAAACGTTATTGCAAAATATCCTAATTCACTAAGACATGACTTACCCTGACAGGTTTCTAATGAAACATCACAAAAGGAACAAATCATGGCAACTAGAGAAAGGAACGATCCCCTGGATGAGGGGATAGAGTGCACCCTCAGCAAGTTTGCTGATGACACAAAGCTGGGGGGGGTGGCTGTCACACCGTAAGGCTGTGCCGCCATACAGAGAGACCTGGACAGGCTGGAGAGCCGGGCAAAGAGGAACCTTATGAAATTCAACAAGGGCAAGTGTAGGGTGCTGCACCTGGGGAGGAATAACCCCATGCACCAGTACAGGTTGGGGGCTGACCTGCTGGAGGGCAGCTCAGCTGAAAGAGACCTGGGAGTCCTGGTGGACAACAGAATGACCATGAGCCAGCAACGTGCCCTTGTGGCCAAGAAGGCCAATGGCATCCTGGGGTGCATCAAGAAGAGTGTGGCCAGCAGGTCGAGGGAGGTCATCCTCCCCCTCTACTCTGCCTTGGTGAGGCCGCACCTGGAGTACTGTGTCCAGTTCTGGGCTCCCCGGTTCAAGAGGGACAGGGAACTGCTGGAGAGGGTACAACAGAGAGCTACCAAGATGATTAGGGGACTGGAACACCTCTCTTATGAAGAAAGGCTGAGGGATTTGGGTCTCTTCAGTCTGGAAAAAAGATGGCTGAGGGGGGACCTTATCAACACTTATAAATACTTAAAGGGTGGGTGTCAGGAGGATGGGGCCAGGCTCTTTTCAGTGGTGCCCGGGGACAGGACAAGAGGTAACGGGCACAAACTTGAGCATAGGAAGTTCCACCTAAACATGAGGAGGAACTTCTTTACTTTGAGGGTGGCAGAACACTGGAACAGGCTGCCCAGGGAGGTGGTGGGGTCTTGGTCTCTGAAGACATTCAAAACCCACCTGGACGCGTTCCTGTGCAACCTGCTGTAGGTGACCCTGCTCTGGCAGGGGGGTTGGACTAGATGATCTCCAGAGGTCCCTTCCAACCATATGATTCTATGATTCTATGAATGATAATATGGGTTTGATCCTGGGGTTGAACTCCGGTGACTACAGCAAATACATTTTCTAACAAAGATATCTTTCAAAAAAAAATATGGGTTAACAAAATCCCTTAATTTGGGGTACTAAATACACTGTTCTGTATGAAAGGGTCTCATTTTAAGCAGAAATTCTATTAACAAAGTGACACGTTAATTCTAAAATAATGCATAAACTGTCTATTAAATGTAGTCTAGGATGTGATGAGGTTTGTATCTGTTTACTGAATCAAGCAGAAAAGGTCCTGGAATCTCAGGTTCCTGGCTTCCAGGTTAGTAGCTATTCTGGGGCAGTGAAGGCACTTGTCTTGCATGAATTTTTGTTAGACTCAAAAAACTTTAAAAGTTTTGTTCCAAGAATGGATGGAATAATTTTTAAGACTTGAAAAACTTGGAATGGGAAAAACTTCTAAGACCTCACTTTGCTAAGGGTATAATCTCTGGTTTTGCCTAAGATTCTTTGTGATGGTCAGCAAATCATCTCTCACTGTATTCTTTTTCTAAGAAAGATCTAGTACTATTCTCCTAGCTCATCCTATCTATATGGATGCTATTCCTATTAAAAATTCTGTCTCTATGTTGAATCCAGACCAGTGTTAAAAGTAATCATCACCTAATTTTTTTGTTTGTTTAGTTAAATCCTTTATTCTTGCTTTTCCCTCTTTTCCTTCCTTTCTTTATGAAGTCTATGAATATGCATTCTGGTCTTCTCTATTTTGTTTAGAGATGCCTTGGCAGTGTCTGAGATGATTTCTCATGGGGTCTAACATCAAAACTGAAAGGATGAAGGAATTAGATATTTAACAAAGGCTTCATTTGTTCTGTAAAGTTAATTAGTCACTCTTGACCGTCACATTAGATTAAAATTAAATATGGGTCAATTAACACTTGTTACTTTTCTTAGCTTCATTTCTGACCAGTCATGCTGAAATTATCACTGAAAGTCACAAGTTTATTTAAGTATAAATTAAGATGCGGAATTTGCTTTCTCATTTTTTCTAAAATCACATTTTTTTTCAGAGCTTAAATCTGTTAATCCTTTTTTACTTTGGTAGGGCAATATATCTAAATAGGAGGCAGAAAAGTTGTAATTATCACAGAAGAATCACACCTTTTTTATCTTATAGTGTGTATTAATAGGTTTGGTTTTGAAGCATTTCTTAACCGTAACGTTTAATACACTACCCTGACAACACTTTATTGTCTGCACAAATCACATACGTTAGCATTTAGTGTTGTATTACTACAATTACCGAACTAAATCTTTGACTTAGTTATTAATCTTGAGTCACGTGTTGTATCTTGACAAAAAATATCACATCCTTGGTTTTTGCTTGCAACAGACCAGTTAGATCCTTACCTTCTTTCTGGGTGACCAGATGCCTTTGATTTATCAGCCCACTCACAGTACAGTGCCTTTACACCAACGCAAAAACTTCTCAGGTGTGAAGTTTTTCCTTCCTCATATTTCTGCCGAGCTAAACGTCAGGATAAAGTCTCATTTCACTTTATTAAGAAAACACAGTGCAACATCTAACATTCACCAACTTGATTATCACTTCCTCTGTTTTCACCTTCAGAGCTTGTGGGATGTTAACATTATTGCACTGGTTATCATGGAGCCTGCTAATTAAGGCATGCTTTCAACTTATGAATGTAATGTAAAAACAAACAAACAAGCGAACAGAAGACAAACCAAACAAACCCACTGTTTCAGGTTAGAAATGATTTTCAATGTTTATATTACATTTTTTCTTTGAATACTATTCTGGTTTCCCCACCATTTTTTCCATCCTCCCTTTCAGTCCATAATTTATTTTTATTGGTTACAGTAAGACTGCAGGCTTTTCTACAGCTGAACACAGCTGCTAATGTTTTGCTATTGATTCCACATGTTAGCTCAAAAGTGTATAATAATCTGTTTTAATCGTTGCCTTTGGCTTTTCCTCTTCCACTCTGAGAAGTGCCCTCTGCCTCTGGCCTGGCATGGCCATAACCAGAAACTGATCCTAATTACATCAAGCCACTCTCTGCCAAAATGCCCAAATATCCGTAACGTGTTTGAATAACAACTGTTGGGAGACATAACTCCATCCAGCTCCCTGGAAAATGCTTCAAATTATCAACTGTAGATGTGCTGACAGGAAGAAAATCTTGTGGGCATGGTAGAAGGCTAAGCTACCTCTGGCCCGAAAGGGAATACCTCAGCAGTACAAATGTAATGCTATTTGAGTCCCGCCCCCTCCTTCAAATCCCTGCAGCTCTGAGGAAGCTCCAAATTATAACAGGACTCCTAAGGGAACGGCACATAATCAGCCCTGCTGAAAACATGTTGAATAGCGCTAAATAAATCCCAGGTCTAATTATGTTACTGAGACTGCATGGGGACTGCACATCTGGAAGTCCCCCCAAAAAGTCCTGTGGTAGTTGCAGCGAAGCAGTCAGCTACTCCGGCGTCCATGGTAGCTCAGCAGCCACCTCCAGGAAGGAGCTGTGCAAGTCCCCTGACGGTGCAGGAGTAGCCCACGTTAAATCACTGCTTATTTAATCTGTTAAACTCCTCTCCTTCAGCCTAGGGGGCATCTACCTGGGCTGGCGTGAGAACCAGAGCTGTGGCATTGCGTAGGAGCAACTTACCCACTGCTGCCGGGGCGCAGAGCCTTCAGCTGCTCCCCCCGAAAAAGCCAAGCCTTTCCCAAGCACTCGGTATGTAGAAATGATAGACACAACTTGGGGTTTTGTCTGCAAATATAGCGGGTGGTGTTTTGTTGAAATAAGCAAGAGCTTTGCCGCTGGCTTCTCTGGGGCTGTGTTTTGACCACAGTGTTTCGTGACACCAGCAAGCATTGGGAGAATGTGCACAAACTGCTCAGCAACCTGCACCATCTTTTCTACAGAAAATGACTGCTTTTTACCTTGGGAAGTGTAGTTCCTTATCCTGACGTGAGTGGTGCCTTTCTGAGAAGCCCTGCGTCTACTGGCGTGATTTTTAGGTGCAAACACAAACTACCTGGAACAGACCTCACTACTGGGAGCCGACTCAGACTATATGGCAGGTCTGAAAATAAAGCCTCTTGTTTAGGCTTCTGAATTTTCTTTTGCTTCTGTGGTTCTCATCCTGAAGAAAAATACCAGCAGACCTGTATCACCAATAACTAGAAAAAGCTAGTTAAAACTATTTGCAGTCCTCTTTATTTTGTTATGTTCTCCTTCTGTTATTTGATTAGTTGGCTGTCAGAATAGAAGATGACATACTAATTACTTTTGTAATTGTTATACCAGTATAGTGCTGATAGTCAATATTACTGTGGTCTGCAGTCAGAGTTTTGTATTGTTACATATTACCATGGATCAGTGATTCTTGATGATATATGAAACGAATATTACTGTTTTTTTTAACTTCCTAAGGAGGCCTGGGAGCACCCTGAGAATGTCAGTGCTAATTATGCAGACCACAGAGACAAATTCTTTCCTCTTTGCTGAAATATTTCCATTAGAAAATGGTAGAAACCAAAAAAATTTGGATGGTCAATAGTAGCTCTGTTTAGTGGCTCTGCTTAGTGTTTAGAAGAGCTTGTGGAGTATTACGTATTGCTGAAACTTAGGGGAGAAAAGATATTTAAATTTCTCTGTTGTGTGGGATACATATAGCTATTCTTTGATAAAATGCTCCTTTAATGTTGTGCATAAGAAATCAGGTCTTTCCTTTGAAGTCAGAAGGAAAAAGTAAGGAATTAAATTTTCTGTTCTCTGATTCCACCCAAATTTAGATAATTTATCTTAGAACTTTATTAACAAGAGGATTTTGGTTTCTCAAGGTTTCTTTTTCCGTGTGCATGGTTTTTGTGGCTCATTGAATCTAAACATATTCCTGTTCCCTTTCTCTAGTCTGTAATTCTACCCCCAGTATTAAGGCTGATTTAACTTCTGTTTCAAAACATCAAACCTTAGCAAGACTATATAGGTAAATTTCTATGAAAATTGTCCCAGGTGTCTTCCCTACTTCTCCTGTAACCACTTTAAGTGATGTTTTACTGGTATGCATTTGATAACAAAGAGGTGCAAATTCTGTTTGTCAAATTGTGCTCAGAAAATACCCTAATATGATCGATGCCATTCTTTGTTAATTCGATCTAGTGGCATGTTCCGTTAGTACAAAGCACAGGTCTCACAGATCACTAAAAAAAGCTGCTTGATTCCTATTCTGTATTCTCCAAAAGCTTGCACTGCACAAAATGCATCTTTTCTTTCACCTGTGGAGTGCTAGTTCCGTGTCATGATTTTCTCCTTCTTGCAGCAGTTCCTGGGTAACAAGGGGGAAAAGCAAGCTGGACCTTTTGAGTCTCACCTTTCCCGAACCTCACTCCAGTCCAGTGACACCTGCAATGCCTTCGCTGCTGATATTTTCTGCGGTTCTGTTTGAATTGAAACTGTGAAGGCCTCAGAGGTTTCCATTTGGAAACTTCATTTCTGAGAAAGACTCAGCAGTTTCGTTGCTCAGTCAGACACACAATTCAAATGTTTAGCGAATGCTAAATCTGCAGGTCGCAGATCTGCCCGTTGCAGGGTGCTGTGAATGCTGATGTTAACATGGGTTCAAGAACTGGGCAAATTTATAGATGAAAACCATGATTATGACAGACAGAACAGATTGATGAAAGCTGGGAGAGCTTTTGGGGAAAACTACCTTTATATACAGCTTTTTCTATTACATGCTTCTCTCAGCATCCACTTTTGGCCACTGTAAGGTACAGGATGCTGGGCTAAACAGATCTGTGGTCTCACGCAGTCCAGCTGCACTTAGCCCTTGTGTTACCATGCTTTCACATAAATATCCTAAAGCATAGAAGGTGGACAGGATATCTGTGGAGTTGCTCAGAGAAGAAACCAACAGTGTTTCTTTTCAAAACTGATGCGCTCACCAGCGTGGCTTGTGCCATAAACCAGATGCTTTCCCAGGCTGACAGCTTCTCACTATTTGCAGTGCTCTTACCAGGGTCCAGGCTATCAGAAAAGGCCTCATGCTGCTATCCACTTCGTTAAACAGAAGTTGGTTTTATATTTAGTGGCGCATGGAGTGTACAGATGAAAAAAAAATCGCTCCTAAAAACTCAGCAAGATGAATAGGTCCTGTGGAAAACTAGCAAGGAAGTCTGAATGCAAGATTAATATGCAGTCCCAAGTTATGCATCCCACAACTTCTATCGATTATCTGGAAAGGAAAAAAAAAAAACCATGATTCCCTATATAAGTCAGACTGAAATTCTTGTGCAACTGTTCTTAAAAGAAGAAAATAATTTGTTTGGGAGGAGAGCTCTTTGGTTTCTGTTTGAGGGAGAAGAGGTTTAAAAGCTTCCTGACATCACTTTACTGTTTACCAAAGAATTCTTAAAATAAGCACAGAATTAACAAATAGAAGAGTTGTGCTGCTTACAGGCTTGTCCACGCTAGAAGGTCAGCGTGGGCAATAGGAAAGGACCTTCAATCTTTAGGTTTCTCCCCCTTTTGGCTCTGAGTCTGACTTGTAATTTTGAATATGTCATACTTGCTGTGCTTATTGTAAAGGTCGACAGTAAATGTCTCTGTTCTGAGAATTTGATAGGGAATTGGCATCAAGTGCTTCAAAGTTGAGGGACTGGGTGAGGAATAGATTGTAAGCGTGCGGTGTGTTGTGTGATGCTTTGCTGTTTGAAGATCATCCTTGTGATGGGTTAGACCTTATCGGTCCCTCTCTTACCTCTCTTTTATACTTAAAGGAAAAGTGATCGTCTAATCCTACATCATTTCCTCATCTGCTTTGTAGATGACTTTGTTGAAGAGATGTGCTTTCTGGGTTAGGGAGCCTTTTTATCTGTCAGAAACCTTATGACAGGATGTAAATTTCTAATTTACACAGAACGGAGAACCACAACACCTTCTCTCCTTTCCCAACCAACAAGAAGTGCAGTTACCATTCATTTGCTAGTCTTAATTATGTTTTTTTTTTTCTTTTATTATTATAAGTGCTTTCCAAATCGTTACTGCCTGCCTGCAAAGGCAAAGTTCTGACCAAAATATGAATCTATAGCACGTCATCTAAAGGGTGTGAAAAATTATATCCTATAAGGTCCAATGCTTTGTATTGATCTTACAGAAGAGACAAATCTCATGGGTCAAAGTTGAAGTGGTATGGACAAGCAAAATCAATAATAATTTTAAAAATAGGCATTTTTTTCCTTTTCTTTTACTAATTCATGAAAATAGTACAAAAGCACCGTAAGACTTGCACTTATTGATGCTTTGAAGATTGCTACTGTTTTTTTTAATTAATTATGTTTTGGAAAATATTGTTTTGCCAACATCCAGTTTGCAAAAAGGTATTTTAAAAGCTGAAATCAAGCATTTCTATAAGAATAGATCTGACTTACGTTGTGGCATGGCTAATGCAAGGTTTTTTGCAGCCACAGACCTGCTCATATTTTCTGGATACTTGTACTGAGTCTTATTTACTGAATCTTATTCTTTTTAGACTTGGAAAGATCTAGATTTTTCTTTGTTTTACACAAATAAAAAGAGATCCTCTCAGCTGGATTTTCTGGAAAGCTTTCTGTCACGGAATTTTAATGGTAGCAGATTTAGAGTAAACCTGATTGCTTGGGAAACCCTGCAGTCACTGAACCTCTTGATCAAGTGTCTGGCCACTGGGTATGGGACAGGAGGCACGCTGTCCTATCTGCCCTTAAACAGAGTCAGTAATCTAGGAGAAATCTCCTCAGTTGAAATTATTCCAAAGCTTCTCTGACTCTTGTAGGCTGGTTTGCATTTGATCTAGCATTATTTCAGGTTTCAGCAGGAAAATTTCATGCGGCTTTACCCTGTTCCCCCCTATTTGCCAGCACACAGAAATTTAGTTGAGAGCTGCTTAGCTTTTTTGTTTTTCTCTTGGGAAAATCAGGCTGTTGTGGATTTCTGCCATGTACAAATAAACCTCCTCTACAAATCACAGAGGTCCCTCAGCAGTGATTTCCATGACACCCACTCATCAGTGTCCACCTTCTTGAATACCTATGTGCTGGCGTGATCACATTAGTGTCTTTGTTGATGACTAAAATGGAGGATATCATTCTACAACATATGCCAGCAATGAATTTCTGTTGGCAAGCACCCTGGAGACTGAGATAATTCATTTAAAAAAAAACCAAAACAAACAAAATAAAATTATAATCCAGATTTGAATTATTTTGTTAAAGAGCTTAGGAAAACGCTTCCATCTTCCCTCTTGCAGCAAGTAGTATTTTGCTTCTTCCTACCTCTTGAGTTGTGGACTCTCATTTGAAGAGGAAGAAAAATGGACTTTGACCTAGATGACTTTTTTCACTGGCAAGACTTTGGCTTGCTGTTAAATATTGTTATTATTTAAAGTCCCCAAAATGTGCTCCATACTGAATAGACCAGTGGGGGAAATGTCACCCCTAAGAGTGTTTTTGGCTCCTACTAAGAGCCTATTGCAAAGAGCATGCCTTGCGCCTCATATAGGTTAACTTGCTAACTGGAGACCAAGTGTGTGGGGCTGGGGACAGGGGAGGAGAATCCCACACGCACCTAATTATAGCCTTTACTATTACACAGCACTTGGCAACCATTAAACAAACAATTGTTTAATTTCAAAGCTCTTCTAATTAAACATTAGTCACACACTCTCCCTTGCCCTTTATTTGCTGCATTAAAAATCACAACCCTAAAAGAGCTTACTTGAAAGATTCCATAATTAAGCAACCACTTACTCCAGGAATATCAAAATCTTTCTTTCCCAGGGACAGCAGTCGTGCCTTCAGGTAAAGGGTTACCACAGTGTAGCCAGTGGCAGAATCCAACCAAAAGTATGTATAAAACTCTGTCTACAAGCATTTAAAAAGTGCAGTGGGAAGTGGGTGGAAGGAGTGTAACAAAGCAGATTGAAGTGGAGAAAGAAAAACAATAGGTACAAATTTCTACCAGTTTCCTCGGGCATCCATAGCAGCTGCTTAATGATACATGTATCATTATATCTTGGAGTAGTTGGAGGGCAGAAGCAGACTTGATTACACTACAGACAATTGTTTCACAATAATTCTGGACCATTTTTCATTAGCTGTCTCCCCTCACAGCAAAACGAGGGATAATTTTTTTTAAAAAAAAAGCTTATACCTCTAGAAGGTTGTCCAACAGTTAAAGATTTTTAATAATTCATCATGCGAAACATCTTGAGCTAAATACTAAATTTCCCAGCAATAACAACAAAAGATGAATGAAAGGAGCTGAGGTTAACTTGCTCTGATAGAAACAAAAGGGTAAATAAAAAGAACGATGCTATCACTTTTCCATGATTTATCAGTACATTTTTATTACACCCTCCACTTTGACATGTTTTGTCACTCAATCTGTTGAGCCAAACCAGTTCATTCCAAGCAAGCTGATTAAGTAACTGATTAAAACGAAGCAGCAGATTTGTCTGCCTATAATCATTTACCATCACACAAGCAATAGGTGGCAGGCCTTACTGGTGAGTGCAGCTGCTGATGTTACCTTTAGGAAAGATAAGGGCTTCTGGTTTTGATCACCTGGCCTAGGTCATCAGGTCACAAGCTGGTATGACTGTAGTGGTGTGAGCAATGACTTTTATGGCAATTGTTATGTTTTCTTGCTATTGAACCCCCTTTAAAAAGAGATGACTCATTCATAGTAACATGTAAATGCGGCGCTCCTGACTTCATTAGAAGGACTTAATGTATCCAGCTATCAGCAAGGAGCTTTTTGTAGGAGGAGAAGCCTTGTTTCTTATTTTACGTCTGCTTCCCAAGACACACTGTGACTGATCCACAGGGCAAGTAAAAGTGACTAAGACCTAAGTCCAGGCTCTGAAACTCCTGAAAATGATATGGCCTGAGATTGTGAGTCCTGTTCAATGGCAGCTTGTTTGGAAGACTTCTTCAGGTAGAAATGAGGAGGTGATGGGAGATGAAGTGCAAGGAGCCATTTCAACAGTGGTAACAACAGTTTCCTGCTACCCCAAAGACGGGCAGCACCTTCCACAGGAGTCAGAGCTGGGGTACAAAGTTGAAGAAGTGAAAGACCTGCTGCTCCAGACTTGCTGTTTATGCTGCTGAGAGGAGGGCGCAGGTTCCACCCAGAAATAGCTTGTCCTCTGACCTCCCTCTCCGAGGTGGGAGCCAGCTTGGCTTTCCAGCACAGGCAAAGCAGGTGATGGTGGTGGTCTGCACCATTTGACATTTGTTCCTAAATCCTATTTTGGGTGCCTGAGGATGCAGCTGAATACCTAGGATTTACCAAACCATATTAGAGATGTGAAATGAATGGGAGCGAGGGTAAAAGTCTTAAATCAACAGCTATGGTTTTGAATACGTCATGAGGGGTTTGCCTGCCTGCCTGCCATGGTGTGTGCATAGACACAACAGGCTCTCCTTGCAAGATGTTTTGAATACTGCTGTGATGAGTTAATGCACTATCTGTATGCCTTTTTGAAATGCCTAAACTTGGGAAGTCAAAACAGGAGACCGCTGCTGTTCAGGATCCTGGTGTGGGACATCCCTACAGGCAATAATGTGTCCCAGGAGCAATCTTTCCAAGACCTGGTCTTGTGAGCATAACGGCATGAAGCAGCTGCTGCAAATGGCATAAATGTTAAATTCTGATTCTTCATCTCAGGTAGAAAATTTATTTTTTTCTTTCCTAAGAGGACCATAAATTTTCAAATTACACAAAAAAAATCTTTTAACTCTTAGGTGTTGAGTCCTTAAAATCTTGAAATGTGATGATATACCCTAAATGCACCCACATTCCGTATTTCAACTTGGTATTAATAAAATTAAAAGCACTTCCAAATATAAGGCCACTGGAAGTTAGATGCACTTCTTAAAATTACTGGTTTAACAAGTGATTCTGCAATCAAATGTGTTTTTAAATGCCGTGTCCTGCACTGGTCATTACATTGCAGCCTGGACACTTCTTTGATCTTATTCAATTCATCATTGTCTTGTTTGAAGATTGTAATTTCAGCAGGTTTTCAGAGAAAAGGGAGATAGCAGCCAACTACAGAACATAGAAAACTGTAAAACATCTTGCCATGTTCACTTTTCCATTGCCCCAGCAATTGATGCTGTTGCTTCTCTTGCCCTGTGAGTTATAGCTTTAGTAAAGCATTGCCAGATTCAAGTCAGCAGGCCTCTGCTGGCACTGCAGAATGACAATTCTTATCTGTTTTCTATAGCCTGACATTTTCAGTAAGGCCTGGAAGGTTTGGTTAATAGGGTTTGTCAAAAGGGAGCTACAATATAAAACGTTGAAATATGGAATGAGAGCAGAGCAGAGAACCTGTGTCATGTTAAATGTTACCAAAGCAATTTCTAGGAGACTAATTATTCACAATAGATAACTAAATTGTAAATCTCTATTACAAGTGGGGGATTGAATGTGAGTTTCTTTGGAAAGCAGTTCTGAAGTCTCCTACTTTAATAGCTAATACATAAGGAAAATGGTAGGTATGCCAGAGGCTTTGGAAGATGAGAGGTCAAAGGGTGAAGGGACAATAGCTCCAGGATTCATTCACTCTGAAAATCCTGAAAAGACATATTTGCATTATAAAATGCCTGATAGACTTTTTTTTTTTTTAGTAGTCTGATATTGAACGCATTCTGATATAATAATCCCTTATGACTATTGCTAACTAGAGAAAGGATGAAGGGACAGACATCGGAAGAGGAGCATCTAGATATGCTTGAGGGTGCTTAGCTGTATTTTCAAAGAACGATGATAATCAGGTACTTCCTAAAATTCCACGGCCTGCCTTTTGGGTGCAAGTTCCCTTCTAGGATGGTAATTGTGCTTGCTAATGCCCCTGTGAAATCTTTCGTCCTATTACCTGGAATAGCACATAACATGTGGTCTGTGCCCTGAGGAGGTATTTGTCCCTGCCCTTTCTATTATGAGGCATTTTGTGAGAGAAGAGGAAAGATAGTAGACAGTGCCTATGAGAAGAGGATCTCTGAAATATCCTTTTAGGATAGTTCATGCAACATGTCTTGCTTCTGTTTTCTAGATTGCTGCTCAGCCTTATGGATGCCTTTGGATGTTCTTATTTATTACTAAGTAGTTTTTAATAAGTAGATGATGCATTGTGGCACAAACTGTATGTCTGACCATAGTTTTCCTGTTATTACCTCTGTTCTCCTTCTTTATTATTGCTTCTGTTAGCATTTGCCATGTAAATATATGGAGACTTACCAACCCAAGACAACGTGCTATGCAACAGGAAGTGTATTGCGAAGAAGCAGGGCTGTAACTATACTCCAGGGTCGCTGAATTCTTCTTTCTGGACTGAAGGGTAACATCCAGCTCATTAGCAAAACCGTAAAGAGAAGATCTTGTGTCTTTTTGCAAGTGCTAAACGGGGAAACTGTTCAGGGCATATCAGGAAGGTATCATAATTTCCTTCCTGGTGTCTGTCTGTGCAGCTGTAAGAGGAGATGAATGCAGTAAGGTTATCTTTGGCAAAGCATATGCTCAGAAATGGGGCTCCAACTCTTGGGGTTGTTGGGGATTAATGAGGAACGTTTTTGTCCAGAGTAGTTGCATTAGACATGATGTAAGTGTAGGCCGGGTGGAGGAGAGATGGATTTCTTTTCTTCTGCTTCCAAAGGAATATGTGAACTTTCAAGAGTTCACTGTATTGGAGAAAGTTTGCAAACTCTATTATTCTTTGCCATAAAGATTAAAATGTTCTTTTTGCTTTTTCTACCAATAACCAACAGCGATCTGAATAACTGACAAAGAGCAAAACCATTACCTTTGACTAGGTAGTGACCATGATGACACTCTAACACTTCTGTATTGTGGTGGTGGAGGGTCCTGTTACCTGCAAATGCATTTGTATCGTTAATAAATTGCATGGACTTTAAGCAATAGACCGCAGATTCTTGTTGCCTGGACCTGAGATTAATCTGAACCTAGGCCGGAGAAGCTGAATTGGTCTGGTTGAAGCTGATGGTCTCAGCAGAATTTCAGGACTTCATAGGTTTGATGTATTTTCAAGTAGTCTGCTCTAACAGGCAGCATGATTCTGTCTGTGTTACAGTTTATGTGAACATCTTGGACGTGACCATAGCAGGCTAGTTATAGCTAGTGTGCATGAATTCTCTGCAGAAAAGCCTCGTGCAATATTCTTAGAAAGCACCAGGCTAACTGCATGCATCACACAGTCACCACACCTGCACAACAAGAGCTGGTGTTTCTGGAGCTGACTTGTTAATTATGCACCTCTCATTAAGGCTGATGAATCCTAACATATCAAATTTATTTTGCTGCACTGTGTATCTGAACCAGAACTATTTATGCCCACGAAGTCAGGAACAGAAAGACAGCAACCCTTGTCTGTGTCATATCTGTATCTAGAGCACAACCAGTGGATTGTTACATCAAGGAATGAACTATCAAGAAACTACAGAGAGGAAATGTGGACTGTTTCACTAGTGAAGTCATTCTGTACACAGAAATGGTCCTAATTATTAAGCTGTTGGCACTATCATACTGCAGATGACTGATGAGGTCATTCTAGGAAATCACTGTTTTGAGGAGTCTTTAGATCAGCAAGTTGATTATGGAGATTCTCTCACCTCACAGTTTTAGTGCGTATTTTCAGAGAGCTTGCTTAGACTTTATCTGCAGTAAAGCTACTGTTGATATCTGTCATATATGAGCAGTAATTACTGGCAACCATGCATTTAATTTTTCTGTGCACCTAATTTGTATTCATTTCCACTAAAAGGAGTGGCAATAAAATAGTGAAGGACAGTATGGTACCAAAGAGAATAGTAAAATAAGTCCGAAAGCAGAAATGTTTCCTGAGTTTGAGTATGACATGATTTGTAATGCAAAACAGCAGTTCTTTCATTTCATAGCCCATCAGAGTTGCAGGACAAGGCAGTGCTTTAGGAAGCATAGTCTACAATAAGTGGTTGCTACAGTAATAAAATACAAAGAGAAGCATGTAATAGGGAAAAGAAGAGCCTAGAGCCTGGGAGATGGGCAGTGAAAAGGGGGATTAAAAGTCTGACCTTCTCAGAATAGCCTCCCGTGTTTTCATCTGAGTGCAGTGTAGAGATTCTCTTCCATCCTGGTGTAGCTGGTATCTCTGAAGTTTCCAGTCACTCTGGGACTTCTGTCAGTCCAGAGTCTAGTGGCACAAGAGGGCATATTCACAAAGGTTTCAGTTGTAAGAACTGTGTTTCCGGTAGAGAACGCAGAGGTGAGGCAAGGGCCTCATCCTTGACCAGTTGGGAAATCTCTCTGATGCTCTTACTCAACTAGTCATTCATATTGTGATCTCTGTTAGTTCATAGATCTGGGTTGCTCCATTTGGGAGTCAAATTCAATTTCATAATTAAAAGATTCATATATATTATTATACAGTGAGGAACTAGTCCTTGATGGGGAGGGTAAAAGTAGGGGTTCTTAGCTAATCCCTTTTCTAGTATTTTATAACTATTGAGGCCAGACAAAACAATTATTTACTTCCCTGTAAAAAGTGTCACAGAGCAGTGAAATAAACTTTCTGAGAAAGGTGTCCTCTAGTCATACAGTTGTGGTGGAGCCAACTCGCTCCAGAAATGTGATGGAACATGCACCAGGGAGGTGGAGCCACTGGGGTGCTGCTGAGTGACTTCCTTCTGGTATTAAATACTGAAATTAATGTGAGATTTTCCTAAATAGGGACTGCCAGAATGTTGTAAGTGATGGTGATGTCTTTTGAGACCAGCGCATAATAACGTGTTCTGGTCATGTCCTTATATTATATGGAATAGATAAAATCTAGGATTATAAATTGTTCTTCTATCCGTTATTATCCATACTAAATGATTTCTTGATACTTCAAAAAACAAAACTAATGCACAATTAAGAAAATGCCATTGCTATGTCTCATGCAAACCACCTTGTAATATCATCAGCTACAGCAAATAAGTCTATTTTACTACAGAATTACATATTTTAATTGATGGTTAAAGTTCATTCGTTGTAATATATTTATTATATAAATATATAGGTGGCAGAAGTAGAGGGAAGAGCATTCTCGGTTGCATGTTCTTTTTCTTTATTTATGTTCGTACTCTATTTTTTAATATATTTAGTTGCAGAAACAGTAACGTACTTTAAAAATAAACTTTACCTGGAACGATGAGACAAGGGAAGAAGGCATTTGAAGAGGCATTTACATTTTTTCCAAGAAATGACTCAGCGATTTGCATTTGCAAGGAAGCAATTTTTTTAATTTTTTTTTTCCCTAAATAAGCCATCGTATTCAAAGTTGATTTGTTCCAAGGAAAGGAGCTGAAATTAGTTACTGACATGCAATAATTCATTTCTTATTTTACCAACAGTAATTAAATTGCCCGGAACTGTTGTCATTTAACAGCCTATTAATTGACTAATGTGCATTACTTGCATGGAGGCTATAGGTAAAATCCAAGGATTAAGAAAAGAAGAAAGAAGGAAAAGAAAAACCTCACTGATTTTCATGACCGTCATAGATGAATGATTAATTTATTTAATAATGGAATGTAGTTTTTGCAAACAACAATAGGTTAATTTTAAATATGCAATTTCATCAGCAATAGCCCTACAGAAGGAAATGGTAGTCAGCTATTAATTCTTTGGAGAGGAGCAAAAGGGCTACTTGGTTGTGCTTTCTTTCAACCACATGAAGATTATATAGCTCTTCCTTCTTAAAAATCAATGATTTCTGGGTGGATCAGTATTTTCATTATAAAATTCCGTCCTCTAATCATATTATTGGCCAAACATTCTGATATTTTCCTCCTTTTGTTCCACCAACATCGAAAGAAATCTTGTCATGTGCATCGGATAGTCTCAGCCTAATAGCAACTACACACAAAAGTGGATATAGGCAAGTTCAGCAGCTTTGATTTTGTCCAGTCAAATATGATACATTCCAGTGCTGCATTAGTGGCCTATGTGGGGGAAAGAAAATCAATGAGGTCAACATTTAGGTCCCAGCTGAGAATAATCCACTTTATAAAAATAAACCAAAAAGTTCTCCGTCATCACAGTAAACTCTAATTTATAGTGTTGGAGGCTCCTAGCAGAGTCTATGCCTATATGAATAGACAGGGAAACAAAGGTCACGTTTTTAAAGGGAGAGATGTGAGATGGGATTTTCTAAATCACCTAACCATCAAGAGACTAATAACAAGAATGTCCTTCTATGAATTTGGAATCATCAGTTAGAAGATGAGGAGGAAAATTACTTGGATATATTAGCTGCCTAAATGTGAGAGAAGCATGGAAATTCAGTCCAGTGAAGTAGCACTGATGGGGAAAAAAAAAAGAAAACATTAAAGTCATCATATAGGGCTTCTAGGAGCATCAAGGGGAATGGAATAGCTTCAGGACACAAGGCTGAAGAGACCATCCGTATTACTCAGTTTATACACCATGTCTGGGAGTTGTTTGGCCAAATGCAGGAGTCAACACTTCCCATGTCTCCATCTGCTTGGCTTTGTTTGCAAGGATATGATGAAAAACAGGCACTCCTTTGTACTGTTTTTCCTCATTTAAACACAGCAAATAAGTTGTGCTCTGCAGGTGCTTATTTTTCTCTGTTGACTAGAAAGGGAGCCAGCATCAATAGATGGGGTGTAGACACATCCACTGCAGGTCTGTGAAGTTAGAGAAGATGAATCCCATCACTGAAATGGGTGCCTGTCATATCTGGGGACTTGACCAAATTCTTAAATGTCACTGAACCTGCACCAGGCCCTAAATATGACTGTGGGTTTGGGGTCACCATCATTCCTGTTGTTCAATGGAAGACCACAGGTACAGTGAAGCCTTTGGACACCTGTGGTTGTGATGCCTCGTGCAGAAAGAACATTTGATTGTGCAGCCAGACTCCCTAGCATTCACTAGGCTGTCTTTCGAAGTGTTACTTCATGTAAGCCCATAAAATGCTTGGTTTTGTTTCAGTAAAACAGTAATTTAGACAATAACTAAGTATGTATGGAAGAATATATGGGAAGGCTATGAAACTATTAATAACATTGGACACCTCCTGCACTGCTTTAATGCATCACAAGTTAGCACAGTATTGATTCAGTATCAAAGTTCTGAGAAACAAGCCTCTTACCAATATCTAGGATCCGATGTTGTAATTGAACTAGAAAATGTTAGATTTCCAGCATTACTGCTGAGAATTCTTCCCAATAAATGTGTGTTTTCCACTGGGGCTGAAATCACTGCAAGTGCTAGTTTTAATTTTTTTCCTTTTTATATTTTTCCTATCATACAGGTTCTTTTCTCCCCTCTGTGTGTAAAATAAACATAATGGGGCCAACTTTTGTGTTTTACTCTCTTGACTTGTGGGAGGATCATTTGAGATACTCAGTATAGATAATTAAATCTTTCGTAGAAGGATTAAACTTTGGAGAAAAGAAAATGGGTGGACTTGGAAAATATTGTGTAGAAAAAAGGAGCCAGTAGGAATGATGAGCAGCAGAAGCTGCCAGTGTGCAAGAAAAAAGGAGAAAGAATGGAATAGAAAAGGGAGACACAGTTATGACACTGAAGCACAGGGAAGAAAAAAAAGTGTTTAGGCTTAAAAAAGAAATGAAATAGTGCAAAGGAAGGAAGTGGCAAGAAGAACGGCTTTGTATTTGGACTCTTCATTTTGAGTGGGTGCAGGCATACCCCAAAGCAGATGGCACATCAGTTTCCACACGTACCTCCTTATTTCGGGATCTCCTTCAGATTTACATGTTTCTTTTATACAGCATCTTCCATCTACAGCTATTAACCTTCAGAGTCTGTCAGTGAACACTGAAGAAATATGAAATACACTTTTTTTTTCCCCCCCCAAAGCTCATTTTGATTTTCCTTCTTAGATCTAGGGTTGCATAAGCCTCGTTTCTTTCAGAAAACAAGATCATGAAGGGAAGCCAAAAGATTATATATACATTTATTATTTTTTTTTAGTACCTTTGGTGTTGTTAGATGCTAGTGGTTGTTAATTTATGTAGTGCCCCTGCCTTTCCTCCAAATAATAGCATTCTTTCTCATAGCAACAGATCCTGGTAAGTGGCCTCAGCTGCAACATCCTGCAAGGGAAAAGCATACTGTCATTAGACAGCAGAAGATACAGCTATGTAGAAGGGGCAACAGGAGTGAACTAGAGAGTTAGGAACGTCGCTGCTGTTGTAGCAGCTTTTATCAAGCTACACTGGTATATTTATGCAAAGATTGTCAAAACTGCGTTTTTTCAGCTGGTTCTAGTCTGTGCATTTACAGTTGCTCCCATGCTGGATGTGGTATGGATGCAGCAGCCTCCCTGCTGGCTTTCCAAAGTGCTTGGATTTTCTTTATCCAAAGCTATGCTTACATTTTGGCGAGAGTCTGTTCCGTGTGAGAGGCTCTGCAGAGTGCAGAAAAGCTTGTTTCTCGTAGGATGCCAACAGTTCTTCCTTATCTATAAATGGTTCATCACATACATAGTTAATGATAAGTAGCTGAATAGCCGCAGCTATAAATAACTTGCTAGTCACATGTATTTTGTTCTTCAGTTGTTTTTCCGTAGGTAATTACATGTAACAAATATAATATGTCAAATGTAGATAACCTAGAAATTATTTATCCTCTTTGTTAGTCATCCTAGATGGCTTTTAACCAAGAACATACACTCACAAAATATGCCTGCAAACCACAAGTGGCAAAATCTGAACCTGTAAGTACACATGATCTACTTTAGAATAGACATTTAGCAATTAACAAGGAAGAAATGACACTGACTCTTCATAGCTGTTGCACACTTATCAAAAGGTCAAAATCTGAAGAACTTCTGAGCCTTTCATAATTTCTAAACAAGTACAGTCCAAAATACATTTTAATCTTTCCAACTGATTGGGCTGCAGAAGAAAAAGGAATTTCAGTGGTTTAAGTCCAGTGATATTATGTCCTGGACCAAATGCGGTAAGAAGATACAGAAATTATGGATTGTCTGGATCAGAAGTAGTTCCCAAAACCATCTGACATATCATCAGGCTCTCTGGTTCTTCATAAAGCTGCTATAGAGTTACTCTACTGTCTCGTTAGACCAGCTAAGTCTGACTCACCTCTTTGAAAAGTACTAAAGATCTGAATGCCTCGTAGATGTAGGAGCACAACAGCAAGTACACACAAATCTTAGAAATTATGCCAACCTCATGGCAAGAATATTAAAATAAGATTTATGTTTTGGTGGCTATGGCTAATGTCACAGAAGTTGAAGTTTTAAAATTAACGTCTCATATTGGTGTATGCACTTTTTGCACTGTCATACCAGTGGGCTTGACCATCTGTTCATTCCCATTCCAGAACCTCTGAAACGGGAGGGTTTAGATAAATGGAGAAACATGACCTGAAATTTTCTATTGATAGGTCTGAATGTTTTGCTATTTAAATTGTAGAAAAGCTATTCTAAGATAATTTTGGAATTTTACAGTATGTTTGGCCAAATAGCAATAATTAATCAGCACTTCCCAAGTTTACATCTAATTTCTCCTCAATTTATGAGACATTGCCAGTACCGTTGTTTTCTGGTGGAAGTACCTCTGCATGACAATTTATACTTGGTGCTGTTGTTCCTGTGATGAAATAGTTCCTCGAGCCCACACCACCATCATCCTGGGCCATAACAGACATGAGTTCTCACGTGCCGTTGGTGCTCAGACAGGGTTCCTGTCGGTGCAGGCACAGTCCAAGGTGTTGCTGTTTCCCTCCAAACTGTGGAGGTGCGTTATTTAGCACACAAGTTTGCAGTTGCCGGTGTCTGAAACTCACATGGTCATAAACCAACAAAGGGGAAAAAAGAGAACACATAACATGGGATTCAGAAATAATTCATGATGATTTAGTTTAATTTGAGTTACTATAACCCTAAAGCTTCATTAAAACCTAAAATGAATGCTATTTCCTCCTGAGAGCAGAGAACAATCTGCTAACTTTTGCCAAGATGAGAGCTATTATGGTGTACAACATGAATGCATATAAATTACAAGGTTTATATTTGCAGTTTTCCCTAATGTTAACTTTGACTGGCATGTCAAATTAAAAGCAAGAGGGAAAAAAAAGGAAAACCTGCATCAGATTAAGAAACATATAAGGCAGTGTAATTTCTAACTACAAAACACAAGACCTTCACACTTCAAACAACCCAAACAGGTTTTCTTTTAATGATTAGGTTTCACTTTTTTCCCCTTTATACTAGAGATGCATAGAGAACTACAGTAGTATTTGGAAATAATTCAGTAAGCCGGGTATCTCCTTTTTTCACAACTCTGGTAACACTAGGGATGTTTCAGGTTTCCTACTGTTAACGTTTGGTGCAAGGAATGCAGGAAAATTAAAGTAGGTTGAAAATTCCTGATTGAAACCAAAGTAGAAAATCAAAGAAAATTTTACATGTCAGGACACGACACTGGAATTGGCCTGAGCACACTTGCAATGGCACTTGCAGCCTTTTGCAGGTAAACAAATAGGAAGTTGCTTTCCATTAAGGAAGACAGATGCTGCAGAGAGCCTGGGTCTCCCCAGAGCAGCTGCTCTATCTAAGATCCAAATAGGTCATTTAAGCCCTGATCCCACAATGAGAACTATTGGGTCAGAATGTGCCTATCCAGGGATTAAGTCATGACCTGATAAAAGTGAAAAACTGGGATTTTTATATATACTTAAAGCGTGTTTTCAGAACATGAATATTTCAGAGGGAAATTTTTTCCTGCCTCACTCTTTATATTTGATACAGAGAGCTTCAACTTTTGCTCATTGCAATTCAGCTGATTTTTGCTCCCATTGTTCAGCTCTTTTTTCATTCAGATAGTTTAATTTACCTACTCTTTTATACACACAGCTACTGTGTTTATGGATAGTGAAATGTTTTTCTATATGTCAAATGAGCTTTTTAAAAGTATTATACTCTGCAGGCACGCAGGGGATAATGTTTAAACATAGCTTTCTCCTGCCTAGGCTTCCAGTCGATTGAATTTTGAATCTCCTATGAGCTAAAAAAATTGATTATGGAACATTTTGGATAGGGTTTGGAACATAACTGTGTAGCTGTCTATTGCTGTGCGTTACCAGAAGCGTAATAAAGCAACTGGGTCTGGGATGTCCTTTTAAGGAGATTATTGGGTAGGGAATGGCTTAACATTTCTAGCTTCCTGGTGAATATTTTGAACAGGGAAGAATATTGCTGTAGAAGTCTACTGGAATATTACTGGAATATGATCTTTTCCCATTTACAGAAGTTGAAAAACTCATCAACGTGTAGTTGGGAAGGCAACAATTGCCCAGCAACCACGGAGCAGTCGGGGACAGACGGGCAGAAACAGACTCAAGACTCACCTTCTGTCTTGGCAGTGAGCTGGGGCAGCTGATGCTGGTGGAAAGGAAGGTGGGGGAGGTTGCCCATCCCACCGCTCTGTGGGGTGGGAAGGTGTCTCACCCCACATGCCTTCTCTGTCAGTGGCAGGAGAAGCTGACTTAGTGTCTCAGTCCCCTTGTACAGGTCACAGCTGCGTTTTGCTATCCCATCGCCGGCTGCTTGCCGCTCTAGGAAGGACAGGGGTAGAGACGGCAGTTCCTTCACTATAGCTTTTAGCAACAGTGGCCTATCCACAGTTAACGGCAACTCAGATACCAACTGGAATGAAAATATACTTTATCCATACAGGGAGCTTTATAAGATGTCTCAGAATTGTTCGGTGTTGGGGTTTAAAAAAAGGCTGGATCGAAGTTGTAATTTTGCCTGTTTTCCTTCTCCTGCACTATCACTTATACTTTAGTCCTTTTCCTACTGAAGAAAATGTGATTTTATATTCCTTACAGCTTCGGTCCTTCCCTATTCATACGTAGAAGAACCATCTTTTAATGTTCTCAGTGAGTCTAAAACGTTTTCCAAGTCTGTTAATTTCATAACTGTATTATTTTCAATTGCAAAGTCATCAATCACAATTCTATGACTGCTTTTGGCTCTCTCTTCCTCCCCCCCCCCTTTTGTCGCTTCAAGTTCACTCTTTTATTGCTGAAAAACCCTAGTATTTTTATTCCTGTTCTAAATCTGGCTGCTTCCAAATCCCTGGAGTTCCAAGTCAATATATTTGGTAATGACTTCATACAAAGGAAAAGAAGCCAATTTGTGTTTTCCATTGTTGTGATAAATGCATATCTGAACTTTCAGCTGGTCTTGGCTTCAAAAAAAAATATAGTAACCAGTTTTGCTGGGTGACACTGGTCTGAGGAACAAACCATGGCATGAGGAGTACTGTGATACTCCATTTTCTTTGTTTATTTTTCAGCGCTTCAGTGCTCCACACCTGAAAGCAAAAGTAAGAGATGCAGGCATAAGACCGAACCAGGGGTTTGCTTTAAACCTGAAATTAGGGTAAGGCTCAGGCATTTGAACAAAGATTTCTGTTGTCTTATAGGAGGCACTACATAAAATCCCATGAAGGAAGGCCATGCCCCTAAAGAGAGCACGGAGATACGTATGATTAAAAAGCATTTGAAATTAACCATCAGAAATTCAGGTTTTAAGGAAATCAACATTTTCTGTGGAAGGCACCAAATTTTATAAGGATTTTCTGTCAAGAGACATTTTGTTCACATGCAGTGTGTGGTAAACCCTCAGTCAGAGCTACTGGTATTCCTGAATTATGGCATGATGCTCTTTTTCCACACTGTTTCTTGATATAACTGTATTCTCCTTAAGGGAAGTGACTGCAAAGCCTTTCTCATCCTTCCCTTTCCTTTTATCTCACCTTGTAGTTTAAAGAATGGGATCAGGTTTTGCTTTTTTAAGAGTTCTTGTGGATTTATAGCTGTGCAAATGAGAAGTGAACAGAACTCAAATGCAGCCGTGGAACTGAAAAAGAAAACAAGCAAAACTCCTAAACTTCAGCGTTACCACCACCCTGCCAGAAACTGCCGGTGGCCAAGTTCTCTCTATTGGGAGCCTCCTGATCCTCCTGTGTGTAAAACTGCCTATCTGGACCCACTGGTTTGGGGGCAAAGCTCCCAGTGACCCCTTTAAACTCAGAGCGAATTTAGCATTCAGTGCTGGCTGCCGCAGCCCCATCAGCAGTAGTTTGACCTGAGCTGGCCGGCACACGGCAAGCTCATGTATCTCTGCGTTGTGATGCAGTCACACAAAAGTGACATTAATGTAGATGTACTTAAGTAATAATATAATTCCAAGTAGTGTCCTCAGAGGATGAATTGTACTGAGAACCAGTATACTGATGCTAAATTGAGCACTAAATTGAAGGCTTAAAAATGAGGAAGCTAGTAAAAAAGATGTTAAGGTGAAAAGTGAGGAAATTAAAGTGTTGCAGCTCAGCAGGGGGGCTACTTAAACATCCCATAAAATGAGTAATAAATGACTACCCCTAGGAAAAAAAAGAGCGACTCAAAGAGCACGTTTGCAAATTAATAGGTATAGGTAAAGGCAAAATTCTGGAAAAGCCAAACATGTCTCTGTACAGGAAGGGAAGAACTCAGCTTATGAAGAGGATTACAATTAATGGCAGGTAAATACGAGACAGAAATGTGGGGAAATGAAAAGGCTTTTTGCAAAGCAAACAGCCAAAAGCATATAAACAAATAACAAAGAATTGTTCAAATCTACAAAGAGCAGGAAGCCTGCTAGAGCAGACAGAGCCAGAGTCAGCTAAAGGACAAAGCACTAGGAGCGGGGGCAGGATAGGAAACAGCTGTGTGGTAGCTCTCCTGGCTGCTGCTCCTGGCCAGGCTCTTTCCTGGCCTGGTGTCCCCTGCTCTGAATATTTCTCTTTCTTGCCACAAACCTTCTTATGACATTTTTTTTTTTCCTATTTTTCTTTGGTCTGTGGACTTTCCTCCATCACTGGGCACAGGCTATGGCTTGCGTTTCCAACTGTCCCCTGGAGAAAGGGATATTTCCCCAGGATTATTTAAGTCTAGCAGCATTTTGAAAATGGAATGCCTGTAAAATCCCAGACCCAGAAGTTCCTTAGGGAATTTAATCTCTATAAATGTTTTGTCAACATTTTCTTTTACCTCTTTTGTGGCTTATATTGCAATGATTGAAATGTGGGAGCATATGGTATAACATAAGATATTAAAATGATAAAGAATACACAAAGCATCCTTGCAACAGCTTTGTGCATCTGCTTCAGCATCTTGGCTAAATTCCAATATGGGTTATTAGCTTCCTAAATTCCCTACTCTTCAATTGTCTCTGTGATAGGGTCGAATTGCATCTATTCTAGTGTCCTGTGCATCTGTGCCTCAGTTTCCCAGCTGCACCGTCCTCTGATTAAAGAGCTGATTTAAGATTAACCCTCGAGCCCAACTGTTAAATCTTGCTGTACCAAAACGGTCCTCGAGAACAAATTAGTCTTTTCAGCCCCGCTTCTGGGATGCTGGTACTTTGCTGCTGTCTTTGGAGGGCTGAAATGGGTTTTTCTCTCACCTTCTCGAAGTGTCCTGAGCCCTGAACAATGGGAGCCCTGCAAAGCTAAAGCCTAGACACTTGAAGAGTAAGACACTTTGACACAGTCTACCATCTTGAATAATGTGTTGCTAGCAGCTCATTCCTCTCTAAGCACCATTTTAGATGGTGAACATTCACCAAATTTTAGTGTTGCAAAATAATTTGTGAAATTTGGAGAGCAAAGAATTGTAAAAGAATGTAAGTTTTTGGTGTTCAGCCTAGTCGTTTTTTAGTTTGTTCTCTGAATAATTTGGGAGTACTTGGTATTTAGTAAGTAGAATGCTGCCTTTAAGTACTTTCTTTTACCTTAAGCTTTTAAAATATTATTCAGGCACTGAAAGTAGTGGAAAATAACTAGTTAATGAAGAAAACTGATTTTTAGATGAGGTAACCACTCTATTGTGTAGGGTTTTATTCTATATTACACTATGTAATGATAAAGATAGATTTGGGGATGAATGACGGGAAGTAGTTGGTTAGAAAAAATGATGATAGATCTTGTGTAGTCATGAAAATGACATATAGAATCTTTTCTCTTGTGCAGGAGGAAAAATAAGCTGTGGTTTTGAAATGTAGCTTAAGGGAATGGCTGGTAAAAAACCTGCTGAAAAACGTTAAGGATGTGTGCCAACGGTAACTGCCTGTGTTTGTTTTGCTTTTAGTTAAAAGTAATCTTAAATTGGAAAAGTAAAAATGTACGTAATTGGGGATTTTGATAGTGTATGAAGCTAAACCTTTAGAATTTCCACAGCACTTGAGAAAAGTGGAGGTTTTTTATTATAAAGCGTGTGTTTTAATGGTTTGAAATAATAAGTCTAATAATGTGTATATATGTCTCTGTGTGTGTATATGCGATATCCAGGGAAAGTGAGGGTAGAAGGAAGGGAACTTCCAATAACTTGGCAGTCATATAAAAACAAACAATAATCAGAGTAAGTTAAAATTTCACAACAGGAAATGTAGAGAGCCAAATCATACTCCCTGTGCACCTCTCAAGCAACCACAATGTGCTCTGGGGAGTCCTGGGGGCAAAAGATCTTCCCACCCAGATGTTCCACAGCTGCAGCAGGGTAGGCAGAGCGGGCTGCCTCATTGAGGAAAGCATGGTCATATGGGAAAGCATTCAGTTGAGATTTGCAAAGCCACAGAAGGGAAACGCTCAGGTCTATTAACTGGCATTCAAACGAAGGTGACCTGGAAAGCCCCAGGCTTATCTATTTTATTTTTTTTTGTCTTTTGTGAGGAAAAGAAATCGGAGCTCTAATGTGACTGAGAGTGGTCAGGGGATAATAAATCTAGCCTGCCGTTCAGCCCACTCCTTGTCCAGAGTTGGTAATATTATCCCAAACATTGATTTCTACCTAAGTAAATACAGCTTACCATAAAGGTAGAGCCCAGACATCACATTTTTATTTCATAGAATCATAGAATGGTTTGGGTTGGAAGGGACCTTAAAGATCATCTAGTTCCAACCCCCCTGCCATGGGCAGGGACACCTCCCACTAGACCAGGTTGCCCAAAGCCCCATTCAGCCTGGCTTTGAACGCTTCCATGGAAGGGGCATCCACAGCTTCCCTGGGCAACCTGTTCCAGTGTCTCACCACCCTGACAGTAAAGAATTTCTTCCTGATATCTAATCTAAATTTACCCTCTTTCAGTTTAATACCATTACCCCTTGCCATATCATCACCCGCCCTGATAAAGAGTCCCTCCCGATCTTTCCTGTAGGCCCCCTTTAGCTACTGGAAGGCCACTATGAGGCTTCTCTGGAGGCTTTTCTTCTCCGGGATGAACAACCCTAACTCTTTCAGCCTGTCTTTATAGGAGAGGTGCTCCAGCCTTCTGCTCACCTTCATGGTCGTTCTCTGGACTTGCTCCAACAGGTCCATGTCCTTCTTATGTTGGAGGCCCCAGAGCTTGATGCAGTACTACAGACGGGGTCTCACAAGAGAAGAGTAGAGGGGCAGAATCACCTCCCTTGACCTGCTGGCCACACTTGATGCAGCCCAGGATGTGGTTGGCTTTCTGGGCTGCGAGCGGACATTGCTGGCTCATGTTGAGCTTCTCATCAACCAGCACCCCCAAGTCCTTCTCCTCAGGGCTGCTCTCAAGCCATTCTCTGCTCAGCCTGTATTTGTGCTTGGGATTGCCCCAACCCACGTGCAAGACCTTGCACTTGGCCTGGTTGAACTTCATGAGGTTGGCCTGGGTCTACCTCTCAAGCCTGTCCAGGTCCCTTTGGATGGCATCCCTTCCCTCCAGAGTGTCAACCGCATCACTCAGCTTGGAGTTGTTGGCAAACTTGCTGAGGGTGCACTCCATGTCACTGACACAGATGTTAAGCAGCGCCTGTTTTGGGGTTTTTTTTGCATCTGACCTTCCTCTGAATCAGGAGTGTTTGAAAATAGGTCATTGTCCTGGCCTCAGTTGTACCAGACAAAATATTTAGTTGTTCATGTGGTATGTACTTTTAATGGAAATGTTTACCTAATGCATATTACCTTGTGCTATAGGATAGTTATGTCTTCCCTCTTCCTTATCTCCTGTGTTACTGCTAACATAGACCAGACAACACTGAACACCCATGACAGAAATGTATCTTTTTAGTTTATACAAACCACATTACTGTGACAAAGCTTAAAATAACTGCTGTTAAAAGAAAAAAGCATTTATGGGAAGCATTTTATTTCCTTGGCTCCTATTTCTCATGCATTGATGATTATATCTGTTAACAAATCACTGCAGTATTTCTTCTGTGTATCAAATTTACGGGCTTGAAGTTCCTCATAGAGCTGATAATTTCTGAGGTCTAGCAAATGTTGATGAAGGGGAGAAAAAAATGATAGCGAAAATAAGTGTCACAAAGGAAAGAGCTGGCAGAAGAGTGTCCTAGAGAAGAAAGCACGGCATCGAGAGGCAGGCCACGGGAGTTATGTTTCTAGCTTGGGCACAGATCTCACGTTTCCTCTCCGTGCTGCTTCTTGGCACGTCTGTCTTGTTCAGAGATGCAAATTTGTTGTCTCCTACTCTGCATGGACCATGTGCTTAGCCTGATGGGAGCAGTTCAGCCAGTGATTCTTGCTTCTACTCCAACAGAAATTGCCATCGTCAAGTCATGCCTGTATGTTTGCAGCCTTGAAGACTGCCTACCCTCAGTGATGCCAGCCTCTGGGTCCTGGGAAAATAGTGATAGTTCTGTGGCTTGTACCAGGCAGCCTACAAGTTTGTGAAGAATCGGTGTTTACTTCTCACACTAAACTTGCAGTAGAGCAGTTCAGATACTTTTTAAACCCAAGTGTGTAAGGTGAGGCTCCAGAAGCCTTCAGGGCATCTAAATTAAGGTTGGACTTTCCAAGATGCAAAGCATCTGCAGATCATCTTCCAGTGCCTGCTTTTCCTCCTCACTCCTGTTGGGCCACAGATCCTCAGAGTGTCGGAAACTCACGCTACTTCTGCTCAAGACAAAACTGTTGGCTGCGAAGCAAATGAAACACTTCTATGGATTTTGCATGCTTCGTGTGACCGGCTCACTCTGTTGACTAGCTCTTTCACAGCATGGGAGCCAATGAACTTTTCCACTCTGCGATTTTCTTCCCCCTTCCCTGCCCCCTCCCTCCATTACGCTTTCCATGAAATACTATGGCTAAGAGAAGCCAACCCTTTGCAAGGAAGGAAAGTGTGGATCAAACCTTGTGGAATGAGATACAGGAGACTGTACACAATGTGAGAAATAGCGATGGCTTTTGGTGCTTTCTGGCATACTAGGTGATCTAACTGGAACCCACCAAAAACTGAATGTTGGTCAGATTTGGCTGCTGTCTGCCTTCCTCGTGTTTCCTGGCTTGCACGCTATCGGCACTGAACATGAGGATATTTTTGGGATCCCAGAGTCGTGTGGTCAAATGTTCAAAAATAAACGCATTTTTGTCAACGCTGCTAATGCTTTTCTGCAGATTTCAAACCCATTTTTTCAGCCTTATACTGGAAAAAAAGTTCTGATAATTTATGTTACCCAGATGTTTTAAAATTCAACAGCTTTCACTACCCATAAATTTAATAGCATTAAACACCTGCTGGCTCAGAGTAGCAGTTCTTGCCAAAAAGAAAAGCAGGAGCAGAGAGATACACTACTAATGTGCTCTCTTCCTTACCATCAGAGCTAAGGCTCTGAGCTGAAGCCCAGCACAGCGTTACCCCATACGGAGCAAGTTTTTCTGCCTCTGTGCTTCAGAGTAGAGGACTCACAACAACTCTAGCCTGCCAAATAATAGAAAATGAGAGGGGGAAAAAAAAAAAGAAAAGAAAAATAATTTTGGAAAATTAGGAAGAAAACTTTTCTTAGGCCCTTACTGAAACTGAAAAAGTCTGATTAGTGAAAACCATGGACAAATCTATAATGAAATATCAAAGCCTGGAGGCTCTTGGCAGGAGTGAAGGAGCACAGGTCTGTGGCAGTCAGTGGCACACCACTCTGAAAGCTGGACCTGGGATGTCAGAGGAGTATGAAGGATCTGACTGCAACACACAGATATCATGGTGGTGATGAGCTTCAAAAGGACAGGTTTTAAAATCTGTGGAGAAACTCGCGGAGGGAAGGCTGAAGGGAAGAGTGAAAATCTTAAACGATCGAATGAGATTGGACATCATTTAAGAGTACAGTTTTGGAAGCAATACCGATGAACTGAAACCAGAGAAAATAATGAGCAGAGAGTTTTAACAGGCTTGGCTAAATGTATCACGTAAAAGTTTTCAGTAACGTCCTTGCAAACAAAATCTTCAGGGTGGTGTCACCAGGTTTACAAGCACTTTATTTTCTTGTTAATGAGAATTTGAATGGATTTTTATTTATAGCATAGTTGCTGGAAAGGAAGAGCATAAACAGTGATTCAGAGAGAGGCGAGTGTCGCCACATTGCTGTGGGTGAGTTGCTGATGAAGAAATGGAGGAAAAGGGTTCTGAAGGCAGCAGCTGTGGCCTTCTCCCTGATGGCCTTTGGGGGCTGGCAGCAGGGAAGTGGAGCATGGTTTTGGAACAATTTTTGTAGGTGTTGCTCTGGTATTTTGGAGGAATGGCCTAGCAATCAGGCTGTGTTTGCAAGATGGCATTAATAAATTGAATAGAAATATTTAAAGTTGGAGCTCTGGCAGAACAAGCTGTCATCTCTGCTCATCTGCCGTGAGAAGGTAACAGGCAAAAACCTGTGTGGTTCAGCCACTGCAAGTGGCTTAGAAGGTGGCTTGTGGTCACCACCTTCTCCCAGCAGGGAGTGGTGTGTAGAGCCAGGTGGTTGCTCTCTCATACCTCACCCCTGCAGAAGGACTGCACGGAAACAGTACCGCTTTAGGAGCAGCCGATTGACAAATCGGTGGGAACCACACGCCTCAAACCAAGTAATTTATGTGAATGAGTTTTTTCAATGTAGCTTGTGGTGGTCCTGTGCTTGGCCATGGTATCTTAGTTTGATTTTTGTACAGGAATAGTCTTGAGGTTTTTGCTTCAAGAAACATCTCCAGGTAGATGCTGTAATAATAATGTTTCACAAATAGGAGGCAGTTTACATTCTGCCTTTGGAACAAACCAATAATGTACCTCAGACTCCAAAGGGAAATGTATTGTTAATGGAAAAATTGTCTTCATCCTCTCTTTCTATTTAAGGCAGCCTTTGCTGCCAGTTTATCATGAACACATAAAGGTCTAATGCAATATGGATTAGATGGTATAAAAGTAAGAGAGCAGCAAGAACTCCAGATGTTCATTAGTGGAGTGGCTCTTGTAAAAGGCCACTGAGGAACTTCATCTGTTCTGTTCCCTCAAAGATTTCCAGTCATTAAATAATTTTCAAGGGACTCATATCAGCGGATTCTATTGTGTTTTATAAAATCTTTCCTTTTGAACACTGCGAGCTGAGTTCACCACTGGATTGGAGAAACAGTTTCACTGCAGTTGCTCCCACTTACGTTAGCGCTGAATTTAACCCTCCGCCATTGTGCACACATACTGCGAAGGCCACTCAGGTGCAATGACAGATGGAGCTTTAAAACTTTATTGCCTTGTATCTAGAAACATAAGTAATAGTCAATTTTGCATTGCTCTAACATTTTTAAAAGTAAAATGAGTTTTTGGATTGTATTTCATTCTTACATTTTTAATAAAGTGTAACAGGCACCAGCCTTCAAGCCACATTTACAGGATTAGATTTTCCACTTATATAACAGAAGGCATTTTTTTTCTCCAAGAAAGATGCATTTACGCTTGCAATCACAGTGAGCTGTATCATGCCAACTATTGTTGTGCCCTATGCTGTAGAGAAACACCTTACCTACTGAGAGAGAAATCCAACATTGATTTTGTTCCGAATGTCAGAATAGCTTTAGTCATAGCTAAATTAAGAGGCTGAACACTTACTTATTTTGTCTCCACTTTTTTTTGGTTCATTTGCTTGTGTATGCATGTGAGCATAACTGGGTGGGATGTTTAGAGTGATTTTATACCTCAAGTAGAGAAATGGGCCTCTGAGTCACCCCAAGATACTTACTTGCTCCCTGTCCCACGTGTGCTTCTCTTTTTCTCCTCCTGCTCCCACCATCTGTTCTTCGTTTCAAAGTACTAATCTCACCTTTATTTTTTTTTTACAATTTCTTACATTGTGGTTGTACAAAACAAAAGACTTACTTTCTGTATGAAATTTAGGGACAGTTTCTGATAGGGAACCGAGGTGTGCTTTGTAGTCTTTATCATCAAAGAAGTTAACTTTAAGGATGTGAAAAATAACATTGCCCTTAATAGTAAGCATACAAAGGAAGACTAGGTACTGTGGAAGTTTAGTCACTTTGTCATTTCCTTTCGATTTTCAAAATTGCCATTTTTCTGCTTAAAGTCAATGAAGCTGTTACTTGTAAAGCCACAGAGATAAATAATTTTATCTTGTTAGTCAAGTATACAGTCCTCAAGTACAGACTCCTCCAGAAATGGGAAGAATTTGGCAATTATTCTTATTTTGTAAAAGCAGCTTTTTCTAAAAGCAACCTTAAATATATATATGCAGAGAGAGAGAGAGAGACATATCCTTGGAACAAAAATACACTGTTTTCATAAGGGTATAAGTCCAGCTGATGCCATGATAGATATTGCTATAGCTGTTCTTAAATACTTGTTTCTAACGAAAGTAATCATCAGTCAGGAAGTGACGGGACAGAACACTATTTTTAACTTCTATGCCTTCATGAAGCTCCTGCCTCCTGTTGGCTTACAATTGATCAAAATACCACAAAACCACCAAGCCACTCCTTTTTAATTAAAAGGCACCCAGTTTCTTATGGAATCAGTTTTTAAGAACTACACTTCAGGCTTTCTAATTTTTGCTTCAGAAAGGTTTCAAGCACAGTCTAAAACATGATCTTCTGTTACAAAAAACCCAACTGTTACTTTTTTGTTCGTTGTGTTGAAATATGCAGTACAGAAGGCACAACCTTTCCTCCGTCTTTGTTGTCACAGGTGATGACACCACTGTTTGAGGCCAAATTCAGTCCTTGATTACAGTGAGAGACAGGAGTATATGCCTTTGGGGGGAAATGTTTTGGATCTCTCGAAACTTTTCTATTAGGCTTCTCTTTCACTGTGTGTATGTATTAAAAAAACAAGACTGTTCGGCTAAGATACGAAGCCAGACAAAATACACTGAGCCATATCCTTACACGATTTCACTCAAAATGGTTGTACTGGGGCATAGTTATGTTGGTAGAAGACCTCAGCCATATGAGTGCTGTTCCTACAAGTTCCTAGCTCCGTCAGGGCAGATCAATTACACCCTCCTCCTCACAGTGTAGTGAAATTACAGTCCTTACAAGATAGCGCATGCCTTTGAACGTACAGACATGAAGCTTAATCAATAACTGCATTATTGTAAATTATTTCCTCATTAGGTATACACGTTTACGCTGATAAATAGGATGGGGCTTCATGGAGCTGGTCCCTAGTTTCAAGGCTTGTGGTACCATAACATAATTTAATGCTAAGTAGCATTCTCAAATTAGTTGTCACATTAAGACTTTCATTTCCCTTATTTTGAAACCTGAAAGACGTCAGTTATTTGCACCTAACCAAATGTTAAGCCCAATTAGTGCTAGGTCCAATGTTAGACTTTTAGGCAGCAGCTGCTCCAAGTGGAGTCCAAATTCTTGGGTTAACTACCTATTGTCTCTATATAGTTCTTGGGAACAAAGGGCAGAAGAAAAACAAAGGGAGGGAGAACTGTGTCTAACCAGGACAAAATTCTCAGTGAAGGATTGGTTTTAACTGCCATCACTTTGCGGAGCTGAGTTGTCAGTATCACCTCGACAGGACCCGCCAACTGGCACCCTTTCCTGAGGGCAGGGGCCTAAAAAGAGTTTCTTTCAAAGGTCTGAGCTGGGGTAACTCACATAAAGCATAGCCAGCAGGTAAAATGAACCTTTTGTAAATTAGCCTTGTAATTAACGTGCTCGTCCAGATGCAAAGGCTCTGCAACCCACTGCTCCCAAAGGAGGTGCAGAAGCACATCACCCAGGTCAATGCCTTAAATCCCAGGCTGTGAGGGAAAAACAGCTCGACCTTTCAGGTGGAGTAGCGGCATTGGGCCGTGAACAGAAACTGGGCAAAGCTCAGGGGTCTGGCTCATAGATCGCATGTTATGAGACTGTGCTTATTTTTCTTGTATGCTTTGTTTACTTAACTGTAGGTGGGTGTCCCATTCTTGATCTCTGTTCTCAGAGCTGTTCACATGCATTACATTAAACTATAATGAACTAAAAAGCAAAAACAATTTTGAGAGCGACGCATACGTTGCCTCAGTGTTCCCCCTGGGGGAAAAACTAGCAGGTCTCTTCAGAGCTTCAGGACACTGATAATCCTCACTGACTTCAGAGGAAACTGTGGGCACATTGTACTTTCAAAAAGAGAAAATCTTCTGTTTCATGTTGCATATACCACAGTAAAGGTACAACACTGGCATATTTGTAAAAAACTTGGATGAAGGAGCTGATGGTACTTAGCCCTTCCTGGCAGACTGGCAGTGTTTCCCAATAAAAGGATTTGGAATTAACAAGAGAAAGTCAGAGTATTTCCAGGGCTTGCAGGCTTGGTGTCGCTAAATAAGGGTCTGCTTTCTGAGCTAAAGCCAATACTTTAATGACAGAAACCTGGAGAGATCATAGACACTTTCGTTTAGTGCATAGGATTTGTGAAGCTAACTAAGTGAACATTTAGAAAGGATTATTATTCTTTTCTTTTTTTTTTTTTATCATCTTGTTTGTCTGGTTGATTTATCCTCCTGTCCTCCTTACACTGTCTACACTTTAATCTGTTTCTGGTTTATGGGAACTATAAAAAGTCTTTTACACTGAGAGATTTACTTTATTTGAATGCAAATTAAAACTATTATCTTTCAGTTACAGGCCAAAGATTGCAAAATAATGCTTGTTTATAACTTGAAAAACTAATCTTTTCCCCCCTGTAATGCCATGTAAATTGTTCAGTTAAAGTAGAAATGTACAGTTAATTTTTGCCAATCATTTATGTGTTTTATATGTTAATTTGCTGAAGTGGATAACAAGACAAAGAGGGAGTTAGATTGGAATGATATGAAACTACAATATACTTTGCTGCTGCTGACTCCATATAAACACAATCTTGGGCTCAGCCTCTTTGTGGTGCTTCCACTGAAATCAAAGAAGCCAGTACAGTCTATGTCTGGCTTATATTTTTAAAGTTAGTACTTATGAGAAGATGAAATGGAATTGGTGGAAAGTCTAGAAAGAGAGGGAGGAGAGGAAGAACATACGTTACCTTTACACAAATATGGCAACACAGACGGTATTTTGAAGGGAGGTGAAGACATAAAATGTCTTTCCCAGAGACTGGCCCTGCTTTTTCTGTCTGATAAACCGTTGGTACCACAATCAGATCCTTTTGTGGGACAGAGAACCTGATGACCCAGCAGTTGGGTATAATACAGTGCTTGTATCCAGGTACTGAGCATGCACTAAATTACTCTACGCCACACAATATCTGCCCCACAACAAAATAATTCTGTTTTATTGTTGTAAACACCAATAGGTCTTGTTTTCCTTTCCACTTTTCTACTTCTGGTGGAAGGACTCAGATATAGGAAGAAAGAGACTTACTGCATGAAATGGTAACAGGTAAGCAATAACATTACCTTACTTTGTCATTAATGGCTTGTCTTTTACGAAGACAAAAACCTTCCCACATAGCCCCTAGAAAACATGCCAAGATCCACAGAACAAGGCACAATATAACACATCAGGGATTTTGAAGGTACAGGAAGAGCAGGATAAAAGCAGGGATAGGGACCTCTGGCCATCTTTGTTTCAATTTAGGCGCACTGGTCCAGTATAAAGACCCAGCAGCTCCCTAAAACCAGAGCTTGTTGTGAGATGTGGCAGTCACTCTCTGATGCTGAAGTTCACCAGCTTGTCCTGCAGCTCCTACAGGGTATGTGAGCAGCTCTCAGCATACTGCCGGGGGTGCATCTGTTCCTGGGCATCTCCATCCCTCTGTGCCCAGGGAAAGCAGCTCTGTTCCTGCAACAGGATGGAGTGGTCCACCAAGGTGGGGCTTGGCTAAGTAAGAAGCCCTAAACCATGTTTCTTTGTCACATTTGCCTTCGTTGCTCAGGACAATGATGATTCTGCTCCTGTCCCGAAATCCCAAATGTTCATCATCCATATGTTTATGAACCTGGCCCCAAAGTGGTTTCATGAATCTCGTGCAGCACATGAATTCAAGAGTCAGGAGTTAAAATCGAGCTTCTGCTGTTCACGTCCTATCTTACTTCTGACAGGACTTATTCCTGTCTTACTCATTATTCCTTGGTTACTTACAGGGCTTATTCCTGCTTCTCCTTCATGTGCCTGTTTGAAAAAATACACATTTCTGTAAAGTAATTTTTCTCTAACGCATGCACCAAGTTGCCTGGTAGACTGTGAGGAGCTTACTTTCAAGAGTAGAATCGTACGCCTGCTGAAGACAAAACTAGTTCTGTGTTTCAGTCTGACTGCGTGGACTCTTCTCTGTGAGTACATAAGACACATACGTGTCTTGTCTTTTCCTTACAATGTATAACTGGAATTACACCCACAGAGAAAGGGGTACTTCCCTTCCCCAGCAGCTTCTCTAAATTGGATTAAGTTCTACCTCTGGCAGCCAGAGCTGAGGCAGAAGTGAAGCAAGAACTGGAGTATTCATAAATTCCCAGACTGTTTTGGGAATAAATCAAGAAATTATCTGTGCATCTCTGGCTATGCACATCAGAACAGAGAAATGAAGAAGAAAACCTGAGGATCTTAATTTCCTCTGGAAAAGACTTTTAGTCCAGTCACACCTTGCTCAGATGTAATGACATGGAAAAAAAGGCCTTAGGATTTCATGTTGCCCAAATAGGGAAGTTGTAAGGGGAGTGTTTGTTCATTCACACATTGAGAAATTAATGGATACTCAAGGCCATACTGGTAACTCTGGCTTGATTTAATTTCTTAGGTCTGACCAGACCAATCAGTGACACAAGAAAAGACATTCGTAAAGGTCAGACATCTCCAAATCACATCCTTTTCCTGTATTACCAATATTGTAATGAGCTGACATGGAACATTTTTTGAGCTGTGAGAGCAGCTCTTTTTCAGCAGTGAAAACTACTTTTGATTGCCAGCATTCTGGTAGTGGGTTTGGTATTGTCTGCTCGCCAAGCTAGCAGTTAGGTCAGCTGAGGAAGAAAGGATTGTCACCCTGATAACTGATAACGTAGCCAATAACCACTGCCTTATGTCTAAGAGGTTTTGCTTCAGCTGAAACTTTTTCTTTTTCCTACTAAAGGCTTGAATTGTGAAATTCTGTAATCCTGAATTCATTCCAGAAGTCGGAGAAAACCCACTGTATTGGTTTCTTTTCAAAGTTCTTAGTGTGTTTTCACAATATGAAGCCAGACCCTCAGTTAGCACAGAACGTGCCAGTTTCTGTGACGTGGAAACTCAGTTCATGGTTTTGATTGCATTTGGTAAATTCATTCACGGGACATTAAGGTCATTGCTGAACACAAATCAAAAACTTCAGAAAGAATGGTGAAATTAGAGTCTCTGTTTTTCTTTTGTACTGGTCCCATCCTGTTTTCCTTAAGTCAATCAAAAATTATATTTAAACTGAAAGTATGTGGGGTTTTCCTTTGCAGAAAAATGCAATGAAAGCATAATTCCTCTGTAGTTTCTCAATGCCTCGTGCAAGACAGGGAAGTCTCTTTCAGTCTTTTTCTTGTTGGAGATTTTCTTGCTAAAAAATAAGTTTGCATAACCAAAATTCACAAGAAAAGAAAGGTCAATGTCACTGGCAGTTTTAGGGAATTCTAGCAAGAAATTTAGGAGCAAAAACCTTGGTTCACACTTTCATTTGGAAATAAGTTTGTGTAAATTTTAAGTGTCTCTTAACTACATTATTTGAAGTTTAAAGTACCTAAATTCATACTCAGTGGAAAATTTGATCCAGTATTAAGATGAAATGTTTCAATTTGGAGGAAATCTTCTGTGTGTGAACTGACTTATTCTCTGAAAAAAATCTAAGATGTATCCTGTAAAATTTCTCTTTAAAGAACTGTGGTTTGCGCGTTATTTCTGCGGGAGCTTTTCTTGATCACTGCTTTATATAAACTGACTTGATTCCTAAATAACTTGAATAGACAGGAAGGGGACTGGGGAATACAGATACAATCTTAAAAATATTGTTTCTGCTAGTGCTATAAGAAGTAGCTTGGTTCATTTTGACTGATATTCTTTTATGCTCTGTTTTGAAATACTTTAATTTGAAGCTTGAACTGTGAAATAACAGGGCCAGAGGAATTTCCCTTCTGGTTTTTACTGCTTCCCAAATTAAGTCATATGGGTAAAGATCTTAAAATCTGGCGCCAGTGTGTGGCTTTACTAATAGTATCTATGTGATCATGTCATTCCCGAGAAAGGCATGTTTCAAATAAAAAGGAAATGTCAACCTTGAGTATCTTTTATTAAATCCCTTTTGTTTTTTCTCTTCAAGTTCAGCTTTAGCTGACCACTTCCTTTGTCTGGTTTATTTTTATTAGAAATGAGCAGATTCATTAACTGTGCAACTCGGTGGTCAGGCAGTGACTGGATATGTCCAATAATGGGTAATAGTTGTATTTTTCATTGGGAGACCAATGTTTGCTTTGGAGATGGCCTGGGGAACAGATGTAATCTGAGACGGCTCTATGTTTACCTCTTGTTTCACTGATATGCCGAGCATGTTTGAAACCAGTGAGAAAGAAAAACAAACATTTCAGAAGAAAGTACCTGCAAGCACTCACTGTTTCCCCAGACTTTGTCCCTGGGCTCCAGCCAGAAACTCCACAAACAGGGCTGCGCGCACACGTGCACACACACACGCATGCACACACACACACGCACACACATAAACTTCTATATTTCGTGACACAGTCATGCCCTCAGCCTGCCTGGTTCCAAGAATGCTTTCCAACTGATCCTATGATCCACTTTTTGCTGTGAGGGTGACTGAGCACTGGCACAGGTTGCCCAGAGAGGCTGTACAGTCTCCGTGCTGGGAGGTACTCAAACGCCATCTGGACATGGTCCTGTGGAACCAGGTCTAGGTGGCCCTGCTTGGGCAGGTGGGTTGGACTAGATGACCTCCAGAGTTCCTTTCCAACTTCAACCAGTCTATGATTCTGTGGTTCCATGTGTATGTAAGCCATTTGATGAACTGCTTGTCAACTGATGCAGTAGACTTGACACAAGTTAGTGTCAAGGCTACTGATCAACGTCTGTCTGCTCATCAGAAACCTTTTTGGATGAGGATTTCATGCAGTAGGATTAATATTTTTTTCCATTTTTTTGTGCTTTATTTCTTCTCTTTTGAGCAGTTGTCACTTTCTACATGGATATTTATTGGTAGTCAAGGTCACTTGAAGTACTTGCCACATAGGTGACTCAGATGAAATAAAACAATCTGAGGAACATGAACAGAAGTATTCCAATATTATACACAATATTGAAATTATGAGATTCTTGTCTCCTCATGTTTCTTTCAGCATTATTTCCCCTGTCAAAATGACTAAATTTCAGATTGCAGTTTGCATGCAGGCAATAAGAAGCGCTAATCTTCAGTAAAGGAGGAGGAAGTGTGTGGGGAACTGACAGCAATTCATATTGCCTATTTCCCAAAGCTGTCTCATTACTCTTTAATTATTTCTTTTGCCAAGCACTCTTACTGTGGCAGCAGAATAAAACATTCACCCAAGCTTTGTGCAGTTGCCAGCATACATACTCTAGTTCATTCTTAATTGGTAGAAATTACTATGGACTTACACTCTGGGAGGTGTTTCCCACTTCTATGGGCTGGTGTACGGCCCCCGATGAATATACAGTGGTCAGTGAGTTTCTTTCCTGTGGTTCTAGCAAGAGCTGGTCTTATTTAATATGTCATGCATGCAGAGGGGAGTAGTGGCTTGTCACTAGGGCTGATCAAAGTCTACAGGGTTAGTTTGTGTAATGGCTTGTGAAATGAAACGCTCAAATGTGCTTGCAGTAATTGGTAACAAGCCACATTTTGCAGGAGGTAAACTCTTCACAAGAGTATAGGTTTCTAGTTCTGCAAGGTAGAGTGGGAGGAAAGGAGAAAGGCCGGATCTAAGGACAGAGTGAATCATCCTCAGTTACAGCCAGATAAAGAGCAGCCTGAGAGAGACCAGCCTGTCACTGATCCCTCCGTGGCACTCTGGACATATTTTCAGAATGTCCCTAGGAACAGACATCCCAAACTGGGCAGGAGATAGCTAAGGGCTTTCCTGAAGAAACAGAAGCTTTTCCTGAGTGAACACCCTGTCACGGTAATTAGCAGACTTTGGGGCTACTCCGCAATAAAACTAGTGTGTAGTGCATTCTGGTGGAGAGTAGGTGGCAAACCTGAGCTTTGAATCTAGCATTCACTTCAAGTGGGATCTGGGTTTGCTACAGGAACTTCAGTCTATTGGGTAGGCTGGGTTTTGCCTCGTGGCAAAAACCACTGCCACTGAGGAGCTGGATACACCTGTCTTATTTTCCAGTGACAGCACCCCTCCTTCCTTGCCATTTTGTTACATCTAAAAAAGCTGAAATTTGGTGAAAAGGGGATGCTGTTAGGCAAGCTGTTTCTTAGGACTCTTTTCAGGGCTGATGCTGGTCCTTGTCCCAGAAGCAGCGTGGGGGTTCAGACTGGGCCACCAGATGGAGGAGAGAGAGAGGAGAGGAAAGATAGTTCTGTAATGGGGACATTATTCTTCCTACTATGCGAAGCAAAATAAAGATATGATCTAGTCGTAAACACAGTGTATTTGTATGGCTGCTCCTACCCTCTCTTCCTAGAGCAGGAAAAACAGTTCTCTGCTCAAAAGCAAGGAAGTACCATTACTCCTGTTGGGTTTGGTGGCAGAACTGATGTCGAATGCCATAGTTCTCACTAGCTGGGTCCACTCTGTTGTGTTACAGCCTCCAGGGCAGTGCTCCCAAGTATAGCATTTTCTAACTAGTAATATTGTGTTGATGTCTGTAATGACTAGGTCTTTTAGCTGGAAGCCGGGAGCTAGCAGGTTGTGCTCCCACCTGACTTCAGAGGAGTCTACCTCCCCAGCTGATGACACCACTATTGCCTGCAGTTTTGTCAACAGACAGAGGATCTGGACTGGTGATGAAGAAGGAGAGCTGTTTAAAAGAGGAAAAGGAGGTATTCAAAAGAGTGTGGAGGACTTCGGGAGCAAGTCTGCTAGACTACCAGGGAACAAGAAATTCCTGGACAGTATAACATATTACACATATGCTTGTTTTGTCACCCTCTTCTAGTGCTGTTGGGATTATTTGAGAAAAGTTTTACAAGAAAGATGTGGTGGATTACTTTCATGTGTCACAGTAGGTGCTCTTTCACATATTCAGCCTGTGTGACTGCTGCTCTGTTGTATGTTAAACTAACAGAGTACAAGTTTTGCAAAATCACAGTCCTTCTAGTGGACAAAAATTTAATTTGGGAGCAAGCAGACTGTTGAGTAAGTAACTCCTCTTCCCATTTCCCTAAAGTGAAAAAATGAACATTAAAGGCAACGTGCAGCTAAAGGTTTTATTCTGAAGGCACCTGAATACTTGATTGCCTCTGTCAACTCTGTTGCAGTTAGGATTTCACATGGAGCACGGTGTAACCTCTTGAGGCTTGCTGGTATCTGGATGCTGTTCGGTAATTTTATGGCCTGTCTTTCTTTTCTAAGGAGACTTCCCAGACAAAGACTGTTGAATTGCATCGTGTTGTTGAATATGAAATCATTGTCACATTTCGGTTTGGAAACAACAGATGAAACAATTTCAGCAAAAAGAGACTGGGATGAAACCGAATCCAGGTGACGGTTATAATAATTACGATAATTAAATAAATGCACGGTACACCACAGTATTAAATAGCAGATGTGCTTCTTTGCAGCTAAAATTTTGTCAGTTTCAAATTAAAACCAAGGTCAGATTTCTGGACTGACTTACCTCCCATGCGATTTCATTAAATGCAGAATGGTTCCGTGGCATGTAACTTGGCACTGAAGTTAGTTTTCAGTACGTGGTTTTATGGTTCAGGTGCAAAATACTGCTCTGGCTTGCATGTATCTAAAGGTTATTATACCTTGGACTGCACTTCTTTTCTTTGTTTCAAAATTTAGCGGATCAGCTAAACTGTTAATTTTCTCAATTCCCCTTTGCTCCTTCCCCTAATTCTTCCTTTATTAAAAACAGGTTCATTAAAAAAAAATACTGATTGTTAGCCCAGAATGAGGACTAAGGTCAGTTGGCAATTTTAGAAAATTAAATCAGACAAATGAATCATATTTGCAAATTGGCTACTTGAGCGTGCATGGATATTTGACCATTTTTTTTTATTGTGCAGATCAGTAATAAGAATGTAATAGCTACCATTCGTGCAATGACAGTAGGAAGGCAAGAGAAAGGAAATTCTTTTCTTTTTTCTTTCTTTCCCTATGCAAAACACCAGCAAAAATACTTTTAGTAAAAGTGATAAATGTTCTGGTTCTGCAGGTATCCTATAATTAGGAACTGTTACTTCTCAATAAATTTCTTAGGTGCCTAACAATACACATCTAGCATTAAATTCTTACATATGAGAATGTTTTGTCCAAAAGCATCATCACTGCACTTCCTACACACATAGAATCAAGAAATAACAGACCTGCAATGTACCTCAATGTAACAGGTTATTTTACGTGATTATATTATTCATTATTAAGATTGTTCTTGCCTCCGTTGCTTGAAGTTAGGAGAATCTTCAAAGGCTGTTACTGTGCTGACAGTGATTCTGATGTGTTCTCCCCTTGTGTTTCTCTACGAGGTTGCTGACATATTCCTAAGATGTACGTGCACCTTGTACATCTCTTGTGGTATGTGAATGCTTAGCAGTCAGTTTTGAGACGTACAGTTAAAATAATAAAGCAGCTGCCTATTTTCATTTAGTTTTTAAATGTCTGATGACCTCAATGAGCATTCTGGTCTAGCAATTTGCCAAATGTAATTTTAAACTTACCTAAACACCTTTCTGAAGAGATTTTTATAGGAGCTGTATGCAGTATTGGCACCTAATGGGTATTAAAATTCTGAGGAAAAAAGCTGAACAGGTGAACACAGCAGGGCAGATTGCGACCCTGCTGTTGTGTTGAAGTCCTCCAAAGCAGTGCAGCAACACGGAAGAAAGACCTGCAAAAAATGGTTAAACACTTGGCCATGTAATTATTTCAACGCTGCTTTCCAGGACTTGGTCCCTTTCCGGTTGAAGTCTTTGGGAGTGTTGTTTTGTTTTCACTGGGAGAAGAGCTGGATGATGAAGTAGATCTTTTGATTAAGCAGCCTTCTTTGGCCTCTTGAGTGTCCTCTAAGCACCAGACTCCCTTGGAAGCTGATGTGCAGAAGGTAAGAAAGTCTGGAGGCCCAAGAATGTCCTTAAATAGATGGCCTCATTGAGACCACCTCAAGTTGCCTGCCTAAGCTGCAAATACCAGAAAATCCCTTTCTCATGGGATTTCCAGTGCTCCCTTCTGTTTTCCATCTGCATGTAAGGAAGAGATGGGGCATTTAAAAGGAAGCAAGAAAACACTGTGAGTAATATATATGACGCCTGGTTTTCAGTGCCTTCGTGTTTGACATTTGGTATATGCTGGTTCTACTAAGGTATAATTTTTGTTTGAAGCTTTTCCCACAGCTGGGCTGTTCATGACACCACCTACCCTCTGTTTGGATCGCCTTAAGCCTTCACACCTTTAAGCCTCCTGCTAAATATGGATGAAATGGGCCAACACCTGAGAACAAACACAGACACTGTGATCCCATCAGCTTAATTTCCTTAAGAAGCCAGGATTAACTTGTATAACTTTTTAGTACCTATAACTAGTATATATACATATCTATATGTTATTTTACCTGAATTAGTTTATTTATATGCTGTCACAAGAGAATGAAGTAAGTGAGTCTCACCCTGCTTTGAGCAGGAGGTTGGGTTTGGTCCCCTCTGACCTGAGCTGAGCTGTGATCCTATGGTCTAACAGCTCGTTTCTATCCCTAGTTCCTGCTGCTCTAATATTTTTCCTATGCAGAGGGATGTGAACTGGTGAAACAACAGAATATTTGACAGCATGAGCGGAAATGCCTCTCCGAGATGTGAAAATGTCTCTTATCTTGTGTATTTGGAAGTTATTCTCACTGTAATAGTAATGCTTCCTTGTCACTTAATTGTATCTGTCTTTCCACCAGAACTACCTGCTGTGGATGACACCTATCACCTAGCTGCCATCAGCTCATTGTTTATATGACTTGTATTAAGAAAATTGCATTTCTGATTATGTTAATGACAAACTTGGTCTTTGAGATACGGTGGGTAATACAGCGAGGGAACAGCTAAGCAGAAAAAGTAGGAAATTCAGTCACTTGCAAGTTTGTTTTTTGGTGTTTTTTGGTTTTGTTTTTTTTTCATTTGGCTGAGTTCATGCTGAAGTCTATGTGTTTGTATTAGCCCTGTTGGGACATAGTTCAGCACATTATTTATACAAAGTTTCTTCAGTGGCTGATTGTTATTAATTACCATCCTGAGTTCTTTGCAAGTCAAGCTGGACTCCAAATGAAACTTGTTTTCCGAAGTAATTAGGAGTTAATGTTGCAATGTGTGTTGCCTGCTGTATTGTATTATTGAAATAACATTGAAAAAAAACTTGTTCATTTGCTTGAAAACCTCCAAACCTTTCTCTGAAATGGGGAAAATACTTAAAAACTTATTAGAAAAGAAAGGCCTTCCTCAACCCTATGTGTGCTTGACTAGATGAAAAGAATAATACAAAAGAATTAAAATGGCATTCCCATTATTCTGCTAGAATAGTAGAATGCAACTTTGAACAGAACTTACACTGTAATAGGTAATTTAGACCATAAAGTCACCATCTACGCACCTGTAGCATAGATTCCATGTAGACTGTCTTAAAGGCATGTTCTTTGGTTCACCACTGATCTGAAATTTAGTTTCAGGTTCTCAAAATGTGACTGCTAAATTACTTTTTTTTAGCCAGCATCTTTCAATCGTGTTTCTATGTTGCAAGGAAAACAGATGAGTTGACAAAAAGGTGATGCTTTTTTTTGGCTATCTAAATAATTAGAAAGGGAATAGCTGCCTAATAACAGATTTTCATGTTTAAAAGATTTCTGAAACCTTTTATTTTCTCCAGAGTTTACTTTTTTTTTTTTTTAACTTAACAACTGTAGCCCTAGTTGTGGACTATATGGTAAAGAGTTTTCATGGGAAGGACAAGAATCATGACGTAAAGTGTGTTTTAATCAAGATACCAGGTTCTCCAAAAGTGTTCTGTTGCTACATTTTTGCATGCGCTCAGACACAAGGCCATCATATATTTTCTTTGCACATTTACAGCTTAATTGAACGTTTTTCTTCCCGCTAGAAGGCATAGAAATTTCTGCCCTAGTCTTTGTTGTTTTTTTATAAATGCTGCCAGAAATGATAACTGGCAATGAAATTTCAACGTTCGTAACTTATGCTTCCTGTTGGTATTGCTTTTTTACATGTCTGGCTATGACTTTGCAATTGAGTGCTGGGTCAAAGGTTGAAGAAAAAATGCAGTGACCTTCTGGCCTTTTCTTACCTATTTCCTGTAAGAGAGCAACATTTCAGCCAGCTGTGAGTCTCTTCAGAAATTTTGATGTGATAGGATGTCTGAAACTCAAATATCATGGTCTTTAGATGGGAAAATTCTGAGGTAGCAAGTCTGCTTGGACTCTCCCAGAAGAGATCACAAGATTTAAGATCCTGCTTCCTCTAAACGTGTACTGTTCATCAGCTATGACAGTTCTTAGTTACCCAAGGTGTAAGGCAACTTGCACACATTGCTTAGAAAATATAATGCCTCGTTTAGGGGCAGAAAGCATAGACCTTCGCAGAAATAGAAGCTAACGTCGTAATCCATGGTGGTAAAAACACACTCAGAGTGACTGTGAGGACTTCTCACACGCACTTGAATATCATTGGCTTCACAGGACATAGCAGTTGAGAAAGGTACTGCAAAATCTTTGGGAAGTAGAACCGGGTTTTTTGTTGTTTTCTTTGACTCCAAGATCTTTTTGCAGCTACCTGAAGCCAACAGCGCTCTGCAGGTCCTGTTCCAGACTGGCTCCCCTGTACCCATTGCTAAAAACATGGTGGCTCTTGAGGTCAGGTCGATTGGCGATCCAGGCAACGCAATGAGAGCCCTGACAGCCATTTAACATATAATCTATTCCTTACACTATAGGGCTCTGAGCTATACACACCAGGAGAGCTTATTCCTGGTGTCCCTGTTGTGTTATTTACCTCTGCTCTGAGCAGTTAAGTCCACCACAGCCATTTAGTAAATTATCAGTTTTCTTATTGGCCCTAAATTGCGCCTAATTAAAAATCTGACCTCCACAAAATAGTCCTCTTCCTAAAGAGACAGAACATAAACAGGAAAAATCAGCTAATTGCTGCAAAAACTGCTTTTGTGGCACTGTAATTGGACCTCAGTGAAATGAATGAACCCACTGGGGATTCCCTAATGAATGTTTAACTGCAAACAGTAGTCGGGCACTTAAGCAGCTAGGCTGATGGTCCCTAATGAAATCAAATAAAATCAAATAAAAGAATCTGGCACTTTACTAACCAGATTTCTTGGCACTGGGACATAAAAATAATGTAATTCTGGGTAAATAAAATGTAAAGAAAAGTTATTAATAAATCAGTGAAAACTTAGCCACTCTTGCTTGGATTCTTTCTTTTTCTACTGAAAAAAACCCAAACCCTCAAAAACCTCTACATACTGTGTTGAATCTTTCTAAAGAGTGCTTTCTTTTATTTTCCTCTTTCCCTAACAGCACTAAGACCTTTTTTGTTTTCTGTTAATCGCATCCTCTGAGTTTATTTTGCAATACATTTTTCAGAGGCTGGCTGTGGAACTGCATGATGTAGGCAATTGATTAAGATCCCTTTCATTTTTTCAAACTTTAACAGGGGGTGAAATTCTGATGACCTCAGTAATTTGAGCTGTGATTGCCTCCAAAGATCTGTTCAATGCAATGGGTAAAATTCTGGCCTTACTGATGTCAGCTGTGTAACTTGACTTTGAAAAGCGAGTCATAAAACCCAACTGGTGCAGGACCTCAAGGTTGTATTAATGCATAAAGCAAGCCTGAAGAACCAGGGACATGGCACCATTGCATAACTTTGTTTATTATTATTATTTTTAATGCTCTGTTGCACGAAGATGGGACCTTGTAAGTGATTTGGAGTGCGGGTTATGTAGGTTACCAACTTTCAAGAAAGGTCTTAAGTGGTTTTGTTTAAATTACTATTAAAAATACTTCATGACATTCCATTACAATTGTTGTAGCGTTGATGACATGAAAACCTGGCAAGCTGCATTTTCATTAGTATCTCACACCTTTTAAGTCTTTGCTGAAATGTAGTGAGGGTATGTGGTATTTTGCAAGTATTGCAATTAAACCAAGCGAGAGTTGGAGAAAATTCAATTTAGTTATGCGCTGCCAACTTTATTAAAATAGAGAGAGGTGCTACTTATCATTGTGTCTAGCATTCAAATACATATAGTTTGTTTACATATTGTAAATAAAATGTCCGTTGCAATATATTTTCAGAATTATGAGTTAGAATATCTGCTGGCTGTTTCTTGATGTGTGTGATAAATGGGCACTCAAACTTCTTATTAACAACAGATAGCATTATAATTACTTACCATTGCCAGTGAAAATATTTTTCATGAGTAATTAATACAAATGAAGTTTGCAGTAAGATTTAGTTTCTAAACTGCACAGTTAGATGATACTATACCTCCATTCTTACGTATTAGGTGTAATTTAATAGACTTATAATGCTGAAAACCTTTGAAATATAAAGGCATGGATACATATTTTTGTGTATGTATGGCAGAGGGGGAAGTTTGAGTAACAGCTTTGCATACTGAATGATGAGTCATGGTATAGAAGGGATTTGTTAAATCATGATGGTAGCTGTTGCTAAGTAGCTATTGCTGAGATCTGAACAGTTAATCTGAACTGATTATATGTTTCTAGGAGTAATCATTGGAACCAAAGAGTGAGAATAAAGCAGATTTCAGCTAGAGAGGGATCTAGACTTCCTTGGTGGAACAAAAAACAGTGCTGTGGATGGACAAAGTAGTTCAGAATATTAAAAACTGAAAGTATTATTGCTGTTCTTGTTAACATTCCTCCATTCAGGCCTGGCGTATGAAAGTGAGAAGTGGCTATAGACGTGATCAAGTAAGGTTTGGTGGTGACGTAGTTAGAGAATTGTTTCAGATGCTAGTAAGGAGGAAGAAGGGGATTGAGTGTTGGTAGCATCATTCATTACCAACCATCTTCTGGTTGTTAGCCATTCTGGCTGGTACAGCTAGGAAATTGCACAGCCCCATCTAAGTTTGCCTGCAGATCAAAAAAAGCTCCTGTATGGACATTCCACCTGCAGTAGTGAACCTCGAGACAAAAAAATCTGTCCCTTAATGAACTCTGACTGAAGTAGTAGTTGCCAACTCCAGTTGTAAAAGCATCAAGTACTCACACTTTCAGAAAGTAGTCAAGAAGATGTTTTAAAATAAATCAAAGCTCACCAGCTGTTATCCATTTAAGATTTATTGAAATTTAAAAATGAGTGGTTAATGTAGCCTAAAGTAGGAGTATTCTTAAGAAATTAAGACAGGAAACCATAGGGATATATATTTCATGATGGACTAAATGACAGCTATGAAATAAATCCCTCATTCTTCAAGGAGAGGGTCTCTTTTGAAGACTGTAAAAGCTGAGAAGTGCTACGCTGGAGCCTGCATTGAAGAAAAATCATACTTCTTGTAGATGAAATGCACCCACAGTGCTTGCTAATTTGCAATGTAAATTCTTTTGAGTGTTTGGAAGGGATGGTGGGCAAAAAGAATATGTCTGTATCGGCATCCTTAAGAGCCTTGTTGAGTACACTGGTGCTGAGCTCGCAGGGCACCATACTTGGGCTTCATACATTGGCACAAGTGTTTGCTCCATTATAGACATACGCAGAATTGACTGTATTGGAGCCGAATATGGAAGAACAGAAGAACATTCAATGTTGACAATTGCATCTCAAACTGCAGCTTTTTGCAATCATTGCAAGAAAGGTTTTCGATTACCAGATCACGCTTCTTATAGGATGCAAAGTTTAGAAGTATTATTATCAGCATCATATGGCATTGCATGGTACCACATTTCCCCAAATAGCTTCTTGCACATTTGTGTCATAAGTGAAGAGATTTTAAAATTTTCTGGCATTTTGTGAAAGATATTGGGGAGCTCTTGCTAGCTTTACAAATTTCTTCCAATACCTGTATCATGAGTACATAGATACTAGAGACATATCTAACCCATTGCTTTTAGTTATGCTTTGAGACCTCATGAATGGATAATTAGGTGCTTTTTCATTGAAAATGTAACATATTCAGCTCTTTTTTCTTGAGCACAGCTTTCTAGAAATAATGTTGTTATTAGAGAAAAGTTGGGGGTTATTAACTGACAAATCTTACTTCATTTCCTTTGAGGCTGGACAGCAAACTTGAATAGGTGGTAATAAAATTAGTGGAATTATCTGACGAGAAGCTGTTTCAGGTCACTTACTATTGTAATCAATCAATAGTATAGAATAATGACAGTTTAAATATGGATGTTTAGATGTTCTCACTGTATCAATGCAGAGCTGCTAGGACATCCCCAGCAGGACTGCGTTTAGTCCACATGCCATCACAGAATCAGGCTTAATTTATGAATCAGGAACTTTAATGGTAAAAGCTGAATGTTTTCAATACCCAGAGGTAAAACATTAAGAAAAAAAAAATACTGAAAACTCGTTAAGAAGATTTTTGAAAAAGATAAAACTTTAAATGATTACTGAAGGTGTTTTAGCCAGATTGAGCTAGTTATTTAATGAGTGTCATGAAGATATACAAATTTATATGGATAATACAAAATTAATTATTTTGTTCAAGGTTCAAGATGACAAATTTGAGCGTGTCTCCTCAGTGTACTACACTGCTTCCAGATACCTCTCTATACCTCTACCCTTTTCCCATACATTGCTGTTTGCCCAACTTTCCAGTCCAATTCTCTCAATAAATAACAGGTCGTTTCCTCATAAGCAAATTAAAAGTTGGTTTGGGGTTTTTTCTTAAGGGCAAATTATAGTAATAATTTGATGTATCTATCTCCAAGCATAATTTTAGTCATCTAATCCTGTGTCAAAAGATGGGCCTGTCAACATTTGTTGCCCACCACGGAACCGACGGCGCGCCGAGGGCAGCAGAGGGGTCTTGGACAGAGCTGCCACCCACCCTGCCATGGCCGAGGCCCTTGGCTCTCGCAAGGCAGTGGCAGCTGTGCAGGAGTCGGCCTCCTCGAGAATACTGTATTGCTTTTAAACAAAACGGGGGCATTCTCTCCCTGCAAAGTGAGTTTAATTTAGTTGGGACTGGCAGCTGCTATTTTTGTTGCTATTTGTAATTGATACAGGGTGAAATTTCCTAATTTTCTACAAACACAGGCAGTGACAGAAGGTGAAATTAATTCTTGTATGTAAATTAATGAATCGGATATGAATGTGCACATAACAAAAAATCACCTTTTTCGTCCATACAAATGCCAGAGCTACTTACCTGGGAGAAAAAAAAATTACTATTTCAGTTCATAATCCTTTTTTCTCCTCCCCTCTCCTTTCTCCATTTTTTCAAATAATGGCATTTTTTTTCAAGCCTTTTGCCAATTGGCAAGCATTTTTTCCATGTATTTTTTTAAAAGAAAAGGATTTGCAAACAGGCAAAGAACTGGGTAGGAAATATAAGAGTGCTGGTGAAGCACATCAGGCACAGAGGCTTTCCTGTCAGAATTCATGGCTCTTCATTTGTCTTCTATTTCCAACACAGTTTAGACTCATGTGCTATTTCATGCCAAACACATTCTGTGCGTCACCATAGCCACTTTGTGTGCTCCATTTCTTCACTCTGTCAGGAAAAAGGATTTTTTTTGAAGATCCGCTGGTAAAGGTTAGTGCTACTTCTCCGTAATTACATCTGCATATGAAAATGCTTTTTTATAAAACATGATCTGTTACTACCCCAAAAAAACTCCACAACAAAGCTACTGCTTATGCCAGTGGAAGTCTTTATACGGAAAGTATTTTACGTAAGAAAAATAAGAAAGAGAATTGTTTTCCTCCTATTGGTAAATAAGAGAAACATACTGTAACAGTAGTCCGTCTCCTTCTTTCAGCCTGTACAACTGCAGTCCTCATTTTTTAACCTCGAATTCTTCTGCATTTGTAACAAAGCCAAAATATTTCATTGTCTCCTGCTCCAGTTAAGGAAAAAAGACCGATCTTTTTTCTTTAAAGGTCCTTAATGGGGATAAAGACAAATGTTAGAAATAAAATTTTTAAAAATCATCTCACACCAGTAGGAGTAATTTAGCCTTCTTATATTCAGCATTTTATATATAAATACATGTAGATATATATGTATAGATATAGATGTCTGGTCTGACAGCTGGTGTGTGGGTACCTTTTGTCTGGACTGTGACCCTCTGGGCTGGCTGGTGCTTGCAGACACCCCCGTGCGACCTGTTTCCTGGGAAAGCTGGGCATTAGGCTCCTGTGCACGGATGGTGTGAAAGGTCTTTGGGAAAATATGGATTTAGGGGGAAGGGAATCTCAAACCAATGTGTTTTCAGGAGACAGGAAGGAGGAATGGACGTGGCGGGTAATGCCAAGACCAGTGTGTTTGACATGGGCTCTGGGGTAAGTCATGAATTGAGCCTTGCTGCTCAGGCACCTCGCAGTATTTGTCACCACCTTCTCCCACCATCGGGGCCGGTGGCATTCAGCCTTGGAGGCTTAAGGACGGCTCTGCTGCTTGCACATTTGCTGTTGTCAACCCTGATCATGAGCAGAAGGGAAAAGTCATTTTCACCAATGATACGTAACGTGTTTCATTGACTGAAATGATGCATTTCTGAGGCAGTCCTTTATTATAATTCCAGCTGTGAATCACTGCTCTAGATTTCCCCTAGCACAACTGAGATCAGAGGCCCTTCCACCCAATGTGTCACTATCAGAATGATGAAAATCAATCAATGATTCCAATTTGTGATTATTTGCGTATCTACAGGAGTAGCGTGTATTGATTCCCAATCTCTACATTGCCCTTTATGCTGGCAGCCATATAATGAAGAAAAACAATACAAAAAAGGAGATAAAATAAATGAACTCCTGTATAGTCTATGGTGTTCTAACTGAATTAAAGCAGTGGTGAGTGTGTTGAACTCCAGCCTTACCAATTTTATGTTCATTTTGTTTAGTATCACGAAATAGAGATAATGATAAATTGTAAAATAATTATGCATTAATACATCATCTGAAAATTAAAAAGCCCCCAAGTTTCTTGGTCTGGTGCCATAATAAGTGCAGTGTGAGTGACTTATTCAAGGAAGAAGGAAAGCTACAATCTGGGGAGACTACACAAGGGAGCTAAACAGCATATGCTCACAAACAACAAAGGAAGAAAATATTTTTTTCTTCTTCTTCATTTTAGGCTTCTGGGATTAATAAGCAAAGGGGAACTTGAGAACTGAATTTTTTTATGTTAAAAGGCTCATTTGCAAAAAGACAAAGTAAATGGAAGAAAAATAATTTATGCAGTGAACTGCTAATCCAGCTGTTTTGCTTCTGGGCTTAATTGGATTTACCTAGAATTGATACTTGGTGTCAGCATGTGTTATATCATCAGCACAAGCAATAGTTACCAAACATAAAGAATCCTTTCTAAGGCAAAATATTAATTTATTTGACTCATACTTATTGTAATCACTTTTTATTCACGTATGTTACTACTTAGTATTTCCGCTTGATGCCGTCTCATATATATGATCCAGTCTTAGTTATTCTATCTTAATATCTGAAGCAGTTCAGCAATGTAGAAGACTCACAGCTGAATAAAATGGGCTAGGAAATGGTTATTCATCTCTTGTTCTGCCTTCCAGGCAGCTATGCTGGCTATAAAAAGGTGTGCATTGTGCCTAATGGTAGGTGGGTGACATCTGAATTCTCGAGCAAGACATATACTGTAGTGTACAGTACCTTCAGCAACAAGAACTGTACTGGTTCCGTCTGGAAACGTGGAGTTATCCTCAGTGCCTGAGTGAGATTTGTCAGCTAAGAAACCCTGCTTACATATGAATGTGAACCCAAACCTATTCAGCAAAGCAGGGAAATTGTATTCTTTCTGCAGTACAGGGGAAATAGGGTGGGATGTATTTTGTTAAGGGCATGCGTCACAGACTCATCAGAATACGGCCAAATAACTGCATTAGCTGATAAATATGGTATTTTTCTCCATGGTGAGATAATAGTGATCCGTCGTTCATTATATAGAGGTATTCAGCAGATACTTAGACTCTCTCTTGACCTGCAAGGTTTTGGTGATCTGTTCGCTTTCCTCATTTGTGGTGATTGGTTTCCGCAGTAGCAGTTTGTTCTGGCTGTCTGCTCTGGTGACAGAAAATCTTGAAAAGCCAAATAATTAATGCAGCAAGTGATGAATAGCGCAACATGAATAGTGCATGTTCTTGTTCATGAAGGGATATCCCTATTTGCCTGTGAGTGCAATGGGACCCATTTCTCCCACCCCCCCCAAACATTATTAAAATAAATTGTCAGAGGTGACCTTCCATTTCAGGGTGGTGGGTGAGGACGCGGCCTCTGTACCTTCATGGCAATATATGGTGGGCATACGGTCCACACCCCTCAGCACAGGGGTTGATCTTAGCTCAGCAGAGAACAAGAAAGGAGGCGATTGTGGCTGAGCATTTGCAAGCAGGGTCTCGGCTGCATTTGGCCAGCTGTGCTCATGAACCCAGCCATAAATCTGAATTGATGCTATGTCTCGGCAAAGGAGACCACCGGCTTACTCTCCACCCTCTTCTAGTACTCGCAGGCCATGCTGTCCACCTCTGCTCTCATTTTTTTGTGTGGCAGATGGGAGAGTGATTGGGGACTCTGTAGTCCAACGACTGCAAAGCTCCAGGGGCCTGCAGCCCTTCCCCAGAGCGTGCACAGAGACCAAAATCTCTGCCCTGTGTCCTTGCAGCTCAGCTGGCGAGGCATCGCCATGCACCATGGCCGGAGCTCCCTCCACTCTGGGAAGCAGTGAGAAAGCTGTTCCTTTAGCGATGTGCAACAAACTGGGTCTCTTCCAAGCCTCCCGATGAGACACTTACTGCAACACGGGCAGCATTATCTGAGCTGACGTTGTTTAGATGAGTTTGAATTAAATGCAATCAAGATCATTCCAAAAGCAGTAAGAGGTTATTGTCACGAGATTATGTTGTGAGCTGGCAAACAGGAAAACCCAGAAGGCCCATCTTTTAAAATTTCTATTACCAAAAGACAAACAAGTAGAGCTGCCACTCCTTATTAAGCACTATAGGTAGATCTGGCGCTTCACCAGCTGTGCGATGAAGGAAGCATTTAGATGCTTGCTGCAGCTGTGGCTGCTGCTAATAGACCTTTGGCCACTGTCCCCCCTCTAAAGAAAAGGGGCAGGGTATGTGTTTGGGAGTTGGAAGTCAAACAGGGGAGGATGAATTTCTTAAAGCAACCCTTGCCTCTGGGCATTCTCCAGAAGTGTCTCATCTTTGACCTCTGCAGAGGTTTCTCTAGGAGGTAAATTTTAACTTCATTTAGAGTCTTATTTTGCTTATAATGCAATTCATTGTTAATGCAGCTCTACTGATTTCAACATCTTCCCGTTGAATGACCTGCAGATGGGAGAGATGTTTAGTAACTTGGTCTGTTGATGCTTATGCTCAAGGCGTGATTATTCTGTCATGGAGTGCTAGGCAAGTGCCACCCTCTGAAGTCAATATTGTATATAAAGATGAGAAACACTTGCAAAAGTAAGTGACCGGAGGGAGTCAAAGTGGGAGAGGCAATAGTTTTCCTGCAGGTAGCTTTGCTCATTGTTAAGATAATAAAGATTTACTGGCACTGAGCTCTTTGGATTGAATAAGAGAATATGAAAACAGTATTTTGCTAGGTACATTGCTGCTGTTTGTCAGGGAGCATAGGGCTGATTTTGTTTTTCTTTCCACTGATGTACTTCTCTTTGATATGGCCGATCCTTATGGATGAGAACTGAACTGGCCCCATCTTTCAGGGCAGGTGTGAAAGAGGGTTGTTCCTCCCGTACCTTTCCTGCTGTGGGAAGTACCTCTGCTGGTGACGTCTCACTGTTGGGAGCTGGTGGCAAGGGAAGGCTGTGGTAAGGGAGGGAGAGTTTCGGAAAATGGACCTGAGCCGCGGTGTCTAAAAGAGGCATCTTTCAGAAATCGTACATACTTTTTTTCTCCTGTCTTTACATCCCAGGCTGTAGATACCAGACAGCTTTGGGGACCCAGATTTTTATTAGCCCTAGAATTACTGCTCTTTATGCTTATGCCTACCTTAATGATTAAATATGTGATTTAATCACAATTTAAGTAAGTCAAATGTCCACTGCTTTTCAATTGCATCTAGTCCTCCAGTGGGCATGGTAAAGACATTTCTGGATCTTTGCAGTACTAAATGAGGACTATTTCTTCCTGAAGATCTGAACAGCTTCCAAACTGGGATTTTTGAAATGGTTATAATTTGTTATAGGTGACAAATACTTCCAATATTTTTATACCTTCAAAGTTATCATCTTTCTGTCAGCTTATATTACCCACAGGTGCAATTCCTGCCTTATCATTAGCAGTAAATGCTAAGGAAGAAGGAGTGATGTGTGCATGTATAATGTTTTTAAAGCTTCAAACGCCTTATTTTTTAGGGACGATAGAACTAAAATGAGATAATTGTAATTACTTGCTTATTTATTTAGCCATTTTGAGAATGCAGGTAGTGGTATGCTTGGGGAATTTCTTGCTTAGGAAAACAGTGCAGATGAAAACAGGGCAACACGACCCACCAAAATGAATACATCCCAGCAACAAAACACAGGAAAGCCTTGTTCAAATGCTGGAGTAGATAACTACTCATGCTGATTATACATCCAAGAAATAGTTGTGGTAGAATCTAGTGCCAGCTTAATATTATAGGCAAAGCTATCATTTATATTCTTGTTTATTGCAGAAAAAACCTGCTTCATTTATTGAACCAACCACGTTGTGAGATAATCAGCCCTGTGGTTTTCCTTGACGTCGCCGTAGAAAGCAGTGTCGACTGCAACTCCATAGATGGCAGCATTTCACAAAGAACTCGAACAGCGCCGTCGTTCCTGCCTGCCTTTTTCCTTTTTTTTTTTTTTAAATTCTTCTCTTCTCTTCTCTTCTCTTCTCTTCTCTTCTCTTCTCTTCTCTTCTCTTCTCTTCTCTTCTCTTCTCTTCTCTTCTCTTCTCTTCTCTTGTTTTTATTTTTTCCTCTCCTTGTCGTCTTCTTTCTTTTCTTCTTCCTTCTTCCTTCTTCCTTCTTCCTTCTTCCTTCTTCCTTCTTCCTTCTTCCTTCTTCCTTCTTCCTTCTTCCTTCTTCCTTCTTCCTTCTTCCTTCTTCCTTCTTTCTTCTTTCAATTTCTTTTTTTCTTTTCTTTCTTCTTTATTTTCTTTCTTCTTTCCCTTTCCCTTCCCAAACTGCTTCCTTAATCTGTTGACAGGATTAAGAATTCCTGTTGTTTTACAGGAACTAAATAAATACTTTTGGTATTTTGGAACCCTCTGAAGTATAACAGAGTGGTTAGAAAATGTTTATACTATGGGAAAGGTATCAAATGGATATTTATAACATTTGAAACATTGCCTCGGATTGGGGTGGACTGGACTCTGAGAGCAGACTGTTTGCATTACCCACTTTCAAAGTATTTTGTCAGATCCTAGTGTGATGGGACTAGACTTCAAGAGAACAATTTTGTATGTTTGTACATTGGGGTTTGGTTGTTTTTTTGGGTTTTGGTGTGGGTTTTTTTTGGTTTGGTTTTTTTTTTTGTTTTTTTTTTTTTTTTAATAGAGCAAGTGCCTATTTGCAAGGGAAGAGAGTATCTCAAAATAGAGTAGAAAAATATCAAAAGGACAAAGACTCCACTAAATCGACCCATGTGAATTATTCCAAGTCCTGTAATAGTTCTACTTTATTAATATATCATAAAAGACCTGCATTGTTTCACGACAAAAATCTTAAAATTCTGGTTACATATGAGAATACCCTTTCATTCTCCAAAGATTTGTTCTGAGGGAGTTGTAAATTTTCCCCCAAATTAACTTTTAGACTGAAGTATTTCTTCCTATTCTCAGTATTTTCTTTGCATTTCTTTGAACCTGAAAAGAGAAAAATGAACCTATTTCTGATTTACATTTCTTTGAACCTGAAAAGAGAAAAATGAACCTATTTCTGAGTTACACATGCATGAAGAAGATGATATTTAAGAAGTAAAAATATTGTTCAGTCATAATTGAATATTGGAATTATAAACTGAACAATTTTATCACATAGTTCTCCAAGAAGACATCATGTTTTCGTCAGATGGAAAAAGTAGTTGAGACAGCAAAATGTGGAATGTAGAATATATGCAGCTGGTATAAAATATATAGTTCTTCGGTGACATAAGCATTTGACAAATGCAACTATTCAGTTGTTTTTACAGAGGATTTCAGCTGATGTGAACAAATGTTTCAGTATCTGGCTATTTGCCCACAATTTGGTTGGGTTTGGAGTCTGGATGGTTGTATTTATACTAATCCCTGTGGATTGTACTGAATTCTTCAAACCATAGGAATTCAATCTAAGTATGTAAGACGAATGTGGCCATCTTTCCATTCAGTCTTGGTTTCTCAGTGTAATATTTTGCATCCTCTGTTGGCAAAAACCATGAGAAATTCAGGTGGAGTATTAAATATGTGTGAAGTGGTTGCTTCTGAAGTAGCTGGGTATTTCTGAGTTTGTTTAATCTGAAAGGCACCATTTAACTGGGAAGGCTTTTTTGATCAGCAAGAATTTAGACGTGTTCCATGTAATTCTTCCCTAAAAATTGGTTATCACTGTATTTTCAAGTGTTGACATAGCTGTCTCTCTCTTGCCATCTTGATAAATAGTAAATTATTAAAAGTATATTGTAGAATTTTCAGAAGAGCCTATGAGCTCTCTGAGAATAGCTGTGGTTAAGACAATCATTGGGAAGGTGGCAGACCACAGGTAAAATCTCTTATTGCCTTGACGTTTAAACTATATCTTTCATATACTCAGGTATGTGGGAGATTGGTGACTAATCACCAATTTATTAGACTTTTTGATGTGTGTGTGTGTGTCTCTTGTCTAATAGCCTATTGTGGACATGCAAAACCTTTGTAATAAAAGTGCGAGATTTGACTAAATAATTTGTTACCAGCTATATGCAGAACGCGTGGGTTCAAATCCTAGTTCTGCCACAAATTTCTCATGTAACCTCGGGCAAGACAATTTATCTGCCTAAAAATTAGGCATCTAATCTCAGCTAGTCATCTAGGCTCCCTCTATAGTCAATGGTGAGAGATAGGCACCTCCAGAAGGCAGCTCATACCTCCTATTTTAGACCCCTATCTTTGAAGAAGATGAATCACCCCCTGTAGGTGCCTGTATCTGCAGCCATTGATACTGAGGGAGCCTGCATGTCTAGTCTAAACTAGCTGCTTAACTATTAAGTAGCTAAATAAAGGTAAAAAGCATTTCACTATGGGTATTTTTGTGCCTCGTTTGCCTGCGTGCACTGAGAAGAATTCAGCCCATGTGTGAGGGACGCTAATGCAGACACACATGTGCAAGACGGTTGTGGGTGGTTTGCAAAACTTGATTTGTCAACATCACAAGCTTTTCAGTCTTAGCATGTAGGAACCAACTGGATAATTTGGTCTTCAGATACCAAAGTATATCCCCCCAAGTGGAGGCACCCTCACTTTCCGTTAGCCCTATGGATAAAGATATAGAGGAGAAGGAAACATAGACGTGTATTTAATCTAAAATGTTCTTGTTGGCTGGGAATGGGTTTAAAGAAATCAGTGATCTACACAGATTCCATATCTTTGAACTAGATGTTACGTTACACTAAATATGAGCACTGACGTTTGTGTTCAACTCTTTTCTGCAAACAATCCTGAATCATTTAATTCTGCTTCTGCAAGAAGGATAGGAGTGTGAAAAAAAAAAGGAAGGTCTATGTTGGTCTATGAAGTTTTTATTTTATCCTGCAGTTTTATATTTATTAGCTATCTCAGGAGGGTTTTCTCACCTTCTCAATATTAGTCATCACTTTTAGACTCTAGTATGTCAGTCAATGAGTACAATGGCATAGCTGCCCAACAGCAGCTATAATCTGATTATAAACCCAATGTTTTCTGTTAATTCCTTAACCATCATTAGGGGAAAAAAGCCATTGATTTGGCAGTACTGTGAATACGTGAAGACCAACCTGATACTTTGAATTTGGTGGGATCTCACAAACCAGTACCTGACTAGACCCATGATGTCCTGAGTCACAGTTTGGAGTGTCCTGCACTGTAAAACAAGTGTGTGGAGCAACTGTAAGAGACCAACTGCTGATGGCTCTGAGGCAGTTACATTCAGTGGGAAGGGATGTGTTTGTTAGTGCAAGAGGAGCAATAAGCTATATAGTCTCATGCTGCAGTCTAGTACTGTAGTCTGAGGCTACCCTATGTAATAATCAGAAAGGCAACATTACCATTAGGTTTGAAGATGATTGCTGGGAGAGACACAGACATTTATTCCTCTTCTTGTCCATATGCATGAGATGGGTAGAGTGCCTTGGGTGGGGGATCGGTGAGCAAAATAGAACAATGGAGGGAACGCTTTTCTCTTTTTGAGTTTCCTTGGGACTGCTGTGTCTCCATGCCGCTGCAGCTAAATCTCTCTTACTGGATATAGGGGATCGGCGAAGTGGGTACTTTTGTGTGCATTTGAAAATACATGCAGTATGGACAGAGAAGAACATATATCAAATTGGGATTAGATATGGTTGAAAATGGTCTTTCTCATAAACGTGGTATCACTTTTATCTGCAGTATGATTTTCGAATAAAGGATACAGAAGCATGGAGAACTTTTCCATATTCATTCATTTCATTAATCTCTGAAATGGACAGTTAAAAAGGGCATGAAGCAGAAGCACTGGCTTAGATGCTGAAATATATATTTATTTTCAAAAAGAAAGATGTAGCCAAATCACTTATACTTTGAAATCAGGCCTAAGGTGTCTAATAAAAACACTTGGTTTCTCAACTTTTAGACAGAGAACTTTGATCACATGTTTGACAATGAAGATTATTCTGTGGCGGTAAAGAACAATTTGCTGATTTAAGCATATTCATTTTTTCTCATACCATTAAGTGAAAGCTTATGTTCATGAAGAGTCAGTTTCTAGGTGTCCTTTGCCTGTCTCTGCCTTTCTTCATCTGCAGTAGAACAATGGAAAAAAGGAGAAAAGAATAAGAAAAGGTGGTATACAGACTGAACTAAAGGAAACCAATTTCTTTATTTCCTTAGAAAACAAGGCTGCTGTTTCAGATGACATTTTTGCTTTTGACAAAATTGTCAAAAGAGATTTAACTCCTCTGTTTCCAGATCACACGATTTCTGTGGAAGAGTGCCCAGCAAAGGAATTCCTCTGACTATTATTAAAGACAGATCGGATTTAGCAAACTCTGTGTTATTTTGAGATAAGAAAATTGCACAGACATAAACAACTTGACATTTTACTTCCTCTTTACACTCTGCCTAAGATGGAAACCACATGAGTGTAGGCATATTGGTTTGGAAATATGAAACATGACAAATCTTTGTTTTGCTTTGTTTTCAAACTTGAAACCGAAGAAATTGTACGCTTCCCAGTGTATTACACAGTCAGGTTTCCCTGGGTAACCTATGATTCTTCAGAACCTATTTTAGTGTTTTAGGAAACTGTTAAGCCAGGCTAGTAATTGTTTATTAGTCCTCAGTGTACAGTTCAAGCCAAATAATTACAAACATACCCATTCTTATATCATCTTAAAACTACTGATTCTGGAGGGAACCTGTTTCCTCTTAAAGGAAAAGGCATGTTTTCTTATTGAATGGGACAGTGAGTGATAGAAAGGGTGGCCCCGTCACAGTCAGGGGCAGGTTTGTCCTCGACTTAGTGGGACGCACTTCCACCCACCTGGCTGTTTTATCCACTTCTGTACTATGCGAGTGCACTGCAGTGCTTGCGGGAAGCAGGGTGTCAGGGCAGCGCACACCGAGTGTCCCAGTCCCAATGTGTGCTCTGTTTTCCCTTTTGAAGTCATATTTTGAAGGATAAGAAGAAGGAAATTATGATGGAAGGATTAAAAAAAAATCTACCGTTGAAGCGCATTTGTTTTTATGAGTTCGCATTCTAACTTTAACCTTTACTCTCCGTCAGCTGATTTTTGCACAATTAAAACAAGCTACTTGCTATTCCCTTGGCAGGATTTTTTTGCAGAGTAAAACATTTTTTGGAAACTAATCAGTGAGTTAGATATTATTTCATTATATGCTGTTTATCTGGAAAAAATATGTGTACGCTATATTTTGGGAAAGTTCCTAACTGTTCTTTAATTTGTTATTACTTGGTATGCTGCTCTGCGGTTGTAAGAAATAATGAAGGACTTTCTGTGCTTGTGTTATCAAGGGCTCTGCTTATTTCCAAAAGGAGCTAAATAGTTTCTGAAGAACTAGAAAAGCACTGCGAATGAGCTAGACTTCTGACCTGAAAACGCATCAGATGATATCTCAGCTTGGATTGTAGTGCCACGATGGGTAAAACTCAGGGACTTGTACTACAGACCATCTCTGAAGTTGGCCTTTGGGGTCACTTTAAAGCTGACATAACCCATATGCTTTCCCAAATTCAGTACACCAAGCCCCTATGTTTTTCATCTAGTGTTCCCTGTTTCTGATATTAGTCCTTTTGTATTTTTTCCCACGTATGAAAAACTGAGATAAGTTAATTCCCAGCCAGAGGATGGATTAATTAATATTCAGATTGCATTTTGCAAACAGTAAATATAACATCATGGAAAACTATGGATAAATATAATTTAAGATTCTGAAAAACATCCCCATGATACGGAAAACTATGTCCTCTTTAAAAACAGGTATGCTGATACTATGGAGGCACACTGATGGAAACTGTATTAACAAGACATATAGGAACCAAACTCACCTAAAACTACTGTATTTTGCATAATGTAGAATTTAACTTTCTGAATAACTTAAGATGATCTTTCTAAGGTCAGAATAATTAATGTCTTGGATGAAGTGGGAAGAACTAGTGTTTGTAGGGGGTGTTACCAGCCATGATAATATTGCCAGAAAAGAATGCGGCAGGTGAAATCACAAAGATATTGATGGAAAATAGATTTCAGGTAATCCACAGGGTCTTTTTGAGAAATGTGAAAATGCAATTATTTTGGCTTTTTGAATATTTAAAATATAATTATTTTTTTATCATCTTTATTATCCATATCACAATGAATCTTCATCTTTTGTAGTAGCTAATCATTATGTTATAAAGAGAAGATGAAAGAACTTACTCTATATTAAAAACTGTCTGGAAATGTCCAACGATATGACTTTCTGATGGATGATCCACTGTCTTGCAAACTTGAAATTTCATTTAGGAAAATTTCAGGAAAATTTTCTTATGCCAGAGTATTTTTCATCCGAGCATTTTCATTTTAATTGTAACATTTGACCTGCATTAATTGAAGCATTAAGCGACAATCTTGTTAGGAATTCTAGGTCTACAGTCTGTCCTGTAAACTTGTTATTGGAATTGCCCTACTCTTCCTATAGTTCCATGATGATTCTTTTTGACTTAATTTAGTCATTTGTCATGAGTGTCACAACTCTCTGAATGCCATAGGGCACATATAGCCTGACCAGGTAAGCCAGGTCTATAGGAGAGAGTGATTATGTCATACATTGAACTCTGACTGCCATGAGATAATCTAGAAAAATGCTATATGCAGTTTAGTAACATAATTGACCACCAGTGAAGGCACTTCAGATTGATTCATTAAAGTACTTGAAATATTTGGGTATAAGAAATGATGAAATGATTGCTTTAAGTTAAAAAGAAGTATTTAAATGAATGGTACTGCTCTTTCCAAATCTTTTTTGCTTGATTTATATTCTGTGGTTTGCAATTCTAAATTTCTGAAAGGTTGACACTTCTATCTAAAATAAGAAGAAAGATGCAGAAATGGCAGAGTTTCTTCACACTGGAAATTATGTATTTTGCACACCTCCCCTGATAAAATATATGTAGTCCTCTGCATATTGCTTTACTTAATGTAAGCATTCCTTACTGGTCCCTGTGTCAATTGACTCAGTTTGCCAAAGTGCCAGGCCTCCAGATTGTTGAGTTCAACTCTGACATCTACGTAAATTGCTAAAAGTGGAATAGAGGCTTAGTTGCATATAACTGGGGAGGGTGGTCTTTTCATTCCTGGTTGTCTGCACGCTTCACTGTTTTGTATTAGGTTGTCACTGGAGAAAGGGACTGGACTGCAGGTCTCAGCTATGCCAACTGAATGCCTTCCTCACTAAAATATATCCTTTGTAGATCCAGCCCAATGGCTTCCATTTGTTTCTTCATCTGCTACGCAGGGTAATAATGGTTTCCTTTTCATGTCATTGCTCCAAAGCTACATTTAGTGTCTTAGTGTTCAAACCCATATGATTGCAATCCATAGTATAAAACAATAGAACAATCCATTTTTTTGGTAATCAAGACATCTCATGTTTCTAAGTGTTGTAATGCAGGGTGTTAAGCAAACGCTGACTGTGTTAGCAAACCCAGATATGTGAGCATGCATGAGCTATCTGCTACAATACACACAGCAGACACAAGACCCAATCCTTTTTTCCCATTAAAAAAAGAAGAATTTTGCCATGGACTTTAATGGGAACAGGGTCTTTCTTCCTGGTGCTGCGTGAAGAGTGGGAGAAGTCTTTTAGTGGTAATGGACCAAGACACAATGAATTAATTATAGAAGAAATCACTGCTGGGCCTAGTTAGTATCTCCTGCATCCCAACCATGTGCTCTCAAGAGAAAGAGACACACAAACTCGCATGTTAATCATTTATTGTGTCTGATGGCAAAAGCAAAGTGGAAAGTAATGGCAATACTGTATTTCGTTTCTTCCAGATCTACATTTTATTTCCTTTGCTGTAAAGTTTCTATGTATGCTGATCAGCCATGTTTCCCTCATTTTCTGCCATCCTTTACTAAGTTAGTAGACAAATTCCACTGTTTTAACCACTACGTGAAGCTGACCAATTGATTTTATTTAAATACATCATGCAACTTATCATACTATTCTGGAAGCCTGGCTTTTCCTGTGCATTCCAATGGTGATCTCCATTTCCTCTGCTCTAATCAACACCATCAGCACAGGAAAAAAAATCTGCTTCCTATTTGATTTTAAAGACTCCTATATTTTTTTATCTCTAAGACACTTTGAAAAAGTTTTTTAATGCCTAGCCATCAAACAAACCCTTGGTTCTGTGGATGATCCTTTTCACAGAACTAGTTCCCAGTGCCTTCAGTTTTGCTCAGAGATGGGAATAAGTGTGAAGAGGGGAAAATTGTTCCATCAGCAAGAGTGAGATTGGACCCAAGGGTAAAGGTTGCTCATCTGGTGCAGCGTGTCAGGATTAAAGCCTCCCTGTGTCTTTCAATCAGGTTTTAGAGTATCTTTCCAGTTTTTCCTAATAAGCAGCCTTCTCAGCATTCATTTTCTTGAGACTTGATCTCTGGACTTTGTTATCCTGAATCTGAGTCCTTTTTATCTGGGGAGGTGGTCCTTTGAAGTGCCCAACCCTCGGTAGCTGACTAAAGGATGACTGGCAACTCTTAGGGGCCGTGGCTTTTTAGAAAGGTGTTCTTTCTAAAGATAGAAAGATATTCCACTAGAAATACCTGCCTAAATAGAGGTTACTTATGTGGGTAGTGTGAACTGGCCCTTCCTTATTTTTTTGTCATGAAGTGCACTTGATCTTATTCAATTGCCTGGTGTACTGTGGTAGAATTGAAATAGAATAGAGTGTCATATTGCAGAACCGTAGCAAGTTATTATGGTCACGGTCTCTCCTCTGACTATTTGCAAATTAGCATTTTACTAACAGGGGAAGCATATGCTAGATTAAAACAGGGAGGGTTTTTTTTTCTTTTTTTCTTTTTTTTTTTTTTTTTAAGAAAGACAGAAATGGCAAAAATTATGCTCTTCAATTTCGTTGTGAAATATCTCTCCTTTTCAGGGAAATATGTTTTCTGGATGGATTGCCACCTGCAGAGTATACTATACATCTTTGTTAAATTATTTTCTGTCTCTGCAGAAATAGCAGTTTAGTTTTGTAGTATTTTTTAAACAAAATGACTGAGCATTTAGCACAATTATGTTCAGCACTATAATCTTTTTTTTTTTCTTCTTTTGTCGAGCCATCCTTTAACAGGGAATAAAAAATGAGACACACTGTAAGCTATTTTGCATAAATGAATAATTATGATTGCCACATATTGCCAATTGTAATTAGAGATAATAATGCTAGGTTTTGGAGCTCTTACTCATGCATTGCTTTTCCAAGCAAAACAGAACTTTTGCAACATTCATCCAGTTCTGTGGACAGATTGGTTTTTCTCCTCTCAACAAGGACACACACATGTGCTTTCCCCCCCCACCCCCCACTTTTTTTTTAAAAAAATGATAGCTTTAATTAGTTGAAGGTAAATAAGTAAATAAAAGACACGCTATAAATAGTAGGCTCTTAGCAAAATTAGAGGCACATTAAAGATAACACACTTTTGGGACTTGCAGATCAGTTAGCAAGTCGTCTGAGCATTAGAGGGAAATTGGCAGCTGCTTACAGTTAGCAACCAAAAATGCTGTAGGTAGTGTATGCATGTGCAGATCATTTAAGGGCTCAGTTTACCTTATTTACATTCCAGCACCTCTGGGATTTGAGGAAGGGTTGCCTTTTTTTTTTTTTTGGTGGGGAGAGGAGGTTGATTCCTGAAAACTGCTGAGGTAAAAAACAATGTCAGGCATCCGATCTCACAAAGCAAGTTGCTCACTGCTGCAGTGGTAAAACCTGCAGTTTATACGGTTCTCGGATACTGTGCATCCACATTGACATGAGAACTTGGCATGGCGCTAGACTAAGAAACAATGCTGTTTAATCAGGTGTGGAGTGCTGGCTTATTACTTTTGCCAGCAGCTTTGTTTTACTTGGACTGCATAGCCTTGTAAGAATTCAAAGCCATTGCAATATTGCTGAAGAAGCTTTCTGAGATGTGTAACTAACCATAATGCTGTATCTCCAGGGTACTGAATGAATGCAGCAAACAAACTGTACTTTGCAACTGTCTCATTTTCCTAGGAAAAATGGACCAACTTCTGGAATTGTTGTTCAGCTCCCAGTCTCAGTGGGAGTTCTGTCTGAGCACAGGCAGGCTAAAGCCTAAACAATGAGCATTAAATTTGGCCCCTTCATCTCAGGGTCTCACAATTCTTTTGGAAATGTTAACAAATTAAGGTTCACAACCCCCACCCTGTAAAATAACACTGTTCCTCTTTTACAGATGGGCAAAGAGGATCATGAATCAGCGACACCAACAAGAGCTAGAGATCAGAAATCTGACTCTAGAGCAGGCTGCTCCATTGTCTTTATTGATTATTTTTCATAGCTCTGTTAGATCCCCAGTCTCTCATTATGCTTCTCAAGAGTTTTCATAACTAGAGTTAGGGGTGTTTGGACATGATTTTCCACATGGATTATTCAATGCATTTTCCTCATTCTGCATATCCCGACTTGACTTTGTCACTTAAACCCTAATTGGAAGGGTGCTGCAGCCATTACAGGTTACAAATCCTGCTGTTTTGCCTACCACGGAATGATTTAAATGTGAACATAATCACTGTTCCTTGCCCTGCAGAAGCTTTCGTGTGGCGGCACATCTCACAATTAGGCCACACCTAGCTGAAATCTCCCAAAGGAGTGCTGTAGAAACCATTATCCTCTTTAGGGATTGGTAACCTGGCATAGATAAAAGTAGGGGAAAAAAGAGACCAATACTCTCTTAATATGTGCACTGAGGTTTTTTTATGGGATTTTAAAATGATTAGACTGTTGTTGCTGGTTTCTTTCCTAGGCAGGAGGTGTATCAAAATGTTCTCCAGGTAGTTTGTCCTTATAAATCACGTAGCTTAATTTTCTTCTCTTAGAGCAGAATCTCTAAGATACTTTGATATAGTAGACGACACTTTAACAGTGTTTTACAAGCATATGCATTACCAGTTTCTTCCCATTCGAGATCTCTCAGCAAGGTTGTGGTAACAGCAGCCAATGCTTTTGTAGAAAGTGGTATTAGAAAAATACCTTTTGTATCTGACTTGCTTTAATATGACGTGTTTACTACCTACATGAATTCCTAGTTGCTCTTTCTATTTCCTTCCTGTCAGCTGTTCTCCATTCCCTACTCCCTCATCATCATCATCTTCTTTCCCGGGCATGCATTTCCTGAAACCTCATTCCCTTCTTTTTATCTTAACTGAATATTCTGTATCATTCCTTTCTTTTGCTTACTCCTTTGTAAGGAGATTCACAGCATGGTCATCTTCTTTCACTTGATTCTCTCCAGGGACCTTCTCAAGATTGCAAGTTTGCTGATTTTCTCAGTGCAAGAACTCACAATCTTGTGCCTATTCTCTATTTGCAAAGCTGTTAACTGTTGTCTGGTCTCTGATCACGTGATGATTCAACAGCTTTCTCTCTCTTTCTTCCCCCCTTGGACAAATAGACTTCTGTGCTGCTACATCCTTTCAGATAATGCTGCAAGTATCAATTTTTATATCCCTTTAATTAAACCGTAGCACCCCTTCCAGTTGCATTGCTTGAACAGGTATGTTCACTTTCAGGGTTTCTTAGCTTATGTTCCACTGCTTTTATGTTAGTTTTCAAACTGTTCCTGTGGTCTCTCTTATTCTGCCCTTCATTCATAGGAGGAATTCAACAGAAACGTTCAGGGCCACTCTGTTGCCTACCTCTCAAAGCCTCCTTTAAAATTCTCCTTGCCGTTCTAAATTTCCCCAGATTTTACAGACTTAAGTCTATTGTTCACTGCTTATCCCTCTCATCAATATTTTCTCCTTGTTTCCTTTTATTCCCTGGATATCCATTTGTTATCCATTAATAACTTTATATTGTAGTTGTAATCTCTTGCAGCACTAACCATCATAATCTTTGTATGGTGCTGATTGCCATGGAGATCTCAGTCTGGGACTAGTTCTCTTAAGAGCTGTGGTAACATGTAAAAAGTTAATGCCACTTCAGTCTGTTGTCCTGTGCCCCACTTCTCATGATCTGGAACCAAACATCTGGATATCCCATCTATCCTGAAACCGCAAAGTTACAGAATTTGCTCGATCACTCTTTACTCCTCACATGCAGCATGACAAAACCATGCAAAGGTGTCTGAATAAACTCCAGTCTTAATGAGTCAAGCTAACACTTTTTCTTGTAACGTTATGCAAAGATCCCTAGCAAATAATTCCCAATGAGACTGAGGACTGTACGGTGTGAGGAACAGGGTGAAGGGAACGGGGCCACTGCAGCGATTACAGGTTCCTTTCATTTGTTTTAGGCCACTCTGTGCTGCCAAGTTCATGTATATTCAAGCTGAGCATACAAGGTCAGTTAGATTAATTGCTTTCTGTATATATATTCAAGGATGGACGTACAGTCAGAAAAGGGGAGAATGCGTCAAATGGGGTGTTCACCAGTGCCGATTATTTTAGGGAATTTTCAAAAGGAAAACTGAACCAGGAATGACAGCAGATTACAATGATGCTGCGAGTAGGGCAGTTTGATTTTTTAGTTTGTTGGATCAATGGAGGAAAGAGGGAAAAATAATTTGGGTCAGCACAAAGGAAAAAAATGTCTTACTTTCCTCACCCAAACAAAAGATAACTCAGTTTAATGACATCTTTCACATGATGGATCACAGAATGGTTGCAGTTGGGAGGGACCTCTGGAGTTCATCCAGTCTAGGCCCCCTACTCAAGCAGGGTCCCCTATAGCAAGGTGCCCAGGACCATGTCCAGACAGCTTTTGAATATCTCCAAGGATGGAAACCCTACCACCTCTTTGGGCAACCCGTGCCAGTGGTTGGTCACCCTCACAGTAAAAAAGTGTTTCCTGATGTACAGAGGGAATCTCCTGTGTTTCAGTTTGTGCCCGTTGCCTCTGGTCCTGTCACTGGGTACCACTGGAAAGAGCCTGGCTACCTCTTCCTTACACCCTCCCTTCAAGTATCTGTATACATTAATAAGATCCTCCTGAGACTTCTCTTCATTAGGCAGAACAGTCCCAGCTATCTCAGCCTTTCCTCATAGCAGACATGCTCCAGTCCCTTCATCATCTTAGTGGCTCTTTGCTGGACTCTCTATGGTGGCTCCATATCTCTCTTGTCCTGGAATTGTTGTGAAATACTTAGCCCTTCTCCTTTAAAAAAAAAAAATTCAGATTAAACCACCTGACTACCTCATCACAAATATGTAAATAGCTTTTATCAACTCAAATAATTTTCCAAGGCCAAAATATTGACCCTTTTTTTAGTGCAAATTACATCAATGGATTTTTTTTGGTTTTTTTACAGACCGCAGATTTCACAGGTCAGCCTTTCTGTGCTATATTGGTGCAATCCCTAGATAACTTCAATAAATTAATACAATCACTCCTGGTTTACAAAGGTGCAACTCTACTGAGATTTTTAAATTGATCATAATATCATGTAAATAGGCTGGATTTCTCCTTATCTGGCATTTAATCTAAGCTTTCATACTAATTTATTATATATTATATTATATTATATTATATTATATTATATTATTCTTGGTGTTATTCATGAATTTGAGGCTCCTAGTATTTATAACACTAACAATTATTACTGATTATTGTCATTGTTTGCAGAAAAGGTATTAGGATTTTGCAAAGCATAGAAAATGCAAGTACACACCATAGTGAGAGAAAAAAAAACTTTTGCCTGCTAACATTAGTGCATCTTTTAATTAAAATATATACTCCATCCTCAGTTTCTGGCTGCCTTGATAAACATACGAGTAAGAGATAATGTTTGATGGGAAGCTCATGTTTGCCTTTATTCTTGTCTTCTTAAATTAAATTTAAAAATCTCTCCAAAAAATATGAATTCAGTATCCTCCTTTTTCTTATTTTCTGGTTAACTACGTTTTTTTGCCTGCAATAACAAAGCCATGAAAAAAGGCAGCAATCCCCTTGCTCATGTGATATAATTCCACACTCTGAGTGTGAATACTGGCAGATCAGCAGAACGAGCCATCTGCAAGCTATAAGCTGTGTCTTTGCATGAGTAGATTTAGGATGAAAAAAAAATTGTCTGACCTGGAAGCCAAACGTTACTTGGCATCTTTACTAGAGATCCCTGCGAAGCCAGCCACTGCTTGTGCTGAATTTGTGTCCTTTCTAAAATATATGTCCCTCCCTCTTGCCATCATATTTTGTAGTACACGTACGTGAGCGCACACACAGAAATGCACACACACAGGGCTGCACCACGGGCCACCTCGGAGATGCTGTACTGCAGTTTAATGAATATCAGACTTCATAGTTAGTCTCCGTTGGATTGCCGTGCTGGTGAATAATGAATATCATACTGCAGGGTTAATCCCAAGTGGCTAGTTTTCTGGTTTTAACAGGCTGGGTGTTAGTCCTGAAATGCTTGTAAATGTCTACAGTTCATGCATTGTGCAGTGTAGGAACATGCACCTCTAAATCCTCACCTTACTCAGGCCGGTAAGTCCCAGTGAAGTCAATGGATGTAGCGCAAGATGGATCTGTTCCTACAGTATTCCCCCCTCCTGGCTATTATCTCCCAAACTGCTGAAGTCCCGCCTCAAATAGAAGAGTTATGCACGCTGCCAGTTTTTCCTTTTCACGAGTTGCTGTCTCCCTTCTAAGCTTGATCCGCTGGCTCTGACATCCTAGTCCTCTGAATTATAGCTTGCGCCTTCAACTAATGAAGTCGTTGGCAAAATTCCCATTGACTTCATTCAGAGAATGATCCAGCTGAACAGCGCTGACTCCTGAGAGCTCCTGAGCCCTTGCGGAATAAATGTGAGTTGCAGAGCCACAGGATTTGCAAAGATTTGGCCCTAGATTATAGAACATTTGGGGCAGGTGGAGTCTATCTTTTCAAATAGGTTGTGAAGTGCTGTTTTCACCTAAAGTACCCTAGAAATGATAAAGTGACAGTAACACTTGTCAGACGACACAAAAAAAACCTGTGGTGGGAGCAGGGAGGATAGAGTAGCCATTTGCTTTTACTGGACTTGAGAAGATGCACGTAGAAAGGAATAAAGCAGTACCTTTAAAAATAAATAATTTTCCCCCCCCTTATTTGTCTTTTTGTCTCCATTCTGTATTTGCCCCCATTGGGAGAATTAGAATCTGATCAGACCTTCTCAGTTCTTCTAGCTAAAAGCTAATGCTTGCATAGGCTACATTTTCTGTGCTCTTATACCTGCTTTAAAAAAGACCTGCTTTGAATTGCATTAAATTTTTTCCCTCCCATTAACTTCAATGGCAGCAAAACCAGATTAAAACAGAAACAAATGAAAAAACTTCTCCAGCATTAGAAGACGTAGAGGTTTATTTAACATGAAATACTTTCTTGCATGATCCTTCTCCTGCAATTACAGTGAGCATTACTGCTGCCCCACTGCTCTTTTAATATAAACTGAAACAAGCTAAAGAGTTTCTCGGGTCTCGGGGCCGTAGGTGATGATATCCTTCTTGCACAACAAAAAGAAAAAGCCAGTGGCTGCCCATGCTATTAAGATGCGATATAGGCACAATAGAGGGAAATATTGGGTATCTAAATATACGAACATATTGGCTGCGGAGAAAAGTCCTACAAAAGGAGATTTCACCATGCCGCAGCAGGAGATAACTGTGAATCTGGGATGGGAAAAGGGTAGCGCTTTGAAGGCTGATACCGGTGGGCTTGGCACCTGCTTGCGTGCGCCTGGGAAATCCTGGCAGTGTTTGGGAAGGCAAAATTTCCCTTCATTATCCTTTTCCCCTCCACACTTTATAGTGACTTAGAGCATTTCCCTTGCAACTGTGTGCACTATTGGCCACCTACAGAATGGGGCCTTTGCTCTGCCCACGCTGGTGTTTGCGCGAGATCTGTCTTTGTGCTCCATGACATTTAAACGACAGAGTGCTGGACTGTGGTCTCTGTTCTACCTGCCCTCTAGAGTCTGGGGCCATGTTTTGAGCAAACTTGCCAATTGTTCTCTTTAGGGAGTGCTACAACAAGAGGCAGCAACAACATTATAAAGCACACGTTGGTCCCAGTATAGCTCTAGCTGCCCAATGCTAAGCGTGCTAACAGCCCCATGTGGGCGCCTTGCTTCCACTCTGCATAATGCCTTACTCGCTTTTTCCCTTCCACAAGGAGTTAAGGATGCAGACGTTTAATGTCAGCAATAACCACGTCCTGCCTTTCAGCAGAGGGCGTTCAAAACAGCAGGCACATTTTCAAAAACAGAAGCTAGAAATCGGATATCCAAGTAGGTACTTAACTATATGCCTACTGCGCTGATTTCCTAAAAGAGTTTAATGTTAGTCCTGAAGTTTGAGGTCAGGTAAGACAGCAGGAGAGGCAGCCACGCTAAGGGTCAAGGGCCCCAGAAGGCAGAAATTTCTGCCCATTCCCTGACTCAATTGGGTCAGGCAGTGCTTACCAAGAATTGAGAAAGCTCATTAAGATGAGGAACTACAGGAGAGATGTTGGCTTTAGAGCAAGGAGAGCTGCAGCATGGGAAAATGGCCCCTGCAGCCCATGTTTTGTGAGAGATGGTTTCTTTTCTTTTCTTCTTTCTTTTTTTTCCTTTTTTTTTTTCCCCTCTCGAATTAATAAAATGAGCCTGAGGGAAGAGCCTGAAAAAGATTTTGGCATAATGTTAGTCCTTCCTGGGTTAGGGAAACAAGCCAATAGCCTTACAGGCAGCTGACTCTTTAATCACATATTTAGTATCTTGGAGAAAAATATTCCGAGGTGGCTAAGTGACCTCTAGAACCGAAATCTATTTCAAATGTAACTCAGAGATTTAGGAACCAGGGCACCCTGCGAAGCCCATCAACTTAGCCTTTCTAAGGGCTCCAAGTTTTAAAAGTGTTTTGGTCCCTAAATGTTTGGGGTTTTTTTAAATTTCTGGTCCTGTGCCATTTTGTAACTCAGATTTTGGCTTCTGCATGACATTGTCATGTTTGAAAATATTAACCTTGATTTTCTATGCCCAAAGCTCCAGCTGGGCTCAGTTGGTTTCACAGGTATTCAGACCCTTTAACGACCTTTCAAAGTACATAACTATGGATCTAAGCAGTTGAATGTAGACTTCTCCGTCCAAGCTTAGGTCAAAGTATGAACATAATGAATGAAAACAAAATACGTTATTTCTCTGCTCAGTGAACTATCTTGAAGCACAAATCCAGACCGGGTCCGCAGAAAATACTATGTTGCCTTCTGCAGCTTATTCTACCATTAATGAGAAGGTCTATCTCAGATTGACAGGGACTACTCAATGGTCCACACACCTCTGAAAATGCTTTAAAGTGCTTCAAGAACACGGGCGATGTGATCGTCAGAAAAACAGGAAAAGCTGGGAACCCAGCTGAGAGTAGAAATACATGTAACCATGTGCTGTAGTTCCTAGCCTGATACCCCTATTACCTGAAATCACTATTCCTTTACAAATCATGCTGTCACAAAAAAAAAAAAAAAGAAAGAAAAATTACTGAATGCAGTTAACCAACTTATCCCAGGGTGAAGTTTGATCTCACAAGAGAAAGTTGGCTGAGACGACACCTAGGAAGTTTGTTCTTGCTGTAGCTCTGGGAGTAGGGGTTGTTGCGAGGCTGTGGGGCGGTGGCAGCAGTTGACTGTTTAATATGATGAAAAAATGGCCACATTTTGACTTTTCTCTTTGTTCAGCTGAATTTAAAAGTCGGAAAAATTGCAAAAGGTAATAGCTTTCATATGTGTTGATGGGACTTAAAACCATGATGCTAATATAACCCTGTATGCCACTTCAAAATACGTCAAGGGCCCTATGTGTAAAAGCCAGCTAAGTTATAGAAAATGTAAAAGGAAAGTCTTTGTAGTCCTTTTAAATCTGGAGCTCAGCAGTTTAAGTTCTTACCTAAGAGAGAAATACAAATCACTCGTACATTGAATTTTGGTTTCTAATTTAAAAATTTTCCTAATTACCAGAAAGTGATAGAAATGAAAACACTTTTTTTTTATTATTAATAAAAACACTGGGAAAAGTGGAAAATTATGTGAAATCTCTGGTAAGAGACCTTGTTGGAGGGTTTCTTTTCAGCAAAAGTAATAAAGTTTTGTGCTAGAGGAATTCTCTGATGAGACAAAAGGAAGTCGAAATGATAATGCACATAGTGCCACCACAGAAATTTGGAGCATGTTTTTTAAAAAGGGAATTTCTCTGGACCTCTTTTATGGCTTCAAAGCCAGGGATCCATTTAATCACAGGAGCAGAAAATCTAATGCACTGGTAGCTGTCTGTTTTTTAGATTTATTTATGTTGCATTTACACTTGAAATTGCTTGAAAGCATGAAAGAGAAAATCGCGTTGCAAAAACCATGCCTTCAGTGACTAGTACCCGTAAGAAAATTAGGCAAGTTCTGACCACAGCTCCAAACTGCTAACGTGTGTGGCAGAGGAGAGGGGAGAAGGAAGCAGACAGGCAGCTACTGATTCAGACAGAGCACAAAATTCCAGCACAATTAAAAAAGAACGGGAGTGGTGGCAGAGAAGAAAGCTAACTGCGCCGGGCGCGTTGAGATGGGGCAATATCAGGTTATCATATTGTAGTTAAGCCAGGAGCAGCTGCTGCCAGCAAAACCAAACCTAGCTTGCTCCTTGGCTGAAAACTTAAATATCAACACCCTTTAATTATGCATAAAAAGATATACAAAGCTAGCAGCTTTAAAGTACTGTTATTAATTGCACCAAATGCTAGTGAAAGATTGAATTATTCATAGTTATAGTTCTCAGGGGTTTCTTGATTAAGGAAAATAAGGAGAATTTGATGTGAATATCTCGTTTCACATAGCTTTCTCTGTTTGCCTAATCCAAGAAACAGGGATATATTTTACATGTCAGATCTGCAGAAAATGCATGTATCTGCTAGTTCCTTAGCAACCTTCTGGGATATGCCTGCATCTACTCCCATAAACCCTGCATATCAGAAACCATCTCCAGTGGGTTTCCAGGGATCAGTGGATTTTGCCACACTAATAATACCATTCATGTGCAGTTAGAGGAAAGAATTTTCTTTACTTACAGGATCATTACTGTGTTTGGGGTTTTTTTGAAATGTGTCTCTAGGAAAAGAATATGCCAACACATTTCATTGAAAGCCCTCTCTGTGAACGAAGAAGGCTGTAAGCTGTACTAGCCATAGATATATTTTTCAATAACTGGAAAAAAATAATGCTCATTCAGAAGTGCCATTGTACTCATCATAGCCCTGGTCCTATTCTTAGTTAGAGGTAGTAGCTGAAATTAGCACAAACTTGTGGAAGGGAAGATTTTAAAAGAACGATGTATCTTCATAGTTTGTGCATTTTCCTCTTCAAAAAGAGAAATCTTTGCATTTCCGTTATCCTTACAGCACATGTGCCTCGGATTTGTCACTGTGATATAATTTGTGAGCAACCTGAACCTTATCAAACAACCCTGTGCTTTTCTGTGCATATGGTAACAGACAGTAGCCAAGGGACGGTTCAGCTGAGTAATTTTTACTCGTGCAAGTAGTGGATACTAGCTGGAGCAGGGAGTAAGGGTCCCTTGCCTGAGACAGACTTTTCAGGATACAAATGAGGCTCAAAATCTTCGCTGCAATCAATCAGGAGTATGTGGGTCTGATCCAGTAGCTCACGTAGCGCATGTGAAAATCTTCGCTGAAAGCAGCTGAAGGGCTTCTGTTCAGCTGCTCCTGCATCTGCGCTTTGTCGGCGGCGGCTCGACGCTGAGTGCATTCTGGTGTTGTTATTTAGTGTGTGCAGTATGCTTTCAGGAACAGGAGCTTCATGACTGTGGATGGAGTTAAGCCTATTTGTGGCAAGTGAAAATGTCGTCTATTAATGTTAATAAACAGCCGGGAAAATCCTGTCTTTTAAAGTCACTGAAGGCTTTATTGTTGCCTTCACAGAGTCAGATTCACACCAAGTACTTTTTTGTTTATTAAGGATGAGAAGAAAACCGTATTTGTGTTCAACTTTGTCTCACAAGCAAAGGGCGAGTCATAGGACTTTAAGTCACATTTGCGTATGTTAAGACCTAGAAAAACAGAGCAAAAATCAGATAGGTCAGATATATAAATACCTGTGTAAATAAATGTAGAGAACTGTCTATAGAGATAGATATAATGTACATATTAAGATATATACTTTATATATATATAATGCATATATAGAGACATAGATATGTGTATACATTTATATAGTTATACAAAACATTTACATAGAAATACATATAACTTCTCTAATTTTTGATCTGTTGAACACTCTAGCTCTCCTTTCACACATATTTATTTGATAAGGGTGTAATTGTATTCTCACTTTCCTTATTGCAAATTAATAGCATACTTAATAGCATGTAAATATAATCTCTAAATGTAAGTAGCTTTTAAATATAATAAAAATTATAGTTTACCTTTCATGTGGTAGTTCCCATACAAAATAAAGAAAGATTTAGTCCGGGGTTGCCTATTTTCTTGACCCAACAGATGATATTTCTGTGGCTAGGATCTTAAGACGTGTGCCTGAGAGGAAAGAAATCTCCTGATGTGGTTTATAAACAAGAGATGACAAAAATTTGCAGCAGAGTTACCATTTCCTTGTATGATGGTGCTGGTGTGGGCATGAAGCTGGATCCCCAGGTAACCTAATCATCGCAGCTCCTGATATCTTTTTTCAATGAGATCTGCAATCCTATTGACCCTATTCTTCACCTGAGCAGTTTCTTGATCACCTTTAGTCTAGCAACTGCTTCAGAGGGTGTATCTTCCTAAAATAAATGAAGTTACAAATAACTGATATAGATAGGCTTGGGCAGCAAAGGACAAATATGAGGCATGCAAGAATTTTCATGAGCTTTGATATGTGGTTTGATTGTGCTCATGGTGGGGGCTGCTCTCCCCCGCAGCATCCTTTTCCTCGCACTGCTGCTGAGAGCTTCTCAGCCAGGTAAGAGTGTCTTTCCATTTAGCTCTGTGCCAGTTGGCCCTACATTGACTTCTTTGGCACGTCTACGCTGTGCAATGGTGTGGTGCAGAGGTGTCGGGATTAAACCTGCCCTGAACTGCTACATCCACACCGTGCATTGCAGTGTCACGAGGAGATGCTCCCTTGAGTCCCATCAACAGTATATTGCAGTAGTGTTATTCCATGACCGAGCTGTCCGCAGTTCTCCAGGGGAGATCTCTTCCCTATATTTTCTGTGATAGATTTGGTCTTTGTTATTTACATGTTTCTTATTTTTGATCACTTCAGCATATAACTCCATTTCAGTTGTGACACAATTAGATCTTGATGAGACATGCTAAATGCCCCAAAAATTTGAAGAAGTCCCAGTTGGAAAGAAGGTAAGAATAACTTTTGAAACACACTTTGGTACTTGTGCCACACACAGAAAATGAGAGCAATTGTAAATTTTTAGATATAGGAACATATGAAGGCCAATCGCATCCTGGGTTGCATCAAAAGAAGCTTGACCAGCAGATCGAGAGAGGTGATTCTCGTCCTCTACTCTGCTCTCATGAGACCCCACCTGGAGTACTGTGTCCAGCTCTGGAGCCCTCAGCACAAGAAGGACATGGACCTGTTGGAGCAGGTCCAGCAGAGGGCCATGAAGATGGTCAGAGGGCTGGAGCTCCTCCCTTATGAAGACAGGCTGAGAGAGCTGGGGTTGTTCAGCCTGGAGAAGAGAAGGCTCAGGGGAGACCTTATAGTGGCCTTTCAGTACCTAAAGGGGGCCTACAGAAAAGCCGGGGAGGGACTGTTTGCAAGAGCATGTAGCGATAGGACGAGGGGCAATGGTTTTAAACCTGAGCAGGGTAGGTTTAGATGAGGCATTAGGAAGAAGTTCTTTACAATGAGGGTGGTGAGACACTGGCACAGGTTGCCCAGAGAGGTGGTGGAGGCCCCATCCCTGGAGACATTCAAGGCCAGGCTTGATGAGGCTCTGAGCAACCTGATCTAGTGGGAGATGTCCCTGCTTACTGCAGGGGGGTTGGACTAGATGACCTTTAGAGGTCCCTTCCAACCCAACACATTCTATCATTCTATGATTTTCTTGCTCAGAGACTACCAAGCATGGCTGAGTCCTGGCCCATGACTCTCTCCAGTCCTACTGTAGAACAAATAGTAGCAACAATAAAAACAACAGTTTATTCCTATGTGTGAATTTACTGATGTTCCGAAATATAATGGTATCAATATACAATGCTTTTCCCAAAGACAAATTCAGGCCAGCTGTTATTCTACTGTTGATATCAATGTACCAGATAAAGGAAATAGCGACTGCGACAATCGCTAGCAAAACCTGAGCTCCATATCAGTACCCAGAAAACCATAAAAGTTAGCCAGAAGTGCACTTGGCAGTCCTAATACTGTTAAGTAGACTGTTTGAATTAGTGTTTCTTCTGATTGCATTTTCACGTTTCTTGCAATGTTGCATTCAGACCAGAAAAGAATCTTATTATGGAATTACTGTTTCTAGCGAGTCACTGGAGCTCATTACCTCCATGGATCATGGGTTTCAGGATAGATACCCTCAGAAGTGGGTTTCAACTAAGTGGGGACATCCTGTGCGCTCTCACGGAAGTCAACCACAGTCTTGTGCTGCCGCATCAGGGGAACTGATACCGGATTGATTGACCAGCTTTGCCCTGAATAGGGATAATCATTTGCTTCTTAAATTTCCATCCAGTGCTTTGGCAAGCAGAAACCTGCACAAGTGCCAAATCTGTAATTACTTTACTAACAGCGATGACATGTATGCCTGTTCTGCATGATCCTATTTTGTTGCTTCTGTTGTTGTCTATGAACAACTCACTACTTGAGATAATAGGAACCTCATCCCTGCATCTGTCTCTCAGCAGGGTGAGCTTTAACCTAGGCTTTGAACAGGTTTTAAAGATGAAGGGGAAAAATACATCAAAGCAACAAAAAGGAAAAATTTATGAACAGGTACTGACTTGGTAGATACTGCAGAAAAAAAGAGCGGCATGTACTGTCCCAAGGATGATAAAGGCCGCATTGCTGCAGCGGGCTTTGCACATGCATGAGGACCATTGCAAGGTGGAGGCCATCTTTGCTGCGAAAAGCTGCTACAGTGCCTCAGTACACTTTTAACACATATGGATTGTGCTACATGGCATAGAAATCATCAGTCCATAAGGGTCTGGCTTCTGCCATCATCTATTCCTCTCCTCTCCTTTTCCTATGCTATTCTATTCCTATGCTATGCTATTCTTCACCACAGAAATATTTCATAAATAGCTAACATAACTAAAACTCAACAACAGATTACACTTCTTTTTGCTGTCTCATAGGGAGAGAATACATATGCAACGTGTAATTTTGTATTAAGAAGCTTTCATTTGTTTGTTTTGTGTCCTTATTTTATAAATGTGTATGGAATGATTGATTATCTCGAGACAGAGGATCCTCAAATGAGGACTCCTACCTTTTTTGTGTGTTTGATTACAATGTTATTGCAATTAACAGAACTCCTTCGTAATCCAGTTGAGCTCACTGCTCTATTCTAATTTCTTGACAGGTTCGCCTCACTGTTTGTGCATGTGTGTAAACACCTATACAGACACATGCATATACACATAATGGATCAAGTTAGCAAAAATATTCATTCTCCTGGAGAAAAAGAGTCAGTGACCTGTATGTGCCATGTGTAAGTTATTTAAAATTCGCGTTTATGTCGAATATTTTCTCACCTGCTTTATTCAGTAGAATACACATTTTTTAAATGACCGAGCAGGGAATATATGCCTTTTTTTCCCTAAAACTTTTTTTCCCTTCTGTGCAGCAGCAGCTGCCTGCCATGTTATTGTTTTTTTGTCGCTAGCAGGCTTCTTGGGTGGGCGCCAATGATTTCGGGTGGGGAGTGGGACGATTTGCATCTGAATGGTGAATGGCGAGGCTGGGGTGGGTACGCTCAGCCACACCAGGTGAGGTACAACAGCCGCTTCCAGCTCACCTGGAGTAATTAATTCAATAAGAAGTTAATTAGAATGAAAGGGAAAAACAAACTTCCATACAACAGATGGCAAATTTTTAGTGTGATGGAAACTAAAAGGGATTTTTTGTTTTAAATACCATTATGGTGTGCCCTAAATGGTATACAAAATTCTCTCCTCTTGGTATATACTTAAGCAATTGCATATGTTTTTTTCTGTATATTGGCTCTGCAGTGCTTTTTGATGCATATTTCCTCCAGTTTCAGATATTTGTGAGTGTTTAATCATAAAACTTCTCATCAACACATAGTTTTCCTGGCAGATTATGTTTGTGCCTTAGTTCCTGGAGGAGCTGCAAGTCCTCTGTGTCCATCAGTCACTCCTCTTCTAGAAACTTTTGAACCTGGGAGTCAGGACATCAGCCAAATTGCAGAGAGGAGCAGATGCCTTATAAAAACTGAGGCTGGGTAGCAAAGAAAAACTCTGTCAGCTCCTCTGCCCAGAAAAAGCTGTGGCAAGTTTAGCCCTTTCCCAAAGCATTTGACTGGCCCAGGGATGGAGAAGCAGGGACTGGCTGGACAGCTGGCACGCAAGTTGGCAGCTGGGCAATTCACACAGAGGACTGTCCACATCCACCCTTTGCTTAGCTGATAAAGTAGAGTGATGATATGGAAAAGCAGAAAGAAAAATATCCTGAAGATGGGCATGACACTCTATTCCTTAATAGAGTCAAGCGTGCGTGTTGATGGTAGGTTGGGGTCACAAAAAGTAAGGGGCAGAGCTGGACTTTTAGTGGCCAAGCATGTTAAGTGGAGACAGCCTCGAGAAACTGGGTTTCCTTAATTTCAATGCTTGTAGAATAAACTCTTTCTTCATAAAGAGAAATTTTGGGTACAGAATAGAATTTAATGGTAGTGGAATCATGTTAAAAAGATTAAACTCAAGGTTCCTTGCTATTGTGCATTAAAAACTACATGTTTTTAATGATAAGCTGTTCAAACTTTCAGCAATGAGAAAGCCATATGAATGCATATCTTGCAGGGACCCTGATTTTTGAAAGATATTGAGTATCCATGTGAGAAAGCTGAGGTATTGACCTCAGTTCCTTCTAAAATAGTGCTTCAGTGCTCAGTACCAACTCTTACAACTGATCCATGATTTAAAGTATATTTAAAAAAGATTATTGTGTGGGCTGAATTTTTTTTTTCCAAAACTTAACTACTCACTCCTAGTGCTTTTTTTTATTACTTTCCTTTCACTGACTTGAGTAGGAGGTTAGTTTCTTTTCAGAAAGCCTGATGATATCAGACTAAACAAAAATATGTTGTTGAGCAGGCAGAAGAAAACCATTGCTGCTCTCAGTGGCGGGTCTGATCCTGCATCAGTTTAATGCTTTCCATTGAGCCAATGCATACTGCACATTTGATCAAAATTGAAGGTTTCCAGCTGGAAGAACTCTATTCAAAATATTGCATCATTTTCAGGACTGGACCTTAGAAATCCTGGTCCTATTGTTGTCAGTAAACAGACTTGGTGTCTTCTATTGCATAAGGGAAAGAGGAAGGGAGGGGATGATTTATTCTACAAGATAGTGACTTCCCCACACACTCCCACCCCATCTGCAGGTAATTAAAAGTTGCTAGTGTAGTTTATCACATTGATAGTGAAGACAGACTTCCACCACAGACCTGGGTGTAGATGCACAGCCAAGGTGTATTTAGCACCCTCCTGGGGATCCTTCTTGCCCCTGCCTGGCTGTGGTTTCAAGCACCTCTAACAGCATGAGGACCCTGTACCAGCTAGCAGAGGAGATGCTCTTCTGTCTAAGAAATAGCAAATGTAGAGACATATTATAGCAAAAACACATGTTGTGGCTTCGCTGTAAACTACATGCTAAATGATTTTGACGTGAATGTTTTATTGCTACGTACAATGAGGAAATTTGGTGACGTTCAGTGTCTGCTCTCTCTGATGCAGATCTTCTATTCTCCACAGAAGACAGCCATCAAGAAAACCTCACACAGTGAGGTTTTGTGAGCTTCATAGCAGTCTTTCTGTTTGCTACTATCCTGCACTAAATTTAATGAACATTGTTTGGTTTTCTGCTGGAGCAAATGAATGTGTCAGTATTTTAACTTGAGCTTGTTTTATATACCGCAGTTAACATTCCTCAAGCCTCCATGTTTGATGCTATATTTGGAAGCTCACTTCATAATTATAGGCGGGGCTGTAGGGCTCCTTATTATTTAGGCTACTCAGTGCAGGGGATGGGCCTATTCTGGGCCTGAGTCAAGGTTGTGTAATGAAGGAGACGGTTGTCTGAGGGACCCTTGCTCGATGGCTTGCCTGATAGATCTGGAAGATGTAGGTGCACAGGGCAGGGGATTGCAGGTGGGAGAGATTACTGCCATGGTAAAGGCACTTAAACATTGCCCGGATCAGCGGAACTCCTTCTCTGCCCTTACCATCAGATTATCATATGACTTCAGGCAAGTTGTTTTCAGGGGTGATTTCTGATTGTGGTATCTTGCTACTTTTGTCTACCCAAGATGAGAGGTTAGAATAAGGTCAGAAGAAATATGTCGTGCTTAGAGATGTAAATGGCAGTGCTCTGCACTTGAAAAGATCTACAGAAAACAGTGCCATCTCAGATTGGGCACCCAGAATGAGGTTGCACTTTAGATCCCAATCTTCCTGTGTCCCCTTCCTCATTTGTAAAACAGATGTTATCTCAGGAGAATATTGCGGGGTGGGGGGGTGGAAAACAACAACACTAATCCTTAAAACACTGAGGTACAATGATGATGAAGGCACAGGAGAGATTGTGAAAAAATATTTTAAGATCTAGATAGGGTGCCAACTGTAGAGTTGGGGACCACACACTGAGTAATAAGGAGAAAGAGCATTGCAAAGCCACTCATTAAATGCGCACCATCCAGTCTGCTCTGGATAAGGTGAAATTCACTTGACAATAATAGTCTTTAATTACTCACATGCTGTTGTAACACATACAAACAGTGTGGCTGAATTAGATCTGCAGAGAAAATCTGAACTTCCTAATTTTTGAATGCTTGATTTTGCAACCCAAGTAATACTATTCTGGCACGGGGAGGGGGAGGGAGATAGGGCTGTTTGTAATAAAATGTAGATTCTTATAATCATCTGTATGGTTTCTAGTCTCTATTTGTTCCCTCTGCAATACTCACAGGATTATAAGTGGATGAAACACAGAGAAAATAGCCTCTTGGTCATCTAAAATACTGTAAAAGGGAATGAAATTATACCCAGATCCTACATTTTTAATATGATAAGAACACATTTTAGAAACACCCCCAGGATCCCTTGAACAGTATCATTAGGCATTTGATGTGAGCCATTATATTTATTTTATTATGAATAATCATTTGTGTTATAGAACTACCTTGAGGCACTGACCAAAAGCCGGTCTCTATTCAACAGGGCGCTATGCAGGTATACAACAGAGGACAATCCTCGCTCCAAAGGGCCTTTGAACTAAATAATACATATTCTGGGTTGGTAGAAAGGCAGTTGCTCAAATGGCTGTCATAACCCTGTGCTGTGTGGACAATGAGGTGACTGATTTGGTGCATATATCTACACAGTACAGTGATGTGGAGCCCTGTTGGGCTAACTGTTCAAGTTAGCCCGGAACAACTACACTATGAAGGTACTTAGCCAGAGTTAACTTCAGCTTCCTAGATCCAGCTCGTCTGTGCAGGCAAAACTGAGCAGGGGTCATCGGCAGGCAACAGGGATGGGGAAGGGACAGTAGCAGAGCCAGGATGGACAACCCGAGTGAACCAGATTTGCTGTTTCTATATCAGCCTGTGGGACAGGTTGGAAAAAGTGAAGAAAATGACAGTTGCTACTGGGGTGGTGGTCTTGGTGTCCTGGAAACCCCATCCATCCTGACTGCCATCACTGGCGGCGGCGGCAGCAGCAGTCTGGGTTTTCAGGGACTGAGAAAACAGGCTAAGGAGGCAGCTATTGCGCTGGCTGCAGCCGTCTGCTGCCTCAGACAAGCTGCGTGCTATGCCGGGCCAGGGGGAAGCAGTCCAAGCAGAGAGTGTTTTTTCATACTTGAGCTGGGTTCTTCAGCACTTGCTCTGCAAGTACCTCTGCAGAGCAGTGTATCACGCCACAGCTGAGATACCAGCTGTACCTCAGCATCCCTAGCCCAACTCTTTTCACCTGTGTAGCTCAGAGATCTATAAAACCTGCCTTGTGGCCCTCTTATTTAAAGGGATAGTTCTTGGTTAAGTGTTCTCTGTGCTGGGGGTTTTGCAAGCTGGAGCTGTCTCCTGCGGCCCTAACTGAGGTACGTAGTCCCTTGTTTCTGTTTTGTTTGTATTAAGCTGCTTTACCCAGCAATCTTATCAGTGTTCATGAAACTTTAACTGTAATGCATTTGTTTCTGCTTAAATGCTTTTTTTTGCAAAATGCTATTTTGTTTCTGCTGCTTGAAATTGTATTTAACAGTATCCAAGCTAAATTTATGCACACACGTTTAAAGAAGGAGCCCTAGATATAATGCATTTTTAACCATGTGAAATATATTAGTAATGGTACTTACAGAAAGAAAAGAAAAATGATTTTGGCTTGCATTAGTTCCATCTTTGTGGTATGCAGATAAGTACCATACCTTTTGACAGTGTAACTACATTAGGTTTGCCTCAAAGCTAACAGTCAGCAAGCCTAGTGCACAACAGCCGTAACAGGTGTCGTGTGTGAGAGATGCTATTCTAGCAGGAGCTCCGCACTCTTCAGCGTATTGTCTCCCACTGCTCGTAATCGTCCACGTGAAAGTAGGAGCGATGGAGCATGATGAGCATCAACTGACTGTAACACTTGAGGAGTGGGGTATTCTTACCATTAACAGAAGTCACGAGGGGAATATTAAAATAGGGACTTGACCTTGCCCTGTCCCCGTGTCCAGGATTGTCTGAGGAAAGGAGAATGTACTCATTTGTTCTTCCCCCCTACCCACCCTTAACATGTGTTTTCTGGGATAGAATGGAAGCAGCTAAAGGCAGAAATGCATCTAAAGGTGGCTGAGAAAAAATTTAAGGAAACAAAGACTTCTTAGAGTGTCATAACAGTAATGGTAATGAGAAAGGATGTGGTAACCTCTCAAACAGGAGACTGTTATTAAATACAAACCAACCAGCAATCAGGTGTGGGGCTGGCAGGCTTCTTTACTTAGCTAAAAATAAGCGAGCTGTTGTTTTTAGTTTTTCTTACTTGATTCAAAGAATTTGGTAGCACAGATAGAAGAATGAAGCATTGTGCTGGCAAAATGGATAATGCTTTACATGGCACTTGTGTGCCGGCAGTCGGGATGCCTGGCTGCCAGGCTAGCGGTCTGCCTGTGGAGGACCCACCAAGCCAAGTACCTTCCCAGTTGCTGTGGGGAACATCCACAGCCATGTATCCCACTCACACTGGGCCTTGTTGTTCAGGAGACACCGGGAAAGGCTGGAGTGACGGCAGAGGGGTTTAGGGGCTGTGGGTGAGGAAGAAGGCCTGGGGGCCATTGCCTGCTTCATTGGGGGCCTCAAACACATTGCTGTAGACCCGACCAAAGTCCAAGCTGTCTGCTCACGCAGTCTGTAAACTCCATGGGTGCTTTACTTTATCCTAACTGTCTCCAGATGCTGACAGCTCATGCTTTGCTCATTGCTAGAAATGCCTCAGCCTTCCTGGCAAGCCTACACCTAACCCTACCAGGAAATCAGGACTTTTACATTTTGCTAGTGAATTCCCCCCAGGGCCCAGCCCGGTAGCTGTCTGTGAAACAGGTACAGGATGCAGTCCTGTGAGCAGGGCCAGCAGCTGAGAACCGTCCTTCTCTAGACAGTGCCCTGGGATGTTGTCTTTGGCCCAAGGGCCCTCAAGCGCATGTCTGTGGAGCACTGCGTGCTTGACAGGAGGGAGGTAAGTCCCCTCGCTCTCCTGTGCCTGCCAGCGTTGCCATCAAGGAGCAGGGTGTGTTGAGCTCGCATCCCCTTGGGCAGCGGGAGGAAAGGAAGCAAGGTCTCTTGCATCCTGGATGAGTGGCTTGGCAACCACATGAATGTGTAAAGCCTCCATGATGTGATGACAACTGTGAGTCGTAAAAAGGAAAACTTGAAGCCTGCTCTGTTTCTGAGTGAGGCGTTAGCTGTAGGTGCTCAGCAGAAAGAGCCATGTGCTCGGGGATGGCAGCCAGAGGAGAGGGGATGCTGCCATGGAGAGCCAGAGGAGGAGCAGAGATTTAACTCCCACCTCTGTCCCCAGCACTTCTTGCTGGGCTGAGTCTCTTAGGTGCAGACATCTCCCCTCCTGCATGCTTTTGTTTTCGGTGCCATTCTGGGGCACATGAAATGACGGAAAAGGTGGAAGGACAGTTTACACTGTCTAATTGCAGGCACCTCAGCTCTGAATTGAGCCTCAGTGAGATACCTGTTAGATATCTGAACCTGCCTAAGGAAACTCTCCTGAGTATTACCAAGCACCATGCAGGGAACACAGGTGACTCAACGAGGACTGGACTTGTCCCTGGGTCCAGGCTTCCACATGAGAGCTGCTGCTGGGCCACACCTTTGGGCATCTTGGTTCTTTTTGTGAATCTAATACTTATCTAACCTATTTCAGTTCAGTTTATACAGTGTGGGTAACTGTGTGTGTCCCCGTCCCAGGGGAGTCTTGGTAAAGTACAATTAGGCAGAGCACAGAGATACCATGGACAAAGCCACATGTTTCTGGCCTTTTCTCTCAGAAAATACTACTTCTACTTAACATCAGACAATATAGGTTTGCCAAGCAGATACTCTCCCCCTGAGAAAATGTAAAGCTATAAAAATAGCCATCAAAAATATAAGGTCCAGATTGAGGCAAAACACTTGCCAAGTGAACGACAGGAGCAACTTTGCATGCATGAGTAGAGCGAGTTGGGATCCATACCTTACTTTGAAAGACTTCTTGTATGGAAGAACATTTTTAAAATCCACTGAGTCCAATTTGTCACTGTTTCAAAGAGAAGAAGCTGGATTCCAGCACGTTTTATCAATAAAAGATCACAAGTAGTCAACAGTATGATTTTTTTTTTTTATTATTGCTTTACATCATCTCTGGGGAAAGTATTTATCTCAAGAACTATTTTGCCAGATGATGAGTAGTACTTGTACTTATTTTGATTGTGTCCAAGCCATAACTTTGCCTCATTTGCATGTACCGACTAAATGGTTTAATTAATTTTGCATTGTGCTTACTGACTAGTTTTAATTAGCAGTTAAATCAGTTCAGTTAACGAAAAAATGTAGGTGTTTACATGAATGCAAATCATGATGGGTTCTCAGGGCTTGATTCGAAAAGCAGTTCCACACCATTGGTGTTGAATTTCTGCAGGCTTTATTCAGGAATTGCACGCTTCTCCTCCCCCACCAACAAAGTGTAGGGCTTTATGATTCATTAACTGGCCACGGCTTTCTTTTTCTCTTTCCTTCCTTGCTGATGTGGACAACGAGGAATGGAGGCAGATCAAGTGGGGCTTCAATTCTTTGTTCTTAGGGCATGCACTCAATACCCATTCAAGAAGGGACAAGAAAGTGCCTTTGGATTGGTGTGTGCAACTGTGTCTCCCTCCAGTGTCTTATTCCAGCTACTATTACAGCTTGCACTATTTTTAGCCACTTATTTTTCTGTTGGCTGGGTGTTTGCTTACATCTGGCTGGGGCAGAAGTAATGAAAAATGGATCTTATGAGAAGCAACTTCTGCATTCCACTGTCAGACAGACTCTGGTAATATAGGCACAATACTATGAATGTGATATATATTCTTATTTCCTTTGTCATTGCTCTTGTGTAAGTTGAATGGAATTTGTCTTGGAGAAGCCCTCCTTGTGGTGATGTTGGGACAGACGCTGATGACTACTTTATTGACTTCTTTTGAATGAGAGGTGCAGAACGAATCAAGAGCAGTATGACCTTACCTCCACACAAAATTAATGCACAAATTGAAAGAAAATCTCCTGATCATTGGTATAAAAGCTGTCATCTGCCTGTGCTTAAACATCTATGTTTGCCCGGTCTCCTGTGTGTCATTATGTTGAGCTCTTCCCCACTGGAGTAATAAAGTCTCTGTGCTGCATCTTAAAGAGAAGTTACAATATATGAGGATAAATTTGTCCTGAGACTACAGTTACCTTACTCAGCTTTCCCAATAACCTTACCCAAAAGGGAAGATCAGAGACAAGAAGATAATTGGTGAGATCATCAAGAAATGACTTCATAAGCCCAGGCCTTTCATTTGAAAGAAGCTGGCAACCTGCCCTCCTAGAAGGTGATGTTATTCCACTACTAACTACAGATCAAAGTCAACTGGGGTAATTATTTGAGGAGTTAAGTAGGTAATCAGTTTGGGAAACAAAAAAAAAACAAACCCAAAAAAAAAAAACAACCCTCGGTCCTTGGAGCCTGAAGAAAAATTAACTGGAATGTGTGCTGTCTGTAGTTTTGTTCTAAAATTAAATTTAATTTCATAAATGTAATTTCATAAGCTATTCATCAGATGTCTCATTGAGGGACCCTGTGCCAAGCGCATGTGACACAACTCTCTTCCCAAGCCTTGGAGGGGGAATAACTCTTACATGTTGTTCCCTGTGCTTTACCTATCCCATGGAAGTAGAGCCCAGTCCCATCCTCATTCATGGGCATTCTGCCTGCAAATCGCAAAACAACAAGATGAAACGTTTTTTTCTTAATGATTCCAGTCTCCAGTGCTGCCCATCTGACACTGTTTTGTAGCGCTTACACTCACAAAAGCCATGAAAAGAAAATGAGGTCATACAAAGGAAACCTGTTTCTCTGCAGTTTTGACAAAACATGTCTTGCTTGTCCCATAAACCCATCAAATGTAGCTGTGGTTGGGATGCAGGTGAGTGCTCGACCAGCCAGTGGCCTCCCCTTCTGATGTCCTCCCCGTGCTAACTGCTTCTTCGTTTAATGCCATCCTCTTACATGTTCCCCTAGGTCAAGCAATTATGCTAATCAACAGGTGTCATAAACCAGCAATAACTACCCAGTGCAGAACCCACCGCCCTCACAGCCCACTTCATGCTGGTCTTGAAACATCAGGGGTGTCAAGTCATTAAAAAAGCAAATCCATCTTTCCTCCAAAAGTTAAAAGCCAGTAGTTAGGGGGCCTAATTCTGGTCTCGGTTGGTTTCAGTGGTCTGAGAGAAGAAATGTTGTCCATTGACTCTTAGTCTTTTTACTGATTTTTTTTTCTATTTATTTAATTGTTGATTCAAGTGTCATGTGGATATATGAGGGATGTGTTGTTCCTTTATATCTCCAGAATATAAATCGATGCTTTTTGGAGCTGTCGCTTTTTAAAATCGTGATTTCACGCAGAGATTTGTAAAGAGCCTTGTATTGCATAGTTGCATCTCCGAGCAGAAATGTATCACCTGGTACTTGGATTTTTTTGGTGTTACAATGCAAGCTTGTTGTCTAGACTACATCACATGAGGGCACTGCATAGCATCATTTACAACGATGCAGGAAGTTGAAAAGAAAGGCTCAATCAACTTCCAAAGCTAGCAGAGCTTTAATAGGCCAGCCTTTCATTAAGTGAATTCCTAAATGTTGACCAAATTCTTTCAGATGTAGGCAGCTAATGGTTCAGGATGCATGTGATGCACTTGTCATTACACAGACGTTGATAAAAATCCTTGAAGCTGCTTTTTTCCCAGAAAGTTCACATGAGTAGAGGGGAGGAAAAAAAAAAAAGAGACTTCTCTTCAGTGGTTTCTTTCATGTCACAAGAAGGAGGGTCATGTGTTTTAGTTTAACTGATACATTCCAATAAAATGATTTTCAAAGGGACAGGACAAATAATGGGCATTTTACATATGGTGGCTGGTGCACATCAGATGGAGCTAATTTTCTCATACACAATATATTTGTTATTTTGCAAGCTGGTTATAATTCATTTAAAGTCTCTTTTTATTTAATTTTACCTAATAAACTAATATAATGGCCCAGTGAAGCCTTTATGGCTGGTAGCATTTTGACGAATTATTTTAGTTGCCGTTTTCATTAGGATATCAAAAAATACATGTCATTCTCCCAAACAATTCCTATTCAATTGAAAAAAAAATAAAAAATCTGAAAAACAAGTTCTCCAATCTAGGCCACATTATATTTTTGTATATCTAGATATCAAGATAACAGCTAGAAGAGACTGGTATCTCACTTATTTTACGCGTGACATTTAAACTTGTTTACACAGTTACTTGCAAATAATTCTGTATAATGCATATACTTTTGTTCCTGACAGGAAAATACGCTGCTGCGTTAAACCAGTGTACTTTAGACTTGACATTTGCATAGGCTGATAAAGTTGTCTTTCCTTTACAGAGTCTCTTAAAATGAGGTCCTCCTTGCTGTCTAGTCACTAGAGATTTTCATTAGTGTCCTGACGCTTTGTCTCTCAAGTTAGTGCATTTATCACCTTCCTTGTCTTCTGAAAGGTGATATAACATCTTTGCCTCTCAACAGCATGACAAAATGACAAATGAAGCATCCAGCTGGCCTTTGTATATCAGGGGATTGGGGAGGAGGAGGGAAGAAGGATGCAAAAAAAAAAAAAAAAAAAAACAACCCCCAAAAAAACCCCACCCCAAAACAACAGCAACAAAAAAAGTTCAGCATTCTGTTGCTTAATTATCAGCCAGAGCAGAGAAGCTTAATAGTCCAGCAATGGGTGGAAGGAGCTTCTCAGCATCACAGGAAACAGTATGCAATTAGTCAGGGTCAGGATGCCCAAGATCAGATTTGCTTAAGGCTAAAGAGAGACAGAGCAAGGCTATGGCAGTGTCACAGTCTGCAGCCCGGTTGTCTCCCTGCGGCAGGATGCCTTTTGCTTTAGTTTCTAATTAAACAACCAGGCAACCAAGCGTGTCCACTCCTGGCTTACTTGTGTATAACTTGTTTTGCATTCAAAGACCTGGAGTGCTTGGGAGGGTATTTACTAAAGTGGAGGATTAAACTACAAATATAATTATTAGAAGTGGTGGATACAACAGACACTTGTCATTATATTGGGAAATCCTGAGTTGATTTCCTTAAAAAAATAAAAATAAGTTTCACTGTCCTAGAATTACTATAGGTTCCTCAGAGGAATATTAATACGGCCCAGACTTTCCTTTCTGGCACAATATAAGCGCAAGTGTCTCCGACTGTGGTCAGTAATAGGAGCCTGGGGAGTGAGGGTGACAGTGGGGCAAGCATAGAGTGATACTGCCTCTGGTGTAGCCTTCCAGGCCTGAAAACATTCCCTTCCTGAGCTTGGTGTTGTATTTCTGTCTTTGTGTTTAAGATGTCCCAATGGACTTTTCCTTCAAGAGTATGCCTAAGGATGTTTTGAACTCACTTATACTTTTGACACCCCAAGCATCCCATTGATAAAACTGTGTCTCTTGAGAACAAGCACTTCCTTTCATTTGTTCTAAACGGGCTGCCTGTTGCTTTCCGTTGTGGTCCCTTCTTTTTAGACTATGGAAAATAGCATGAACGCACATATTATACATATAACATAACGTAAAAGGAAAATAATCTGCATTCATTTTCTTCATGACATTCATGATTTTATGAACTTCAATTGCATTCTAGCATTTTAGGTGTGTCTTTCACAGGGAAAGCATCCCAGGTTATTTAGTCTCTCCACATAAGGAAGCAATTTCATACTTCTGATCGTCTCCACTGCTCTGCTCCCTACTATCCCAACTCTGCTACATCCTTTCAGAGATGTCAGGTATCTAGAAGCAGATGCAATATTGGACATGGCACAGTTATATACAGTGACATATGGTTTTCCCATATGCATTATTTTGGACTTATCACCAAGGTATTCCATCTGCCATATATTTACCCAGTCACTCAATACCATGATATCCTTCTGCAGCTGTTCACAGTCAGTTTGATGACCACAGATCATTTTGTATCAACACCAAACTTAGTCACCTCATTGTTGACCCTGTCTTCCAAATCATTTGTGACTAGGTGGAACAACAGATGTTCCAGAATAGGTTCAGTGGGACCCTGATGTGTCCCACTCCTGCTTGTCCCACATAATCTGTTCATACTACTGCAATCCAATGCATTTTCTCTATGGACAAAACACAATGAAATAATTCACTATAGAATATGTGAACTGCTCATCATTGCCCTAATGGTCTCATTTGCAAGTTGCTAGCCTTCAAACTCTTCTGCTAAATATTTGATATTTATTCATCCCGTGTTGTGTCCAAGATCATCCCTTTTCACAGTCCGCATTTTTTGACTGATGGTGACAGCTCTACTCATAGTATGTTTGATGTCTGTTGTCCATCTGGTTCTTCCAGAGCAACTCTCCTGAGCAATGATACAGTACCACTCAGTACTGTATTATTTCCCTAATCCATTAATATCAGGCAATATTCCTGGTGGCCAGTTTCTTCCATGCTAAGCCTCAGTGTGCATCTCCCATATGTTCATTGCCTGCTATTTTATTCTCACAGAAAAATTCAGAATCGGAAGACTTTGGGCTTCAGACTAAAGCAAGATAAATTCCACCTACGTGTGGCATTATGCAAAACTCAATGAAGATTAGTTGATTTGGGGCAGAAGGCAATGGAGGTGTTGGGAAGGAACTCATCAAAACACCTTCCCATTTGATATTAAAGGAAATAACAGAATTCTGGAGTAACCTTTTACTCCAGAAGGAAAAATATTACGTCATCTGGATATTTCCTGGAGACCAGTTTGTGGCAGAGATGGTGGAGGGTACTGCCCTTTCCTCAGACCTGTGGATCTCGGAATAGGTGGAAATGCAAATCTGCATTTCTTGAGCACAAGCAGAGGAGACAAAAATTTTTTAGGCCATAGCCGCTAGTGTGACTTGCCTTAGGGCTGGTTTGTGCTTCTGTTCACTCCTGATACTTTGCCCTGGTCTTCAGGATGTATTTGGTTATCTGGTAATATTTTCCTCTGTACAAGAACAGTGATCATCTTCATAATGGGGAGAATCATAATTTGAAGCATATTTATATTTGTGCTAAAAGACCACAGTCTCAAAGTATAATCCAAAAGATGGTTATGTGATAGATTACGCCTGACAGGATTTAGGAAAATGTCACGTATCAGACACACAGGCCAACAGTATGTAACAGGACTGCTGCCTCTGGCAGCTTAATTCTAGTAGATTTCTAATCATGTGTATTTCAGGATGATAAGAAGCTTGCACATATTCTTTTATAGGTTTTGAGGGCTCCTCCAGACCAGAATGAAAGGCACCATTGGTTGTATTTGAAGAACTTTTCGTACCAGCAAGCCTAAACTTTGCTGTGTTGGCCCTTTGATTCCTCAGAGGTTACTAGGCAGATAGAACAGAATTGTTTCCAATGTGAGGTTTTCACAAATTTAACTAAGTAGGTGCCACTGTATCTTTGCACTCTTCTTTTCCCCTTCCTATTACACCCTGTTTTGTGACCGCACTTTTGCAACCAGCACATTTGTGCTCCTCATGTTCATTCTTCTTGCCTTCATAACCTCTTGGCAGAAAATATAGTTCTTGGGATCCATTGGAGTTTTGATTGCCTTTCCTCCAAGGTATCATAGGAAAAACAAACATATGAGAAAAGCTTCCCTACTTAAAACTGATGCTTCATGCTGCCATTTCTTCTGATTTTCTTTGTTTTGTCTCTTGATGGCAAACACATACTACACACCAGAAGGAAGGGAGAGGATGACAGAAAGAGGAGAAATCCTATTCTACATGGAAGGTCTGTATATTAGACTCACCTTCTAAAGAGAACAGTACAATTCAACAGCTCCTTGCTCTGCCAACATTACAAACGCTTCCAAAACCTTGCCAGCAGAGTGCTAACTTATCTTTTTTTTTTTTTTTTTCTTTTTTAGTGCAGCTTTGCAGACAAGCTCAAGGGTTGCAGAATTGTTTGTAAGCTCTTAGGGCTTGGCCTGTGAGCAACCTCCTTGCCCAAACTTGCTGGTGAGCTGAACGGCTTAACTCGGCTCTCAAAGAAAGAGATATAAGCCATTGCAGGAGCCCATAGCATGATTATTTGTTGGAAAACCTTTAGCCTGGATTCCTTCCACTTTGTGGCTTTCTGATGTGCTGTATATGGGCTTGGTCCTGTCCTTGCGGAAAACAGAGGCTAAACTTCCGCTGTGCTCGCTTCCATGTGTTGCTTGCATTAGCGAAAACAATATCTGCAATTTGCTTAGTCTGAGACTCAGAACACAGGATCCACCAGCTCACGCTACTGGTCAACCATGGTCATTATCACATTTCTGGCAGTAAGTGCTAGCAGATGCTTCAGAAACAGAAAAGGCAAATAACATAATGCATCTGGCCAAACGGGAAGTAGGACCCAATAGGAAGGAAAATTATTTTCTGACATTTGTTTTGATCAATGTGTGCCTTGAAACAAACAATGCTATCATTTTGTGTTTAAGAATAGTTACATCTATAGTTTTCATGGAGGAGCTTGATATGTTTTCTTGGAAGATAAAAATCATCAGATAAGCAGAAAGAGAAACATTTCAGAAAGAGAGCATGAGATATGGTGCGTTCTTTGACGTTCACTTCAATGACTGATGAGAATTCAGCGGAGGAAAAAATATGTGCCTTGAATTTAAAAAAATAATGTTGATTTTATTTTTTAAGTGGGGAAAAAAATCAAAGATATTTTTCATTTTGTCACTGTAGTTTGTGATCAGGGGTTGAGTTTCATCATATGTTGCCACGTGATGTTTCACGAACGTAGCTATAAGTACCAGGCAAGCATGTGATTACTTCTATTGACCTACATGTCATAGTGCATGAATGGCTGCTCTGTTTGCAGTGGGTCTTCAGATCAGGCTTGGATGCATTACCTAATTGACTGTCTGCTTGTGCCCTTCTCTTTGGGCCCGCTGTACTTCTTGTACCCTCTCTCTCCCCCTCAGCCCATACTCCTTCCTTAGATCTTTGTTTAGGCGGGAATGAATACGAAGCTGCTCTTTGTCTCATTAACCAAACTGTCTGGGTTTCTTGGCTGGCTTCTTGTTGTATGGCAGTTTTGATTAGACCATATGCATTTGGGGACTACAAATATACTAGGTCCTCTGTGGAGCAAATGGGCAACATTTTTCGCTGCGGTTTAATCGGCGAGTCCAAAGAATTGGGACTGGCGTTTTGTTTTATTGAACTGACTTTGAAAATATGTGACCCTTGTTCTAGTCACAGAATAGTTTTCACATGCTCAAAAGTATGGGCTTCAATATCTTCATCACTTATGTACCTCAGTCACAGTAGGGCAGGACCATTTTGAAGGGCACAGTATATAATTAATCATTCATGTTCAGTCCTCTTTTGCTGAATCTGCTTCCTCGGTATTTTTCTTATTGTGCTACAGCCTGTCTACCTGCTACAGTTTGTTCACCTTATCCTTTCGCAGGCATGTAAAGAACGGGCACACAGTAATAACTTTCAGCCCCATTATAGACCTGGGTTTGGTTGGAGGGAATGACCTGGGACAGAGAGGCTCTTCAGCTTTTCATTGTGCACGCAGTCAGGATCTCAGTGGCCAAAGACGTCTTTAGGGACAGAAAAATAATAGAGAATATGAAGGCATTTTTAGAGGGAAGAAGGACTTCGTGTTCCCTTCACTGGTAAAATTAATTGCCCTCTTATGCATGGTTTTATGCATAAATAAAAGTTTCTATAGAATACATTCCATTTGATCAATATATTCTAAAATATTTCACTTGCTTATGTTGTTCTAAATAGAAATCATATATAAACCATATAAACATGATGTTACTCGGGTTCTTAGGCTTTACAGCTACAATGGTATTGCTACCCATATGTAATGCAACACCAGGATACATCTTTTGATAAATCAAAGGAGGTAGCCTGGTACAAGTGAAGTAATAGAGCTGGCTCTGTTGGTAAAAAGGAGGCTTTGGCAGATCTTTAGGGAGCTTTGCACTGTGTATCCATGTCTACACAATGAGTGTAGGCACCTGCTATGCCAACATCCCTTAGAGTCCTCCACCAGAGAGCACAGGGAAGATGTTCTTCCCTGTGAAAAAAGGCACTAAACCATAAAAGTTGCTTTGTTATTCAAGCTCTTTGTAGGCAGAGTTGAGAAACTGGTAATACTTACAGCCCAATTTTGGCATTTTTTTCTAAAAGAAATTATGTATCTGAAATTGTTGTTAGTATCCTGCCAGCTCTGTGTAGAGGGGATGCTGTATCAACACAAAGAACACCACATACTGTTACGATAAGACTCAGCAGGCAGAAACATGTTTTAGTGAGCCCAATTCACCTGCACAGTCAAGATGCCTTTCTCCTTTAAAAAAAAACCAAACAAACCTACTTAAAAAACAGGGGGGGAAAAGGAAGCTATACTATGCAGAAAGCTGTTGATTTGCAGTGTTTGGGTTTTGTTTGGTTGTTTTTTTTTCTTTTGCCTCAACAACTTAAAAAAAGGGAACTCTTCCATGATACTGGAAATTTGAAATGGATCGGTTTCTTCTGTCACCCTTTCACAGTGGCCTGACTGGGAAGCTGTATGTACATCCTCTTTGAGGGAAGATTGCTTGTTCTTTGCCATTACTGTACTGTAAGCACTACACTATGAAAACAATTAGAGAGCAAGGCTTACTCATGCTAAACTCCTGGATCCTGTGAAGTCAGTGACAAAACCTCCACCAACACTTGAATGCCTCAGGAATTTTCTGAGTTTTCACTCAAGCAGAATTGTCACTGAAACTCAAGATTTGCCAGAGGATAGACTTAGCGTGATTCAGAGGTTGCTCCTGGACTGGGAAGGTTGCTACCCCAAGTGTGTAGTTTTCTGCAGCTCTCCTGTGACTATTTTGCACATGTGGATGAAATATAACTCTTAAAATACACATGTCTGTGCATTTCTTACTTACCTATGAACCCCTGCGGGTCAAGCGTTAAGCGCCATACAAACTATAGCTATAAATAGAGCGGAAAGTGTCCTTAAGAGAAACGCTCTCTTCCCTCCCTTATTCCCAGCTGAGTGCTTCTAGGATTTGTGGCTTGTTTTTTGGTTGGTTTCCCCACTTCTCCCCCCCCCCCCGCCCCCACCTGAATAGCTGATAGTTTTCTTGATCGGAGTGGAAGGGAACAGCCATTTTTGCTCCCTCGACCTTGTTCTGTGCTGATTTCCACTCGGGGTGCTCACACCGATTTCACTGAAATGGTACGGACAGATCAGCACCCGGCCTCCGTTTAGAGGGAGACTTCTCCGCGGATCGACCCCAATGTAACATGATGTTGGTAGGACAGAGAGTTCAGATCATAAGCACACATCTGTTTTCCTGTGATATCCCCTGCCCCCAACCCTCAGCTTGCTCTCTTCATAAAAGCACGGTTTATGAATTTTCCTGTTAAAAATATGGTCTGCTTTTCCAATGCACCGGTTTTACTTTCTGATTCATATAGAAAATATGTTGTGACAGTGCAATATGTACTCAAGGTTATTCTTACTGGTAGTAAAAAGCAGATTATCTCTGAAAACATATGGAGTCCTGCACATAGGCACATCTCCTGCTGAACTGGAGGAGGCAAGTGGAAACAAATGCAAGCAGCACTTCAGGAAAAGGGTAGCTACAAGTTGTTTCTAAACCTTGCGCAGCAAGAGGGAATACTGTTAGGCCAAGGAAGAGAAAATTTGGAAGGAAAGGCAAGATAAATATTTTAGCACAATGTATGTTGGCTCATACGTGGTATCCTGTCTCAGTTACAACTCCACTGTATCCTGACAGATTCAAGAAGGTGTGGCATGGAGATTCCTACATCACACCCAATAACCAAATGATGAATGAGAAAAATGGGAAAAGATTCAAAGTGTCAACCATAGTTCAGGGAATACATGTGTAAACTCAAACTCCAGCCTAGCAAACGGAATTAAGGTAGGCAAACAACAACAGATTATTATTCTTTTTTTTTCCCCTACCGTGTAACACATCCCTGGTTTCACCAGATGCCGAAGTGGAAGAAGATGCCTTGTGTGGAATGGCATTGCACGGACATCCCCCCCTGCCATGGCTCTTTGTAGTCATTTTTCTCAGATGAATGTCACTTGGGGTCCTTTCTGGTTTATAGATAGAAGGTGAGATGACAAACCATCTTGGGACAGTGGAGAAGGGTTGTGAGTTATACAGAAAATTTAATTGCTTTGAGAATCATAAGAGAAAAGATAAAAATGATGGTGTAAAGAGTCCAGGGGACTCCACCCCCAAAAATAGGAATTTGGTGAGTGATCTCTTTCCTTCCAGCAAAGGTATTAAAGATCCCTTTTTAGAAGCACTCTGTAGAAGGAATATGACCATGCTGCAGCTGGGATGCTACCACATGGACATAAAGACAGACATGTGCTGTGTAAGAGAGGTACTGCATGAAGAGAGCATCTGAGATTTTCTCCTGATGCTTTTAACACTTTTGGAAACTGCAGATGAGTGTGCAGCCAGCAATGTTTATATTTCCTTTGTTATCCTCACTGCTTTAATTGAGAACAAGCAAGACTGGGTGTATCCAGAGTTATCTGCAAGGCTGAGCCAGAGTTTATCTAATGGCTGCAGGACAGGTAATTTCCATTACTGCATGGAAATGGGAGCTAGGGATGAGAGATGGGAGTCAGGGTACCAGCACCTGTCCCTGGTATTTCTACAAAATTTTCAGGTGACTCTGTCAGGACTACTTCATGCCTGAGCCAAAGTCCACAGAAGCAAAGCAAATCGCCGCGTTCTTTTCAATGGGCTCTGAGTCAGGATAAGTTCTTTTGTGTCTGAACACTCTCTGCAAGAGCACACTGAGGTGCCAGGAAAGCCATGGCTCGTGCTGGGGCTGTAACTTCCATGTCTGTGGAGGTTTTGTAATGGAACTTGAGGGAACCCTTGCTACACTCTCAAGACGGTGGCCCCAAGGCAAGCTGCCCTACTGAGCCTTTATTTGAAACGGGGCCACTGCTACGCTGCTGTCCGGAGGGACATGGGGACGCATCTATTAAAGTCTGTGTGGTGTTCTGCTTCTGAGACATGGGGAACAACAGAGAAGTTAATAAATAAACACAATTAAAAAACAAATCAGGTCTCTCATGAATGCATTGTCTTCTCTCTTTGCTCAAATTCTTTACATTCCAAAATCATATTGGAAAATGGGAGGCAAATGCACAATAAATGCTGTGAGCTGCTTTTTGGGCCATGCTGTTTCCATTTCTATGGCTATTTGAAAAGTGCATGAATGCAAAGCACTTTTAAACACTCTAAAAATCAATACAGAAGAAACAATAGAAGCACATTTATTCTTGTTTTATTCAATGTCAGTATTGCTGAGTTTTGCCTGACCAGATGTTGCAGAGTTTCAAATCTGTTCACCCATAGCTGTTAACAAAACCGTCCTTCTTTCACCAAAATTAAAAAAATGTACACATTTATTTTAGAAGATGTCTTTGCGTTTTTTTTTATAAATGAAATAAAGATGCGGTTTATCCGTTCGTGGTGCTAATACTCATTGTGATCTCCGAGAGGAATGGTCACGAGGCTTTGCACGGGTGCTGTTTGCGCAGCTTTTGCGCGATTATTTACAACTCTGAACGCTCAAGTTTTAACTCAGTGATACTGCTCCTGCAATTTCAGGGATTTTTTTTTTTTTTTTTTTTTTTTTTGAAAGGACACATGTTCAAGATAAGTAACGATTTTTCAGATTGAGGCTGGAAAAGCTTAAATCTTTCCTCTCTGTGTGGTAGTTTCCCTTCTCTTTCTTTTCCCGGACAGAACTGACAAGCAGGCATTGTCCCTCCAGTGAGCTCCGCAGTATTACTTTGACCCTAACCCATCAATCTGCCTCAATTGGATAATGATCTGTAATCACTTTCTTTCAGGGGAGTCTATAAATTTGCCAAGGCCCCATTCTTCTCTGAAGGCCTCCTTATGTTCACTCCCATTTGTGCAAATGCTCTCTCTTTTGCAGCACTAAATAGCCATGCACATGGCCCTTTCTGTTCAGAGGCACCAGGCTGTTCACTGTTGATTTTCCATGGCTCCGCTCTCTAAAAGGAGGCAAAGCTCTACATGCCAGGACTCGGCAGGGTGCAGGACGAAGCCACACCACTTCAAGAGCAGCCGCTTTTCTCATTAAGACTGACCCATCATTAGGCTGCTTTGTGCCGGCCCTTGTAATCGATGAGAGGACTGTGTAGTGTGAAAAAGCTAATAAAGATGAGCATGAGGAGGTAGAGAAGGGGGCGGGGGCAGCAAAGACACTAACCCCTGTTAACAGAGAAGCCCTCCTTCCCCAAAGCTTAGCCGCATGAGTTGAGGGGCAAAGCTCAGGATAGCTGGCAGGGTGCAGACCCCTCTCAGTCATTTCTTTGATTATCTTGCACTTAATTCCCCGAGCATCCTTGTGCCGTCCTCTTTATTGGACCTAAGAAATAGAACAGGGATGAAAGAAAGCTCATATCCTCCTTCCTCAGCCGCCTTCCTCCTTCTGATTAAAGAAGATCAAAGGCTGAAGAGCATCTAACTGAACTTGTGTGGCAGCGCAGGGGAAGGTCTATGTGTGTGTATGGAGCACTTGGAGGGTTTTTTTTTTTTTAGTATCCTCACGAGAGTTTCTAAGGTGCTGAGAAAATCACAAAGAGGTCAAAGGAGGTGAAAGATGTTAAAGCTGCTAATGGTAATGTGTCTGGGGAAGCACCGAGTGTCCTGTGTCATGTTGGATACACTCTGCAAGTGCTGTAGGGAACAGAGGGAACAAACAAGCCCTAAGAAATGTGGAGTGTTGAGGGAGTGCTGGCCATGGGAGGGGGCAAAGATGATATTCTCTGTCTGTACTGCAGAGACAGCCACACGTCTCTACAAGTGCTGTGCATATGGAAATCGCAGCAGGAATCTGTGGATATGACAATGCGCCTAAGTGAAATGAAAGGATCTTCTTGCTTGGGGGAGGAGGAACGGTGCCTGTAACATTGTGTACGCTGGTGAGAAAACATATGTAGAGTGAGGTTGCAAAGGGATAGTGTCAGATGTTGTACAAATGTGGGAGAGCTCAGTGAGAGACAACTTCCCCCTTCCAAACAGGTGGCCTGCAGAGCCTCTACCAGTCTTCAGAGCGATGCTGTCCATGCCTTCACACATACTCTGGTTTGCTTTGCGTCCCTCCATGGACAGGAAACACAGTCAACACCTTCTCTTCTCTTCGCTGTGTCCCTCCCTCCCCCCTTCTCCCAAGGGCAAAGAAGCAGAGAGAGGGTAAAATGTGTTACTCATCCCCATGGCTTGACAGCGCATTTGTGGCTGGATTTTGTGTGAGAAGTGTAGCGAGGAGGTGACCCGTTGCACGCTCCCTCATACTTGTCACTCAAATGAATCTTTGGCAAACTGCTCAGAAGGTTTTAATATTAAGTTTAGCTTTTCTCTTATTGAATATACGCAAAATTACATGGACAAGATCTTAAGCTTGTAAATTAATGTTTGCACATCAATAAAGTTAAGTCCTGTCCATAGTCTTAAATTACCGGTGTTGTCCGCAGTAGTTCTGTCTCATCTTCCTTGTTGACCACAGAAAATCTCAGAAAGGCTCAAAATAGAAGGGAGTTGTTAAAGCTGCTCGTGCGCCTAATCAGTACATTGCTGATATTAGTGAATTCCACTGCTATTTTTTGTTTATTGGCACCATTCTTGTTTAGTGAGTTGAAGCCTCTCTCTTCTACCAAACACCTTCACCCACCCATCAGGCACCATTTTGTCCTTTACTCCAGCTGAGTGCTGCAAATATAGTCTCTGTGCCAATGCCAGAATTTTAGAATTGTTGTGAATAGACTGCCCGAATGTGGAAATATCATCTGAATTGAGAAATGTATGGGAATTGTCGTTTTTGTTTGCTGAGGCTTTTTTTTTTTCTTTCATTCTTTGAAATAAGCGAATTCTATGAGAATTGCATAACAGAGGTACCCACTTCAAAACAAAAGCCACTTGGTGCAGTATCTTCTGCTAGCATTCTGCATCAGCTGTGCCATTCAGTGTGTTTCACACGGCATTTTGTGTTGCTGTCAAAGAGAAGCCGCACAGATTTACTTGATTTGAAACAGGGATGCCTGGCAAGTCGTTATGGGCAATCTGGATGAATATGTGTTGGTGTTTGCCTTATTTTCATTCTACTCAAGATTCCAAATGATAACCATCTCAAAGGTAATTTGTTTCCATTGTGTTAAAAATTCCATTGGAAAGTTGCTTTTTATTGTAACTTGTTAAATGCTTAATTGATATCAAGTAATAAAAAGAATCAAAAACCCCTCTGGTCCCTCTCAGGAGCTCAAGTTAACTCCAGTGGAGCCAGCTCCATTGCCATTTCCAAGTTCTTCTGTAGTGATCTAGCAATTCATCAGTGTCAACGACACATGGGAACTCTCATGTTTGTAAAAGCCTGCAAGGGATCCATGTCCTACATTTCAACAAAAATCACAAAATCACATTTCAAGGTGGTCAAAGTTAGGGAAACATCAGGCAAATAATTGCTAGCCCTTTTCTGAAGTGGATGGTAAAATATGGAGAAACACGCAGAAGCAAGAAGAGGTTAGTGGCTGCAACAGAAAGGTGAATGCTCCTTTGAGGTACCTAGAAAATTGGAAATGAAGCATATTGTCAGGATGTCAGAAGCATTTGTCTACTGCAGGAGGAGCAGTGGTATGAGAACCTAAACAGGCAAATATGTTGATATGTACATGTCACAGAAATCACAGCAGAGCAGTCATGGAAGGACTGATGAAGATCTTCTGTGATTCATTGCTTTATTTTCACTGGGCTACATCATTGCAGAGATTTTTCTCCACCCTCTCTCTACATGTTCCCACTTGATTGTTTGTGTTCTTGTCAGAAGCTGCAACAAGGCCGTGAGGATGTAAGCTTGAGTCTGCCTCGTGCCTCGCCACCAATGTGTAAGAACAGACACAATCCAGCCTGTAAAGAACAGCATCGTAAATTATGAGATTCCTTGCTGGCGTGCATTATGCTTTATGGGTAGTTGCCTCAGTCTCCCACCAGCCAAGATGGGGCAGCATGAGAGCAGACACACATATTCAGTGTACTCAGTATTCTCGTTTAGAGCTACCTAGACTTCAGAATACTACAGTAGGTGGTCTGAGATTTATATATGTCAAAGTTGTAGTCTCTCAGATGGTTCACACAATTTTTCTTGCTCCTTACGTGGCAGGAGATAGTCTACATTGTCTCAGCCTGATCAGGCAGTTTTGGGTACAAAGCTCAGACTCGCATTGTTATGTTGTTTTCTAACTTACTGATAAAGTTAGTTCTGCGGAGGCTGATAATTAAAAGATGCGAAGTGCTTACAGTTTAGAGGAGATTGGGTACATCACCTGTACGCATGAAGCTATTTTACTTACTGCCATGTACTTAGAAACATGGCTGAAAAAACCTTTATTTTAAAATTTACTGATTAAAAATGCCATTTGGTAGCATAGCTCTGCATGTTGGCTTATTTCAGGACACAAAATATAGAACGTACATGACATCCATTGGTACTCAAAGTAAGGACAGTAATGAGGAAATTCTTCCCTCAGTGTGATCTATGCACTGAGATTGTATCGATTCCTTGACGGAAATTTTAGTTGGCAATTTGCTGATGATCTCACTGGAACTCCAAATCTTTCTGTCTTATCTTTTGCTTCCTTCATGCTGCAAAAGTAAACATGCTGAAAACGTGCTAAGCACTTGAGTGCTAAGATATATCTTAAATGCCCAGCAATTGATTACGTTGAATAATTGCTACTGTATTCTGACTAAGTCAATGTCATAGTTAAAATAGCAAGCAGTTGCTTGCATTGTGAAAAACAATGTTCAGATTAACTTCACAAGGAACTGCTTTGTGTCATCTTGGGTGTCCACTGATATTAATTGCAATCTTCCTGATCTTCTTAATTCCTAACATTATATTGCAAACCTGATTTCTGTTTGCAGCAGTTAGTGTTTCTGCTTTTTGCCTGTTCTTGAAGTAGGTGATCAGGTGATTTTTACTCATGCTGGTTGTTGTAGGCAAATCTCTCCCTGAAGACATGTCAGGCTTTATATATATGTTTGAAGAAGTGTATATGCCTCTTCACACTATATAAATGTCATCTGCTGGTCATTGCTTTTTAAAAAATATTTATTGTTGTTTCAATACAGTCCCAATAGGAATACAAATTCCCATGTTTATGCTAACATATCTATTAATAGCAAAATCTTAGAAACGCATGAGTGGCAAATTTACTTGAACCTGGCATCATTGCTTACGAAGGGTCAAAGATGTCCAAAGGCTAGGGATGCTGTCTTATACCCATGTCTCAGAATAAATTACTGAAGGTGACTTTTTTCCCCTCCCAAAGTTGCTTTCTCCTGGTCTAATAATCTCAGCTAATAAAATGCTGTGTTCTGAAATCTACCTAATTCCCACCAGGAGTTGCATGATGCTGTTTTCTTTTTAACTGACTAATTATTATTATTGTAGACATTTTATTTACTCCAAAGTGGTTTGGGGATAATTGATTAGGTTGCACCATGTCATGAAAGAACAGATGGCAGGGTAGTCTGTCAGCTCATCTGCAGCGTATGAGAATGCTAAGAAAATTAAAGGGAGGGGAAAAAAAAAAAAAAGAAAAAAAAAGAAGGTGAATAGGAGGGGGAGAGGAATGAGCTAAGCTGTGCTTGCAACACAAAAAACTTCTTGTAGTGGGTGGTCCTTTGGGAAGGTAATCGGAGATCTGCAATATGTCCACTACAATCAACAAAAGGGTACAATACTTCTCTGCAGGGAATTGGGTAGGGAAGAACTTGTTTAAATAAAATTGCAGGGTTGTCAGAATGTTAAACTAATTCTCTAATGTTCTGTGCATTGTCTGGGGAATTTTGGCTTTGCATCATTTGCTGTACTGAAGTACTGAAAAAATATTTTAATAGAAGTGTTTTGGAATGTGTTAACATGTATTTTAGCTTTGGAAACCCTGACTGTGTTTAATGACAACTAAAAATGCTATTAGAAAAGCTGCACTCTCCTGTGTTCTCTCCCTGCATCCACTCCCAGATTTTACATTCCTCGTCACTTAGTAGAATTGTTTATCTCAGTGCAAAGGGAGTTTGTTTTGCTGCTATTCTGACTGATTGGCACCTGCATTTATTGGTGTGTGTGTGTGTGTGTTAATTATTTATCACTGTTGAATTACAATGGATAAAACTGTATGTGGGTTACTTGTGCGTTACTCGCATCTAGAGGAATGTAAAGCCTTGGACTGATCTCCCTTTAGTATTTGTATTTATGTGCGTGAAATAGGGGGAAAGAGTGAGAAAATGGCAAGAAGAGAAACGTGCACTGTCCATCCCAGAGGTCACCAAAAATATGAATCATTACACCTCCAGACTCCAAAGATCCCAAAAGGACAGATCCAGAAGAAACTAAGTGACTTATCTGCAAAGGTTAATCTTTCTGGACCAGATTTTCCCTTATGCGTTAGAAGGTATTTGTGCCTTTGCAAAGTAGCATTAAGCATCAGCAAATCAAAAAGGCCAAACTTCAGCACCATCCTCCCTGTGAGGTGCAAAACAGGGAGCATCTAATTCCCAGCCAACAGTCACTCCGACGAGGCCGCTGCATCAGCTGGATGGCTGAGCCCAGCAGGACTCTCCTCTTCCCCAGTTTAGCCCATTTTCTTTCCCTCGGCATCCTATCGGTCACCAAAGGATCTGCTACAGGGCTCCCACAGATCAGCAGGGAGGAAAACTCTTCTCACTGTCCTCTTTCTCCTGTGTCTAAGTAATCTGCAAGGACGGGAGAAAATATCCCCGTTACAGGAGTTTCTTGTTAGGCAGCACTACAAGCTTAGATTTCTGAGAATCCCCCTGCTGTACCATGAACCCAGTGTTTTCGGTGATGGACAAATAAGTTTCTTGCCCCTAACATCTTACAGTTCTGGAAGGAAAGGAGGTCACAGGGATTTGTCATTAAATGCAGAAAGGGACATGATTAAGCCTTTGCAATCTAAAAGTTTCAGCTTGTCTCACAGTGTATTGTCTTGCAGCCCAACGACATTCCCTCCCTCACGTGTATAACTGTGCTTTCATTTAAGTAATTCCAGTAGAAACTCCTGGTTATATTTTACTTCCGTGAGGTAATCTTCTCCCACCAGTAACTGTGAACTGGCAAAGTCCTGCTTCTGATTTTTCTGGGTGTGCCAAGCTTTCCACACATCTGGAACAGCCGTTATCCCAGTGAATGGCTTTTCTGCTGTCTGCACGCCTTCCCCAGCGCTGAGCAGCTCCAAAAAGACCTGCCCTCATCACCTTCACAAACCTTTTCCGTTCAAAGGAAGACAATGACCAGAGTTTGATCACTGCGTAGCTTCCTCTTTATCAAAAATTGTCAGTGAAGAAGATTAGTTCTTATTGGATTGTAAGGGAAGGATTAATTACACTGACCACAGATGGGCACGGTGCAAAGAATGTCGGTAAACTCCCCCCACAGCTCTCTAAAAGTACTTTAATTATGGCCTGCATAAATTTCTATTCCAGTTTTCGGACTCCCTTAAGCAGAGACTACCAACTGTCCTAAATTGCTTGGTGGTTTGTTGAGGTGGAAATGTATCCTCTGTGGACTAAACTCATTACTGGGAGGTTTATTAGCGAGAAGGTAGTATGAGTCCATTAATAAATGAGGAGTGAGGCAAAATCAATTATGATTTTAATATGACTGAACCACTAAGCTGCTTTTTTTGAATCTACCATTTAAAGGGAAATAAAAGCATATGGGCGATTAAGAAGCAATGACGATCATAGCTGGTATGGTTATTGATAAATGCAGGGAAGTAAATACCTGGGAAAATTAAATGCACAAATCAGCAGAATACAGTGATGCAAATTCCCTTATCTTAAGGAAATTTGTGACCACATTGAATCACTAAGAGGTACTTTTGAAATCTAAACCACTGCCCCCTGGAAAAAAACAGAGCAGATAAAGCATACAGTGTAAAGTGCAGGCAAAGTGATCCAGGGGAAAGAAAAATTTGGTCATTTAGCATCTAGTAAATGCAATCTGCCTGTCCAGCAAAATGATGGAGCTATTAGGACAGAAAATCTGAAAATCAGTAGCAAAGAAGGGTATTATAGAAGTAGCAAGTACCTGTTCCAAACTGTGCCACATCAACTTGTGTACTGTGGCTGTGCTCAGCTGGCCCCATCCAGAGGGACCTTGACAGGTGAGACCTTGAGAGGTGGGCCCGTGTGAACTTCATGAAGTTCAACAAGGACAAGTGCAAGGTCCTGCACCTGGGTCACAGCAATACCAAGCACAAATACAGGCTGGGTGGAGAATGGATTGAGAGCAGCCCTGAGGAGAGGGACTTGGGGGTGCTGGTTGACAAGAATCTCAACATGAGCCAGCAATGTCTGCTTGCAGCCCAGAAAGCCAACTGCATGCTGGGCTGCATCAAAGGCAGCAAGGCCAGCAGGTCAAGGGAGGTGATTCTGTCCCTCTGCTCTGCTCTTGTGAGACCCCGCCTGGAGTACTGCGTCCCCCAACATAAGAAGGACATGGACTTGTTGGAGCAGGTCCAGAGGAGGGCCACAAAGAAGATGAGAGGGCTGGAGCACCTCTCCTATGAAGACAGGCTGAGAGAGTTGGGGTTGTTCAGCCTGGAGAAGAGAAGACTCCAGGGAGGCGTTATAGCAGCCTTCCAGTACCTAAAGGGGCTACAGGAAAGATGGAGAGGGACTCTTTATCAGGGACTGTAGTGATAGGATGAGGGGTAATGGTTTTAAAATGAAAGAGGGCAGACTGGAACAGGTTTCCCCGGGAAGTGTTCAAGACCAGGCTGGATGGGGCTTTGAGCAACATGGTTTAGTGGGAGATGGGACTCTGGCAGGGGGATTGGACTAGATGATCTTTAAGATCCCTTCCAACTCCAATCATTCTATGATTCTATGAATGACAGAATGGGCAGATGAAGGGAAGAGGATAGAGGTGATATTTCTGGATATTAAGAAAATATTCGTTCATGTGGCTCACAAAATTGCCTTTGGAAAACAATGCCAATTGGCAGGGACGGGAACACTATTACATTGGCTGAAAATGGCTAAATGTTTCTAAAGGGAAAGTTGGGATGAATGATCAGGTTTCTGATGTGCGGAGTTTGAAACATTTTTTGCAGGAATTGGCATATGGCCTAGTTTTCTACAGCATCTTTTCTAACAAGATGGAATAGATAATAGGTGAATAAAATTTGGAGAAGATAGTAGGTGGAGAAGACCCAATAATAATATTTCAACTACAGAGGATGATGAAGATCTAGAGATATTAACAGTGTAAAGAGGAAATGAATAGTGTAAGGACCAACGATGCACTGAAATGAGTGCAACTTTGGCAGTGCATACATGGCACAGGACACTACTTCTTCTGGAGCAAAAGACAAAACAGAATGAAATAAGACTCAGATGGGAACTAACAGCTGAGGTAGGAATACAGTGTGGCACCAGGTCACCTGAGCATTGAAGGCACAGGATGGGACTATCTAGCTGTTCAGGCTGAAGACTTGGCTGGAGATCCACTTTGCTCAGGTATTTTAAAAAAAAAAAAAGGTGAGATATAGGTGAGGAGTGGAGGAAAGGGACTTAAACACCACTAGGAAACCAAATTGTCCTGTTTCAGCCAGGTCCTCCTCCATTATCACACACATACAGTGATTTCCTCCTGCCAGAAATCTTTGTAAGCCTATGTTTGTCATTCCCAGTTGTTGCTGAGTGACGTTTCATTGCTGTATTTTTGTACCTTCCAAATGTGATAGTTTAATATGAGATGTCAGGTATCTTTTTTTTAATTTTATTTACTGCTTCGAGGCCATTTGTGGTTTTATACAGCGAAGAAATTTCTCTCTTTTTTTTAATCAACTTTGAATATTTTCTGTGCCCTCTTTTTCAAACTATTTTTCATCCACACGCTCCCCAGTAGTTTAAGACTGCCAGTATGTATTAATGGAAGCATATATTCCCAGCATCAAACAGATAGCTATCATTTAACTTATTCTGTCTATGCCATGGTTGGATTCCTGGGCTGGTTTAGAGAACAGACTTGATTAAGTGACGATTTGATCCACTACTCACATATACCAGAGAGAAGGCTCCCACTGTTTTCAGTCAATAGGGGTCAGGCTTGGAAATTTCTGCTTGACTTGCAGAATAGTCATCTAGGGAAATTTTTTGTCAATTTCAGGAAGATCATTGTGAGTAACTCTGTAAAACGCAATGTGTCTTTGATTTTCATCAGTTCTTGTTGCTTTATTAGAATGTCTTCTTGAACTTCAGGGTAAGATTTTTTCCTTTTAGATCTATACTTTGAAATGATGAAATGTGGATTGCTGACATTCTTGATGGCTTTATAAGGAAATGTGAACAGCTGTAATTAATGGGATGACATGCTGTATTAATTTTCTCTACCTTAAATATTAGAAGTACATTTTCTTTGTCCTGTTTGAATGATTTAGTTTCACTGGCTGAAATGTTTATGTTCTTGCTGTAATGTTTTGATAAATATTTAGTTTAAAAGATTATTTCCTGGAACAATTTCTGCTAAAAAAAAAAAAGGTAGCAGGAAAATTTGCTAAAAGTATATGTAACATTTATGGTTAAAAAAAATCTGTTAAAAAAAGTTCTGTTACTGGTTAGCAATAAAAAGGGGCAAATTCTTCTGGCTTGAGTTTAGTAATCGCAGTCTTTTCATACGACAGATCTTGTTACAGCAGTCAGGTGATTGCTCTTCATGTCCATAAACTTGGTCTCTCTGGAGAGATCAAAACGTCCGAGAGTTTTATACTGAATTTTTCCCTCAACCAACTAGATTCTGAAAAACATAAAACTGAATTAATTTCTATGGTAAGGGGCTATCCACTCTGCATACCAAGTTAAAACCAGTGGGGATCTGTCCCTATAAGTGTGGGAATAAACTAACAATAAATCAGAAGTCATGCAAAGCAAAACTGGGAAATTTCATTGAGCTTTTAAGAGAATATATTGGTGTCCACAGTCTTGGTGATGATGACTGAAAAGAGGCATATTAATTAAGCAGGTCTGAATAGGCTAAACCTCTTGAAAGCCTGTGAGTTTGAAATATGGCTTGCAGCGATGCACATCTTTTTGAGATTTCAATACAAGTGTCCATTCCAGCAAAAGATAATTGAGCACAGTTACACTGTGTGGTTGTCACCTAAAGAAAATAGGAAAACACAGTGAAGTTACATCTCATTCTCTGACAAAACCTCACGAATAATGTGCCCTGAGCGTCCAGGCTAAGGAGTACTGTACTGTACCCAGCCAGCATGGTATTAACATTTATGATGAGCCACGTGTTGTTTGACCTGTCATTAAAGACTAGCAGACTCTCTGCTGACCTCCGGTTCACCCGCTGGTGGCACCGATGCCTGCTTCACAACCAGATGCTAAATGCTCTCGGCCCTTTTCCTACATGCCATTGTGTAAGCAGAAGGGATTGAGCAATGATCTCTCCTTTTGGAAGGATTCTCCCACTTTTTCTCTGATGGGAATATGGAAGGACCTCTGGTTTTGGTTTCTATCTCTTTAAATGACGCTTGCCATTTTTAGACATGCTTCGGTGTAGCATCTACTTTTTTTACAAGTGTACAGTTATCTTTGATGTAATCTATCCCTTGCTGGGGAAACTTCCATCTTTTTACTTATTTCTGTTTGAGATGTTTTTAATCGCCTTCAGAGATGACACCTTATAAGCTTGGCCACGCCCATGGCTGTGCACTATCAGTGTGATATGAACACATCAAGGTATCAGTTGCCAGATAAGCTGCCTCAACTGATGATATGCATATACTTGGATGGCCAAGCCATCACACAGCAGGAGGCACTAATTAGCTTAAGCTAATTAGATGTGTCTGGTACGGGCTACATGTATGCACGTGGCCAGCTAAATACGCTGACCAGCGGGGTGGGGTGTAATTAACCATAGACTGAAGATACCTTTGCTCTGTTAGGTTATGTCCCCAAACTGGGGAGCTGCTGATATCTGTGGGACAGCGAAGTTGTAAGGACCTGTGCTGGTCTGCTTTCCAGGTGTTTCTCTGGAAACCCACAGCATAAGCTGAGCAGAGGACCCAGATGTCCTAAGCCTCTATCCATTGCCTTTAATGAAAACCATGTTCCCTCTCAGGACTATTGAGATATTACCTTCAAATCTTTAAGTCCAATAGTGGGGCAAGAAAGCAACTAGATTAATTGTATCTTTCATTTCTGAATGTCTACAAAACAGTGCACCACAGGAAGTTATGCACTTGCGTGACGTTCTGATGTGGGATTTGGCTACCGACCCCTGGTGCCATGAGCTGTGCTCTCGGGGTCATGACTCACCAGAGCCCTTTGATTAAGCAGAAGTGTGCACTCACGAGGGACAGCACAACCCAGCTTCGGTGTGATTCTGCCCAGCTGGGCTTTCTGCTTGGGAATTACCTTCTTACCAGGCTTCTTTTTTTTTTTGTTTGTTTGTTTTTTGTTTTGTTTTGGGGTTTTTTTGGTGTGTGTATGGTTGGACTTGATGATCTCCTTTCCAACCATGAAGATTCTATGATTCTATGATTCTGCCTTTTATCGGTCACAACTCTGCCTGGCTGTACAGAGAAGGGAGGTTGTGGTGTGATAAATGTGCATGTTCTTACTCTTTTGGGAACCTGAAGACACAAGATACCCTTCATGTGATGATTATCCCTGCACTGGCAGCACACCTATTAATTTGGAGACATTTTCAGCCTAACAGACCAGCCTGCTCTCCAGAGAAGTGCTAGGTAAAGGATGAAACTGAGGAAAGCCCTGAAATATCTGTTTAATTTTAAACAATTGCTGGAGTGAGCTCTGTACAGCTTAATCATGGGCTAGAATGAAACATGTGTAGGAGCACTGTCAGAAACAGGGATGAAAATCAAAGACAGCATCTCACTGGCTGTAAATCAGCACTGACCTGTTTGCATGTAGCAAGGGCTTGGGATCGCACCATCCGGCACACAGTTGCTGCCTGAGGTGCCTGCCTGCTTTCCAGCCTGGGGTTGCTGTCTTCCTGGCAGAGGCATTCGCTGGCCTCAGCATCAGTTCCCAGCCTTATATTTTCACACAAGTTCACCACTTGGGTGAACTCGTCAGTGTAAAGTGATCACTGTGAGCTGACACATGGGCTGCTGTTTCTTATGTTCTTTCAAGATCTTTCCGTATTGTTTCCACAGAGACGTGACGTTGCAGCAGGGAAGAGAGTTAGGGGTGGGAATCTTGCTAAGGTAGGACTAGAACTTCACATCCAAAGATGCTCCTGTCTCTTTTTCAAAAGGTGTGCAGAAATAAGTATGACTAATCCATATCATTAAATAAACAAAATTGAAAGTGCTTTAAACCAATTAAGCAAAATACAGAAGCCTGGATGACTAAACCATTCACTTTCTCCCCTAAAAGCACTCTGCAGAGTCCAGGTGTTATATGGGCAGTCTGGTAAACTGCAAACCTCACTTCCACCTGAAAACTTGGTTCTTGCTTTTTTTTTTTTCTGAATTGAAGTACATTAGAGAGCTTGTTTGTGCTCTCATTGTATTTGTTTGTGGACTGTCAATTACAGTATCTGTCTCATAGACAACTGATGATGCCAGCTCTTACAGGGTAGTGCAGAAGCACATGCTCTTTCTCCAGTTCAAAAGGAACAGCTGATGGTGATGACAGGAGTTGGAGGAGAAAGCTAGAAGGAACGACGAAAGGTGTCATGAGGTTGAGCCTGCATGACTGTCCTGCTGTCTCCTCAGAAATCCCATGTACATTAACAAGTGAGCAGAGAGACCTTTCCATTTTTTTCACAAGTCAAGAGCAATCTGAGCACACTGGGTAGGCTTTCTGCACAGAGCATAATGAGGAGGGACTTGTGATCTAACGCCAGCCACAAGACATGAAGAACTCATGCCCGCTTGAATTAGAACCTGAATAAGCAGGGGAAAAGGGATCTTAATTTTTAAAGGTTGGAGTGCTGCGCAACAGAAAGATTGTTTTTTAAGAAAAAATATCTATTTAAAGAAATTGGTGTTGCATCTTTAACAGCATATATAGAAAACTCGAAAGTATTAAGGGAAGTTATTTACTATTTTCATTCTGACCACCATTAGGATTTATTATCAGTGTTGCTCATGCACTCTGTAACAGTTTGCCCTGAAAAGGGATGTAGTCCAGGGCAATTTGCTAACGGGAGAGTGGACATTGTGATCCCACAGGATGGAATATGTTACAGATTTCTGGTTTACAGGTGAAGTGTTTACCTCTTTTCCTGTTGGTCATTCCTCTTAGCCCTTCATTTAAGTTTTACCTCTTTGAGTAGATTTGAGTTTTGTGGTATTTTAAAAAATATGCCACAAAAAGTACGCAGCCTGACAGTTCCCATGCTTCCTTCCTGGGTGTCCCAAAGTCACTGCATTTTGCTAGTACAGATGCTTATAATAAGTGAAAATTAAGCTGTGTATTTGTACTCGAAAGGTGGGTGAAATTGCAGTTGTGTTGATCTTGAGAGTTCTGTCTCCATATTCTGGAGACGGGATTTCATGCACTGAATTTCAAGGGGGAAAATACAGCAGAAAATCCTTATGCATCCATTTTGCTCATTGTTTCTCACTGCAGTGTAGCCTCTCCTGAAGCCAGCTGCTGCTGGTGTCAAGGCCATCAGACTCCTTGTAAGGACTCTGATGCAGAGCTCACTGAAATCCATGGAAAAGCTCCCAGTGACTTCACGGGGTTTGGCTCAAAGCCTATTTCCGAAAAGGTTGAGAGACTCTGGGCTTCCTTCTCCTCCTGTCATAAATTAGACAGAGCACTGATGTCATCAATGAACTTGCACTGGTGTAAATGGAAGGTGGATTAGATAGTAGACTTTTTTTCATTCTTAGGATGTGACACAGGGAAAAAGCATTGTGTTAAACTGATAGAAAAGCCAGTTTTATAGAATATAAGAAAACAATGTTTTGGGGGAATAGCAACCTGGAAGCCACTAAAGGAAGAAAGACACTATGTTTGTCTGAAGATGAAACATCTGGAAGACCATAATGTAGTAAGACACTAGTTACACATCCCATGTGGACTATGTTCATTGGCTAACTATTTTAGTGTAGCAAAAATCTTGCTTTCTCATCAGGCCATGAAATATCATGGACAGTAAAAAAAGAAATAAAATTATTTTCCTGACAACATAATTGTCTGGTGGCTTTAGAATTTTGCAAACCAAATCTTTTTTAGGTTCAGACAAATACATGGATTCTGAGGGAAATCCTGCCTAAAATGAAATTAATGAATTTTCAAGAAGTGGGCAGTAGCTTGAACAGATCAAAACAACCAAAGGATTGAATTTGATTCATAGTGCTTAACAGGACCCACCTCTGTCCTTCTTCAGTTTGTTTTAGGACACCTAAATGTTGAAAAAAATAACCTGAAATGTGCTTGTGTATGAAAGAGAATACAGTGGTGGAGATTTCTCTGAGTGGGACGTATTTTATTGGCCTCCCTCACCTAGATGAGCTAACGGAGCTGAGACGAGAGAAGAGGTAATGCAAAGAGCAAAACCATTCCTACAGTGGATAGGAGATCATTTTTATTTGGACTCCAAAATGCTTTAAATTTGTCCTAAATGATTCCACTGCGTATAGGAATCGGTGCGCTCATCATGGAAGAATAATCCTTGAGAAAGAAGCAGAACTGCTATTGAATGGAGCCTGACCTTTCAAAAATTACTGAAATCTCTCTTACATTTACTCAGACACCAGTCACTAAATTAACCTCTCTAGTAACTAAGATGAGGTCAATGGAGTTGTTATCTCAAGGATAGATTTCCATAGTAATTTTTCCAGGTGTTGACCAAGCATTCAATATTTTTAAAAGAGGACGCAACAAATCAATTAGCAACAATTTGAATACACTAGAAAAGAAAGAAAAATACAAAGAAAAAAATTGTTGAGTATTTATTCTTTTACTGTCCATAAATACCTCGTCTATATCGATTTATATAGTACATAATGTGCATATATACATACACATACATATATACATGCATATAGGCGTATGTGAGACAACTCTGTATTTTTTATGAAAGATCAAACCATACGTTCGATGGAAACAAATGCAGGTCCGAAGACACAGTAATACTAGGAGCTACAGGAAGTCGGAAGTTCTATTTGCATGTGCAGTCACTTCAATGTTCAGCATTCTGTTTTGCCTGTGCAAATGAGATGACAGAGATTTTACATCCTGTGCTGTCTAAACACCAATTTAGCCTTCAATTTGGTAAATTTCTTTCCTGAATTTAGGATCTTTTATAACCTGTTGACTTTTGTGTTTATTTGTAATAGAGGGATTGTCTCTCTTCTTGTTTGGTCCTTCCCCCAGGAGTTGTTCAAGGAAATGTATTCTAGAAATTTTGCTGAGATGAACTATAAATTACTATTAGTCAGGCTGGCAGGCTGAAACAGCCAGTATTGTCTTATAATTCAAACTGTGCAGATCCTACCTGGAATGTCAGAATATCCTCTGCAATCACAAAGCTGATGATACCCAGTCTCTCTATCTTTTAGAGACACTTTGTAACACAGGGCAGGACTGCAGGTTTAAGTTTAAAAGGAGCATTGTTAATCTCAGGATAACTCTTTATCTGTATCTTTTTTTTTTTGCAGAGGTTTTTCTGCTGGGTGATTAGAGCAACAGAACCTGCTCTCAGGCTAGCTCCCTTTCAGGGCTCTAAAGAAACTCACCACCGAATGAAAATCATTTCAGGAACAATTAGAGAAAAGGTCAGCATAAATTCTTCCTGTATCCACGGCATTAGCATCACCCAAGTGTCTCTTGCTTACAGTACGTTGTGACAAAGTAAAAGCTATTTCAGCTGTTATATTGGGATGGCTGTTATTTATGGAACATAAAAGGATACTGAAATACAAAAGGCTTTGAAAAGACCAGGGTAAGATCAGATAAAAAAAAATGAGAGAGAAACAGGCATCTTGGGATGGTAACTACCCTGCCATGTACTGACAGGGAGGTTGTATATTTTTAGAATATACTGAAAGGAATGGTGCTTTTACTTAGGTTTTTATGGTTTACCATGAGATGCAATTTTCTGGCCTTATATGCAGTTGTAACAAAAGTCAGAGAGATTTTATGATAGCTGCCAGAGTTCATAAATGATGGCATACACTAAAATATTTATAGAACTGTAAAATCTTGATTTCTCTCTGGTTTAGCAGATGGGGTCCTAAAACTGGTTCCCAGATTGTCACATTTCTTTACCTTTTGATGACAAAGAAGCCTGTTATCACTTTTTTTTTCCCTCTGGAAAGCAAGTTCACTAGTGTAATCAAGTTCATACTTCTATCCAATTATACACAGCAGGATCTCATGAATTAAGACATGTCAGCCATATAGGATTTGTAATTATTCAAGGCAAAGGGCCTATCGTTAAACATCAGGATCTGAGCAGCCTTGCCATCTCTCTGACCAATGACCATTGACTCATGTCTGTATAATTGCTCGCCTATATACTGGTGAAAATCTGCTTCCCAATCATTACGCTGCATCAACAGTACAGAGAAATGCTACTTATACACCAGAAGTATAAGGGAACTTAGGTGCCTGCTTGGTACGTAGCAGCAGTATAGAGCAGCTATTTGTTTCTCTCCAGGATGTTTTGTTGTCCTCAAAGAAAATGCATCCCTATAGCGCTGCTAAACTCAGCTGTACTTCAGCATTAAAATTGATGGTTGGGGGTAGCAGAAGCAGAATAAATAATCTGTGAGGCAGCATTTTTCAGTTGCTGACCATGATTTACTCCACATTAAAGACTTTTCATTAAAATTGAAGATGCTGAAGAAGAGAAAGCATTAAGTCATGTAACTGTCTTTTCTCTATTGTATTTTCATGAGAAAGTTTCTAGATTTTAGCAGATAATCAATGAATGAATGTGCAGTACCTACACACCTCTATCACATTTCCAACATTCATTAAGCTATATCATATATCCACATTTTGTTACAATAATTCTCTAAATATTTATAAGTTAGAAAAGCAAAACATGGCTTGGGGTCCCATTTTCCTGGGGACTGTCCAGACAAACTAGAAATACCTTCACTGCCGAGACTTAGTGCATCAGGCAAGGTATAAATTAACAAAACAAGGAATCAAGAAGAGAGCGCCAGTAGAAGGAAAAAGGGTCCTGCAAAATAACTTTTAAAAGCCTGATCTCCCTTTATTGTAATTTCTCTGTATTTAAAATAAATACAAAAATCCAAACACACAAAAAAAGATGAACCTAAATGCATTTTGATTTTGGTATAGTGCTTTGGTCTATTGTTAATTAGTAGCATCTACTGGCATGATGCCTGTGGAGGTGGAAGACATAACAACTAGGCATACTTATCAGAATGGCATGGCAAACTGCAGCAAATCTGAATATCAAACGTCAGAGTTAGGTCTTCTGCTAAGAGATCCCAGCAAAAAACACGGCTTCACCAGCAGAGCCAAATGCCTTTATAACACATGAGAATCTGGTCAAGGTAATGAGTGGGTTTGTTGAGGGATTTTCATAGACTGTATTTTTTAAAATGCAGAAAAAGCTTTATTTCTTAACTTACAATCCCTAGCTGCCTGACTACCCGCCTTTTTCTTTTTTCTTTCTTTTTTCTATCAAGAGAACAGAAGAACAAATAAATGATAAATAAAAAGAAAGAGCAAGGGAAACACAGAAGTTAGAGAAGTATCTCTTATGCAGACTCTGTAGGCAAAGCTTTTATGCAAACTGCAGTGATTAGTATTTTACTTTATATAGCAAATCTTTATTTCTTCAATAAAGTGATTCTCATTTCGAAAAAGAAGCGGTATTTTCTTTCTCTGTCACTCCTGCTCTCTTTTTATGTGTCCCCTGGCACCTTTTTGTCTAACTGTATCCCAAGATTTTTTTAAATAGATAGAATAACAACAATAAATAGCAGTCTCTCATTTTTTAAATGGAGTTTGGGAGAAGAATCTTAATGAGTATTTATAGGGTTTAGTTTATTTGTGTGGATATGAGAATTGCTTCAACCAGCTGGCCCTCATCTAGGCACTGTTTTGCTTTGGGTTTAAGTGAATGCAGGTAGATGATGTTTGCCTTTGAAACAAAGTTTATTGCTAGAACTTCTGCATATGTTACCTCACCAGCTCATTTCATGATTTCAAGTCAGACATGAAGTAGTAACAGGGTACTGAGGGAAGACTCAGCTGGAAATTTGTTGGCGGCTGCCTTGGCGATGGAGACCTCTCTGACTTCGGTACGCTGGTGAATTTGATTTGGTAGGAAAGACCTGAGGCTGTTAACTTCATTTCTGTTCACCTCTGTTTTCTTTTGGAGGTAGAAAAAGAATATTAGATGATAGGCAGCATTAAATGTGTTGCACAGAGTGTGTAGAGCTGTGTCTTTCTTATGAAAGAGCCACATGACCAAATAAGAACCTGAAATCCCTGACCATTGGCCCCCAATCTGCTTGCCACAGCTTTCGGACATCTGCCAAATGGTGCTGTTGATTTTGTTTTCTTATTTTTATTTCTTATTAGAAATTGGATTGTAGCTGTGGAGCTGTTAGTGCTGAGTATCTTTTTATGCAGTGGTGGATAGGTGGACATACTCGTTATCATCAGTAGGAGCACTTCAGGAAAAGTAGGAAATACATTTTCCTTCGGGAAAAGGCGGGTTGAGACTGGTGCTAGTCAGTCAGGTTTCTGTGAGGTGGTAAGAGTGAAGACCCATACATCTAGCTTCCATTTTCTGACTGTTCTTACTTAATTCTTGGGCATGGACTCTGAGGTCATGAACATGTGTACCTGGCAGCCATTTAAAAAGAAAATAAAGTGTTTAATCTGGGAACATGAATCTGCAAGCCCCAAGCTGTATGGAGTTTGTCGCTGCTGAGTAGGGTTTCTGAAAACAGCTTTTTCCTTGCTTGGCTGGGTCTCCAGTGAACAGCAAGGTAACTTCTGTAGAACTCTCCACTTATGTCCCCCGACGCGTTTGGCCTGCATCCTAGCTGAAGTAAAGTTGTTGTACTAATTTCTAGCCTAAACAAGTTGCTCAGTTATCCTGAAGAGAAAGCTGGCACTGCCAGACGATGACTCCTCCCATCCTGAAATGCATCTTGTGTAACTTGCTTAGATTAGTTGATGGGCATTCAAGTAACGTATGTTACTTGAAGAAGAATATTTTTAGGTCTCAGATGTGTTGGAAAGCCTAAGGTTTTACTTCTTGAAATATTAGGCGATCTTTTTATCATTGTGGATACCCTGATTGCTGTGCAATTTACTGTGTGGTACTGTTCACTTTAAAAATAAGGTAGCTACACATCAGAGTTACTCTGGCACTTTTTCCCCGTAAAAATATATTCTGATGTTTGGCTTTGCTTTTTGCCTCACTTTGGTCTTTAGTGATCTTCTTCACAGTAAGGTCCTGGTTGTTCATGAAATAGTGTATAATAATTATATATAATAATGAAATCTATAATAATGTAGTATAAAAATAATGTATAATGTAGGAGCATGAAGTCTATAATAATGAATTAGTATATAATAAACACTATTCTGTGTATATAATTCTGGAAATTTTGTTACCAAACATAGTATCTGCTATCACAGGTTTTGTTTTATATAGGTGTGACAAAAATCTTCTGGGTTTTGTATTATTTGGAATTTTGATCTGGGACATTACTACCTTCTGCCATGCACACACTCAAAGATTATGAAGTGTCTGGGTCTTTCATAACAAGAGTTATATAACTGGAAAAAAATCCTGGGACCTAAGAAAAGTCCACAAAAATATCTGGCATACACATAAAGGTAAAAGCAGTAAATATACTTTTAAAGTATTCAGACTAACGCTACAGTATTGCTTTGAAATACAACATGCTATTTCACAGGTGGTACTTTCATATATATATTTAAAACTGCAGTATAGATGCCCTAGGACAAAACTTTTGCATCTCATCATCTTTTGTACGGTTCTGCTTGTGCCCTGGTGTGCACAGACTGTGAATTCAACCACCGGTGTATGGTGTGACTCACAAAAGGTTTTCAGCTTCAGCAGTACAACTGGAATAGAGAATACAATGAAACATACCAGACTCTGTGTGTTTGAGTGACTGTGTGTTCATAAAGTACGGGTGCAAAATACAGACAGAAAATTTTAAGAGAATAGTATTATTATGAAATATCAGTGTATGGCTTGATAGTAATTGTTAGCATCACGTAACTGTCATACAAGAAAAGCAGTCTGGCAATCTGCCACAAAATCCTGAAACGTTTGCAAAATTGCTTTACATATTTTACTGTGGTCAATACGGTATGGAAAATTAAACTACGTGTTCTTGCTGGAAGGTAATGAGAAAGTATGAATTGAATAGTGTGTATTTCATTCCATTGGTGTGGCTTTAGGTTGATGCTCTTATTGTTTGCTAGAATAATCATGTTCTTTTCATAACAAATTTGTAGGTGGTGAGAGATTAAACATGATAGTCAGCTTGTTTTAAATAAAAATTTCAGAGAAAAAAATGCACAAAACCCTGTAAAGTGAGTCCTAGGCTTCACAGCTGTAGTCACAAAGTGACATTAGATTTGATGGGTGAAACCTTGGTCCCAGTGAGAGTTTTATCACTGACCTTAATTGAGCTAAGTTTTCCTAGTTGGGTTTTAAGGCAAGGAGAATAAGTAAGCTGTATTTTATTTAATTTGGTGAATTCCTTATTTGGGACAATGCTTTTGAAATTTTGGACTATTCACACATTTTGTTCAGTATCTCAGAATGTCTCAGTTCTACCTGGGAATGCCTGCAGCCAGTGATTTCAGACGTATTTACCCCACAGAGGAGGGCAAAAATTGCCCTTCTGTGCTCACCATGTAACCGATTCAATAACGTCCCTGTACACTTTTATTTTGGACATGACCAGAGGTGAAGTAATTACATTTCAACCTGCAATGAGGTGAAGCCCTTGCGCTCGCTCTAACAGGAAACAAATTTCATAAACAGAAGCATCTCTGATTATTCCAACCTCTTTTGTGTAGTTCAGCAAATCTGTTCTTTTGCTGGAAGTAGAGACCTTTCTTTGCCAACACTTCCCATCCGTCCCCGGGAACAGTGCATGGCTGGTAAATCAACACAATTATTATGCTATTCCAGAGGACATACAGTGATTTACATTTATACGCCAACATTTTCTTCCTTGTTGCCCCAGCAAGAGCTGGGAAATGATTTATAAGGATGCAGAAGTGCTGGCACAGATGTTGTACAGCCTCAGCATGTTTGCATTGCACAGCGTGGCAGACTATTCTGGAAGTGCGGATGCACAGGTAGAGCGGGAGGCAGCGCGTGTGCCAGCGGTGTCCTTCCAGCTCCAGCGCGGGGCAAACCCTGGCCCTGCTGCTGGCAAACGTATTTGGCATCCGTCTTTCTAACAGGTCATTTCTGCACGCTGCACTTTGGGGAGGAGGATTGTTTGATTCTTGTAATTAGTTGCTTCTCTTGAATTCCTAATGGACTTGTGGATCGTAAAAACCTTTCCGTTGTGGAACAGTTGGCAGATTCATTTTATGTATTTATTTATCTTTCTTCCCTCCCTCTGCCCACCACCCCCATAGAGGAGGCTTGGAGGCTGAATGGATACACAGAATAAAAATGTACTTTGCGATGGGAACCACCTTTCTCCTTCTTCAGAGAGGTTGATGTTACCGGGAAATGTGCCTTTTAAGTATTATCAGAGCAATCGAAGACCTCCAAATCATTTAAATCCACATGGCAAATGTCATCATTCGGGAAGAATAAACCATTGGAAGGTCAGATCGTGTTCCCCCTAAGAGATTCAACAGACATAGTTTAAAGACATTTCATGTTTCATGAGGTAGTGAAGGGTGGCAGTCCACCTGGTCTAACTGGTGCAGTGCTGATCTGAGTGTCTCCTTTTTTCTAAGCATTGCCATTTTATAAACGTTGAATGGCTGAGGCTGAAAAGGGTTAGGTGTTGGGGACAGGTATGAATCCTGCTACTTTTGCTCATTTCACCTGGCCCGTATAGGAATGTTTGATATGAGTCACTATGTGGTATTCCTTTCAAGCATTTGCCAGAGCTGTGAAACCTAAACCAGAGCTCTGGTTTGTGGTTCAGCTTGAAGACGTACAAGATCACTCTGGTCTCTCCCTCTCTGGGAGGCCTCCTCTATGGGAGAGGAGCTCTGAGTTTACAGTGGATGGTCCCTAGGAGACAGCCCACATCTGTGTTATCTCCTAATCCATCTGGTCCTGCCGCCTGTGGAGCTGGCCTTGACCTTATGGAAGGCTGAACTTCACAGCTCCACGCCATGCAGCAGAATGGGTTTTGGGAGCGGTGAATAGCACCCTATTTTGGCCAAAATTACCATCAAAAGGAAAGAAAGAAAAAGCTCACATCTCACTTGCACCAGCTGAAATGTGCACAGTTAAAAAGATGAACCTACTCCTTGGATGTGCTGAAGGATGCACTGGAAAGGGAATTATACCTTAGTCATGGAAATGATGCTCTACTCTGCCTGGAGTCAAACTTCCGCAACGTCAGGTTTTGTGGCTTTAACTTAGCCCCATTTGTAGATGAAATTAAACAATGCAACAAAGATGGGCTCTTACATGGGGCAAATTCCCTCCCTTTCCGACTACGCAGTTCCCATTGCAGGTGGTAGATTGCGCTCACTTGTATCAGGACTAATGTTTTCTTTCTGATGCCTGGGTATACTGAGCAAAACAGGCTTTAGTGACTCCCTATAGTAGTAAACAACCTCCCTGTGGGTCCTGTAAAATACCCCAACTCCTTCATTCAGTACTGAGAGATCTCTAAACACTTAGTTCATAAACAACCCGAGCATTTTAACACACTTTCCTCCTTCTCCCAGGGGGTGCTCTTGGCTTGTGTTCTCTCCCTTTATTACAGCTTTAATCTTACGATGTGAACTGGGACTTGTTTACATTTTTATTTTTAAAGGCTTTTTTTGTGTATGTGTGTGTGTGAGAGTGCATGCACTAAAGATCTAAATTGACAGATGCCTTTTTGTAGGACTGAAATGACATATCAAAGTTTTACTGCTCTCTTCCCTGTATTTGCATTTGTAATTACTTGCATCATATTTTATTATTGTGTTACCTGATGAAGAATTCCAACTAATTAATTTCACCTGGAATTATATGCTGGTATAAGAAAAATTATACTTGGCCATTTGTGGAGACCAGCTGTGTATTAAGAATATCTGATCCCCATCTGAAAGATTTAAAAAAAAAAAAAAAGGCAAGAGAAAACAGCTGATTGTAAAAGCTATTCCCTTTTTTTTTTAAGCCCTAAAGATATTATTATTGGCAGATACCCTTTATTACTCACCCTATATACTACACATTAACTCAGAAGTTTGTTCTAACTGAGCATCATTCAGTCAGATGACTTTTTCTTCAACCATTTCAGCTTTAATTTGTCGTAAAGCTAATGTGGTTGAGTTCCACCCATATGCAAAGACTCATTTGTTTCCATTCCAGCATGACTCAGAGATACAACTTCACTTTGACCACAATTTATTATTTTTTTTCAATGTAATTTTATTTTCTAGGTGGAATTAAGACAGGGGAAATATTGATTAGGAATGCAGGCATATTATGAAAAGCTACCTGTAAAGGAAGAGGAAAGAAGAAAAGAGAATATGAAATGTGACCTGATCCTGCAACACAGCTGAACATACACAGACACACACACACACACGTGCGTGCGCACACACACACGCTCGCGCGCTCTCTCTCTCCATGGATATTTCTGGTTTGATTCTTTGTCTGCACTGACAACAGATGGTGTTTTAATAAAGTCCAGTAGGAATATTACTGTGAGTAAACAATCCAATGCATGCCAATTTCATAATTGCTGGGTACTGATACAGCCTCTTACCTGATGAATCCAAATTGGGAGGAAACCAACTGTGCACACACCTACTGGCAGCAGCCAAATTCGCAGCTGTGGTATGCTCCAGCATTGAGCTTCACCACGGAAGGTAAATTGCAGCTCCAATCATCTTTCTTGGCAGCAGGCTTGGGGAACAGCTGCCATCTGGCTTGTCATCAAAGTATGGTCACCGAGTTTCTGGGAGATGAAATAGCTTGCTTTTTTACCTTGACATGCACGAAGATCGCAATCTTCATCTTTACAGGTATCTCTTAAAATAACATTCTTGGCTTCCTGAGCCAGAGATTTACCAAGTGGGATTTTCTTCTTTAAGTGATTCCCACGCCTATAGGGACTTGAAGTCTAAACCTGTTATATGCTAATTAAAGATTCACACCCACATGACTTGTCAAAGAGATAAATCTTACTCATTTGTTTTCATCATTAACAGGGAAAAAATTGTAAGGAATACCATGCCTTACATTAGCAGATTTATGTGGAAACGTTTGTTTTTAATAGAAGTGGGGATGCAGTTAGAAGCGTTATTCCCACCACTGTTGATACAACCCAGTATGGAAATTACAACTTGGCAGAGAAGAAGGGGGTGAAAGGCAAAAGAGGGAATTCAAATGCTCAGGACCGGCATCCCAGCTAGAAGTGGCTGTATAGGCTGCACCCAGTAAGTGACTGCCTTTTCAGTGCATTACATGATCGTTATTTATATATTCAGTCTTTTAATGACACCTTTAAAGACAATGGCAGATTAAAGCACAGGAGAAGCAGGTGAGTTCCCCCCCCTAAAAAACCTAATCTAAAGCAGTATTTAAGTGCTTCATTTCTCTTGGTTTCTAGTAGGCCCCCAGTGCTGCACAGCTACACATAGGAATAACTTTATTTCCATCAGTAATTCTTAGTGTTGAGAATTTAGTGTGCAAATTCCATGCAAGAGTCTAATCTTTTGAAATTTTCTTTCAGCTCAGGTTGGGACACTGATTGAAATCCCAGTTAAATATCAAATAAGTTAAAATCCCACTTTGAAATCTCCAATAAACATCATCTTTGAAATTTATTTGACTTTACCAAATTGCCTTATGTTGATGAAAGCCAAGTATACTTTTTCGCATTATTGCCTTTATATATTATATTATTGTCTTTCAAGATATTTTTACATGAGTGAATCTGTGTTTTCAGATGGGAAACTGATAACCCTGGAAAGTTTTCAGCCGTGGTACTATTCACAGGCCTCCGAGGGATCAAGATTTCTGTTTAGTGAAGATTACCAGGCTCTTAGCCTGAGAGCAGAACTATGCTCTCGATTTGGAAATTCAATAGAATTCAACAGAAGTCGCGATTGCCGTTCACTTTGCCCACAGTAATTGTTTTGTGCAAGGAATTAAGTAAGAGAGGCAGAGAAGGCTGCTCCTCCTACTTAAAGGCTTGCTTTGGAGTTGCAAGCATTGCTTGGAAAGGTTCGGCTTCTGTCTGAGAGTTCACGGTAAGGGTTGCCCTGTCTAACTAGAGGGAGTTTTTGAGGGAGGTCAGTGGATTTGGATATACAAATAGGGAGTCTTGGGGCTCCACCCAGGTTTTTTCTTACCGGGCCACAGAAGGTCAGCATGGACATAACTTTGGTGGTACACAGGGTTAGAAAACTGTGCCTAGATGTTTTAATGACCCATCTACTCAAAGACTTGCGTGCTCAATACCTTTATGATGATTAGTCCAGCTGTCAGTGCTGGCCTGGATTAGTTTTGCATATGCTTTCTGTTTCATGCTGTTTCATTCTATCCACAGCTAGAATAGGCAACACTTGAAGTCTTTTTAATTCACAGCTGACGAAGTATTTCTTGAAAAAAAAGAAAAAAAAGCAATTTCTGAATAGATGTGGATAAATGCTGAAGGAATAGTCATTTTATGTATTGCTAAATAAACGTATAAGGAAATGTTTTGGCAAGAGCTAGTGTGTTGTTCAGTACCTCCAGCAGAACTGAATAATCTCTCTATGGGAAAAAGCCTTGGTGGAGCTCCAAGACATGCGTTCATGGTAGCTGCCTGACACAGCAGTCTGACTGCACGCTGCCACTGATGGACGGAAAACAAAGCTGTACGGAAATGCTTAACCACTTTCTGTTGGAGTAATCTGCTCCCAACAGAAGGTTATGCAGAAGATGAAAAATCATTCCCTGTGGGTTTCTCTAGCTCCAAGACCGGCAGGCCTGGAGATGTTGGAAGGTGCTGACCTCTTGGTCACAGCTTGGTTACACGCACAGCTGGGTGGCGTTTCAACATAGTAGCTGCCTACTGGCTGGGATTCTCGGCACCCCATGAAATTTCAGGTTTTCTGTGGAAGGAAAACACTGCTCCACTTTCAAAACATTATGGGGGCTGTGAGATGTGGTGCCTTCAGCTGTGGAGCGGAATAGGATACCTGGTACAGAACCATGCCTCTCCTCCCCTTCTTACCTTTCTGTCCCCCAAGTAGGGATCAGGGGAATTAGGAATTAAGAATCAGGTCATGTCAGCTCCAGAAAATATTCCAATCAGGATTATATGTTGCAGTGATCCGTTGTTTGAAAGCCATGACAACAACGGTTGGACATGTGAAGGCAGTACGTGCTATACACTGACAAACACTGAATTCACAAAATTAGTATTTTATTTTAATTGAGAGCAGAGGTTGTGAAATTGCTTTCTACTCCAGGACCTGGGGCTCTAAACATTGACTTACAGTAGAACAACTTAATTTGGCCCTGAGCCAAAGAAGAAACAATGAGAGAATCTGAAAATGGATGGGAGAAGCAATCACAAATCTAGCACTTAACTAAGGATTGATCCAGTGCAGTGATGAGAGGTGTTTATCTCATCCATCACCTAACCTTGAGATCGCCTGACCTGAAATCTATTCAACCTTGTACACTAGCAGTTGTCCATGGCTCTACAATATCTAATAACAGTTTTAGGCTTCTATGTAGGATGTAATATTCAAAGCAAGCTTTGCTGTGATTTTCTGAAAGAACTGCCTATCATGTAGGCAGTTATGTGTCCCTATCTCCCCCTACCTTCATGGCAACTTGTAGCAGATTCCTAGGATCCATAGCTCCTGGAAAATGGTTAACATTTTTAACACCAGCGGGTCAGCCTTAGTTTTCCATAAGTCAATGCAATGCTGTCAGGTCTGAAGACTTCTTTTGTTGGAATGCCATTTATGACTACATTATTCTCCAAAGCTGAATTGATACCTAAAGTAGATATATATTCCTCTAAAAGAAATATATACTACCTTACCCTTCAATGCTCTAGTCAATACTTCATGGGGGAATGGAGGCTGCCCATTTTCATTGTTGCTCATTAGAACAACTCTCTGAAAAGACTTCACAGCCTGAATAATAATTTTTTTCAGATACAAGTATCCTGTTTCTTTTGTATAGGTCCATTTCGAGTGGGTAGAGAGAGGGTGGGCAGTGTAGTAATGGGACAAGGGAAAACACACGGACAAATACTGGACCTTAGTTTCTCTTAATCAGAAATGATGGGCAGACCAAGTGTCCATCCATTCCTGTGCCTTCAGTGGAGACATGGAAGGGGAATTCCAGCTTTGAAAAGTGTGCATCCAGGAACCGATCCAACCCTGATCATACCCACAACCTGGAGGCTTTTTGATTTGCTGGGGTAGACTGTCCCATGACAGAGATCCATATCTGGGTCAACACAGAAGCCTTCTTGAAGCCCTGACTTGGGATCATCACTGATATGAACTGGCCTCAAAAGGTTAAACAAAAAAATAGTCTATAACTCACATCACAATATTTTCTATTCCAACTATTTTATGACTGTTTTTAGAATAATACGTTAAAGGAATAGGTAAAAGTAGTAAGATGTACATCCTCTAGAGCTCCTCTTTATATATAATGAAGTTCTCCTATGGGTAAAATTTTCTGTGTTGAGAAGATCAAATCATCAGGTTACATGTTTACCACATATGGTTACCAAAAGGACTGCATTCATCTCCCCATCTTTAAAAGGGGTTTCCTCTCTATTATACAGTACTCTAATACTCCTTCATCCCTATGTACTTTGAAGCAGTGATGTGCTACAGCTGTGTATATGAATTGCTTCCTCAGATTGAGAAAAATACTTTACTTTTCAGACCAGTGATAATTGTCAGATCCAAATAGCCATTCCAAGGAGGTGTGGGGCAAAACACTGGAACTTTATTTTGGGATGAAACCATTTGGAGGCATTCTCTAAGCCTAAAAAATACAGGCTATAGGGTATGCAGCCTAGTCTGCCACTGAACTCTAATCTCAGGTAAAGCTGAGTCTTGTTCAGAAAACAGAAGAACTGCCTAGAGACCCTGTCTAACCCCACCCCCATGAAATGCTCCCTAAAAGTTTGGAAAACAACGAGCTCAGTAAATCTGAATTTCCATTGCTGGCCTACTTGACTTTTGTTGTCCAGGTCCAGAAGAAATGCTGTCAATACTTTACCTAAAATAATTTTCTCATGTTATTTGTGGCTCTACAGCACTATTTACAAGTTATCAGGAGAGCTTATTGCGAGGGCACTGTCAGAGCTGCGCTGCCACAGCCATTGAAATAAACTTTGCTTTACGCTGACTGCCTGACATTCAGTCACGCCTCCTCCACGCCTGTGGCCTGTTGGTAAAGACAGTACACATTTCATAGCTAAACAGGGTGGGATTTCAAAGGGTAAATTCAATCTTCATCCCAGCAAAGCACATGCTTAATTTTAAGCACATCAATATTGCTTAAAGGCAACTGGACTATTTGGATGGCAAAACTGAAATATGTGCTTAGAAGTGAAAAGCTCCACAAAACCAATAAACAACTTAATGACATGCAAGACCAGTTTTCTTTTAAAAACAACAGAAAAAAACCCTAAACAAAACAAAACCAAAAAACCCCCGAAACAAAAAAAAATACCCCCACCAAAACAGCCTGAGACCCAGACTTTTTTTTTCCAACCCAGCTCAACACCCAGCGTGGGGGCTAGATTTTTCCAAAGAGCTCAGCTCCTATTTATGCCCTTAAATACAGGCCAGACTTTTATAAATGCTCACAATCTAATGTTTAGAGCTCTTTGGACATCTGGCCACTTATTTCTATGCCAGAGCTAAAGCCTTCTAGAAATCTGGTCCCAATTGTGGGTGCTTGGCTCTTTTGAAAATTTTACCCCATGGAAACTACTTTTATAACGGCAATTTTTTTCCCCAAAAGGAAAAGCCATGAAATGTAATTATTTTATGTACAATGTCCACACTTCAAATGTAATTGTTGACACTTTTTCTTTTGCCTGTTAAAAGTCCCAGACAAAATAATATTTTCCCCTCCTCCACAAAGTATTTGGGGCCTATATGCACACAGAAAGATGAAGGAAAGTTTCGTTCTGTTATTAAATGATATTGCTTCAAGATTGAAACTAATGGAGGAGTCTCATATAGGAAGAGACAGGGAAAAGCTATTCAGAATGAATGAATGTCATAGAAAGACCTGAAGTTGTTCTATCACTTGAACAAAGAATCAAGTGCCTTAAAATAGTAGAAAGAAAAAAAAAATTTTATCTGAGAAGGCCTTGAAACTAATCAAGCTACAGAATCTTCTTTTCCCTTGCAAAAATGTAACTAACACTTTATCGTTTGATATTTGCCCCTCAAATGCTATAGTTATAATTGCTATCCTGCTGTGAACAAAGACCAGTGAAGCTACCCCAAGAGAAGCATCTTTACTGCTCCCTGCAGCACTGCCTATCACATCGGGGCTACTGATCTCTCCACATAAACAAAATGCAAGTGCCTAACTGCTAGATATAAACATAATAGTACCATTCAACCGTCACTTGCACGAAGTGTGAGGAAGCACGCTTAAGTGTCTAAACAACATCATTTTTACTAAACAACCCGCAATGGATGTTCAAGCGGGGAGCTTGCATGGGGATGGCTAAAAGGCCTCATTTTCCAGCTGAAGAGACATGTAATGAAAATTAAGTAGCATCCTAATCCATCAACCGCTGTCTCTTCCTCTACCTCATTCCTTACCAATAATCAGGGAGTCATAAATACTGGAGGTGGAAGACACCTATTAGATCATGCAATTCATCTCCTTGCCAAGGCACGGCCGTTTCCTCCAATGACCCTCCTCCTAGACATCTCCCAAAGCTATTTCAGCCGTCTCAGATGGCAGTGATTTCATTGCATGCTGTCAGAGACCACATCCACAGCAGAAATATTTCCTCGCCCTCCAGACTCAGCCTGATGATGTTGTGATGGCACCCATTGTACAGAACTGCCATCTCCCCTTCCAGTGCTGGAGCACCAGAGCAAGCAGCTGCAGTACCAGCCCCTACCAGCCCCAATTCCAGTGGAGTCATACTAGCAGCAACAGCCCTTTCCTGGAAATTCCTGCCTGCAAGCTGGGCTCTTTCCAGCAACTGGTGTAGAGATGCAGTGCACCATGATCACCCCACATCACACATGCTGGAGCATGGCTATCACATCCAACTGTGCATATTGACAGGTAAGGAGGAAAGAGGCAGATGTCATCAGGCCTCTTAACCTTCTCCCCACCACTTGTCTGCACGCATGCTGTGAATGAGAGGATTTCACCTGTACCTTGTAAATCCTGGATTGCAGGTTATGGGCCACTGCCAGCTGTTGTCCAGCAATGAGGAACTCACCTTCTCCTGAATTTCAGGACTCACTTTTCTGCTTAAGCACTTAGCCAGGATACAAAGTAGCAGTTTGGTAATTAAAAGGCACCCTGGGGAGCATATAGGCAATTAAATCAAAGAGAATGTTTAAAAAATAAATAACAATTACCTTGCCTAACTATTAAGGGTAGGAGAGGCTATACAGGAATCTATATTTACACCACAAAGCTTATTTATAGCCTTAAAGTAATGTTACCACATGCATGCAGAGTTGCTCTTATCTTAGTTGGAAGGAGCATCGTGGAGCCTAAGCCCTCTAGGGCTTCGCAGCCTTACTGTACCAACATCTGAACCTCATGATGGCCCTGGGGAGGTAGGTCTGCACCCAGCAGCACTGTCATTACCCCACTGCACCGTCACTGTCATTCACAGACGTGGTGTGAAGGCCTGAGGGGAAAGGGATGTGGTGGAGTCAAAAAGGAAAGTCTGCCTTTTGGAAAATAGGATTTGACTAGTAGGTTGGAATTCTTGCATGTGACTGGGAAACCTGAGCTTCTGCCCCAGTTTGAAAGTGTTTGAACTTACTTCCCATGAGGAATGCCGTTCCTGCTGGCTCATCTTCCCATCAGGAGGAATGAGACACTCATCTATATTCAAAACACCAATTTATGGTCCTAAATACATGAAACTGTTTCTTGGCTCCAAGTAAGAGTTTTAAAAAGCTGCTTGACTCAAGGCTGCAGGTTGGCAGCTACATATGGTAGTGGAGGAAGGTTTCATGAATACACTCTATGCAGCATTTGTAATTAGTTCATTTTTGATAACCCCTCTGCCACTCAGCTCAACATCGGGACTGTTGTGACCAGCTTTCCTGGACACACAGCTTCTCTTGTTTGTTGTAGGTGGAACTTGACTTGGCTTTGTGAATTTTGGTCATGGAAATGGATACCTTCCAAGCGCCTTTTAAGCTCCAGTTCTTAGGCTTGTTCCCTGTCTCTCCCTCCCTGCTCCTCCACCCAGCCTTCTTTTTGTTTTCTACCAAGATAACAACTTTTGTACTAGCAACAAACAACCCTGATGCTGTTTTCTTTAAAAGTAAGCTTTTTTGGGTTACTTTTCGCTTCAATGTGCTTGGTCCACCTTGCTCTAAGCTGGTAGTTTCCAAAGTAAAATAAAAACAAAGAAGTTTTTATAGTGATGGAACACACAGTACCTATGAGATTCCTAACTCTGAGTAGGAGCATAAATTGATTATTTAGCTACATAAAAATTGATTTTATTTTTTTTTAATGAGCCTTTGTATACCAGCAGTAAGTCTGCCATATTCCTGAAGAATTGTGCCAGAAGACATATACCATCCTTCTTGCACGTTTCTGTGGATTCTGAGACAAGATGTTTCACTCATACCTATATGTAACCCAAAGGGCTTTCCCTGTTCCCACAACATTGCTGAGTGCAATTTACTGGAGTAATCCATAACGAGAACAACAAACAGTGGTACATTTCTACCATAACCAATATGTAGAGAAACTGTGGGATTTGGGAGTAAAAAGCTAATTAGCAGTCTCACTATGATTTAGGTGACCCATGTAAACAAAGCCATTTTTTAAATTGTCATAAAATTGGCTTTATCTTAAACTGAAATAGCTACTTAGTGCCAGAGCAATTCTTTAAGATTGTTACTGTGAAACTAGCAATAATGCAGTGTTGGGATGGTCAACATTTCACAGAGTGGAGCACTCAGCCAAAAGATATAAATAATACTTGCTTGAGCTCTCACCTGGAGCTGGCTTGAGAAAGAGATAATTTACTGTCATTAACCATTCGGTTTCACTGGGAGCTGTGCTACTGTCAGATTACGAGGACAGGACAGACTTGGTTCCTTCTTTGGGCTTCCCCAGCTCATGTGGCTACCTCATGTGGGAGGACTGCTAGTGGGAACGAGGTACAGAGATCCGAGGGCTGGCACTGCCAAAAGAGTAAAGAAAGCCATATCCTTAAAAGCCAACATTTCTGCAAAATGTGATGGCTTAATGGGTGATTACTAGGTTTATATCCTTGGAAGGGTTCTGAAAAGATTTTTAAGATCTGAGTAAACTTTATGATGCTTTTGCATAGACTAGTTTGCATTCTGAAAGGAACTACCACTAGGACAAGCTACCTCAAGCTGTTTTGTTGCTGAGGTTCAGGGGCATAGGGTAGGCTTGGTGTGAAAAGCTGCTAGCAAAAGCAATGGCTGTTGGTTCTGAACATGGAGGGACTGCGGGAGGAGACCTTCAAATTTGCACTGTGGCATCCAGCAGAAAGCAGTGCACGGGCCTTCCAGAAAGGCCCTTGTCCCAGGAAGAGCAGCACTCCAAGGGGCAGCACTCCAGGCCCACTCTCAGATAGACCCTAGGCAGGGTTTAATAGGATGGACAGACAACTTGTGTGAAATTCATGACTGGATATCATCAAAGTGCCATTGCAAACAAATAGAAAAGCAAAATAAACCCAATATGCTACTTGTACGTGCATATGCAGCAAACACCTGATTGCATTTTCATGTACAAAATCGCTTAGCCTTATTTGCCATGGGTAGCCTGGCTTCCTTCACTGTCTTTCTTCTCAGAGAAACCAGCCCTCTGAATACCACAGTGACACAGCACGCATTCGGCGGGGCATTGGTCCCTTCACATTAGGCTCCGTCACATCACATCAGTTGATGTGACTGACAGAACCCGACGTCTCATGTCACAGCAGGGCACGTCGCCCAGCACTGTGAGTTACAAAGACACACTTTCTAGAAAAGTAAAATAAAGATGAACTGAAATGATGTTGGGTGGGGGAACACTCTTAAGGTCTTCCTGGTCAGAGCAATCTAACGGCAAGCTGTATTCCGGTTCGTTAATTTAGAGTAAGATGGGTGAGACTTACTAATACGTTCTATGTAATTAGATAGTTCAATGAAAAAGCATAGTTTATTAAAATGCAAAAGGAGGTGAAGAGGCAATAGCTCCCTCAATACTTTGCATATATGTGTGTATTCAAGCTTGGCAGGCATTAAGCTGCCGTATGTGTTCGTATGCTGGAGGTGGTTATATCCCCATACACAGGTAGACAACTGGATAAAATGCCTATGGACACAAGGAAAATGGCTACAACTCTGTTGCATTTTACGTTTTGGGGCCTCTGGACAACTCACACTCTGTATGTGAAAAAGTCGCTAGCACCATACTCAGGTGTACTGGGGGTGAAATGACTGCCCTGTCCCCAGGCTGGGCACCTTTTTAAAGCCACAGGCATCTTCTACCTTTTACTGTCAGCCTGTAAGGTCCTCAGCAGGTCCTCAGGACAGCATTTCATTTCCATTTGCCTTAGCGACAGACATACTTTCTTAAGCCCGTTGTTGCTCCTTTTTCTGTTGTTCTGACAGTTAAATGGAGCGCGGAGCTTTCTCTTCTGCTTGTTCAGTGGGTGATGGAGGAAGAATGGATCAGCTCTACTACTACTAGCCCAAACCCTGAAAATCACGAAATATATATATATAAAAGAGCAAGTAATTATGTATTATATGGTGCATATGTATTACCTACCAATATAGCAGTGATAAGTATATTTTAAAAAGAATGCTTACATATATCTGTACCTATTAGCAATTAATGTACATTAGCACCTCATGATCTTCAGAGACTTTGCAGTGTAATTATTCTTAGAGGCTTAGCAGTGCAATTATTTTGTAGTCTACAGATTGTATCCCACATGCTGCCTGGACACCTCACACTCTCTTTTACCCTACACTTACACGCACGCTGTTTTCTGACATCCGTCCCCCATGCCTCATGTTCATGCACCCTTTTCTCACAGTCTCCCTCAGACCCAGCCCTTCAACCCTCTTCAACCACTCTCAAAGTACTTTCCCCTCGGCGCTCCAGGATGTCTTCTGCTTCCCCCAATCGTTTATTGCTTACTACTGCAACCGCTGTCTATGGAAATCAGGAGAGGGGGCCCCTACCCTGAGTCAAGCTGAATTTCCTCACCGCAAGCAGTGGAAGTGGCAGCTATCATCATTAGGGTGGTCAGCCTTCCTTTCACTGGGAAAGCCTTCTGGAGAGGACAGCCGGCCCCGCTGAGATGGGCTTGGCACCCACCCCAGAGGAAAACCACAGGCAGCCACTGCTTTTCTGGAAAGGGGGAAACAACCTGGACTTTGAAACTCATTCTTTGTGCTCAGCCTTTTAAAAAAACAGTCACACCAAGCTCCCGAGGCTCCTGGAAAAGGAAGCTTCAGGAGTGTGAAAGGTCACATGAAGGCGTTTTTCCCACCCCTGGTTTGTTGTGGGTATTTAAAGCAGCTCAGCCTATTGGCCTTGATAACTGGTGACTAGTTGAAATCACTGTGCATCTTGCTCTGTGTCTCATTAGAAACGCTGTTTTGTGAGTTTCCTTCCTTTATTTTCTATTTTGGTGGCATTCAGGATTTTGTGTCATCCATCCATCATTACGTGCTAATTTGCAGTGCATTAGCTGAGTAAACATTCATATAAAAATAAATCCAAACTTGGCTATATGTGACCATGATTAAACAATTGTTTATTCCAAGGCTGAACTGTGATGTTTGGTTAGAACTTGCCACAGAAACACTGGCTTGCCTGAAGTGTGAGTAAAATACGTAGCGTCTAGAAAAAGTCTTTGAGATGCTCTGAGTGTCTATTACCATTAGGGACTGAAACACAGCTTTTCATTTACCTGAATACTCTTTCTCTGCTTATTGCTTTTCTGAAGAAAAACTATGTCTCTAATACTTTAATAATAAGAAAGTAGAGGTGGTTTATGCAGCCAAATTCATATTTTTGAACTAAAACCTGACAGAGAATGTTCCTTAGCACTGGACCTTGATCCTGTGTACTACTGAATTGTTAGCATGGGCTCTTCCATGGCTTTGGACTTGCTAGCACTACCAGCCAGTGCCGGCCCAAGCAATTCCTAGGCATGTTTCAGGAGATTTTGGGGGTCACAGACCATTTCCAGTGGGCTCTCTGCATGCAGCTGTCCTGTTGCAGAGGGTAAGAGACCTCAGGTACCATTTCAGGTAATATGGGGCGTTTTGTGCTAGTTGGTGTCATGGCCAGAGCATGGTCCCCCGGCTGCCCAAATTGCCTGTGCAGAGGCTGCCCATGTTGGTACCCAAGCTGACTCCAAAGCTGCACTGATGATTCAGCTGCTGTCACTGGCAGCAGTGGGAGCTGCCAGGTGCTCAGGGCTGTTGTCATCCGGCCAGACGCGCATGACTGTATTTAAGAAGCTGAGATTTGTAAAATGTTGATTTATGTGTATCTGGTTCCATAAAGATATATACAGACGAATACAGAAGGCAGTTTTGAAATTCAGCAGCAGAAAACAGTTACGGAGCAGTGATTTGTGAAACGCTGCAGAGCTGCACACTGAGAGGAGGAAATCACCACCCTCGCTCAGTCGCCCCAGTGTGCTAAACTGACAACTTTAGTAGTCAGCACGGACTGCAGTAGGTATGTGTTTGTTGTGCAACAGATAAAACAGCAGTTGTTTTAATTTGTATTGTCGTGGACATTGTGATTTTCCAAGATAATCTATAGGGGAACACATAACCCAATTCAATAAGATATGGTGATTGTATCTCCCTTACGGTCCTTTGAAATCCACTTTGACGATATTATTTGCTTTAGTATATAAATGCTCAAGAAAAATATTTATGCTCAAGGCCTGTTCTTTTTAAAGATACCCTGTTAACATCTCAGGACAAAACATTATGCAGTTGAAATTGCACTATACCTTCATGCATATGCATGATTATTCAGTCATCAATGATGTGCATCTACTATATTTCAAATGACAGTTATCTTTTTCCTAAATAGACATGAGTATGTGAAATTGTGTAAGAGCTAACTTTTTCCTGATACAGTCACCCCATTCTCATTATTATAAGATCTATCATAGTGGGGATTTTTTATTCAGCATTTTAATACAAGCCTTTTTGTTGCCAACATATATATTCTAAGACTTAGGTGAAAATTACAGTCATATTTTATGCATTTTCTTTTGTATGAACATAACTTTTTTAAATCTGCCATAATTTCTCCAGGTATTATTTTTCCATTTTTTTAGACATTTACATTACATTTTAGATGTGCCTTTTTAGACATACTACAGGAGAAAAGACAATTGCAATTTAACTTACTTCCAGAGAAATTTTCATAGGAGTACCACCTGTATTGCAAAGCCTAGGGATATATTTTCTGAAGAATTTATTTTTTTTAAATTATTAATTTATGCCTAATTGATTTAAAAATGGATATTTACAAGATGTAGGGTTTTTTATATAAAGTAGCCTTTTTTTCCTTGAATGGTTCCAGTGTCAGAAAATTATATTAAACAGTAAATGTAATTAGGAATGTGATTTAAATCCAAATTCACCTGAATCTGAGCTTTTCTGCCACATGTCAGAGTATTTCAAAAATTTCCTGGCATTTTCATCATTAGTTATTAGAAGTGAATGTTCCTCTTTTCTTACCTACTGGTAGATGATTTTCTATGTCATGGAATTCCTTGAAAACAACCTTCTTTCAAAATTGCTTCCCACCTCTGATCATTAGAAAAATGCTTTTTTAAAAATTCAAATTGACTAACATTAAGCCAGCTGATCCCAGAAAAGATGAGGAAAAACCTACATACCTCTTGTTTGGTTGTTGCTGTAGATTTTTTTTAAGGTATTGTGAACATCAGGATCAGATTAGCTGACTTAAGATACCTATTTTTTAGCCAAACTTCGCCAGCACAAATTTAGTATTCCTGATGTCCCTAAAACTTGCAACAATAACAAAAACATTCCAAGATTTGACTTTTCTGAGAAAGATCCAACCGGAAAAGGTCTTTAAGTGGCGGAGGAAAGATTCAAAGGTGTTAAGGGATAGATTTTTGAAAGCGAACTCCTAAAACGGGAGTTATGCACAGGAATTTTTAAAGCCATACAAAGCTCTTTTGCTCTTTTTCTCTGAAACAAATATGGTTTATCTGTCTATCTGAAACAAATATCTTTAAACAGCTATTCCTAAATCATTTTCTGCTAGGGGAAGACAGAAATACTAGTCAGAAAGCAAATATTTAAACCCATTTATTGATTTACATCACAAAAAAAAAAGAGATGACATTTGTTCTTGCTGTTCTCCCGCATTACAATTAATTTGGCTAATAGTCAGGCTAAATTAATTTTCTCACCTGCAGCTAGAGGTGAAAAACAAAAGGATGCTATGGTCTTGGAAGCTGGAGAGAGGCTAGTGTTTCTTTATTATACTTTATAAACACACATCACCTGAATAAAAATGAATGATGTGGTAAAGGATTTTTTCAGTCTGTGTTTGGGCTGAATGCATTACTCATGAATGAATTATGCCGGTCATTCCAAATATGTGCTGACAATATCTCTGCGCCACCAGAGCACAGATACTGTCAACATCAGGCTTTCAAAAATCTTGAGTCAGGTCACAAAATACTAAAAGTGAGTTAAAACCCACAAAGTTTATTAAAAAAGAAAAAAAAAAGACTCTTAAAGTTTTATTTGCTTGTCTTGTCTTGTGATTGTGGACCCTTAAGAGCCACATGCCTAAATTTTTCTCTACAGCTGAAATGCACCATATTAATGAAAGCAGAGATTACCTTTTAACCACTCGGCTGTACGAATTTGTTTTTAGGAAAAAAAATACCCAAACACCCTGATCTTTATAAAACTGGTAATAAAAATATAAGAGCTGGAAATGCTGCAGTGTAAATGTTAGGGCTTTCCGAGTAAATATGCTGCATCTTGCAGGTTTCAACTATTTTATTAAGAGAATTGATTTCCTTTCTTCGCTTGTAAAGCCTTAATTACTGAACCCTTGTTTCATGAATTCAGGTAAATTCAGCGGGGTCCAAGAGCACCTCTAGAAGTCGTACAAACAAACCTAACCATGTCAGAAGCTGAAAATATGTAGCCCAGATTTATCACCCTGCTAGTGATGAGCAAACAGATTTTTGCATTGGTGGCACCCGTGTGTGCATTTGCTTGGTGTGGGTTTATGGGAGAGGTGTTGATGGACTGCAATCACCAACACCTCCTGTGTGTCAGGCGGGCATGCTTTTGCTGGGATGGAGAATCACTGCTGATGGAGAAAAATTTCTCTGGAAGAGAAATCGAACTCCGTTCAATTTCAACATGCCCGACAACAAAGAAGATGGGACCATGTGGTATGACTGCTGTGCAGCTGGTGGTATTTTACCTGTGCCTCATGACTCCCGGTGAGGAAACTGCCCAGCACAACCAACGGCATGTCGATGGGATGGCAAAGCCAGCACAGGCCAGTTCTCCAAGGTCTGACCTGCGGCGTGATCTCACACCGACTGGCATCTCTCCCACTGGAATAGTCTCAGCCGTGCTATTGGCATTCCTGAGCAGGCTTTCTCGGATCACATCCCTCTGCCAACACCCTCCCGCTCCCACCCAGCCATACATCGTTCTGCACACCCCATCCTGGTACCCAGGGTGTTTCTCACCGCCTACCTGACCACACAAAAGAGAACGTCCCCCCCGCTAAGGAAAGGTATGCGTTTTACAAGAGGCAGCTTTACTTTAAAAAAGACCAAGCCACTTCCCCTGGATGTTGTGAACCAGGATGGGGAGCTGATGTCTGCGGAGGTGACACGGCAGGGTAAGACACTCACGAATTATGAGGGCAGATGTCAGTTCCAAGTGACATGTTTTCCATAACCTACTGCCTCTCTTTGTTTATCCATCAAACACAATCTATAAAGCAACTGCTCATCTATTTAGTCTTGGGTAGGGCATAGAAATGCAAGTCAGACCTCAAATTTAGTTTGTCATTTGCCTTCTCAGAAGGAGATGTGATTTATGTTTATAATAAAGTATTTGAAATGTCATTTAATAGGAAAACAAATGGCAGCTGGATTCCCACGAGCAAGGAGAGAGGACTGTGAAACTTTGAATTAAACGGTTTTATCTTATCACACTTTAAGTTACATATTTTTATTCTAATTGTAAAAATTATCTGCCTTGACATATCTTTTCCATTATTTTTGTTAAAGGGTATTCATCAGCGGTGTTAATGATGACACAAAATTTTAATATATGCATTAAACATTTAAGTTTTAATATGTTAACATGACACAGGATGTGAATAATAACAATGTTTTATATATGAAGTGAAAACATATTTTATGTTGGAAATAGTTAGAATGCCTGGCAAGTGACTTATATCCATAACAATTTCATTTAAATATTGCTTTTGCACCCCATCTATCTTAGATGCAATTTTATAGTCCTTTTTAAAAATTCATTTCAGCATGACCTCTTAGAGGCTGCAACTTAGTGCCTCTAGCCTACATATTCAATTGCACTTGTACTTGTTCCTATTCAATTACCTTTCAAAGTGCAGAAACCAGCGAGTGCCCAGACCTGAACTGCATTTACCATTCTGGGACTTTTCAGGAATTACAACTTCTGTGCGGTTACACAGTAATAAGGGTAAAAGGCAAGAGGAAATCCATCAAATCGCTAAAATATGATGGTCTACCAGATTTGATTTAGGTCTTCATAATTTGGGACCTCTTGGAGCAGCCAGGTAGTTCCTAGTATCAGATTACATTCCCTCGAATATCAGAAGATTATGGTGCATATATGCAACAGCTTTTCTTTTATTTCCTCATATCACACCTTCTGTCTTGTGGCTGAGCAATGAATGTCCCAATAGCATTAAGGAAAGGAATATCTTTGACAGGATACATCTTAAAAGGAACAGAAATGTCTTGGTGTTTTGATGTGCCTAAACGGGAAAGTAATTTACAAAAATCTCTACAAAATTTCCACCCTATACTAACTTATATGAACGAGTTGTGCTGAGAGAATGACAACTCTGCTCTTTGACGCTATACACAGCATAAATTCAAGCCTAATTTTCGTTCATGACAGTGTATATGCTTTAACAGACCTTGCTGTACCCCAACTGTGCACACTTTTAATCTGCTAAGGCTGTGATGTATATTTAAAAAAAAATAATTAGAAAATAGGTATTGTATTGATACCACACCTCTCTCAGAGCTGCAAACAGGCCCCCCTTATGGTGCCCGTTCTCATTATCTGTTTAAGAATTTACAGCTCATCGCTGAGCACATCTCTCGACGACAGTGGGAGACCGTGCCGTCCAGCAGTAGGCTGGCTCCATCCCACCACCTCCAGATCTAAGAAGTCAAGGAAGCCAGTCAGGAACAAGCCAAGGGAAGGGCAGCGGATACCTGCACTGCCTGCAATCCCGCCTGCAAAAACTCTTCCTGCAACAAGGCTGAGATTTTTTTTCTCTACATCGAATCCCAGTTGAATGTGATGGTGTGATACAACAAGCGATGGGGAGGCAGTAGAAAAATCATCCTTTCAGAAACGTAGCTTACGAGCTAGTGCTGAATATACAAATATTAACCTGCAGATGGGATATATTTTTATCTTTAGAAATACAAGCTATAATTTGCCTCTATGTTTATTTGTGTCTGGTATGTAATGTTAAGTATTTAAAATATTTATGGTCATGTTGGTTCTAGTCCAGGCCTTTGATCTTTCCTATTTGTATCTTTTAAATGAAACTCCTTGTTAATGAGCTACAGAAAAAGTATTTTAAAAGATGGGTTTTCTTTTACATGTTATACATGTATACATTTTTTTAAGTGCATAAATAGATGGATCAACATTTATTTTGAAGAAATGATTTATTCTACTTATTATTTACTCTTTTTTTTTTGTTATCTCATTTTAAAAAAGGGTGCAAATAAGTTTACAAGGGTCAGAAGGATTGTTCTGCCTCTGAAGACAATTCACCTACAGAGGCTCAGTCACTGATGGAAAATTGCAAAATGGAACTTCTTTTTTTCCTGTGGTGAATAATTTATGCTTGGGAATGGTTTCATCACCGAGCACTCTTCAAGTCATTAAACTGAACTGAAGAAAATGGGGTGAAGTCATCATCAGAGAAGGTCAATTTATGGAAATACTGTTATCTCTTTCACAGTATTATTAATACCTACTGACACCTCCATGTTCAGCCAGGCAAAGCCAATCATTAGCCTATAAGGTATAAGTAGGGTCTCAAACACACGCTCACAATGAGAACATCGTTATTGTAAAAGTGATCTGAATGCAGCAGCTATGACAAGGAGAAGACAGGGAGACAGGAGGGAGAGGCAGCTCTTGGTCTGAAAAAGCCACAGACAAACCCTAATTTTTAGCAGGGTGCTGTACCTCTTGCCATGGATCTGCATGGTGCTATTGTTACCCCTTTGTAACTGCCTATCAGTATCTACATGGCAGGTCACGTCGATGTCTGAAGAACAGCCAGACTTTAATTTTAGGAAGAATTAACTTGGCTGAGTGTTAAAAGGAAAGGCTATTTGAGTCCCTTTGAAATGTGTGTAACTGCAATATTTACAACATGTTAATGTCTATTTAAAGCTCATTGTCACCCTGGAAAAGTTTTCTTCTTCAAGTCCTACTGTTGTCAAACCGAATGGTTTGCATGTAGATTACAGACATGTTAATCTTTGCAAAGCATCTGTCATGACATGAAGGTTCAGATAAGGCTACTTCCTTAGCAGGATTTTTGGCATCAGCAATCACAAACAGTGCAAGTTAAAGAATTTGCTTAGCTGCGCACGCTATTCCCCTGCATGAGTTTAAGAGGATACAATGCTTCAGTGACAAGATTATATATAGTCTCTTTAGAAATAACTCTGAAAATTCTACACACAAACAAATTAATTTGACAGTATCCCACCTATGTATCATAATATTTAAAATGAACATATAAGTGGCAGACACATAATGGTATATGTATTTAATAGGTATTTCCTGAGCCAGTCCCACTAGCTTTGACTTACAATTTTTACAAAGCTAATGAAAATCCAAGTGCACTTCTCTATGATGAAACACAACAAATCTCAGTCCTGAACAACACAGAATCTCTTGTAATCAATACAAAACATGCATTTTATTTCAAAGGGAGAAGAACTGTCTTCATTTTCTGGGAAGGTAAAAGGAGTTTATCCAGGGTGGGGTTCTTTTTTGTTGTTTTGTTTGTTTGTTTTTGTTTTGTTTTTGTTTTGTGGTTTTGGTTTTTGTTTTTGTTTTAAATGGAGCATTCCAAACTGGAATGACATGATCAATAAGAGCTGCTGAATGCATTGAATTATGTTTTTAAAAAGTGAGTTATTTAAAAAAATAACAATGGATTTAGGATAATTTAAGGATATTATGTTCTAAGTTTTACCAATTGCATCATAGAAATGTAGGAATGAAAGCATCTTTAAAAGTCAGCTAGTCAATCTCTGCTTTGAGAGGTCAAAAATACTCAGATCACCTATCTGATCTGTGTCTAATCTGTTCATAGAAGCCTTTGATTATGAGGTTAAATAAGCTCCCTAGGCAGCCTCTTCCAGTCCTTAACAACCTTTGCAGCTGAAAAGTTTTTTTCTAATGTCCAATTTAATCTAGTCTTATTTAATCTCATCTAACCTCTTTCTCCCTTTTGAAAAATTAAACCAGTGATTTCTTTCCTACATTGGGTGAGCACGGAGAGTAACTGATGACCATTCTTTTTAACACCTTTTTGCATATTAGAAGATGGTTACTGAATTGCTCCTCAGTCTTCTCTTTTCCAAACTAAACAGACCCATTTCTTTCAACCTTCTGTCATGTTTTTGAACCTCTTAGCAGTGTTTCTGCTCTTGCCTGCACTCCAGTTTGTCTGCATCTTGTCTTAAAGTGCCATGCTCAAAGCCAGGATGCGTATTTTAGCTGAAGCCCTATTACTCCTGCACAGGACCAACTATTACTTACGGCATGCCACTTATCACACTCCAGAATTACACCAGCCTTTTTACTCAGCATAGTGTTCAAACATATTAGATTTTGTAATTCCCCATTACGGACAGATTTGTTTCTGCTTAGCCATCTTACATTTTCAGTTGCTCTTCTTCCTTCCCAAGCATAGCTCTCCTTAGAATTTCATATTGTTAGTTTTGGATTATTTCAGTATCATTTTAGGATCGCTGCAAGTGCTGATCTTGTGCTCCCAAGTGCTTGGAATCCCTCCTAGAAAGATGCCATCTGCCAGTTTTATGTGTACTCCTTAATTCATTGTCCAAGTCAGTAATGTGACTATTCACTAGACTGGACCCAGCACAAATTTGTTGTGTGAGTTTTATAGCGAGCTGCTAAAAATGGGCAAGTTTAGGGTTTATTTTGATTGGAATCCTTCACCCTCATCATTCGTTCATAATTACCAACCTAGCTCAACACATGAAGTCTTGCATCCTTGTGATGTAATCCTTATGATTAAATCCCTTCACAAATGTCAGCATCCGTAAGTAGCTGTGTCAAAAACAACATGCCTTTCATAAATTGCACATAGAAACAATAGTGCCATTGCTTTTTCTTTTTACTTTTTCTTCCGTCCCTTCCAGGAGAGAAATGCTAACTACATAAGTCCTTTGTCATGTTCTCTTTGCCCTGATTTATGACACACCTTTGCAGAGAGGCTTGGAAATAACTTTTGGTTTTACCACTGAAATTATAGCTCATGATCCATAATTTCCTACAGCATTTCAATAAGAACAGGTAAAACTGTCACTAGTACAGTTTCTATATACCATGCAAAATGTTCTTTCCTTACATATAGCATACAGTAATTTTACAAAATGGGAGTGTGGTTGTATGCTTAAGTATGACACTTGTTTTGCATTTGGGATTTGCATTCAGAGAAACGCATAGGATTGCTGAATCACACAGCAGATTAGTTTGGAGTGCCACTGCTTACTGATTTCACCCCCTAATTTACCCACATCGCCATCAGTAAAATCGTACAGAAATAATGCGCCTAATTCGCTTAGGTGTTTTTGTAAATATTACTGACTGCCTGTCTCTCTGGGTGCTCAAATGCCTTTTCATATCTGGCCCCTAATAAATAATGAAATGTAGATGTTGCCCTCAGCTTACCAGCTTTTGCTTTAGCATTGCCTGCATCCTGCCTGTCAACTGGATTTAGCATATTTGCATAATTATATTTCATTCATTCACTACTAGATTTTTTTTTTTAAACAAGAAAGGGAAAACCAAACCAAACAAGGAAGCAGGGAACAGCCTATCTGCATGAAGCATTTAAATGCATCCTGCTAGGCATGTTTGAGCAGATCCTATTTATGCATTTAGTTTGAAAAAAAGTAAAACATTTAAGGTAATTAAAATAATTCTGAATTCAATTTTAAATCCTGCTGGCATTATTTAGTATTCTATGAGAACTGTCATAGAAAGAAAAAAAAAAAGGGGGAGGGTAAATAATCTTTTCCCAGTACAATGAAGTAGCCCTAATGCTATTGAAACATATAACAAAACTTTTGGGGCCTTTTGGAAGAGCAGCAGATAACTTCCAGTTTTTGCATAGGCCTGATTTTTAAAAGAATCCACAGCAGTTCAGTGAGTGAGAATCCTCTTTAACTGCGGAGTTGATGGTGGCTGAGGCTGCATATAATAAAAGTTTTGCTTTTGCTAATTAGGGGATCAGAAGCTCGGAACAAATCTTGATGTCTTCTGCAGCAACAGAATTACTTCTGTCATTGCAAACTGTGTAATTCCAATGCACAGTCGAGCAAAGGTTGAGTATAACTTTGCAGGGACATACTCTGGAAACACACAAGAAACAAAGAGCATAGCTTTGCACAGGTATGGAATAAGGATTATGAAAGGTTAATCTAACACTGAGACAAAGAGTGTTCCCTTTTCAAGGGATCCAGAAGGAAAGAACAGAGGAGAGGAGAAAAATTTAAAAGCAAAGGGCAAAAATATGAAAAAACTAAGATTATTTTTTTTCTTCCAAAATCGTCAGGTCTAAAGATGGTTAATTTACTCCCAGACCATAAAAACAATGGCTATAACAGAAGCATAGAAAATAGGCTGCACCTCAGGATCCTGTATTTCAGAAGAACACCTGGTCTGTCCTTCAACCTTTCTGACGGGAACAACTACAACGACATTAAGGCATCTTCCCAACACGTCTTTAAAAATCTCCACTGACAGGTGAAATTCAACAGCTTCTCTTGGCAATGTATCCCAGTGTTTCATTATTTTTATCACAACAAGATTTTTCCCTGAAGTCTAAACCTAAGTCTCTCTTACTTGAAATGACTTCTTCCTTTATCCTTAGTGGACTTGAAAAGATGTTTTTCACTCCTTTGTAAACAGACAGACTGTTATCATGTTTCCCCTTAGTTTTCTTTAGCTGTTGCTTTTGACCACTACCAAACTTACAGTCTTTCCTTACAGCCCATGTGCTCTGGGTTTCTCATCGTTCTCCTTGCTTTCTCCTGGCCTCTCTCCAGCTGATCTGAATCTTTCCCTACCTGTGAGGCTTGAGTAGGTTCCCATACCCTGTGGTGCCTAGGTGGCCTTTCGCACATCTTCTATTTAAACCTGAAAAATCTGAGTGATTTCTTTGAAGGTGAGAAGTACTGTCCTCACAGGGAGGTGACATTATGAACTGTTTCAGTGACATAAGGCGTGCTTTTCTTCAACTGCTTGTTTGCTATATATCTGTCATTGTTTAACGAGGGATTTCAATGTCTATTGAAGAAGAGGCCCTGACGTTTTCAGCAATTACAAGTTGGTTTAAAATCCAGCTAGTCACCACTCTCCATATTAAGCACAGCAATGAATTAATACTTTTATGTGCACCAAATAAACCAGTGAGAAATAATGCTGAATATGAAACTCATGAAAATCCTTCAGAGAAACTCATATTTAGTGTTTTAGGATTTCTAGGACTGTCACGTCTGATTTTGAGCAGTTTCTAACACTAAGATTAAAGTATTAAATTTATTTTCTGAAACACGAGTGGGAAAAAAATGGTTTTGTGGGATTTCATGGGCATTGTGTCCTTGTTAATCAACAGGAAATGCATTGCATTTACCATTAAGAAATTAGAAAATAATTAATGCATATTTCTTTTTTTAATTGCCACTCTTGGAAGCTCAGTATGTTTATGAAAGTTAAGAGCAGTTCTTTCTGGCTCACACACATCACTACCCATTACCCAGAGCAAGCTGAGGCACGGAATAGGAGCAAAATAGGTTCAAACGAGGTTCATCGCACAAACTGGAGGTAAAGATTCTCCTGCTATAAATTAGCTAATAATGTATTTGACAATACAGAGAGCTAAATGAATGTCTCATGTCTAACAAACAGCTGTATTTGCACTCCTATAGATAATCGGTGAGCACTCAACCACAATGAATAGATTGAATGAGGCTGATAGTTCTTTACCGTAAGACTAAGTCAGAGTGTATTAGTGTAACACACGGTCATACATGTGCCCCAAAAATGTGGGACACATGTGCCAACCATCCAGCCATGCTGATCTTTGGTACTCTGTCACCTTGCTCACAGTGGATTACTGCTGACAAGTTGTACATCCAGCTTGGCTGGATTCAGCTACGGGATCTGATCTTTTGTGATGCTGAATACCGCTCTAAGTGATACAGACTGCCGACTGCAAGTCAGCACTTCATGGCAAATGCTCAGAAAATTGCAGAAATAAATCCAGGGGCTGCCAGCCCCCGAGTGGAGACCGGGAAAGCAAGAAGTGACTCAGAATGGTCCCCAACTCTGTTTTCTGATTTCCTCCAGTTGCTCCTGTCATCAAAAAATACCACCAAAAGGATGCAAAAATCGTAATTAATGGCCAAACTATGTGTGGGCCTCCTCCTGTGGTTCTAGGCATGAGGTTGTTGTGGCAAATTTAAGAAGAGGGCCTTTTTTGGGGTTGTTTTGTGTTTTTTGTTTTCTCTTTGTACTAACTGGACCCAATCTCTGCAGGCTCCAGGGTTCTATTGTTCAGTTTATTAGCCTTTCCTAAGAAATGTAGTTTTAACCATTGAGGAGAAAGAGGCAAATAGTTGAGTTTCTCTGGAGAAACCGACTGCATTATGATTATGACAAAACTGTGAGGCCTGAAATGCTATTCTTGTTTGACTCCCTTTTTACTGGCTAGATCTACAGCTCTTAAGCTCACATTCTGTAGGCAGGCATGCACCCATGCCACACAGCTGACTGTGTACTAAACTCTTGTGCACAGTTGGCAGAATAGTTTATTTCCATCAGCTTGGCTTCTGGGACTCACTTTTCCATGCATGCAGAACAGTTAAGAGTCTCCAGTGCAAGACCAGAGTCCCAGTTGCTTTTTATGTGGATGTGGGAAGATAAAGAATGCCAGGCTCCTGGGCTTGAGCCCAGTTGTCCCAGAACACCAAAGTTTAAGCTCAGGAATTCAAGTATGAAGCAACCAGAATCTTTCACATGTGTGAAGATGTTTTTTTTCAGCAGTTCAAGACCAGGTTAAATTGTCCGTTTGGACAGCGTGTACATTTTGTCATTATAAAAGTAAAGTAGCTGTCTTTTCTCTTCCAACCTACTGATAAACCAGTCTTTCTGTTGGTTGTTCACTTTTTCGCTGCATTTTGTCAACTGCAGGCAATTTGCGTGGCATTTTTCATGTCGAGGTAAGGTGAGCCAACGGCCCTTTAAGTTGTAAAAATCTATGAATGAACGAGCAGGCAGCAGTAGCAATTGTAGTTGGAATTACTTTATTTACTTGTGAATCAGCTGTGTTATGAGATGGGAGTGGATGAAGAGAAGGGAAAAGACCCTATTTGCCATGATTGTCTGAGTTCATAAAAAAAAGAGACATATTTCCTAAGGGATACCAACGAGGGAGGGATAACAAAAATATTACGTGGTTTAGAGCCAGGGAATTTGGTCATTGACAAGTATTACCACAGGTCACTTAGCTATCTCGTCTGAAAGGAATTTTTTTTTGCAAATGCATACTGCAGCTATAGTATGGACCAGGTTAGAAAACCCATCTCTGAAGCATTTGTAGAGGGTGCGTTGCTTGACCTGACATGGCAGGCTATTTCCTTTGTAACTGGCTTGCCTGGCATCCTTTATGGAAGCAAGGTGTTTGATAACTCCAGAGCCCTTTGTGGGCAAGTGGACTTTGTGCTCTCTTGGATGGGGAGTCCTTTGGCTATCTTTGTTCCCTGCTCACAGAAGGCACAGGAGGAGAAGGAGCAGAGAGAGAGGTGTTCCCTGTGCAACCATCCAGCCTTGTGCAGCAAAACTGGGTCTGTGGACAAGCTGACTCTTCACGTCTGCGGAAACAAATACTCCGAGAACTAAACTGGGCTTTCTGAAACTCACTAGGCTTCATTTATTGCCTTTGATAATGCCTATATGAGGCACAAAACAGACCCAGACAATTGCTAGAAATACAATGATCAGTATTGCCATTTTGCATTACCTGTCTATAAAAAGCAGCCAGGGTCTATTAGAGGTGGGCTGGACAGTAATACGGGAAATAATGGAATGTCATTACATAAATCACTAGCAATGTCTGATGTCAGCTGCTGTATATAGTCATATACTTCAAAAGGATATTGCAGGATTAAGGAATATTTAAAGAAAGAGGATCATGATGACAGGTCTTGGGTTAACTCAAACATGTAACGAGGAAATAAACTTTTCCCTTTAAAATTAGACTAGTGAACACAGTGTATATTCATAACACTAGAGAAAGGTTTGGAGGAGTTAGACTGAATGTCTCATAGTGGAAGGAAAAGGGAGCCCCTTGGTTGAACTGCAAGATAACAAATGCACATAAGATTGAAACGTGCTTAAGCAATGAGGCCCAGAAGACATGGAATTTGAAGAGGAAATTTCTCTGAACAGTAATAAGAATATGCAAAGCTATTGCACTTTTCTTCTGAAAGACGGATTAAACCACACAAAGTTGGGTGTGAACATTTAATTCTTCTAACTTAGGGAGACCAAGATGAGAATTACTTCCATGCCAGAGTGCCAAAGAGCAGGTGCAACAGTAGTTGAGCCGTGGGTCTGATGTTGTCTGGCACTTCATCTGTTTCCAAAAAACACTGTCATGGGGAGAGAGATTTAGTCTTGCATGAGAATGTGGTTGCCAGCACCAAGGAATGGAAGGGAAACTGTCTGGCAGCAGTGTCGGAGACTGATGAGGCCACTGAACAGTCAGCTGTGGCACCGGCTCAGAATGTGGAATCACAACCATCAGGAACCTCCAAAAAATCAGTCAGGTTTTGTTTTCTACAAAATCCGGAGAGTCTAGTGGCCTTTCAGGCTGAGGCTCTGATTCTGGAAAGAACTGTACAATGTGGCTGCCTGTGATGGCAGGAACATAATGATTTCCAGGCTCCTGGATGCAGACATTTCCATTTGTTCCTGCATTTACATGCCCGCACATAATAGTTTGTTCCTGACTGCTACAGCTCCAAACAAAGCCCAATTTAAGATTAAAGCATGATGTCAAATCTGCCCAACTCCTCTGAAGAGGCAACCATTGAAAGGCTGCTGTTATTTCAACGCTAACGGAGAATAAGGATTCAAGCACAAACCATTGCTTTGGGTATGATTTCTTACAAATATATAGTTAAGATGTCATGTCTTAAAACTCAAAGCTTTTGTTTAAGTAGAACAGACAAGCTAGGGTAGGAGGGAAAACTGATGCAGAGACCACAATTACATACCGGGGCGGTGGCCGAGCCAAAAATACACCTGTCTCAACATTCAGTCCAATCCCCCTGCACTGGGCTGCATACCAGCTATTCATAGCAAGTCCAATTTTAGCCGGAAAAAGGCTGTGAAAGGACTCTCTTCTGTGTGTGTCAGTGGAATATTACCACAACCAACATTTACAAAAATGAAACAAAAAACATGTTTTGAGCTACTGTAGTTGATTTTTTTCACGGTCAGAAAAAAAAAAGAACTCTCTGTGCTGTTTCCTAGAAAGGAGGGCATATACCCCCTAATACCTTTAAATCTTATTTCTTGTGAAAAGGAGCTCTTACTATTTTTGTTTCTAATCTAGGCCAAGTTCTGAAATCCTTGTAAAAACCAAGGGCTTAATAATGAAACAAAAAATAACTGGTAGCTTTATTTTTATATCAAAAGGAGATAAGGATTAAAAATACTAACGTGTCCAACTGAATACATTCCAGTTTGTTTCCCCATGGGAAAAGAGAGCTTGTAAAGATTAGGAAAAAGACTGTATTGCTTGGCACATGAGGACCTATGACCTTGACCACGGTCATGTCATTCTGGATGAGCTCCAGCTGTCCTCAGAAGGTGCCTGGCTTCAGCAGAACATGCAGAATAGGACTGGTCATTGACACAATTTAACCAGTCACTTCTTATTAGCAATTGTTTTCATTAGAACCGTATAAAAACATGCAGAGATGCTTTCATCACTGTGTCCTGAATTTACATGCCATCTATACATCTGTTTTTTCCCCATGTTCTTTCTCCCATTGCTACCACTTTTACGCTAGAGGAGAAGCTCAAACTATGCCCTACATTTTGTAGGCTTCGTCTTTTTTTGTCTTTTTTTTCCCTTCTTTTTTTTTCAGAAGTAGGCTTTCAGTTCTGCATGAAACCTTGCTAAGATACTGAGTACTTGGCAGACAAGAGGTATTTTACATTTTGAAAATTACTGGTTGTTCCCAATGACATGTCATGTGGAGTCCTGGAGGACTTTCATGTGGGAACTTCTAGTTGCTTATGCTTTCTGGGAAGGCAGAAATTCACTCGGGTATCCCACTGTTCACTATTCGCCCACAGCGTGTAGGACCCCGGCATCCATATCAGCAATGACTATCCCTCCCTGGCTTTCCTTGTACCCTGAAATTAAGGTGTTACCCTTCCCTAAGCTAGTTGCTGATTCTTGCAGGAGCAGATACAGTTCCCATTTAAATGCATAGCTCTGTGCAACCATATATCACACCAGGTGGTATTAATGTATGGCAAGCTAAAGATCTTTCAACCTCACAGTAAATCTATGCAGTCCTGAGACTGCACGCTTGGCTCAAGCTGTAGACCATGCAAAGTCCATGCTCCCATAACCATACCTCCATCTCCAAGCTGAAAAAGGTTGAGCTTTGGGCGGGAAGAGGAAAGAAAGATGGAGGATGAAGAGAAGGCAGGAATGGGATGGGAAGAATCCTAGGGTTCATCCACACGGCTCCTCTGAATCATGAATGACAAGCAAGTTTGCGTGATGCTAGCTGCCAAATATCATTTCAGATTTCATTATTTGCTGTGACGAAACCATATTGCATTCAAAATCCTTCCAGATCTCTATAAATAAATTCCAGAAGCTGTTAAATTAGAACCATTCAAGGCAGGTCTTTGTTATATCCTGATTTTTCTGTAAAATACACAAATTAAATGATTCTATTAGAAAACTGTAAGGAAAACATACTTACTGGCAAAATCACCTCTAATACATTAAAAAAAAAAGGTTGGAATCTATATCTGTGCTGATCACTTGGCATTTTGGGGCTTAATACCATACTGAATTATTTCAGCACCTTGCAAAGCCCATTCAGTATGTCCTTCTTGAAGGAACATTTATAGATACCTCGTGTAAACACACACACACAGACACACATACACACATGCCTCATTGCTACATTTCATTCATAAAAAGGAAGGTGGCGCTTTAATGAAAAGTATTAACAATATGTTAGCCTTCACTGCATCCCTTCTATTTATTCCCCATGATTAAATGGTACATGGTTAAATGGATTTGCAAATCTGTTATTTCTACTCAATATTGTAACTTCAGTGCCTATTATCAGTTACAGACGTAGAGCTAGGCTGAAGAAAAGACAGGCATTTTCTAACCATCAAGGGTCAATGGCCCATTTGAGAGAAAACCCCAAAGACCACAGACAACCCTTCCAGAGCGTAACATTCCCTATCGTCCTTCTACCTTTTCTGGATTTGAACATATTTCAACCACTACTGTTTGCCTATTTAGTTTGCTATAGTTTGCCTGCTGTTACTTGCATCCCTAATGTTGATAACTATTTCTGAGCACCTTTCTTCTGCTTGTCTGTGTATCAGCTACTAATGATATACTGGCTTAGTGTCTTGCCTGCGCATGTGCCTCATCTTCTGTGCCCATGCATCAGTCCTACTGGGTGTCAGCAGAATTGGCCAGAGATTAATACTTCCATGCATATCTTCTGTTTCTTACTGCTGGCATTTTGTTACCCTCCACAGAGACACTGCAGAGCCTCCATTGTTGCTGCATTTTCATACCTTGAGGTTGTGATAACATTATGGTACAGAGCATGTGCTAAGGAAAATGCAAAACAACTACCAAAACAGTTTGCTTCCAATGGGGCCTGGAAGAGCCTCTCAGAGCTGGGCTGCCTGCAGTGATGTGATGCCAGACCCTCTGCCCTACCAGATGCACTCGTACCTGAATATTGTTGTAATCCTCAATGGAGAATAAAGTGAGGGTCTGATCTGGTCCATAAGGAAGATTTTAATACCACGGGATCTCCAGGAGTGATTGGAATTACTGCTTATGCACATGACCAGCTCCAGGAAGAAAGTTTGTTCCCTTTTGATATCTGCTAGCACTTTTAAATTTACATGCAAGAGACTATCTGGGCCCAAAAGCTTTAATCCTGCACCAGAAGAGACCATTGATGCAATGCACTTCAGATTTCAGATGTACTCCCATTTGGACTTCATTGAATATCATCCTTATGTTTGCCACACTGATTTGTTGTGTCATCTAGCCATCCTGGCATGATGTGTTTCTTGGTCTGAGCTTCTGTATCAGGCAGAACAATATTTTGCAGACAGATATTTTTCCTCTAATAGGTAAGAAAAAAGATCAAAATGCTGTGTGCAATTGGCCTCTGCTGTCCTCAGACTGTAGCAGTGGCGCCCAAAAGCAGCTTGTCTTACATCAGCCATTTAGCAGTAGACCCAGCTCCTCTGAGAAGCATGGGGTTTTTTCTCCTGCTGCCACCAGCACAATTGGTCTGGTCTTCTGCAGCCTTCTCAAATGCACCTGGCAGAGAGGGATACTCGAAGCAATCTTCCACTGGGTGGCTTGAGGGGAGAGTTTGTGGATACCGAGAGAGTGGAAGGTGGCAAACCTCTGAAGAATGGATTTCCAAGCTCTGCACATCTGAAAGCTGTTTTCATTAGCATATCCTCTAACCCTGAGTCATAAAAAATGTGCCTGACAGGGCCATAATTCCAAATAGTTTTGCACACCCTCCTTCATTCATTCAGATGATGGAAAGAAAAAGACAAGGGCTGTGTTAATTAATCTAATTTCTGAAATGGCCTTCAGATATGGTTGGAAGATGTAGAGCAGCAGAGCAAATGCAGGCCTTCTGTGATAGTGCATTAATTTTGGCGGATTAAGATTTCCAGTAGAAACATAAAAAATCTGGCCATCTGTATACACTTTGTTATCCCTGATCAATGGCTTATTTTAATTAAGTTTTACTGAGTTTTACATAGAATGTTATATAATGCAGATATTTATGATGCAATAAACTACAAGATGGGAGACACAAACCAGTTCATGAAATCAGTCTCCACTGCTTAAAGAGTCCTCCCATATCCAGACACAGTGCATTAGGGTGGTAACTTTGAAAGAATCAGAACTACATATGTTTCTGGATTTAAAATTTTATAAAGTTTGCTGATGGTCAGCTTTTACATTGCAAGTTTTGTAGATTTGGGGAAAGGTTAGTTTGACCCTGGCCTAGATCTAGTACTGGACAAAAGTCAGGTATGGCTCAGACTCATCCAAAACATTTATGACTTCAAGATTTGGTCCATCCGTTGCAGAAACAACCTAACACTTATTCCTGAAGCAGCATTAGGAAAAGGTCGTCCCATTCAGTGGAAAACATTTAGGTCTATACACCACAATGAAGTTTAGACAGGTATGATGTAACTTTAAAAACATCCACTTCCAACAAAATTTACCATCTAATTGTTCACTAACAGTACTTTCTCAAATCCACAGTGCATTTGCCATGTACATACATAGCATAAATATGTATTAAAAAGATTAAAAAACTATGCTATAACATACTACTTGCTTTATTGACTTGTTTGTATACCTACTTAATGAGGCTAGCTAGTTATCTGCTTTAAAAAACAAGACAAAAAACCAACTCTTTGTTCAAGAGACTGCAATGTATATTAGGAAACCCTATATTCTCTGTTATACTAAGGGTGACTCTTCTTGTTTCCTGACTCCCCAGAGGAAGGATGACTTTGTCTCCTAGTAAAGGCAATGTCAAATCCCCCGCTAGGATGATTATGATTTACATTAAGTCCTAAATGCTGAGGGAGACTCTTTGATCTGTTTTGCAAATTTTGGCCAGACTTGCCAGACACTGGCATACCTGGCCTGGTAAGTTTTTGATGTTCGTACTCTCTGCATTTAGATTTGATTTATGGAAACTTAACTAAACCAGTCACAGTCTGCTAAGACCTGCAAGTTTCTGGTTAAAATATGTATCTCGTGACGTACGAATGCCTTCCCCTAAAAATCCTTTGATTTGCTTACATTTACTTAAGTGTCACCAACAGGTCTGCAAACTTGGCTAAAGTTCAGGGTATGTAATGAAAACTTCATTGTAGCACCAACTGTCACACAAGCTGAGACATCATTTGGGCCAAATAATGAAAGAATCCTTAACCTGACCTCCATTTCTTCTGTTCATGCACATACCATGTAACGTCTCATGCTACCGTAGGAAAGCCATAAAAGCATTATTTGAAGAGGAAAGAGTTTACTTGAAAATTTTCCTTCCAGTTAATGGGCTTTGTACTTTAATCTGCTACCACCTGGAATTGCAGAGAGAGGAATCCATACTTGAACGTGACTGTCATGATGGACAGACCTTAGTAGAGGTGCTTGAGAGGAAATTAGTTGTTAGTGGCAGCTCTACAGCCCAACACTGACCAGCTAAACCAGCAGGCCGATCTCCCTGGGCTCCCTCTGTGGTCAGTGGGTCAGTGGCAGAGTGGCTCTTCTCCGCTCTCAAATTTTGGCATTAGCATTGCATCCTCTTTTTCACCTCACTCCTGGCCACAGAGGGTGCCTGGGGCAGACGCACCCTCACACCGAGTAAAATGTCCGTATTTGGGGTGTAGGAATAACCAAGTACAGGTTGGGCAAAACCCCTGTGTCCTCGCAATGAGATGGCCCCTTTCAAAACATGACTAATTTCACAGCTAGGTCCATGGCAAGCGTTTTTACTTAGTTTTGAAGATAACCACAGTAACACTTTGCTTGCAGGGGGTTAATGATTCCATGGAATGACCGCCTGCTGGGCACTTCCACAGAATTTCAAGCCTAGATGGGCTGGTCCATAGCTTCCTAGAGACGTTGAATCTTAAAAGCATCTTTCCATTGGAAGTCGCCCGCTGAAGGCCATGGCGGCCGTGCCCTGTGCGAACGGCCGGCTGCTGGGCTGCGCTCACTTCTCCGCAGGACAATAGAGCTGTTTTCCTTCTTTTCGTGCCGCAAACCAGATTCAGCCTGGTTGCATTAAATTCTTATGCTAATGTTCCATTAATTAGCTTTCCTTTCTTTATATTTGGTCGTCATTGTTCTGCTTTTACTTTGTTTCACTCCCCGTACAATTAAAATGTTTAACATTGTTCCTTCCTGTGGTCAGGACACATTCGCTTACGTCCATGTCGCTCCCAACCCAGGCAGAGGCCAAATGGAAGCAATTAAAACCAGGAACCGCGTTGCTGTGTGCCCGCCCGCCCCCCCCCCACCACTTCACCACCGACCCACCCGCTGCCGCCCAGCCCCTAACGCGGCGGCCCTTCTCCTTCGACCTTTGCCGTTCGTCACGCCGGTGCCCGCTCCCGGGCCCAGCCCCTCTATGTGTATATATAACAGTGTCTACAGGCACATATATTTATTTATATCTCTACGCTCCCCCCTCCCCCCCCGGCTCTGAGGGGCTGCTGCCGCCGCCTCCCGCCCGGTAGGTGGCGCCTCAACACCGCCCACCTGCGCGGGGCCGGCGGCGGAGGCGGCGGGGCCCGGCGGGGCCGGCGGCGGTCAGGGCCGGCGTGAGGCACCGCTAAGCGCGGCCAGAGCCCCGCGCTTTTCTCGTCTGGCACCGCGGCTTCCTTCGCCGCCGTCCTTGGTTGAGGGCTTCTGTCAACGCGCTGGCGGGGGAGGGGGAGACGAGGCCGCCGGCCGGGTCACACAAAAGGCCCGGTCGGCTCGGTTGTGGCGTTGTGATCGCCTTCCTCGGGCCCTCGGCAAAGCGTGTGCTTGGAAAAATGAAAAAATAAATAAAAGATAATAAAAGGGATGAGCAAAGCCGCTGGTTGCTGCTTGAGGGTGAGCTCTTCTGAAGAGAGGAGCGGCAGGACAGCCTGCAAAAGGCCAGCTAAGGCGGGCCCACCTGCCCCAGCGGTGTCTGGCTTACAGAAAAGCTGTAAAAAATGCAAATTAAAATACCTCATTTATTGGTCGGCGGGGTCTTAACAGAGTGTGCCCGGCTGCAGGCGCTGGTCACAGCTGTGGTTGGTGCATGGGCATTAGGGTTCCCCGTATGACGGGGGTGCGCGTTCGCGTCTGCTGGGTGTTGGTGCCAGGTGGGCTATAATGGCCTAAAACCGGTTTAATGGAAAGGCAAATCATAGAATGGTTTAGGTTGGAAGGGACCTTCAAGATCATCTAGTTTCAGCCCTGGGTAGGGACACCTCCCACTAGACCAGGTTGCTCAAAGCCCCATCCAGCCTGGCCTCGAACACCTCCAGGAACTGGCGCCTTTTGGGAATGAAAAGCTGCAGTGTCAGGAGAGGTTGCTGGGCTGCGGATCCCCCGCCGGAGGTGGGGAAGAGTTCACTTAATGTGAGGCTGGCTGCCTTTTCCCCGAGCTCCCATCCCCGCTTCCCGCCTCACACGCTCCATCCACCCCCTCTGGGTGAGTCGGGGCTGTAGTTTCTGCTAAAGAAGCCAGGACCTCATCGCTCTCTTGCTGTTTCGTTCCCTAGCTTTAAAAGGGAGCTACTGGTATTTTGCCTTCCCCAAAGGCAAACCCATTAAACAGTGCGGGACAGCCTTCTGCTATGGTGATGGGAAAAGTAAGGGAGGGAAATGATAGATTTAAAAAAAGCTCATTTTCTGCTTTGGGTGTGTTTGTTTTTTATTAAACACAGAAGTTCATTAAAACATGCTGATAAAATCAAGAGATTTATTTAGGGGTTTCTTTGTTAGTCTGTATCAGCTTATGAGGTATCTGTATGGTGAGGTAGTCTACTGCAAAAAGTGTGAGGGATTTAAATACCGAATATCCATGTTTGGGAAGCAGGCAAGGAAGGCAGTGAAAACAGTCAAGGTGCTCTCCTGCCTTTGTTGGTTCTTCGTGGTTTGGGGTTTTTTTTAGGCATATTTGGCAGAGTCACTTTGGACTTTAAAGAGCTCAGTGTCAAAAAATACTGTTTCTATTCACCTCTCCTTGAAAAATCCTCTCCTGCAAGCAATACAAACAGTCGTCCCGAAATGATGGGATATTTCTGGAAAAAGAAAAATGTTTCTGTTCTGACACCCATGCTTCCACTTTCGTATGTTTTTAACATAACTAGCTAGGATGTCGGGAGGGGAAGGGAGTGGTATCACATCTTTTGTCACTAGAATATTGACATCTCCTGCTTCATTGATTTTTTATTACTGTTCCGAGGTTAGAAATAATGATTGTCAGTGACAGCTTCTTTGCTGCTTGCTTTAGCTTCAAGTGATAATTTCAGGCATATTTTATTTTACTTTATTTCTCCCCATCCATACAGACTGCCCGCCTTTCTGTCTTAGATTTAACAGGAATAAGTGGTTTGTAAAAAGCCGCCTCAGAAAAGTTGAGGGCTGCAACACGCCAGCATAAAAGATAGCACTAAGCCAGGCTGCCTTTGTCGCCACTATTGCTGCTGTCTTGGCATCTGTCGACAGAGAGCCACTCCAAATCTGAGGATCCCTGCCGGGGTGAGATACGGCCATGTCCCCAGCAACGGAACAGGCGACACCGGTGCCAGAACGCTGTGACCATCTGATGCAAGTCGCTCCTAATGAAAGTCCAGCATGGGGCTAAATGAGTTTCCTCCACTGCTGGGTGAGGGGCTAATGATAAAAGCGCTCCCTGGGCTCGCCGCTGCTGTCGGTAGCTTTGTCAGGGCATATGGCAGTTGGCTAACTGCAGCTCTTGTGAGGCTTCCTCTCGCCGCCTTACCTCTGGAGTTGGCTGGCGGGCTCGGCCGAGAGTCCCCTGCCCGCTTGCCCGAGGGGCGTGCGGCTGTGTGGGTGCTTGCTGGGGAGCGCGGCGAAAGGGCGGGGAGTTGCGGGGCAGCGTTATTTTGGCACCTGGCGACTGTTGTTATTGCTGCTTGGAGGAGTACAGCTCACACAAAGTCTGTACCGGTTTGTGGTAGGAAAGGCTGAAGATGTGCTGGTTAATGAGGTGAGCTGCACTCCCGTGCATGCAGACACGCTCTGCTGCCCCAAATGCGTGGGTTGAGGCATTCTGCATTTCCAGTCACAGCATTCACAGTTTTATTAATGTAAAAGAATAAAGTAATAATAATAATAATAATTTTAATGAATAGGACTCTTGTGGCCAGGAAGTCCCAGGCAGCTCACAAAATATAATTTAAAATAATGAGAGAAAGAAGGTAGATTCTATCTTTTGGTAGTAGACCTTTCATTAGAGAAACCTGTGAGAAATAGGGTGGAGAGAGGTAGATTGGAAAAAAAAAAAAGGTAAACGCACACGTACACGCAAGCACACACACACACGCAAGACACAGGCACGCACACAAGACACACAAGAAAAAAAACCCAAACCACTGTAGGCATAGGTGCTTGCTTGCTCGCTTTTATTCTTACAGCAATTTCTTCCACCTCAACTTTTTGTAGTTGACGTTAAATGTGAGACCTGTAATTTCTTTTCCTCAAACGTAGCAGCAGCAGCATGTTCTCTGCACCTGTTGGTTTTATGATTTGCTTCTCAAAACAATTCCTTTGCTGTTGAGACATGATCTGAATGACAGGCACTGCTGAATCAGCTTGTAAATAGAAATGGAGGTGGGTTCAGTGCATTTTCCAAAATAACCTCCCTCTTCATGCCTTATATGACTTGCCCCTTTCCAGGCATGCTTTATCCCTCTTCATCTCTTGCCACTCATTTTCTCTGTTCTGTTTTAATACTTTTTTTATCTCTCACCATTATTCCCACATTCTTGTCTCGTTCTCTTCTCACTTCATTCCCCTGGGTTCCCTCCTCAACATGATCTCAACAACTTAGATAACAGCAGAGGCATTCATAAGTGAAATGTTTAGTTAAAGCATAGTAACCCTGCCCTTGAGCTGCAGTCAGGGCAGGTCAAAACCATATAAGGCTTTTTTTCAGAGACCTTCAATTATAGGACTCGCTTGTGAGTGGTCTAGTGCAAGCGCGAACAACCAAGAGACTGCTTTAAAGCTTGGGCAGCACAGTCACTGCTCTTCACTGACCACGCTAACTCCATGGTGCCCTGGGAGTAATACTGAATTACGCTGGCTTTTTGACTATAAGGACACAAAGCAACTCAGTGGAAGGCCATCATCTGTAACATTGTACTTACAAGAAAAAAAAAAAGGAAAAAAACCCAAACCAACAGAACAAAACGCAGCCTTACTATCGCAATCACTGTCCATTTTCTATAAGTTATAAGCTCTTCTCAGTACGAGTCCTGAGTCATGATTTTAGCATGCTTTTGGGATCTGTCAAGGAAATACGTATTTGTAGTTTATATTTGTGTGGCACACTCAATGTCTGTGGATCTCAAAGCACTTTAAGCTTGTTTATCATGTAGACTCTTAACACCCCTGGCAGGGTAAGTTATTTCAAAGATTGGGCAACTTAGGGATTGAGGCTGTGGTCTTTAGAAAATTTATTGCTGCCAAGATCTCTTCCAAGGTCTGTGCCTGAATGCTTGAGGCACTATTGAAAAAGGGGTTTACGTGCCTTAGCAGATTTGCCCTGATTCATAAGCTTCTCCCTGGCATTACTGTCAATCTTGAAAGCCAACAGGAGTTCTGGATAGGTCAGGGTGCTCACATGAATGTCCGTTTCATAATATCAGATCGAAGCAAAGTACAGATGGAAGTCTGATGCATTTTTCTGGCATATGTTGCAAGTTGTTTACCTTTTAAAACTAACCTACATCTTTGGATTAAACCAACGCATTAGCAAGCGCTTCATGTGAGCTTCAGGTAATTCTTCTGTTGGTGGTAAATTTAAATGAATCTGCTTTTTAATGGAATTTGGTGTTATTTAATATACGTTTTTGTGAATCACGTGGCAGGGAAGCTCTGTCAAGTACAGAAAGCTTTATGTCCCATTTGGCCTATTGCTGTGATAACATATTCAAGAAATACACTTTTCAAATGAACTGAAATAAAATGGAATTTTCTGTGGAAAGAAGACAGGTTTTTTTCTGGTAAAAGTTTTTAATTTGTTGATGATAGATCTACATATATTCCTTAGAAACCGAAGATGTGTTGTGAGTGGCATTCAGTACCTTTGAGAAGCTGTGGGAGAAGCAGCTGAGGGGCTCTGCAACCCTGTGAGATACTCTCAGAGAAGTCAGGCCCCAACAAGTCCCTGCCTGTGCGAGGGCAGCCCTGACCACTACTGAAAGGTGTGCAAGCCCAGCTGTGCTTCTGAGGGTTGCCAGGATGTCTGTTAGAAGATCCTCTCAGTACAGACCCACGCTTCTGTGCTTTTGTCACATAGCGCTGCCTCCCCAACGGTTCAGGTGTCTCGGTGCAGGTTGCACCCAGTTAAGAGGTTACGGTCTGTCTCCAGCTCTTGCTCAGAAGAGACCACTTACAGGCAGCCTTAACCGTCAAACAAAGCACAGTGCTTACACAAACTGTGTATTTTAAAGACGCCTGCAGAAAGGGGAGGGATTTTTTTTTCAGGAAAGCTTGGCCTGTTAGAGCAAGTTTATATAAAGGCTGCAATACAATTAAATTCTTGACAACTGATTTTCTCTGTGTACCCTATAAAAACAAACTAAGCTAGCTGAATGCAGAAAAATGAAAGTGATCGTTAGGGAGCATATTAAAAGTGCCCCAAAAGGTGGCGTGAAGTTTCTCCCATCCACCTAAAATCTCAGGTTTCTCTATGGAAAAGGCTGCCCAAAACGTCCTTCACCTTCTCCCATTCAAAAAAGTTTAAAGGGGAATTTTGAGTGCGGAAAAAAAATAAAATAATTTCAGATTTACTTGGAAGGGAAATTTTTGTTCTAAGTCACTTTGACTCAAAACATTCTTTAATTCATGAAATGTTAGCTTTTTTCCTTCTCTCCACCTTTTTCATTTTTTTCACCATTTTCTCAGTGTTTCAGGATATGTCGTAGCATATTCACACTTTTCCTTTCTCTCTTTCAAAGTCAAGGAAAATTTGAAAATTGAATGGAGGAACATATAAATGGAAGAGGTGGGGGAAGACAGGTGAAGATAAGAATAACAGGACTATATCCAGGGTGTATCCATTTTATTGCTAACCTGACAAGGAGAAGAGGAAGAAAGGGGTGGAAGGGGGAATCTTATTTAATATATTAATATTGTTCTTTTAAATCCACAAGTAAACATTTCAGTCAGAAAACAGAAATTTAATCTGATTTCAAAATTTCTAGTCTAAAATATTTGGAAAAAAGTCTCAGACTAATTTTGTTTCAGAAGCTGTTTTCAATGGAATGACATTTTACATGGGAAAAATGCCATTTGGTTCGACTTACGACTTGGCCTGCATTGTTCCAAAGGCTCCAAGGGCACCGTGGAGCTATCGTTTGTGGTCTGTGTTAGTGTGGCTCTTGGGCATTTCAGTAGTGGCCATGCTTTCTGTATCCACTGGACCTGTACATTCCTGAGAGGAAAACTAGCTTGTCTATAAGATAGTCTAGCCTTTTAAACAAGAGAGTGCAAAATCAGTTTGTTTGAAGTAAAATGATGATGGAAATAGAAATCCCAGTACTTTTTATGGAATAATGCTTCACTGAAAATGGTTTTTATCTGTGTGGGAAAGGGAAGGAATAAAAACCTAGACAACAAATGAAGAGTGTGAAATTTTACAACTTTGTCCTGTGCCACAGTATGTTACCAGCCACAGGAATGGGTTGGAAGAACTCCTTACTCCACTGCTTATGCTGTTTCCTGTAGCCTCAGAAAATCACTTAACCTTTGTCCCCAAGTTTCCTTATCCAACAAATGGGAATTTTAATACTTAATTTTCTGCCTCAGAGGAGTGTTGTGAAATTTAACTAGTTAATGCCTGTAAAATGCTTTGAAGACTCACAAAATCACCAGTTTGTGGTGTTTTTTTTTAAAAGACAAATATGACAAATCCAAAGTGGAAATATATAAATAATGTAAATATATAAAACAGTCTTTTTTCCCCCCCCCCCAGAAACAAGAGCAAACAAGTTGAATGTGAAATCAGCGCTGCTGTAGAGGATAAAGAACCAATGACTGAATAAATCTGCTTTGGAACACACCCTGGTAATTCACAATTCTATCAAACAATCTTCCATCTCCCCATTTTTAATTACTGGCTTTTATGACAACTCCACCATGCATTTTTCCTTCTGAATTTAACTCCCCTTTTAAAAGTACAAGTTTGTGTCTGCCCAGACAAGTAGGAACATTCTCAGCATGGCACATGCAATGAATTAATTGTTTGGTGGGGTTTTTTTTCCATGAAAAGTTTTGCCATTCCAGTAATATCTTCTGTAGTTTTCTTCCAGTGTGCTGTCAGCCCTACACGTACCAGGAATCATTTCTTTTTATTCAATAATTATGCCATTTTCAGTAGTGCTGGATGAATGCTTCAGAAGGCTGTCTACAGATACTCATTCCAGCTCTTAAATAAACTAATTTCAGCTCTGGTCATACATATTTCACATACACTTTATCTGATCATTCTAGTGAATGATTTATTGGCAGGAATGTTTGCCCAAATGAAGGATTTTAAGGTTCAGGTAATTTGCAAAAAAAAAAAGTGAAATCTGCATATCTAATAATAAAAATCTGTACTATAAACCATAACTAAACTCAGGATCAACCTGTTAACTGCACAGAAACATGAAATAGGAGCCAAAGTCCAACAAAATCCATTCTGATTTAGTTTATTTGCAATGAACTAATCTTGAGCAAACAGCAGACTAAGAATGATTTTTAAAACATCAGAATATTTCCAGCAGGAAGTATATGGAAGAAAAACAACATTCCAGTAGTTGACAATTCACATACAGAGTTGCAATTTATAGAATAAATCACTTGCGAATTTTTGGCCATTTATTTGGAGAAAAGTTGATTTACCCACTGGATAGAACATGATTATAAAAACTAGAGTTACCCATAACATATTGATGTTGAATAACTTATATTTTTCTCCACATATAGTTTCAATGTGGTCATACCCAAGTGATGCATGACTTATTTAGCTGAATTATTATTGATTAAAATGGGCAAAGAGATATGATAACTGTACTGATGAGCTCTATTGCAGGGTGACATTTAAACTGTTAGCAGTGCTGAGAATCAACAAAATATTTCTATACTTCCTTCTAAGAAGCGTTCATATATGCAGAATAGTTTCGAGAAGTCACAAGCACTCCAAGGACAAGCAGTCTAATATTTACAAAACCCAGATAAGTTTTTTTTTGTGACATTATTTGTAATTTTCACATTTCGGAGTAAAATGAATAATCTCCAAGGCAAACCACCAAGTTTCTCTCCGTAAAGAACAGAATGTGAGCCCACTGAACAAGCAGGCCAAACAACAGAACTTTCTGTAGCAATTTGTATTTCCCCATATCGTTTTACATTCAGACTTCTACAAAGCAGTGCTTTTGCAGAGGTCCAAGAAACATTACCCTTTATAATCTATCTTCTTTGATAGGAAATTAATCTGTCATTATCATTCCTTTCTTTCTCGTTCTGTCTCTCATTTTGCACTTTAGAAAGTAAGTCATGGCTCTACACTATGTGACAGCTCTATCATATGGGGATTTGGCCAAGCCAAGACGACGGTATCTGCAAAGAGAATACAAGTAGTTGAAGGGTTGTGTTTCTATTGGTGGGATTACTCACTCTGAAAGTCACATCATTGCCTTGCAACAAGGAGGGCAAGGGACAACCAACAAGAAACGTTCAGAGGTGACCAGTGTGTTGAGGGAGGAAAAGAGATGTTTAAGTATTTAACTGAGAGTTAGACACGTAATGCTGCACCGTGAGGAGTTTCACAGCCTTAAATGCTCTTCAGCACTTATGGCTTTAGATAGTCCTGTATTACAAGACAGTGGAGGAGAATGACAATTCCATGTTACTGAAGAGCAACATGGTTACTGTGGTCCTTAAGGATGGGTTGATGCAGTAAATTACTCCATGGAGGTTGAAATTATTTCAGTTGGAAGGGTAAAAGGACTGATGTCCTAAAGCTATTGGTAAGAATTAATCAGCTCCTCCCCTTTCACCTCCCTGCCCCAGCCTCCTATGTCAATATGTTGTGAAGGGCTGGGAAAGTGTACTCATACACTGCAGGCAAGACCGGAGATAATTGCCTGGTTTGTAGATCACAAGGCGACTTCAGTGACATACCACAGACCAGTTGCCTGAACAGCCAGGGATTTCTCTTAGATGAGCAGGATATTCCAGCCCTTTACAGGCTTGCAAGTTTGACGAGGAGATGCTTTTGTTCCTAAATTTGGGCCTTGGTAGCTTTTGCTTTTAGTTCTTACATGATCTTATTATTTGTCCTTTTTAAAAGTTGGGAATGGTTTTATTCATAAACTGGAAGGTTTATGTGAAGTTCATCAGGATTAGTTTGTGTAGCACTTGATAACGTAGTGGGGGAACTGCCAGAAGTGGAGAGACACAGGATGCCCGAGGATGTGAATCACAGCAGGCAGCTGAAACCCCTGTTCTGAATCAACCTCTGAACGAAGTTATCTTTTCCCACTGACTTGGGGGATGCTGGAGGTGATCAGGTATGCTGAGGCTTAAGTTGATCTTTCTGTATACCACCCTTCAGTAGACTCACAGAGAACTGGCCCTTCGAGTTGTGGAGTCCTAGCAAATGCATGGTAACTGTGTTTCTGGAGTCTGACTGTCTTAAATTCTGAAACATTTGGTTATTTCATTTCCTCCCAGAAAGAAACAAACAAACAACATTTACTTCTTTCCTAGACCATCATTGCTGATTCTACTTAGCTCCTTCACAATTACTTGCAGCTGGAACCATTAAAAAAAATAGAACACCCTCTCCCTTTTAGATCATACACAAGATGAGGGCAGACAAATTACTCTGACTACAGTGGGCTGCAGCTACATTAATTTCATCCAGTGCTATCTTCATTTCCTTCCTTTCCCACTTAGTTACGTAATGTGAAAATTGGCCTATTTTGGTATTATTATGATGATTTTGAGCTTTTTATTCTTCTCTCACATAGTGTTGGCTGCCTAAGATGACCTCAGAAACAATCTGGTTAAAAAAAAAAAAAAAAAAAAAAAGAGTTAGCAGAAGGAAATGTTCCACTGTAGTGGAAACCTTTTGGGGAAGATTACCAGTGTATCTCCTGCTTACTGAATGCTTTCTGGAGCTATTCTGGGAATGTGGGACACTCCCACTTATTCAGATTAATGCAAAGAATGGAAGTACCTAAAAAAAAAAAAAAAAAAGAACAGATGAGTTCTATTTGCAGTGAATGGCTTTCTCTATGACAAGCGACCATATGGTACAAACGGACAGAAAAAAAAATATCTCCTTGGTATTTATTTCTAAAAAAAGAATAAACAAGGCAAATTGCTGTTCAGGCTGTAGCCTGGGTTGTATGCTCATCTATGCATAATGGTTTTGAAGTGGTAAGAGCTAAGCTGGTGGCAGAACCAGCTCAAGGCTTTTCAGTATCAGTTTTATTGATCCAGAAGTGAGGGGTAGGGACAATCACTGTGTCTGTAAGAAAGCAAAACCTGGACCTGGGCGAGAGAAACAGGTGGATGGGTCAGATCACTGTGTCCCTCCATAAATTTGGCTGCTGCTTTTCAGTGGGCAGCTGCAGCCAGCCTGGCTTTCCACAGAGGCACAGGTCAAAATAGACAGTGGGGCCTGTGTCATATCGCTATGTCTGTAGCAGCCTGCTACCCCATGAAACCCCCTTTTTTGCCCAGGTCTAGAATGTGTCTCCTTCTTGACTGAACAGATTTTTGTAGCCCAATTAAGTGCTGTATTTGTGGTATTTACTGCAACAGGCCAATATTGGGGGTGCTACAGTATTGCCTATATATGGGAGGGCTAAGTTCAAACCAGGGTTCTGCCAACCAGAGACTGAGTGGAAAAAAAACCACCCAAACCCAACCCTGCACTTCGCTTGCATTCTGTGGAGCCTGAAGTCTCCATATATGTTATTCTACACCAAAATTGTAACCTCGAATATCTTTCCTGCTTCAATGAGAATACTTAAAAAAAAATAAATTTTGCTTTTGTTCACCTATAGTGTCACAGCCAAATGTGTGTGTGATCACGTTGACCTAAAGGTCACAAGGGAAAGGCACCATGAGGCAGCCAGGCTGTGTAAGAGCAAATACACAGTGAAAGTCCAAAACAAACAAAAAAAAGCAGTTATTTCTTCCAGTGTGGTCTGTGTTGAGTCTGTCATTACTATTATGAAAGATAATATATGTATTATGGGAACGGGCAGGAGTCTCAGTGAAACTGGATCTTGGCACTCTGCAGAGTGGGCTTTTAATATACAAGTTCTATTCAACTTTTACCCCAAATCTGTAAGTATACAGACAGCAGAGTCAGGACTTGTGCTAGGATTATGGGAATCTGTATCCTTGCATGAAACACTGAAGATAAAAGACATCCTGGGCAGCTACAGTTGATGAAGAGATCACTTTGTTCACGTTCTTCCATTTGGGCAGAGGTTCAGGTCTCCCTGAACCATTCCTGACATGTTTGTATAATCTGTTTCAAAGTGATATTTCCATTTTTCTGACCTATCTATCTGCATGATACTAAGAACTGAACTACTTGTATAAAGAAGTGAAACTAACTGATGAAAAATGAATAGCATACGTATTTCATGGACTGACGTTCATCCACAGTGTAAAACGTATTTGCATTACTCCCAAGTCTATGCTATTCCCTCACTTTGGACTTCAGACACTCTTTCCACTACTACTTATAAAAGACAATGGCAGGCACTATCAAGAGTTTTACATACCTTTTAATTTTTTTTAAAAAATGAACTAAATAACACTGTTACACTGTAACATACATAGGGAGTGAGGAATTGAGAATATGAAGAATGTAAAGTATCAAGTAAGTTGTTCCCTCTTGTCAGAGTCAGTATTTGGGACATTATATTGGCAAATAACACTTATGATGAATTGCACAGCTCAGTCTGCAGCTCATACATGTATATTGGAAAACTGAAGAGAATTAATGTGAGCAATTTTTTAATATTAAATTGAAAATGAGATATCTTTTTTGCCAACAGAATATTACGTCAAATTGTTTTCTTTATTGCATTTTTCTTCTGAATATGATTACTATTTTCCATTTTCTTTAAGAATGCACGATCCTATTGTTTCTCCGTACTAACTATTTGGGTTTTCCTTTGATCTAGAGCAATTTCATTTAATTTAACAGAACAGGAGTTGAGTTCTCAAGCATTTTATCATTTCCTTTGTGATGAAATCTGATCCAAAGTCCATGACTTCTGTAGAAAAATGCGGTGTTATTGACATGAATGTGCATTGTGTCAGGCCTTCACATTTCAGGCATTTTTTATATGTCCTGACAATAGTTCTTGAACTGTGTAGACAGTACTGATGGATTACCCATTCTTCAGCATTTCCAAATGGAAACAAAAAAGTTGGTCAGAGAAAAAATCTTGGTCCCATTGTAGTCAAGGGATGTTCATTACAAATATTTCCAAATTCTTTTGTTTTGAACTATAATTCAAATATATAGACTCACTAGACTTCATTATAACATAAAAATTAATTCCTTTCTGACTGGAACTAGCAGTGGTTGTCTAAGGATCAGTGAACCCAATTTGATTACATTGAATATATATGATGAAAGGAGATTATTAGGTAGGATCATTCCGCATTATGGTACGACAGGAAGACAGCAAGGAATGCACAAGAGTTCCTTCAGTTGTCACATACAAAAGAAAGGTTGGTGAAAGATAAAGAGAATTGCAAACATCTGCCAAATGCATACTGGCCAGACCTAGAAGGAGCTCAAGAGATCAAGAGACGTGAGACTAGTACCAATTGTATATTTGCTTAGCTGATTTTAAAGCATTTGATAAGGAAGAAAAAAAGTTTTGACTTGAAGGTGGGATGTCCACGGGGTTGAGTTGACACATTACATGCTTACTTGACATGTTACTGTGAAAAAAATACTATAAAAGTAATTTGTACTCCAGCAAGGGATAAGGTAGCAGGATTGCTCTTCCTTTATCTCTTTAGTGTACTAACACAGATGACCGTGAAGAGATACTAGAAAGTGAAACCAAAACAGACGTTAGGTTTATTAATAATTTAAGGAAAAGTACTGATCACCCCATTCACAGAGGAATTACAAGCTTGGGGCGGGGGCCTGTATCTCTGACAGGGCAGAACAACACAAAGGGTTCTAGTAGGAATGTAAGCTTCAATAAGTGAAGTGCTCATTTATGTGTATAGTCTTAGTCAAGATAATTCACATGAATGGGATTTTCAGAAAAAATTAGACATGCGAAAGTCAGATCTGGGAAATTCATTATGAGTCAAGGCTCATTATGAACTGAAGGCTCACCTTGAAAGCAAATAAGGAAAAAAAAATAGTAATCACTTTTCTGAAGGAAATTTTGTAGAGAATACTGGAACTGCCATTTCCAAACCGGAATACATTCCATACTAGAATAGCCATTTCCAAATGTAAGAGCAGGATCTGGGTGAGAAACTGTGAACCTTCAAAGTTCCCTCTTCACAGCAGCAAACAAGAGCCACGGTGGTCTTCAGTTCTGTTAATTCCTCTGTGTCCCTTGCCCAGTTTGCACACATTCACTCTTTTTCCTTTCATACATCCTCAATGACTGTCCTCTGTGGGACTGTCATTTTAACTGCATGCTCCATATTTTAGGGTCTCTTGTCATACCAATTTTTCCATTATTCATTCAATCGGGTAACAAGATTAGTAAGAGACAACTGGAAGAGATTTGGTTTATCATGCCACTAACTCTCACATTGACAATGATTGATGATAATGATGTATATATGCGCACAAATACACCATGATTTAAAGGAGAAAAAAGCTGTTAAAATCCTAAACAAAATCTGGAAAGAAGCATATGAATGAAAATTTGGAATTCTGGGAAAAAAATCCATGGCTAGAAATTATGGTTTGATGCAAGAGAAGGAGGAAAAAGTGTACTAATCTAAGTTTGTCATTACAAATAAGGCAAACATATGTTATAATAAAGGACAAATAGATATTGGATGATCTAAAATAGAAGTCACAAAAATAGAAGCTTGATGGCTAAAAACATCAGAAAGAACAGCATATCTGATGATGTTGAGAAGGTTTGTCCCATCAAGCTGGCAACAAAACACAGTAGATGGGAGGTGACAGTGTTATTCAAGCTGCAAAAAGGACAGAAATGTTCAATAAATGTTTTTCTGTCCCTGTATTTAGAAATAAGCGGAATGATACCCTTCTGTTCGATGAAGAAGATGAGTTATATTACCAGCCTTCTTCACTTCTAATGGAATAGCAAAAACAGCTCCTAGAAAATAAGCATCTTTTAAATTTGGGGGAGAAAGAATGATTTCACTGCTCAGTTTTGAGGTTTGGTTGACAGAATGTTCTGTAAATGTGATGGACGTTTGCAAGACCTTTGAATCAGTGGTGCATAATAATCCGATTACAGAGTCAATGCTATGCAACATCAATAAAGAGTATGTTAAATGGATTAAAAATTGGCCAAACGACAGCTCTCAAAATTGCAGTTTCAATGGTCAATGCTGGGTGTCCTAGTGGTGGGAGGCTACCATAAGGATCAGTTCCGGGCCAGTATTGTTCAGTGTTTTCAGTGCTGGGAATCAGTGATTGGGAAATAATGAATTGCAGCTGTGGAGGGTTCTAGGTGACCGTGGAGGCGGGCACACAAAGTGATCTGGATCAGTTGTAGCTAAGCTTATTCAAATGAACTGTTTTGAATACAGCTAATTAGTCTTATCTAAGAAGAAAAATAGAGCTCATGACAAGACAAGGGTGAGAGTAGGGGAAGCCCATAGCTTGGAAACAATGCAACTGAAAGAGAGCACATGAGACAAATAGTTCTCAGAAAACTTCCAGAACAACTGAAAGGCTGAAGGAACTCCTGCAGTCCTTGTGTAAGTGAAGAGAACAGTGAAAATGAATGGGAAAGTGATCTCATACTTACATATGGCTTTGAAAAATGGGTGTAGAGACACCTACAGCTCTCGTGGCCATGCATTTTTATTAAAAAAAAAAAAAAAAAGGATGCTGAAATATTGGAAAAAGTGCAGAAAGAACCACAAAATTATCTGAGAGCAAATGTGAGGGATTTAATGAGAACAATCTCTTTAGCTGATGGGAATGATGAGATGTGGCTTGATCACAGGTGGTGGAGGAATGTTTGTTACTAAAGGACTACTTAATTCAGAGGGGAAAAAAAGAGTAACCATGGCCAAAGGCTGAAACTAGACCCATTCAGATAGAAAGTAAGGTGCACATCTTTAACAGTAGTGATGGGGAGGGATAAATTACCACAACAAACGACTGTTTTGGGGGATCTTGAGACCAAGACCTTATGTCTTTTTTGAAGATGTACTTTACTCAAACACAAGTAATTGATCTTGATACAGGGTAATTAATGCATGTGGATTGGAAGGGCCTAGGATGTGTAGGAGGTGAGGCTCAGATTTCTAGTGGCCTCTCTGACTTTGCACTCAATAAATATATGACTTAAGGCCTCCTAAAATTTTAGCTCTTCCTATGAATTTGTGTCCGGATTTGGTTCCATTCTTATTTATGTAAAGCAGTTAGCTCACGCCTTTGAAAAGACAGCCATGATTGGAAAGAGCCTCTTAAAAACATAAGCTGAGAAGGGAAATGACTGCATCATCAGCCACTTCTCACCCCTTACTTTTAAAAGACAATCCACCTCTCCCCATCCAACGTGCCACATAAATGCTAAGTAAGACAACCATCTTAAAACTTAAGTCAGGGAAGTTTCTGGCAGAAATCCTGGGCCTCCCAAAGTTAGGGTTTGGTGAAATCGTGCTTTCTGAAGTGATCAGCGGTATGGCTATGTACTTAATTCTCTTTTGGGGGGGGTGCTAATTTCATGTTGCCATTTATATCTTCTGCTTCCACTTTTTTTATCCCTCCTGGTCCCTGTTTTTATATTTGATGTGTTAAGTTCTCCATGCAAGGCATTTTTTCTTGGCATAACTAGATTTCATTGTAACTAAGAAGAGTTTCCTAATACTCGTAATATTACTTAGCCTCCTAATAGTACTGAAGCATGGAAAATTTCAGATGTGTTTGTTGCATGTAGCTGATTTGGTGATATTATCTAGTGTGATATTATTACTGTAGCCTACAGACTATGATTGCCTGTCTCTACATGCAGGTAGTGATGAAGCAGTGAACAAAAGCTTTCTAAATGAGGGAGGAGACGTGGTACAATCTGAAATTGTTAACCATGCAATGTAACAAAGAGTAAGATTTCCAAATTTGGAAACAGAATATAAGGTTACAATTTGAAAGGAAGATAACAAAGTGTGGAATTTTCTACAATAGAATTATTATTTTTTTTAAGAGCTTGCCTAATTTAACCCCATAATCCCATAAGTGAGCATATCACTGCACAGTGCCCTTGCTAAAAAAGCAGTTAGAGCTGAAGACAGATGAACTGTGGAGCAGTTGACATGAAGAAAGCCGCTCCTTATTCACATGTAAAAGTGTAGAAGTGGGTCAGATTTTGGGATCAAATCATGTCTGTCAGAAAGTGGAGTGTTGGCAGCACTGTCACTATTGGCAGTATTACTGGATAGAGGTTAAATTTAGTGAAGGGATTTTACTGAAAAAATAGTCACCTCAGGTCTGATTAGAAGAGCTTTTTTTAAGTGTAGTTCCAGTATTACTATCTCATAGTGGTGAAAGGAAAAGCCCTTATTCCTAGAGATTAGCTGTTTTTATTATGGAATCATCTGCTGGTACTGTCTTCTGTATATATACCTTGGGCTGATGATAAAATGCCACTAAGAAAGGATTTCTGTATGCAGCTCCTTGATATTCCAGTTAACAGAATAACCCAGGCTTGGTCTCCAATTTGTGTAAATAGTCATTTAACATGTACATCACATAATGGAAAATGAAACACTCCAGTGGTTCGGCTGGAAGAGACCACAGCTGAGATGAATCACTGTATCCTGATTTACATGGTTTCCGTTGTCACTGCCTCCTTTAGGGCTGTTTTAGTCACATTTTGAGGCAACAGTAGGTGGGGAGGCATGTGCTGCAGGAACCGCAGTGCTGATAGTGCTCCAGGGAGTTACTATCAGGACCTGGGGGGACCAGTGATGGATCTAATTCTCCCTGTTCCACATTTCCTCTCGTTTCCTTGGATTATGCTTTGATGCTGTTAAGGTGTGCCTATGGATATATAATATGCTTTGCATAGGCGGTGTGGTATTATTTCCTCTGCCCAGCTTTGCTAATGCAAGTTGATGGTGTAGAAAATCCTTATTCCAGTCCTCTAAGAACTTCATTAGAAAAGAAACCGGAAACATCTGTCCTTGAACAGAGGGTCCACGAGGCTGATGCAAGCCCAGAAATGGAGATACTACCACAGCGCTTTTTAAGTTTCCAGAAATTACCACTCACATGAGTAGTGCAGTCTTAGGTAAAGACAGGGAATTTAATTCAGCTGTTTCTAGGACGTGTAGAAGAGTGACTAGTCCCATGTTGCCCACTTTGGAAGAACAAATGGGTGAGTTTTTCCGTTTCCTTGTTTACCACTGTACCATTGAGTAGCACAGTGTCCAGCTACATGAGCTGAATGGCCAGCTAGAAATTTTATTCTAATCCAACATACTTTTGAGGCAAAAAAAGCCCACTACAAAACCAAAGCAGTACAGATTATTTATTTGGTGAAATGATTGTGCTCAGACCTTAAAGATAAGTTTAATACAGATATCTAACTTTTTTAGAAGTTTTAGCTTAAAAGCAGTTATTCAGTATGATTAGGATGTGAGAAAGGGTAGTCCAGAAGACGAAGGTGAGAAGAATTACAAAAGCCTTTCCCTTTAGGAGACCTCTAAGAAAGTGCTTATATTCAACAAGAAGCTGCCAACAATGTTAGTACTCAGCAACTTTACCTCTTCTGCGAATTGCAGTAGATCAACTGATAATAGAATTTATGCTTGAGCACGCGGCACTGACTTAAGGTTAGTGCTTATGAATATATTAACGTTCCTTTCAAATTGTAAGGAACACAAGGACTTTAAAAATAATTAAGCGTATTTAAAAGTCTACTGCTCTTTTTATATGTTAGGTTATTTTGTTATTTGGGGATTTTCCTCTGATGGACTTACAGTATAGCACAGTTAATCAGCAGGCTGCACACAAAATGGCTGTTGCGTGGAAAAAAACGTGAGTCGGGTGCCACTGAGCCCTCTTCGCAGTTGTGGTCTTCCGTTGCATGCCCAAAGTTTAGAAACTAAACTGAGGACTACACTGAGAAACTAAACTGAGGGCTGAATTGAGAAACTGAACTGAGGACTGCTGAACAAAGAAAATAATGAGCTGATGAGCTGACCTTTTTTTTTTCTTTTTCCTTTTTAAAGTTTTATTTTAAAAAGAAAGATTGAAGCTGCTCTTTCTCCTTCATAACATGTGGAGGTTGAATCATAAAGGTCTGCCTTGCGGAGCATCCCAACGCCAATGGTTTGAGCCTCAATGTTTAGCTCTAAACCTGACATTATTTTTGAGGTAGAGTCATAATACTAATACCTCTCATCTTCCCAGGGAAACAGGTTTATTTTCTTCATCAAGAAATAAATGTGCTTTTTCAGACAGGTAATTTCATGACATTATCAAACTGTAAACAAATCAAATAAATCTTAGAGCAACTTTGGAAACCCATACTGTATATTGGATTGCTTCCAAGTGCCCTTTTAAGGCTTACCAGTCTTCTTCCGTGTATAGAAATGATTTTGGGGCAGGGAGATTAAGTGTTTTTATGTACATGTCTCACCAGACAGGAAGGCTGAACATGATTTCTTCACCTACATGCTCCTGTGATGTAGACAATTGACAATTGTGTGATTATGGTGTTAAACAAAGTCGGGAGGCTAAAGCACAAAATTCTGTGCCTTCGCTGATACATCAGTGGCATGAAGAGAATGATACTGTTTTTCTTGTGCGTTGTTTTGCCTCTTTACATTACAAGGTCTCTGAGGTATAGGTTGAAGCTGATTATGGACATATACATCACAGTGTGCACTGGAGCCAAGGCACAAGCAGAACCTTTAAGAGTTGTTATGGAACAAATAATAAATAGTATCGATGAAGAAATACAGACTGCTAAGAAGTGAAGGAAAATACTACCTCTTCTGCTGTGAAGTCCACATTAAAACAGCTTATGTGCTCTTTGCTTTTCTCCCTATGGGTGTTGCGTATTCTCACAGCCTTCACTAACCATTTCAGAGCAGGACAGCTGACCTTCAAAAGTAAATACGATTAAAGCTGAACAAATCAGGTAATTACAATAAAAACATGACTTGACAAGCAGCCTCTGGACAGAATTACAGTTCTATACACAGCCTTCGCATTCAATTAGGATGATTGGAAATGGTAAAAATATTTAGTTTACTTTTGCTTGATATTTGTGGGACACTGGGTTTCTAAGCTACGTTAGAGTTCTTTAGAAAAGAAAAAATAGTCCAACTTAGATACCGAGTTCTTGCATCTGTCACTGAAGAGTACGTTAGCAAGGTGTTACCAGAGGTATTTGGACCCTCTTCTCCACCCAAGTCCCTCGTGACACAGGACTTCCCTCTCTAGCATGGCCCTCTTCTCTTTCCTGCTCTCTTTCTGCAGCTCATCATTGGCACGGCTGCAGAGCCATGTAGAGAGAAGGGGCACATGCCTGTCTCCAGCCTCTCCCTTCTCCTTTTCTCACTGGGAAGAAGGGCAGGTAGCAGCCTCCCAGCACTAAGGGAGCATGCACATTGAAAGATAATGTGAATGGTGAGAACCAGAGATGGCAAAACATCAAGTACAGAAAAAGGGTAGGACACCAGACATGTTATGAGTGTTGCTGTGGTAGTAGCACATAGCAATATTGGCATCAGCACTTAGAATTAAGAAAGAAACTTCACTGTCACCTGTCATTACTGCATTGCCCAAGCTGCCAGATGTTCCGATATCAAGGACGAGTTGCAAGGTACAGACAAAAATGCTGAGCCAAAAAACAGGTGAACCATGACAACGTATTACAGCTCTGTGCACTAATATCTTGGATGACTTCAGTGCTTTTAAAGATTAGGCCTGCGATATTCCCTGTTATGATAAAAGTCAGTGGTATTTAACCCCCCCATGTTGACAATGTGCAACGTTCCACTCTGTAGGAGAAAAATGAAATATACAACTACATAAGAGAAGGAAAAAATATACTGAAAGCCCTGTGGGAGCTTGCAGTACTGCAGCGCATTCAGTAGTGCACATGGTGATGTTCCCCAGGGACAGATCCTGGGTCCAGCAGGAGCAGATTGGTAGGGATGAAGCAGAGGATGAAGATCTTTCCCTCACACAGACCACTGCCCAAGGGCTTGGAGCAGAGTGTCGTCATGATACATAAATGCTCAGCTGGAAGCACCTTCAGTGTGGAGACAGAGAATTGAAATCCAGAATGTGCCACTGGAAACATGCAGGTCAACCCTGAAACACAAGGTCAGAGAGAGGAACCAGCACTCCCTAGATCTGCAGGACATCAATAAATTCCTATGACAACTGTAGATCTTGAAGCATCTAAAAAAATTGGGGCAAATTCCTCTAGAAACGAGTTCTAAAAGCCCGTCAATCCCACTGAAAGCAATTAGAGCAACACCCTGTAAAGCACAGAGTGCTCAGGCCTACAATCAAGAGAGCACCATAATCTAGCTAAAAAGATTAGATAGGTGAGCTGGTCTGGTGGAATCCCTGGTGCTGTGCATAAGAGCTTAGCAGGGACAGGCATATGGTGAAACCAAGTCCCAAACAGGCAGGAGATCTGTGATGGTTTGGATGAGTCTGGCAGAAGGACTTGCTTGGGGTTCCAAGTCACAGAGAAGTGTCTGCAGGGCTGTATTTATTAGCAGAATCACTGTAGTGCCATTCTGTCCTGGACTATGAGCCATGGCGCAAAGGTGCTTGAGCTAGTGGAGACGCAAGCTGACACATCCGTGTGGCGCAGCTCCATGCTGTATGGCTCCGCCAACGTGGGTCCCAAAGCAGCGTGGTGGCACTGGCATGGGACAACACCTGGCTTGTTAGAGACAGACGAGAGGCTGGCGCTTTTTCAGAGATGCAAGCACAGCACTACACTGCTGTAGCTGGGCTGCCTCTGCTCCCAACAGGAGCTCAGGTGCTGCTGGCCTGGGCATCTCTGCACAGTGTAAAAACATCTAGTCACAAACCAGAACCCCACCGTGCAAAGTACTTGACAAACGCAGCACAGAAAGATACCTTGCCCCAAGGAGTTTACCATCTAAATAAAATGGAACTAGTGTAGAGTGCACATTGCTCAGTGTATAAAGCAGTGTTTGTCACTTTTTCTGCCAGCAATGTGCCAGAAGTCAAGCTATTAAATTGCAGTTAGCAGATGGGCTAGGTACTCCCATTGCTTTTGCAGAGTACCACGCAGCTACCAGGGCTCTTCATCATACACCTGACTCCATCAAAAATCCATAGTTATATCCTAAAGAGTGATATAATATCTCCAAGCTCAATGAGTTATATGCCCCTCATTAATATACCCTTTATTTTCAGGGAGCTCCCGTCTTTTGAAAGGGTGAAGATTACTTGAGGTTTTAATAAATGAACCGCTGCAAAGGAACATGTTGCCTTCCTCCTCCTAAAAAGACGCTATTTATATCAATAATCCCATTGCGGGTGTTACTCCAAGCCTCAGAACAGAACAGTGACAAGTTAACCAACCACTTTTGTAATAACATTTACTGCCCTTTATGAAGTTAACAAATCTATTTTTCAAATTTCAGTCATTTAAAATACAAAGGGAAAAGCCATTTTTTCATATGATAAAATGTAGCTGCTGCTGGAATCAAAGAGTCAACCACATTTTTTTCATTAATTTGATTATTCTGAAATGATTGATAAGATTAATTAAAATTGGCTTGATTCAGAGATCTTCAGAGGACCCATCTACACAACTCTTGCAATTTCCACTTGAATAAAAATGGAACAGTATCTATAGGGAGACAGATATACCCAGCATGCCTCTTTTCCTCTCTAACTGTATGATAGTTATTATGACTATTATTCTCCTCGTGAAGCTTCAGTCTATCTAGAATATTTTGAGGTTTTTTTTTTTTTAGTAGGGCGTAGAAGGAATTAAAAACCTGTGAGAGAAAAAAAGAAAGAAAAAGAAAGAAAAAGGAAAGAAATAGAAAAAGAAAGAAAAGAAAGAAAAAAGATGAAGAAAGAGAGAGAAAGAGAAAGGGAGAAAGGGGGAGGGGGAAAAAAGAAGGAAGGAAAGAAAGGAAGAAAAGGAAAAAAAGAAAATTAAGTAGTATTCCAACCAATTAAGAAGGATCAGCTAGTCTGCATTCAACCTTTTGGGGAACAGATAATTTCACCTCATTGAACATAAAAGCTGTGAATTAGCAGTAGCTCTTCACCACTTTTCCTCTGCCTTTCCTGGGCTGTGATCTAGAGTTAAGTGTACCTAATAAACCGATAATATTTGCATGAATAAAATCAAGCTTGCATTACCAGATCAAGGCTAAAGTCTTCAATATTATTCACATAAAATTTCACACTTAGGGAGGGCTTAACCCACTCTCTGGGGCCACGGGTGTTCTCCTTGAGTATGTCTAGGAAAACCTGTTAGCAGGCATTTATTTTCCCGTTTCATGACCTGCCCTATTGTTGACTAGTCTTCAGTTTATTCTATAAATAAAACAACCTGTGGAAGGGCACAGGCAACAGAGTTCCCACCACTACCCTCCCTTAGAGTTTTTTTCCTGAAGTGTGTGCTCCCCAAGATGATTCTTTTGTAACATCTCAGTAGAATCAGACTATTCAGACAAATTTCAGTGATCATCAAGAAAACATAATCAAATAAACACATTGCTATGCCCTATCACTGTTATGATCAGTAAGGCCATAATGCAGCCAAATTTTAGGTATGTGCCTAATTTAAAAAATAATTCAGTTGACTGCTATTCAGTAAATGTGCTTCAGTGGGCTTTGATATTAAACACACATGTAGGTGTTTTACTAAATTGGGTCCCATAAGAGAGCAATACATCACAGGGGAAAAGTAACCCTGTTTAAAGAAGTAAAAAGAAACAAACTACCATTTCAGGTGACTGAAGTAACACTATTGATTAAATAAAATAGCTCTTGGTCTATCTAACGTTGGTAGTGCCAGTCATTAAACGTTATAAAGCAGTGGAAACCTGTTCCTTGTCCAAAGTCAATGGGAAGTTTTGGCATTTATTTTACTAGGCCTAGAATTTTTCTCAAGACTTTTCTCAGCCATTCACATGCTTAGAGTAATGCACATGCATAACAGAAGTACTTTACGCTACCACAGCATTACAGTTTAGTCAGAGTGTACATTAAATTTCTCTTTACAGTACTGGGCAAGGATTTCCATATCTGCATGAGTCTACTTTTTGTAAGCTCTCATGTACAATGTAGGCCAACATTTGCATGTGAAAAGTCATCAAAAATCAGGAGGAAAAGTGCTTACCTCAGTCATTTTTAAATAACTCGGGCCATTAATTGGTAACCTTTGTTTCTCTTACTTGCACAGCCATAAATTAGTTTTATGGATTGAGTATATTTGAACTTTTAAAAATGCTTTTATAGCTTAGAAAGCAAAACACTGTATTTGCAATCACACTTCAAAAACAGTGGAGAAAAGGTGTGTGTGGGACTAACTGATTAGGACTCCAGTATCTTGCATCTTGGTTACAAATTGTTGCTGGAAAAATCAGTTTAGTTGGTAATTGCAGCACCATGTTAAAGGTTCATGGAAGAAAATATTAGAATTTGTGAAATCGGTATTCACAACAAATAAATGCAGCGTGTCATTTGTTTCTAAAGGAAAGCTTTAAGAAACCAACAGCCATCAGCCAGCTGTATGGTACATACTCGTTAAAACAGAGAATACGAGAAACCTCTGGTGTTATGATAAAATTGCAGCCTCCTCAAGTGCCACTTATGATTTCATTACCACTTTGGTGTCCTTACTTAGGGAGCCCCAACATGATCTTTTAAGCACTGGAGTAATTGCAGGTTGTCTAGCATTTTCTTGAAAGGTGTGGTGTTAACGGATGCAAAATGCATCTGTGGCACTCGTAACTTAGAACCACAAGGTCTGGCCCGTGTGAGAGCATCGTGCTGGAGGGATTGGACCTGTATGCTGCATGGCTGAGGTTTTCCAGGAGCAGCTTGTGGTTTAGAAGGCCTTGACTTCTGGTTTCCAGAAGGGACCAGAGATAAAGAGGTAGCTTCTCAGGCAGTAGTTGCTCAGCACTTAAAACCGTTTCCTTTGGTACAATTCATTCTTGTGCCACGGGGCTCTGCTGGCTCTGGAACATCTCTGAACATCCTAATCCTTCACATAGTATTGGCATGAAGCAAAATGGTATCACAGTAGCAACAGAACAGCTGTAGACATCATCAGAGTTGCTGCTGGTGTTTGCTACAGAAGTCCTCTAGAAGAAGCTCTCACTAACTCTGAAGAAAAACATTCCTGAATTCCCTGCCCCCTTACCTGAATCACATGATTGAAAACCAGCCAACCAAAGAACCCTGGAGTTCCCTTCACTTGGCTTGTGCTTTACAGCCTTCTGTTCCCATTTCCAACTTGTCTTTTCAACCATAACATGGAAATGTGTTAAAAGAATAAACCATGAAACCATGACTGTTTTGCATAATCGCATGACTCCAGGAGATGGAGCTTTAACAATACATTTTATGGGTGCATGTTTAGTAACTTCTGCCTCTCACTACCCTTGGTTTAAAACAGGCAGTAGCTTTGTTCCTGGACTCTCTTCTACCAGGGGAAGCAAAAGATACCTTTTTTTATAGCTGTGAACAGTTAGAGAGCTTCCCAGACTAAGCAGCACCCTGTGAACAGAACTGAAGATATTTCCCCAGCCATGACTGCCTTGCAGAGCAGTTTCACAGGCATATTTTACCCTCCCCAGCATGGATCCTGTCCTGAATTCCAAGGAATTCCAGAGGACATCTAAATACCTGCTTCTGCTCCACACTGGAGAGAAATCAGATGGAGAACGCCTTGGTGGTGTCAACATTGGGGAAGCCAGAGGTCTCACGGTGTTGGACAAACACACCCTTCTACTTCTCTTGACTGGAGCATGTTTTGGTACTCTTTCAATTTGGGCTCATTGGTCCCAGTTTTTTGGCATATACCAGGTAAAGTGAGGAAGTGGGATAAGTGCTGCTACCTCACTGTAACCCAATTGCTTAATCTTATAATTTTTCACCAGCTTTGTAAAGGCTGTGGTTTGTAGTTCACCTCCTCATAGATGCTGTGAAGTGTGTAACAACAACAGGTTCTCAAAGGACTTTTATGCCATTAGCCCATACTTTAGGAGAAAAGATAAGTGGAGCCAAAGGAATTGCTGAAATAAGCATATGCACTCACTTAACTTGAGTTTTTCTCCCCATTCTTGAGCATTCATCTGGATGATGGCTTTCAGGGTCTTGCCTTTTCCCTTGCATATAGACTTGTATGGATTTCCCTTAACCACCTGGCATCCCATCTTACTCCTGCGGCCGCTGAGGTAGTTGAGCACTTCTCCCTCTCAATAAATGAGATGACAGGAGACCTTTTCCTTCGTAATCATCATATGTCTTTGTCATATAATCAGTTACTTAGTTACCAGATGATGAGGGCAAGTGATTTTTCTGGGTGGCAGCCAGTTTCTCACCTGCCAGTAACTTTGTGTGCAGAGATGATAATAGAGGCTCAACAACTTTCTGTTCTTATCTCTGTCTTCATCGTGTGGAATTCCAGTCCAAAGAGGAGATAAAAAGGATAGCTATCCAACCCATTCCTAATGGATAATTTGGTAAAAAATATTCTTATTTCTCAAATAAATATGCAAAAATTCACTGCCTCAAAGAGGAAATTATTATTTGTACAGTGAGGGATTCCCCCAGCTGTTGTAGAGATCCTATTCGTACACCTCTAGGTTGATTATTTTGTGCAGATGAACATTTTTACCTGATTGGACATGTTTGTATCTTGATGCAGCATAAGGCTGATAGAGCTTTTCATCAGTCAAACTGAATCAATCCATCAATCAAATACTGGTGCATGACTAGCAAGGGAAATACATCCTTAGTCTATCAGTCTTTCATTCCTCCCTATCTTCAAAGTTATCCACTCCTACAGACCAATTAATCCAGAGACTGACAGTGGTACTATTGCTTTGATTTCTTTGTGACATAGCATGCAAAAGTATTTCTTGGCTTGTTCTAGCACTTACTTTCCTTTGCTTAGTGGTTCAGCAACAAACATGCACACTATTGCTAATTAATATGTTTGAAATTCTATCCTGGCCCACAGCACTAAAAAAAAATCTCAGAAGTCTTTGACTGCAGTAGCTATTAATCATCCCTAAGCCTTTGCATTTGTCCTAATTCAAAGCATTTGTTTCACAACATATTTTCTGCATACCACACGAGTGTTGATCAACATAGGTTTCAAAATTCTTGTTTATTTTATTTTACAGCATGTCAGTCTGGGAAGTTAGACAAAAAAGCAAAAAAAGAAAAAAAAGGCTGTTTATTTGTCTCATGCTGGGGAATTTCAGACTCCAGCAGGGTTCAATGGAGTGTGTGTCACCATCACAGAGCGTGCTAAGGAGGCATACTGAGTGGGAGCTGGTGATGAGAGAGAAGGGGCAGAAGAAGTCCGCATTTGGCAGCTGAGAAGACACAAAGGAAAACAAACAATACTCTTTGCAGAGAAGCCTCTTTCATGCTGTACAATGGATGCATGTTATTACTGGCCCACATTGTCCATTCTGCTGCATAAAGGGAAGTAGCCTCTTTCCACAAAACTCGACCCTGCCACGCACAGAAGGTGTCAGCTCCGCAGCAGCTCTGCTCTGTGGCCTCTGAAGACCTCAGGGAAGACACTGGGACTGTCTCTAAACTGAGAGACTGCCCGGGATATGGGGAGGAGCAGTGTAATATATCGTTCTCATCCAGCTCTGTAGTACTTCCCTGAGAAAAATTAAAAAAACCAACCCATTATGCAGATACGGACATCCCAGGGTTCCTGATGTGCTAAGGGTGGATCTAGGCAGCCTCTTTCTAAAATTTTGCAACCGAAGTAGAGGGAAATTTGAGATGTTTTCTTTGCCTCAGATCCCTCCCACACACATTGACTCTCTGGATAGAGGCTAAAACATTGCTGTGAGCAATGACTTATCCCTGCCTTTTTCAAAATACTCCTCCATAAGAATTTTTTTTGGCCCTGCAATGAACTGGATTTAATCAAAGGGCAGATATTTTTAAATTATGCAGGCATACTGATATGTTCTGAAGGGTCTGCGAGCTCTAACCCTCATTGTACAATAATACTGTGTTGTTCCTGCCAAAGGAGAGTATATTTTTAATGAAAAAGTACCTATCTATTTCCAGGAAAGTGCAGCTATGAGAGAAACACAACTTAGCTGCAGCTGAGGTTGCTCTGCCTCGTCTTTGAATGGTAGATGAGAGGCTCAACATGAGCCGTCAGTATGCACTTGCAGCCCAGAAAGCCAATCGTATCCTGGGCTGCATCAGGAGAAGTGTGGCCAGCAGGTCGAGGGAGGTGATTCTCCCCCTCTACTCCACTCTCGTGAGACCCCAGCTGGAGTATTGCGTCCAATTCTGGAGCCCCTACTACAAGAGAGATATGGACATGCTGAACGGGTCCAGAGAAGGGCCACGAGGATGATCAGAGGGCTGGAGCACCTCTCCTATGAGGACAGACTGAGAGAGTTGGGGTTGTTCAGTCTGGAGAAAAGAAGGCTCTGAGGAGACCTTGTAGTGGCCTACCAGTATCTTAAGGGGGCCTACAAGAAAGCTGGTGAGGGACTTTTTATGATGTTGGGTAATGGTGGGACTAGAGGGAAAGGATTAAAACTAGAGATGGAACGATTCAGATTGGACGCTAGGAAGAAGTTCTTCACCATGAGGGTGGTGAGACATTGGAACAGGTTGCCCAGAGAGGTGGTGGAAGCTCCACCCCTGGAGGTTTTTAAGGCCAGGCTGGATGGGGCTCTGAGCAACCTGATCTAGTGGTAGGTGTCCCTGGCCATGGCAGGGGATTTGGAACTAGATGATCTTTAAGGTCCCTTCCAACCCTAACGATTCTATGATTCTATGATTCTATGAGATACTTGAAGAAGACAGGAAAAAAAATCAGAACTCCATTTGAATAAAAACTAGATCGTTTTAAAAACAGATATGTAAATAGATAACAGATTAAAAAAAAAAAAAAGTTTTAAATCCAACTCTGGTGTTGCCCACTCTTTCCTTGGAGTTACTATATTTGGGTCGCAGTGACTCACTGTCCGGCAGCCAAACCTGCCCAGGTAAAGCCTTCTCATCACCTCTAAGGCAGCCAGCTCCCATCTGCCCTGCGGCTCTCCTGCTCCCCTGAGCAGGCTCAGCAGCTCGCTCCAGAAAGGAGCCGTTTCCCCCCCACACCCACCCAGAGCCCATCTGACCTATTCTTACAAGAACATATGATAACTTAGTACAGTAAATCAAGATACTCCTCTTCACAGCAACATGGTTTTGCCAGCTTTCTAAACAGTGCTTTCACCTCACCTTGGCTATGCAAAATTTTTATGACCTAAATGGCAGGAGATGTTACTTATTTGGCTGATTTTTCCTCCTTCCCTCCTGTGGGAGCTACTCAAGGACAGAGGATTTATTGGAGGCTGGGACAAAACAGTCTTATCTGTAGCACATCACTGCTTAGAGCAAATATTGTTTCTAGCTTCCGATTCCCTTTTTCCCTAAGGTAAGTTTAACTCTCATTTAGTTTAGGCGTTTGGTTTGCCTTTGTTTTTTTACTTCCCTAAAGGAGCCCAAAAGCGAAAAATAATGCTATGTCCCTGCTCCCTTTTGGTGTAGAAAGATCTCTGCAGTTTTATCCAAAAAAGAAGAGAAGGAATGGAAAACTGCTTCATTTTTTTTGTAGGGTTTGTGATTTCTCTCTGGTGTGCTGGAAGACTCAAGCCCTGACTGAGAGGACAACTAGCAGGGATATCGTAAGAAGGAAAACCTGAACTTCTTCAGGCTTAAGATACACTTGCAATGCAACCATGTCTTTAACCTTGTTGCTGTTTTTTCCATACAAAAACAGCCGTCTGGAGTTTGAACACAGCTTACACATCTAGTTAAACAGCTTATTCACTGATATTTTAATCTTGAACCTTTCCATGTCCCTTGCAAGAAAATGAGGATCTTTATGCCTCTGCATCTGTTCTCATTACATTACAATTCCAGTAAGCCACATTTTGGAAAAGCCTACCAGTGAATTGGGATATTAGGACCTAATTTCTCACATGTATAGTAAAAAAAAAAAAGGCAGGGGAGAGGGACGGAAGGGAGGTTGTGAATGAGAAAAGAAAGGTAAGGGAAAAAGGAAAATCTGTTTGAGCTTGTGTTGCCCAGTGATAAAGATGTAAAATTTTGTGCAGGAGTGATTTTTTAAAAGAGATCATTTGGGACAAAGAAGAAGGGAGGGGAAGGAGAAGGGAGGGCTACATTGTTTTTATTTTTCTGTTCATCTTCAGAATTAGTGTTACTCAATGCAACGTATTTACCCACATCCAGAATTAATACATGACCCTCCTTATACTTAATTCTTGCACAGAATATTTTTTCCCCGTAGGAATAGATCACACAACAAATTGCAAAGTTTGATATACAGCTCTCTTATCTTAGTTATAGAAAAGGGAGGTTTTGTTGGTAAAAGAGCAAATGTCATCCAGATTTTCTAATTCTCCAGATCAGTGTGTGTACCTCTAGACTATTAAGCACTACAAAAATCAATGAATTACATGATGTAATATGGCAGTGGGACTGTCTTACAGCTCGTCCTTGACAGATGTTTGTATTGACAGCAAACAGCCCAAAACACAAAGCCTCCACCATGACAATTCCACAAAATCACTTAAAAAACAAGAAGAGTAACAATCCTCAGGGCTCCAAACCTTCCAAATTAAGGAATTAAAATCCCTATAAAATGTCTAACCCCGGAGGCTTTTTACTGTAGAATTATCACTGGTAAATATATAGATTATTTAATTAATCCACTTGGTTTTAAGTTGTCTGCTCTTTTATTTTCCTTCTGTGCCTCACTTTGGTGGTTTGAGCCCCCTGGCACCTTCAGAAATTGCCGAGAGGTGTCTGGTAGGAAAGATCAGAAGTTCACAGGCACAGGTGGATATGGTGTAAGGGACCTCATCCCGATGTCTCAGTCCCATCTCCACTCAACTCTTACCCTTTGGATGCAGCCCTAAGTTCAAAGGTACACCCAAAGTGGCACCCCAATGGTACAGTCTTGCCAGCTTCGCTTTTAATGAGATCAGGGTTTCACTAGGCTCTGGAGTCTGTGATTCAAATGCTCTCCTCACTGTTCAGTTAATGGGATCAGAGCAGCTCCATCTGTAATGTGCTGGTTGTCTCCTGGGTAATCTGCCTCAAGGAGATGGATTGAGAAGCTTACACCTTTAAATATGATGCAGTCAAGGAGAATTATAATTATTGCATGTATTAACACTGTGTACAAGGCCCAAATTACATGGTGCAGAAAATATAAAATAAAATGGAATATTGCAATAGCAAATAGTAAGGAAAAAAACTCATTGATAGAGCATTACCTATGCTATTGGAAAACTTCGCTGCAGAGAAAAGAAACAGAAGTTATATTCACCCTGAAAGTTCTGGAAGTCTTCTAGGGCTGTGAGGCAGATAATCGTACTTAGCTTGTATGTGGGAGTTGGAAAGAACTCCATCAGCCTTATCCTGCCATTTCTTGTTCCTCAGGATGAGTCTTTTTCCTTACTTTAAGATCAGAGAACAACTTTTGCCTCTTTTGCTGGGCAGCCTAGTTCATTCATCTAAGCACATTGTTTAGTTAAAATGCTCGTTTTTCTCAGAGGAGCTCTTTCCAAAAGGTGTGCACTCGTTCTCTGCACTGGTAGAGTAAGGAAGAGGTTGAGTGGATTTTGGGAAGAGCTAATATCTTTGAAGTTGATTGTAGGATCTCAGTGCCCAGTTTACTTATCCATTACTGGGAATTATGCATATAAATCCCTAAGCGCTTGAAAATTGTAGCCTAAAGGCTTGACCTGTCGGTCTTAGCCTAAGGGAATGTAGGTGTCATAAATTACAAATACAGTTGTTAGCATTTAGCTATCAAACTACTTGATTTGCATGTATAAAGACTGTTTTAACTTCCAAATATTAGATCTCCTGGTGTTGCCTGAATCGAATACTGAGTGCAAAACTGCACATACAAGATAAGGCTCTGAACACCTCAAAAAGCCTTCAGAAAACAGAGCCTTTGGTCAAAGGCACTGGAAGCTGAAGAGAAATAGATTTTAAAATATTATTCTAAGCCCTATTTATTTGGCCCAATAAATGCCGTTATCTGACATATTAACTCTATTAGAAGTGGGGACTCATTTTAACTGTTCCCATATTTGCTTCTTTCACTGTTAGGATGTCTAAATTCAGCACCACATAAGAGGCTGTCTGAGTCCTCATCAAAGAAATTTTCTTCCAGTTATACGCAGTTTAAGAGTCATTGTAATTTCCACAGTAACAGGAACTCCCACTGCCCATACATTTTTCTAGCTAATTCATTCTTCTGTATGAGTTACAATATAGTAACTGAAACCTGTATTTCTCTGCTTCAGAAATCTGCTCCAAAGAGCAGAAACACCATATTGTATCGCAGGTATGAGTAAGGCATTTTCCCTACTTTTGTTGAGGGCTTTTTTCATTCCGTATTGAACAATATTTTTTAATCTGATTCTTACTTCATACTCTACAAATGCCAAAGTCACAATAATAAGTACCTGAAATTACCTAAACCCTTTGCGGTTATTGTAGTTTCAAATGTTTTACTGAGGATCACAAAGCAACACATTAGGGACCGGCTTCAGCAAAAACTCATGTTTGCAGTTTCATTAACATCAGGGAGACAAGAGTAGACTACATCAAGTGTGGATGAAATTCTTATCAGTAACGCATCTGTTTTTGAAAATTATGTCCATGTTTGTGCAAGGAGAAAACAAGGTCTCACAACTGCAGCTTCCAGACGCAGACTTGTACGAAGTTTTAAAAGCCTGCGGGAGGTTGCATGCTGAGTTAAAGAACTTGATATGGAAGTAATTAGGCAGACAATAAGTGAGATAGAGAAAACAGTGGAATAAGACCTTTTAAGAAAGTTAAACGACTGATCAAACCTCTCCTCCCCTTACCATTCCTGACCTCCCTTAAGTTAAGGCAGGCATGATGAAAGATCTACACACTTTCTTCTTCTAATAATGTCCTCAGTAATCAAGGAGCGGAAGTTGTTAAGTGTAGTATGATCGGTCGGAAGAGATTTGCTCCAGCATTTGGTTCTCGTGCCAAGAACGTAAAACTGTCTAATAGGAAGTCCTCCACATATGAGCAGGGGATAGAGATGAAGTAGCAATCAGCAGCTGGTTGAGGCTATCTGACCACACCGACCAGCTGTCCGAGCAGGAATTTCAGCAACTTATTGCTGAGCTGTTTTAGACTAGTCCATGCACAGGCTCTGACAGTAGCTCTGTTCTTTGGGCAAAATCCTGCAACTACTTGCAAGGCGAGAGTGCAAGTAAGTTTGGAGGTAGAATAGACAACAAAGAGAGTTCGATGTCCCAACCAAAAAAAAAGGTGAAATTGGTAAGACCTGTATGTACACTAGGAAATAGAATGGGGGATGACTTGGTGAGATAGAAAACAGAGTAAATGCGATCTTTACTGCTCATTCTACCATGTTCTTCTACCTCCCACCACGAGTAAGGAGCATTTGTGTGGATAAGTGCATCCTTTGGCTTGGTGTAATGCCAGCCGTGAGAACAGTTGTGAAGCAAAGCCAAGCATGCTGGCAAACATCCATTGATCATCCTTTCCTTCATTAAAGTCCTCTCACCTTGTGAGAATAAATTGATTACGCTACCATAGGACACGCTTCCTCCAGCACTTCAAAGCCTGCAGAGGTGGAAGCTGGATTTAAGCCATAGTGCCTGGAGCCTTCAAGAGTTAATTAAACATAATAGTAACCTATATATTTACAGGTCCCTTTTTGATGACAGCAACAGAATAGAGGTTAACCCCACTTTTCAGGTTCTCCCTCGGGATTTGTTTGAACTTTGCTCTTGTTCCACCTCTACATCAGGCACGAACTGAGCTCTGCAAGTCAGAGAGAAATGTGTGCTGAGTCTCCAGCTACAGACATGGACTGCATGGATGGGAAGACTGAGTGATTTCCTGAAGGTTGTACGTGAAAACTGTGGCAAGGTGCAGTTTTAGTATTTCATTCTTTTCTTCTCTCACAAATTCCCTGCCACACTACTCCTTCTATGATGAATCATGAGAATACCAATACATAAATAAGTATAAATGACATGTAGGCACTGGCTGAAATTCTGCAAAGCACCTTACTGCTGGTTAGGTGGCAAAGAATGACAAACAGAAATCTTTCAGATTTACTAGTCCTAATGCAAACAGCATTTATTTAAGCTTCCACATAAAGATCAACTAAGCGGCTTTAAAGACATCACTAAAACCTACAAGCTGCATAACATTGATGAAAAATTGACTCGGAATCGACACGCTGCACTGTACTTACTAGCCCTGACAAGGTGGATAAAAATAGCAAGGAAACAATGGTGATGTCAATCAAAGACTGGGTGAGCCAAAGAATTTTGCAAATACTCCCACGTGGAATGAGTCAGAGATGGAGTGGAGAGTTTGAGAAACCCAAGGCAAGCAAAATCTCTTTAAAAGTAGTTTCACTCTGTGCTCAGAAGCCTTAGACAAATTGAATTTAAATCAACAGAGAAATCCTTTTCAAAAGAGGGGGAAAAAAACTCTTGAAGGTGTTTCAGTCCATTGGCACAGTGACAGGTTCCCTATGACTTTTTTTCCCCAACAGCTTTCCAAATAAAATGCTAGATATGATAAATAAAACCAGATCTTTAAGCAGTATAAATTTCCCAGCTGAAGTTTTGGCAACGAGAAACCTGATCCCCCCGTGTCTTCGTGTGAGGATGTGATCAACACTCTGCAGGACTGATCTAGTACAGAATACTGACATCTATCAGTAAACAGAGACAGGGACAAGTTCAGCAGCTGTTCAACAGAGCATTGCATGCCATTATACAGTAGTTTAGGATAGGAAGTAAAGCAGCACATTACAGCCAATTGGAAATTTGGAGGGAATTTTGGGAGGTAGGCAGTCATAAAGTTATTTGCATGTTTTCCAGAAACAGTGGAATAAAATAAAAAAAACCAAAACACAAGTGAGTATTGTACCTCTCTAAACATATCAACCAACCAAAAATGTCCTAAGGTTTATAGAAGAGAGTATTTTTAGGTGTAGTATTTTAAGGTCTCATACGCACACCAATGACAAGTCCTTTAATGTTTGTGTTTACTTTGGAGAAGTATCAGATAATCAAGTTTTGTAAAATATCTAGTTCTGAAATTCAACTAGGTGTCTTTTGCAACATCTGAAAAGCTAGTCCCTGTTAAAAATACTTAGCTTCTTGCTGACACAAGATCTCTAGGATTAAAAATTCCAGGAGTAATGTTTTGTTTTTAAGCTCACAGAATTGCATCCATGAGTTTGATCATCTGATCCATAGGACACAGAGGCCCTGCAATTGCATCCACAGTAGTCAAAGGAGGTATTTTCCTAACTTCATTAGTCCTGGGACCAAGTTCCTTAGCAACATCATGCAAATGGATATTTTTTTTTCCAACGGGACAGGTGTGCAAATATGGTGTAACATGCGGGAGCTCCAAATACCAGCTCATGTCACAATAAGCATCTTTCCCAAGGTGAGGAAAGAGGTTTCTTTCACAAAGCTTTTACCTGCTCTCTGATTTTTCCCCTAGTCAGGCCTTTTTGTCACAGACACTTATTTTAGCAGCCGGTTTTGCAGCATTTGAAGTTTACACAATGCAGTCAAGTGTCCTGAAAAAAATCCCCCCATAATAACCAATCTTTTTTCCATTCCAGAATTGATACTTCTTTATGATGGGCTCCCAGTCTTTTCTAATTTTCTCTTTTGCTCCAAACAGCAAGAGTTACAGAAATGTGATAACTGTGGAAACCCTGTGCGTTGAAATCCAAAGGGCCAGAGAAGTTTACACCCATTGATAAATGGTCTTACAGCAGATGGTCCTCTGTTTTCATACCAAATCTTCATCTTCCACTTGTGGATTTGGGTCTGAATCTGGAAAACAGAATACCCGTTAACGGGACAGCTAAGAGAATTTTTAATTTTTTTTCTGCTAGACATTCTTCGTCCTTTTGCTATATTTCTTTGATGTTTCAGTCTTTTGCAGCTGTCGAGTAAGGAAGATGAAAAGCTATTATTGTTTTATTAAACATTCAGTGCTCTTTGCCACTCCTTTCCTGTTTTTTAACTGAAAAGCCAGCCAAAACTGAGATAGTATCTGTGGGTAGGAAGTATCTGAACTGAAAATGCCGTGGTCTCCAATGGTTACATGGAAAAACAAATACTCCGGTATACACGCACCCTAATAATTAGCACTTACAAAGACAGCAAGTACTCACTTGCAATGGAAGACCCATCCTAATATTATATATGCAGTCATACACCATATTCTTGGGGCTACTTTATAAGACAGGACAATAAGAATTTTAAATTAAGGTGGCAAAGGTACTAATATTTTCCCTTTTAATTCCTGGAATGAATGATTACTTTTCTTCATGCTAAGATTTAGCCGTATAAAGTGACTCTATCCTTACTCTACCAAAATCATAAACAGTTGGGAAAGAATAACTGCTATTACATGATGATTTTGGAAGATGCATTAAGTAACAATCCATAGTTTAAGGAAAGGCGTATAGGCCTTATTAACTGATCACGTCAGAACAGCTTTACTGGTTATTGTCGCAGGCTTTTGGCTTAACTGAAGGCTTTGGGTGAAGGTGGAAGCTTCATTTTGGCCCAGGGATGACTTCCAAAAGATGCAGCAATCTTGCAGGAGAAGAATGACTTATCTGCAGTGCTAATGTAAGTACCGCAAGACTGTGACACATCAATGTGATATTACAGTGGAATATTACTTGAGGAATACATCTGCCCCACTTAATAAACCGATGGGTTAGTCGACTGAGCTTTTGGGAAGAGGAAGTATCTGTGAAGCTCTTCATGGGAAAAGTGTTACTGTTTATCTAATTATAGAAGACTGAGATATTATTTTATTCCATAAGACTGATGTCATAATTTAAATAGTGACTGTCGAAGGATTGCTGGGTGAAATCTGACCAATGGTTAGCATGAAGTTCAGTGTTCAAATAAAAATAATTGCACATGGTTTAGGCTATAATATGCAAGGATACAGGCTAAATCTTTCTAGTTTCTTTTGACAAATCAAAAGTTTACTATTCAGAATAGTAAACTGTGTTGTAAACTGTCTGCAGGATTGAGCCCTTAGGTACTGCAAAGCAAATGTCTGCATATAATCTGACTAATGTATGTATTTTGTAAGCAATTACTATCGTTTGTCCTCTGACAGGGCTTTCTGAAACATTACAGAGAAATGAAGAATACTTTTAATTTGTACTGTATTAAATTATACTTGTATTAATTATTAAATAAAGATTATTACTAAAAGTTAATGAAAGAAACTATCATTATTATATCTGCCACAAATAAAAAATCTACCTATTGTATTGCAGAGATGATGCCATCCATTAATTAGTTTATAGACCTCGAAACCTAAGGGAGTGTCACAAATTTCCAGGATTTCCCTAAATCCATCTTGCTAGAACACATGTAAAATTTCTGGTGCAGTCAAAAGATATGTGCTGCACATTAGATTGAATGCTTCTCCCTTTACTACACTCATGTGATGTCTCCCTCTTTCCAATTGCTGGATGTTCAAAATTAGCAAAACTAAATTACTGGTTCACATCATACACATCTTGGGGATTAGCCCTTGAAAACTCTCAAGGCATGAGAATTTGCCTGATTTTACATTTTGGAGATAGAAGCAAACTGACTGATGAGAAGTTTAGCTCTAATGTTGCTTCTTAGTCTGGCATAACTGAGGTTTGTCCAGTTTCATAGGTGCCGAGGAAATTTATGGGTAAAATTATTTTGGAACTCCATGTAAGTTATGTATATTTCCTTACTTTTCTAAAATAGCATTTTGTTCCAGGATTATTTTTGGTTACTCTTCAGGGTGACTAAAGACAAAACAGCTTTGGTCTTTGCTACACTCCGCATCATTGGAGAAGGGCTTTTTACAAGGACATGTAGCGATAGAACAAGGGACAATGGCTTTAAACTGGAAGAGTGGAGATTTAGAGTAGATATCAAGAAGAACTTTTTCACTATGAAGTGGTGAGACACTGGAACAGGTTGCCCAGGGAAGTTGTGGAAGTCCCATCCCTGGAGGTGTTCAAGGCCAGGCTGGATGGGGCTTTGAGCAGCCTGGTCTAGTGGGAGGTGTCCCTGCCCATGGCAGGGGGTTGGAACTACATGATCTTTAAGGTCCCTTCCAACCCAAACCATTCTGTGATTCTATGATTTTGAAACTTGCGCATTTTATAGGAAACCACTTGAGGCGCCCTCAAGCATAGATCCACTGTTCAGAGAGGTAAAGCAAGCCATTTGCTGAAACCCACTGGCCTCTATTGCTAAGCTCTCTGGTAGTTTTCTTCCACTAGAGGATGGGAGCTTTTTTAATGTGGGCATACTTGCAAAGCTATGTGCTGCTCCCCACGAAACCATCACGGCCACAGTACCAGCAAGTGCTGACTCCAGGACCCCCACCAAACTGGGGGAGACATCCATTCATCTTATCTTTGCTGATCCTTCTGCCAGTTGCTTCTACATGTACTTTGCGCAGGCCCTGGGAAATTCACCTTTACTAAAAAACTTCAGAAATGTGCATGTAGGACACGCAGCTTTACAATTTTGATGTATTCGGAAAGCCATGCAAATACTATATGAGTACGTGAGGTACTAGTCAGGGAGACAGTTTCACTTAAAATAGCTGACATACTTATCTGGAAAGACAGATGAACTGTGCTGGGGTGAAAAGTATAATCGTGCTTTTAATATTCATGAATGGTATATGGCTATACAGCTCTTTAAGGACAGGACAATACAGAGCCAGACATGTCCAGAAAAGTTGGATGTCACTGGACAAACACATGAATGTTTTCCCAGAAGCAATGCATCTCAGGACATTATTTTCTTATAGGGATAATGTCCTTGATCTTGAATGACTGCAGGTTGTAAGTGAATACAGGATAACAGTATGTCAGTACTTTCCACTGAAATCATTTGACATGACAACTTTAAATTACACAAAACATATTCCACTGATAGAGAGATACATAAACTACTGGAGCCCAGAAATAAATACCTGGTAAATAAATACCTGGTAGCACTATATGTGAATCATATATATGCATACAGCCATACATACACACGTATATATATGTAACAGTATACACAAATGCATATAGAAAAATAAATACATAAACATATGTATATGCATATTTACATAACATTCCTACAGATCGTTGACAAGAACAAACTATTCAGAAGGCAGCAGGTTTACTTATGACAAATAAAACATTTTATCACTGCATTTTACTTGCTCTTTTTTTACCATCTTGCCTGTCTCCTTGAAATGTTTCTTCATATCATGGCAAAAACCAGTCTCACGTTTCTTCGCTGCTGATTGGAAAATCTAGTAATATGCAGCACTGTTCTGTTTCATAACATACACAATCTGATCTTCTAAGTCATCATGGTGGGGGCTGCAGGTGCTGAGCTCCTGGAAATGCAGACCTAGTATAAAGAAGCCTAAGTAGAGGTTTATCTTTAGGTTTTGATATGGTATCTGACACCTGGCTATCAGATCTTGGACATCTGTCTGACAGTTATGACTTGTAATTATTATGATGAATCCTTAAACAAACATCATAGTAGACAGTGGAAAACACACTAGAACAAAGTAGAACCTCGTCTATTGCTAGGACCGATGTGTGTAAAAGGAATCAACAAACAATGATACTTTTTTTTTTTCAATAAACCAGCAATTTGTTCTACTGTTCTACCTACTGAAAGCATACAGTACAATGCATTTGGCACTGCCAGTTTAAACTGTGAATTATTTGGTAGAATTATATCTTCATAAGCAAAAAGATATTATTTTTTCTTTTACTATGCTGTATTTACTGTGGCACATACTTGCAAAATGAGGAGCCTAAAGTAATACTCCTAACACCCTATTCAGACGCTCAGACGTAAGCAGACCAAAATCAAAGCACCAATTGCTCTCCTTTAATCCAATAGGATTTGTGAGGGTACGACACGTTAAGAATATAAGGCTATTTTTACTTTGATTCCTTAATAAATGGACTTAGGATCCTAACTGGAAAGCTGTAACTTATGTGCATAGCAAGGGGGTTAAGGTGGCACAGGGTTAAGGTGGGAAGGCATCATAAGTCTCTTTGCTCTGTTTCAACCTTCTGATATTTGATGCCATTCACCAGAGGTCTCCAAAGTGTAAAAAGTTTGTCTCCTCTTGTTAAATTGCCACCTGCTCAGGGAAAAGCTAATCCATTAAGGTCAAGCAGTTCTGAGAAGGTGCTGCAGTGCCTGGGGCAGCCTCTTGAGTTTCACTTCTAGCAGCTGCAGGAAGATGAAGTCGGGATGGTCCTTGTTACTGAAATTAGACAGATCAGGAAGTAAACAGAGCTCGCCTTTCATCTGATCTGGCTTTGAGATGGGAAAGGTTGGGGAGGGGGGCAGAGAAGAGGGTGAATTCCTCTTCTAATTACTTTACGGGTCAGTTCTCCAGACTTTATGTCAATGCCAGACATGCATGATCTTTTTTATTTTTAAATGAGAGAAAAGAAAAAAAATCTCATGAACTACGGAAGATTTTAGGTTTTACTGTTATTTAGTTCTCAATACCATGACTTTCATGGGGATTATTATATTTTCCTTCAGGAATGTGCAGCCAACAGAGCTAAGACAGAGGAAGAGCCATGATGTCTGCATAAACTTCTTGTCTCCTTTAGTTATTGAAACCTTTGCCTTCTGTGTTCGTTACTTGGCTCCTTTCCTCTGAAGTGGATTTGAGGCTTATGAAAGGTACTGGACTGACAGTACAGGCTGGAGACCTCTTTTTATTCACACCTGAGCTGCTGGGATAGCAGCCCTACCGTATGAGACCGTCTCCTCCCTACAGATCTGAAGGGATAGCCATCCACAATAAAGAAGAGTCAGATGCCACCTCCGTGGCAAAGGCTTCCCGGTTCCCCGCTCCTCTCTGCAGCCTGCACCAAGCCCCCACTGCGTGAACCACAGCAACCCTCTGGTGCACCACCTCGCAGAACTCCCTGACTTGCAGACAGCGACTTCAGAAGAGAGAGCGAAGAAACAGAACGGTGGAAGATCATTCGGGAGCAATGCATGGGTGTACTCAGCACAAGCTATAACTCATAGCAGCCGTTCGGATGTGCCGCAGCAAATGAATGAACCAGACTCGGTCTTGTTTTGTCTCATTGAGAGCCAATATTGTCTGGGATCAGCTGGTGCAAAAGCAGACATTTCAACACCTTTTTGGGGGAGCATAGGCTGTGATTATATGAATTCCATAGGTGCAGGCAGCCTGATTGCTTCAGTCCCCGCTTCTCACACACCCACTTGGAGTCCTCTTTTCACAGGGTTTTTAAGAGCTGCTTTAGAGAGCTGTGATAATCCGGGGGATTAGTGAGAGCCAGAGGGGAGCCAGACACATGATGCCCCACAACTGAAACATGCAGATGCTTTGCTTTGATGTGATAAGGCGCAATGAAGCTTTTTAAAACTGAGATGAGGGAGTGTTTTGTAGAGCACTGCAGCATCCTAACTCTACCAGGGCCATCAGAAGTCAAAATGCTGTGAAGACAGCTGGTCAGCTACTTCATTCAATTTATTTTTTGCCTCCTTGATTCTGCGCAGCTGAAGGTCTCTCCTTCACCTTCCCCCACCCCTCTGCTCTCCCAGTTTATGGGGCAACAGTGGTGGGCAGGCAAACTGTATTTTACAGTTGGTGTCCTGATGGAAAGATACTCTCCTCCAGAATCAGCTATCTCTGCATTACAGGTAGCCAGAAGGAGCCTTTTGACTGGATGAAAATAGACATGTTCTAATATCCTCTTTCTTCCTCTGATTTGCAGCCGGCCTTTGAGTCTCCCAGAGCCAATGGATTATTTTGAAACTTTGCTCTCTTCTAAGCTCGGCAAGATACCCAAGTGTGTGCCTTTCCCTCTATAAATTCTCAGCGAGTTTCCCCACCAGAGACAAATGCATGTAGCTACATTTCATTTTGCATAACTAACTGTTTCTCTAAATATATACAGAAAATCTCCAACTTGCATGCAGATGCAAATAGGTACATACGTAATCATATATCTATATTTCTCTCTCTCTATATATATACATACAACTTACTGGGCAATCAGTTTTCATTCCTGCAAGAAATCTGTAAGAAATCTATATGCACACAGTTGGTGTCTGTTATGGCATTAGGCTCTAATGAGGATTACATTGTGCTGAGCATTTTACAGAGGTCAGAGGAAAAACAGTCGCTACATAGTGCAAAACAGAAATAGTGGATAATATGATGGAAGAAAACTTTTTTTCTAATTAGAGGATGTATTTTTCTAAGACTATGTTGAAAATTCTTTTCTTACCTCACGTTAAAAAAGCACAAAAATTTAAGTGCTGCCAAATATTTAAGTCAATAGTTCATAAATTCACCAGCAGCTCTCAAAATTGTCTTTGGATCTCCAAGAATGCTCAACATCAGGACTGTTTGAAATATGACTTGCTGATTACGGTGAGTCTGCAGACCATAGATCACCTGTGCTTTAAGGTGCCAACAAGATGTGTCCTCAAGCCTTCCAGATTGAATTTGTAACTAGAAAATATTAACTTCATTGAATTATTGGTAAAATACCATCACAGACACAGATCCTGAAGCCAGATGTGTTTGCTTAGATCTTAGAATCTATACAGACTGAATTCTGGATGAAGTTATTCAAAACTAAGCCTTAGGCTCATCACGACAGTATGGGACCAGAATGTTTGCAGAAGTCATCACACACTACCAAAGCTCGGAGAGATGGATAGGATAGGGAGATACACTACTGTCTCCTGCTTTGTAGTACTTTTGCACTTTCTCCTTTTTTCTTTAACATTCCATACTTCTTTTATTTCTTACATCTCAGGTGAGACTCCTAATTGGCAAGGTAGAGACTATTGTGGAGTCATGTCTTGGGTGCGTGCGTGAGTTCCTGAAGGTTTTGGTTTCATTCTCTGTTGGAATAAAAATAGATCTTGAAACCTCAAAATTTGTTATTAAATAGAATTTGTTGGGTTTTGGCCAGCCTAACTTTTCTCCACCATCTGCTTGGCAAACCATCTTGTCTTTGGGATACAGTTGGAAGAGATCTATTATGATTAGTATAAATGCTGCTGGAAAATAAACTCTTTATTGGAATTTTTATGTTAATCCATCAGACAAGGAAACTCTTGCTAATTGGATCCTATCCCTCCACTGCCAGTTTCAGTTAAGAAGAAATGTAAGCAGTACACAGTTGGGATTTTGTCATTGTGATTAAACACATAGTTATTTAAATGCAATCTAGAGCAGATACATCATTCAGTATACCGCTAGGTATACTTCTTTCCTTGGCACAAATGTTTGCCTCTTCTTATCTGGCACAGTCCTAAAATGCATATTTAGTCAAAAGTGCCATCTGAATTCCAAACGAGCATCCAGTCAGGACTGGGCACAATCTGAATATTTAAAAATAATGACAGCAAACCACCAAACAAACCAGAAGCATTGTTGGAATAGATCAGTAATTGTAAAGAAACTGTTCCTGACATGAGCCAAGGTCTGTAAAAATGATGTTTTGTAACAGTCTCACATCAGCAAATCTCTTCAAGATGCTCTTTTTAATCTGCAATATCTTGGTTTCAAAATCCCTGCAGCATAAGTGATTATCTCTTTCATTTTAATGTTCCAAAGGTACGGTACCACATATTCTTTCAAAAGTCACTTGACAAAGAGAACAGAAGATGTTAGCCCCCTCACCAAGTGGAAAGCTTTAAAAAGCCCTTATTATTATTCTGCAAAATGCAAACAAAGCTCAGGAGGGGTCCCTGTTAGGAACCAATTTGCATCTCTTGGAATGATGTAAAACTGACGAAGACGACAACTTGAGTGACTTCTTACCCTCTGTGGACCTCAAAGGCTCTGGCAGAAAAGGAAGTTAAATATTGAAATTATTTTGCTATTGAAAGACACAAAAACTGATCTGATGTTTAGGCCTTCTGTCCCTGCTGCTGGGCCTTTGGCACTTTATCATCTGTGACCTTGACTCAGGGAGTCGCTGATCTCCATTTTATCAACAGCCACTGGCTGCACAGTCTCTTGCTGATATGGCTGCACATGGTACTGCTTAAAAAAAAGTCACCGTCTCATTTCTTGAGAAATTATCTCCTTTTACAGATTGTTTTATCTACTGGCAACATTAAGATTTTTGTTTTGTTTTGTTTTTGTTTTACAACAAAGTCCACTTAGCTCTAGGAGAGCAAGCTGGGTTCAGTGACTACTCCCAGTCAACAGAATCATGGGAAAGTAGATAAATAAGTGTTTGTGGTCAATTGACTCTGGGGAGTTTACCATATTCTAAAGAACAGAAGACTTTCCTGAACCGGAGAAGCAGTAAATGGGAAGCAAAGGCAAATGACAATAAAAAAAATGCATTTGAAGATTTATTTTCTTTATAGAAGATCAATGTACCAAATACTAAACTTGTAATTTTAGATCAAATTTACTGTATGCCAAAAATAAGAGGATATCTTTAATAGAGAAGCACATCAGAAACGCTAGATAAATATGGGGAAGATCAACAAATGTTTTGATCATTAGATCTGATTCAGTAATATGTGGAGATACAAAGTGATAACCCAGATGCCTCAGCAAGAATCACTGACACTATGGAATATTTGTTGCATAACATAATTTGACTGAAATGAACCAAAATTTATAACATATGATGCTCGTCTAGAAGATGGGAGTTTGCCTGTGCCGTCTGTGAAGTCAACACAAGCTTTGCCGTTGACTTCAGTAGAAGGAGAAAAAGGCTGGTAAGGATAGAGAGGAAACAAAATGGGAGCTTAACCAGTCACACAAATGCTAGAGAAACTACCCATCTAAATTATCACCCAAATAATATAGCTTCAAAAGGACCCCAAACCTCAGTTTACTTTCCTGGATGCAGTTACTGTTGCGATGTATGGAGACACAGATTGTCATAAACTAAAAGCACACTTACTAAAGAAAAAGCTATAAGGCCACGCCAGCCATTGGACACACTGTGTTCCAGTTTTGTCTCCTTTGGGCCCACCACACCCAGCCTGGATCTCTGTCCATCAGCCACAGACAATGAGCATCTGGGCTATATGACACAATAAGCATCTGTGGCGAAATCATACCCCATTGAAGTCAACATTGAGGCTGCCATTGACTACCACAGAGGCCATATTTCATGCAGTCACAGTTGTCTACACAAAATGGAATAGCTTTTCAGGCTGCCTTCTTCACCCTTCCACTCTCCATCTTCTACAGCAGTGCATTTTGGGGTAAACTGGGACTAGTGGGAGCCAGTGAAATATTTTCCAGCACACCCTTTTTGGTGGAGTTGCCTTCTTCTGGCAGCTGTGTCTAGAGATGCAGAAGAAACCCTATTCCACCCAGGAACTTCATATAGCTGTGGTTAACAGCTGAAGTTAGTGAGTCCATAATAGGTAGACTGACAGTGGTTGCAAAGGAATGAGATAGATATTACTGTTTTCCCCCACTTGAAATTGAAACCTTATTTTAGCAAGGTAATAAAGATCAGTTTTCTCGCAATCTGGAAGATAATTCTCAATTAATCTGGGCTTTGGTGAAATGCTAAATAAAAGTCAACCAGCACATAGCATAGTGGTGTTCTGAGCTTGATTAGGGCTTCTAGGGACTACAGCAAATAAAATTAATAAATAATAACCATAGCAACCAGTGGTGCCTCTTAAAAGACTGAATATTCAGAAAAGCAAAGAAGAAAGGAATTCTTGAAAAAAGTTGCTGTCTATAGTGTCAGGTGAGAAGAAATAACACACGGAAAATGCAACATGAGGAGTTATACTTTAACTTTTCAAATGGACCAGGATGTCGCTTTCAGCTGCACTGAGAAGCTCAAAATCTTTTGGATTCCATATCTAGAAAGTTGGTGGACAGCCATGACTGGGTATTTGAGCATAAAAGCAGTCTCTTCTTGACAGCAAGCATACAGTAGTGCCTCTGTTACTATACTCGCTTTTTCTCCTTATGGTAGGCTTTTTGCTCATATCTGATTCATGCTGAAAGAGTAAGGAAGTGCCCTAAGATCAGAAAGCTGCATGCAGGAGCAAGGATATTTCTTTTGCAGTGGAGCGGCACTGCATTTAATAAATGTCCTCAGCCTTAGTTCATTCGAACGGATTTTGTAAGGAAGCCCAGTTGTTTAATCTTCTCTCCTCCCATAGTTAGTAATATTCTAATTATAATAATTATTATTTCTTTGCATTTACATAACACTTCACATCTTCAAAGCATTCTCTAACTATGAATCATATTGCTCACATGTTAAGTTATAGAACCAACTAGGATTTCTCTGCTAATTTTTTAAAAGGAGAACATTTAAAAGTCCTAATTTTATGATGTGGAGAAGTATAGTCCTATTAGCTCATATTTTAATCTAAATATCTTGGGATTCGGTCTGACAAAGCAGCCTGGTTCCTTCGGGAAAAGACAAGGACCACAACATGCCCATCTGTGGCATTCAAAGAGCTCGGATGAATATTGAACAAGGCCAAAAAGGAATATGTAGATTTGGTTCAACAAATTGAAATTGAATAGTTAGTTGATTATTATTAAAAACTCTTGACGATTTTGTAAAATTAAAAAAAAAAGAAAAAAAAGAATAGCACAGAGAAGCATTTTTAATATTGTAATTTAGAACACATAAATTTTGAAGTAATAGAATTTCCTTCAAGATGAATGTTCAAGTTTTCATCAGCTCTATTAAGTCCAAAATTGTGACAGAGCATTGTGCCATTTCCCTCTCCTCTAACGAGTTACTGTGTGAACCATGGTCTCAGAAAGCAAATGAGGAAATCACTGTCTCCAGATTCATCCAGCTGAAGAACGAGCACAGGAAACGGTGTTCTTAAATAGGAAAAGGCCAATGATGGGATTTGTGTCCCCAGACTTCAGCTGCATACAAGCAACTTGCCAGCACGGGAACACAAGGCTGTTCACTCATCCTTAGTTGCCAGTGGGCAGAGAAGGGAGAAGGAGGGTTACTGGTCTGTGCACAAGATGCATGACTAACACAGGCAGGTCGAAATCTCCCCAGAGGTGTCTGTTTCACTCCACCGAGTGCTGAAGAAGCTCTTTTTGTTAGGTCAGAGCTCTGAGGTGGCTCTAGGTAGACAAGATTAATCCCTTGTTGCTGAGGAAAAGTGACTAATACGGCTTTACTGTTAAAGAAACTTCTGCATTGACCCAGAGAACAAAGTCTTCTTTCTTTCAAATTTGTGCTACTTTTGACCTCCAGACAGAAAGCCGTGACTTTTCACCTTCTGATGGCCTCTCTGAGAGACAGACAAGCTTGGGTTTGGTCCATAGACAATATTAAACTATTACGTTCAACAATAAACCAGATAATCTACCAAAAAAAATTTAAGCACTGCTGCATTTAACTTTATAGGAGATGATTACTCCTGGACTATGTATATTAATGAGTTTTGAATGAGTGACGTTTAATAAAATATTCACTATCTCTTCAACTTTCTTTCATTTCTTTTCTTGCTGGAGCCCTTTCATATTTGAAAATTAATTATGCACACCATATCTAACCAGGGTGAAAATGAGACTTACATGGAACCTTTCCAGCTCTTCATTACATATTTAATTGTTAAAATAATCAAGCTATCCATCACACGTTCTGCCACCCAGTCGTCTGTCACCTTGGAACCAGTCAGAGAGATTATAGAGAAGTCTGGAAACAAAAAATTCACACACCCCATGCTGAACAATTTTGCCATTGAGAGGAATGGTCTCAGCATGGTGTATCTGTATCGTATTTGCAAAAATAACAAACAGCAGCATCTTCATGCATCTTCTATGCTTTGGGTTTCCTCCTATTAAGCACTAAGAAACATGGCCACGTTATAGGGAAGTCCTTTAGCACAGAACAAATTCAAGCTCATTGATTTTAGAGCCAGGCCAAGAGCACTTTACAGAGTACAGAGTGATCTGCCCAGCATTTTAAAATAGCTACACGTTACATGATGCTTTTCATCAAAAAATTGTCCATGCACTTTACTAAAATGCTAGGTAACATAGTCCTTGTTTTATGGATGGGGAAAAAGAAACTCTAGAACAGAAGTGGGCCATAGCAAAATAACCATCAAACATAACAAGGCACTTTGTAGAGCTGTGTCCTGGAAAACCACAAAACAAACACAGGAAGAGGGATGAAACCTCCATCTTCTGAGTTTGACCACAGTGCTCTGTTCACATACCAAGAGCTGCATGAAAGCTACTGGGATGTTTCATTTAAATATGGGGTTCAGTGTTGCAGGATCAGAAGCCAACATGATGCCACGACTGCACAATATTTGAAAGATGTAAAGTATGAAGAATTCAGCCCTGTGGATTTTGGATGGGCCCCTGGATTTTTAGAAAGTAGAGGAGTAAAGGTATGATGAGGATGGAATATTAATTTCAACAAAGTAGTTTTACCTACATGGGTGTCACCTCCCCAACTGCCTGACATGCCAAGTGTTCATAATATCACCAGGAAAACAATATTGCACACTGCAGTGAGAACATTTTTCAAGTATATTTCAGTAGTCATAAAAATACAAGCCATTTTTAATTCACAAAGGAACATTAATGGGGTGCAAGTTTTAATTTTTCATATTTTACTAAAAGCATCATCATCTTCTACGCTAGGGACAGAAGGATCATAATGAATATACAATTCTTATGCCCCATCCCACAGATTTTCAAAGGCATTTTGGTGGGAACAGAGTTAGTTTAGTTAAGCCCAGCCTCACTATGCATTTCTCTAGAAATTAAGTATTATTTCAATTTAATACCCAATTTTACATAACTAAGATTGGGGTTAAAACTAGACAGGTCTAACAGGGCTCAGCAATACTGTAGCTTTAAATGATTACTGTCTAATCCTTTAGCAGTTCCTAGCATTAATTGTACATTGCCCTGTGCTCTAAAGGGAAAACAAGCTTTCTCTTATTTGATGCACAAAGGTAGAACAAATACTATTAAAATCTAATTCAAGAGCTTTCTAGACAGTATTAAATAAATCTCAGCTCAGGCAGGCTGTGATGTATTGTGAAGGTCACAGCTGATATAAACAACAAACTAGCTACTTGCATAAAAATAATGCATTTGGATAAGGAAGTTGTGCCTATCAAATAGGGATATGAGCTGGAAAAACAACAACAAAACAAAAAAAAAAACCCACACAAGATGCAAGAATCACAAAACAAAAGTCACCAACACCAGCCAGAGCTTGAAAAGTATCAAGGACAGAACCAGTGAAGCAAATGATCTATCTTATAAATTAGACTTCAACTAGTGTAAAAGCAGCCAAAGTGAGGGCCCAATTGTTTTTGTAGCCTGTCGGAAATAATTTCAAACCTGACAGGATACCACGGCTCGTAGTGTGATCTCACAGATTTCAGTGGTCATGCTGAGAGATAAGCAGAGAAGCACGGTAAAAACCCTGATAGCGAATGCACTGCTGCCAGCTTTTCTGTACTAAGAAATTACCATTCATTCCAAATAGCAGATCGGGCGAGTGCTGAATGACTTCCCTTTCCTCGTCTCCCCTTCTCCTCTGCCTGCCTCCCTGCTACCACCCTCTTTCTTCCCCTTTCCCCTCCCTGGGAGGACATGACATGTTGTGTTTCATGGCATCAAAACCAGCTGATATATCCAGTAACAACAAACATCAAAAGAAATTACACAACCACCAAACTATCTTATAATATCATTAGTGCCCTAAATTAAAGCAAGATGGTTGCCCAGCAGACAGCAAACAACCATACACAGTTACTAATAACGCTGCAAGTAGGTTCTCGTGCGCTGCCAGAGGAGAAGGTGCCATGCGCTCGCTCTATATGTGTGTCGGGAATCAACTGACAAAGCTATTTCTTCAGTTACAGATGGCGACGAGCAAAGCTATTAACTTCACGTGCATGCCTGAGACAGGGTGCGTGTCATCCACTCGGCTCCCCGTACGCTTGGCCCCAGAGGGCTCTGCCAACCCACCTTAGAAAAGGTACAGCCCGCACTCGGAGGGGAGGAGGGCAGGTCTCGGTGCCCCTGCGAGACCATACAACTGCTGCCCGGACCAATGCACAGCATCAAGCACCGAGAGGAGCCCACGGGAAGGTACAGCACCTCTGCTGCTGCAGGAACCCTGCAGCTTCCTCCAGCAGCGCAGTAAGAGGACTGAAACAGCCCTGGTGTGGATGAAGAGATGGTGGCAGAGACACACGGTTTGGAGGACAGGACCCTTGAGTGGGGGATGCTGTTGACTGCTTAACCCATAAAATTCCACCCTGATAAAGCCAGCTCTGGCTATTGCCCTCTTTTGGAAGCTGCACTGTTGGCCTGCAGAATGGGAATGCTTCTGTTTTATGGGTCAGGGAAGATTTATTTCCTCTGACTTATAACCTCATATGCTTGGACTAGTATCATTACTATTTGCATTTGTAGGATACTATGAGGCCCTGTCCAAAACAGAATCCCTGGAGATTAATATTTTCCTGGCAGAAACACCCATTAATTCCACAGTATTCAAACAGGTATGGTTTGAATCCCTTTAAAGTATGTGCACAATCTTTAAGCTGGTGGAGAGGGAAGATTAGTCCTATGAGAAAAGCACTAAGCAGGGATTGCAGGGAACTGATTTCAGTTCTGAGTGTTGCTGCAGTTTTGACTTTCAACAAATTACTTCATTAGCCTGTACTCACTGTCCCAATTGGAAAACAGAGATTTTTTTTTGTTCAACATATCTAATTCTACAGTAGCTGTTCAGGACAATAGTCATTTAACAAATGCTTGCATTTCTAGAGTCTATCACAACTTGAGTCCAATATCAATTTGGCTGTCTAGCTGCTGTGTTGTAAATAACCACAACTGTGCTGGTGGGGCTCATGTGCAACTGGAAGATGGGGTACCATTCCATTTAGCTTTTTCTCAGTAAAGATGCCGAGCTGAAGCTTTCTTGCTTCCCACCAGGACCCCAGCCAACACTGTCCCCTCAGCAGAGTGTCCGTCAATTTAGTGATGCAATCCAGGTTAAATGCCCGTGCCTTTTTTTTTTCCCCTCTCTTTTTTTCCCTTCTCCTTTTCTCTCCCAGATCCTGCAAACACTTGTACTAACACAGCTAAAAGGCTGGAAGATGAAGAGCCGGAAGGAGGGAGTAATTTTCCTTCTAAAATTTTACCTTGCTGCTTAAAAAAACCCAAAAACATACTTGGCAATGTACCCCTGTAGACAGGCAAAGGCAGTACCATCTCCATTTTACAGTTAGGGAATGAAATCACAGAAATATTAATTGGTTTGCCCCAGGTCACACAGGAAGTCTGTGGCAGGGCCAGAAATTTGACATAGATCTCCCATGTCTCAGATCAGTGTCTTAATCATGAAATAATCACCAGAAGGTTGAATACTCAGGTTAACTGTAGAAGAGTAAGGGTTTGGGCGGTTTTTTGCGATGGTATGTAAAGAGGGAAATGGCAGCAATGCATTTCTAGTTCCTGGAAATCTTTAAGTTTATTTATATTCTGAGAAGTGACTGGGAAAAACAACACTGTGGGGTTCTCTGTTTATTCCCTCTCAGTTACTTTCATGTGAAGTTTGCTAAATTCACAGTTCAAAGGAAGGTGTTTGCTCAATGCCAGCACAATGCAAGCTCAATCAAGGACTGAAAAAATCATACCTTATTCTTTAACTTGTGCATCATCAGTAGCCAGAAAGCATTTTCAAAAATATTCCAGAAATCAAAGGTCCAGAAAAGAGACACAAAACATGAGATTTGTTTTGATTTCACCTGCTCCTGCTCATGGCAGAACACTGTCCAGAATCTAGAGGCCTAATTTGTTCCAAACTTTGAAATTAAAGAGAAAATTCTTTCAGTTCAATCCAAGCTATCTAATTTCCAAGATGGAGTTACCTTCTTTAATGCATAAATATTAATACTGGTAATAGAATAATAATGTTCCTTCCCACTTGGTTTTAAGCAATTATTTAATTTTATTAATCCCAATAGAGCAAGAAGGATTTCACTTGCCCATTCCGCTTTCTCTTTATGTGATGGATCCTCCTGATCACAAACTTTCACTACCTTGCAGTCTGTTGTCCTACAGGTGCCAGACAGGCAAGAGCACAACTCTGCTCAAGCACAGGTGGAGGGTGAGGCTTGTGGACACCTTCACCCACCAACACAGGTGCAGTAGGTAACTCTCCGTCTAGCATCCGCCGGCATTCAGATCACTCAGCCCACAGTCCGATGCCTGCCAGACTAGGACCTTTTCCCTCAACGGAGGAGGAAAAGGGGTGTGATGCTGCTAGGAACGGGGCTTCTGGCAGTGAAATGCTTGATCAAGGCCAGGTTTAACTGGTCCAGCACTGGTAGGCCTCCCGTCCCACCAGGAAAGAAAATGATCATGTGGTGTAAAGCCCTCTCCCTTTTCAGATTTTAGAAGAAACGCCTAGTATTTTGTCCCTTACACTCAAACTGGCCCAAAATTTCATCCCTCTGAGTCCAGCTGCTTACTGTCATTTTTGTTTTCTCCTCCAAATACTCGATAGATTTCTTCGTCACTCTGCTCTCTATTCCACGTAATGAAAACAAAAATGAGTGCAGGTCTCAGGCTACTGACTGGGACCACCAATGACTTGGGATTTTTTGGGAGTATCCAAACACAAACTTTCTTGTGAGCATTTACATCCAAGAAAAAGCTGAGCTTTTAGTTTATGGCAGGCTTTGTGGCCTTGTGTTTGCACGAACAGGCAGCACAGCGGGACAAATCCTTCCTCATCTCTAGGAGCTAGATACTGCGCACATCCCATATAAACCCCACCTTAAAAGGCTCCGTATCTGACTAGAATTCACTGCAGAGGAGTGTTTCCACTATAATGCTATTGCCTCTTTATTGCTTCATGTCTTCCCCCCTCCGCCCCATTTTGAAAGAATTCTCAAGTTGCTTTTGCAAAATAAATGCTAAGAAAGCGTCATGACAACAGAGTCTAAAGGTTAAGAAGGTATAATAAAATTCAAAAACTGTAATAACACAGTACGAGTATTGCAGTTGTGTAGTATCTTTCAACAGAATCACAGAAGAAAGCATTAATTAAGCTTCAACCATTTAACCTCTGAGGTAGGTAGTATTACTGTATCCACTTACCCATTTCACTAATGAGTAAACAGAGGCCTTGGCATGTTACACGCCGTGTCTAAAGTTACGCAACAAGAAGAAAGGGAAGAGAAGTAATGAAATTAGCAGCAGAAAATATTTCTAGTATGACATCATGCAAATTCTCTTCCTTCCAGCAGCTAGCATCACTGTATTTCCCAAATTATGGGATTTTTATATATGTAACCCACAGGTTAACCAGCTTCCTGACATGGTTTAGGAAAAACTCAGGTTGCACTTGTGTCTAAGGGCATTTGTTCCAGGTTTGGCCTTTCCTTCGCTTGCCCCACTGATTCCCCTCTCCCTGCTCTGCGGCACCCTCCTTGGCGCCCTCCTTTCTTCTGAGCAGGCAGCTGAGGCTGCAGGTATCAGAAGAGTCATTTTCAAGTGAGGATACCTTTGGGGGGGTGCAGGTTTCCAAAGGGTACATTTAATGCCTGAAAATATGGCGTCAGGTTGTCAACTGGCTTTTAGTGAATTCATAACTGCAGCGGCATCTGTAGCAAGGAAGCCTCTATATGCATTTTATATGGGGAAAAGCTCCATCTCCCAGACACCTCTTGTCGTCAAGTCAAATTCAGGGAAGTCATCCCCAGGAGGAGACAAACAAGTGGTAGTTTCCAAATAGACCAACTTCATATGAAACTTCCTCATTTCCTTCCTAGAGAATATAGAAGACATAGGGCGTCACATAAATACGGAACATTAGGATGGACGTCTAAATCTACAGAGGAAAGAAAACCAACCAACTTATCTTTACAGACAGGACTTTTGGGGATCAGATGTAAATGAGCTGGCCCTTAAGCCTCTTGCTCAGAACTCAAGTGGCTCCAGGCAGCTGCAGGGTAACAGAGGAGGGGACACAAGCATTCACCCCAATGCTGACTTATTTGTATCTGTGGGCAAGACGCTGCTCTGTTGTGGTAGCAGCACAGATAATGCTTCTTACCTGGGAATGACATGGAGATGCAAAAATCCATTAGCTTTGTACATCTTACAGAACTCTACAAAATAGAAACACTAGCAGTAACATTAAAGGAGGTAAGTAACGAAACAAAACTGATCAAGGATCTGGCCCACAGTTATTTTGAAGCTTCCTTTTTGCTTAATTTCTGCCCTAACTGCTGGTTTTCCTTTTCCTCCTCATTTTGATTCAATAGCCATGACAGAAGTCCACAGCTCCCCCTCTCTCCCATTTATTCCAAGGCATAATGTAGTAATTATACTTACATTTTTAAAGGTAGACATTTCTCCATAGGCCCTATCAACCTGTGGCCTTACGATTATAATTACTTGATCTACAGACTGCTAATTTTTTTATCTTCCATAGGAATAAAGTAGCACAGGAATAGGACACAGGGAAATGCAGAGAAGTTGCAGACAGATACCAGCTAATGTTTCTCTAATGACTACCGTATACGACAGGAAATAGGAATATCAGGGGCATCAGAAAATGCATGATTTTAATTTTATTTTTTCCTCATTTCCTATTTCTCAACATGTCAACAGATTCAGTGAAATGGATTCAATTTCTAGGTGGCTTCCTGGGTTATAAGCAACAAGAAAACCATCCAAGTAGGTTTCTGTTTATTACTTTTCCAATTAGATTTGCATGGCATTGATGCTTGCTCTCAGGAGTCTATTTGCAATATTGGGAAAGGGTGTGAGTGAAACGAGGCCAAGTCCACGACAAGTTTCTACTTAGCCTAGTTTTCCCTCAGTTGCTTATGACATTTCTGTTTTTCCAGCCTGTAAACGAGATGAAAACCAGGAAAAGCAAGACTTGGTAATAGCAGTGCTTACTCTGGCTGGAAAAAACTGGTCCAAAACAGCAAGCCTGGCTTTGATTACATCTAGTAATCAAGCTGTGTTCAGAATTACTTGACTTAATGTCTCAGGAAATGTTAATATGCACATGGAAAGCTTAGTTCTAGAGACTGTATCATCCACTGACACTGGGTAAAAAGTTAAAGTACTTCATGCTTCCTTTTCTTTTTTTCTATTGTAGTCTCACGTTCAAGGAGGGCTAACAGAGATAATGGAAAAGCTGGTTAGTAAATGAGCATTTTTATCTTCTAGGTCAGTATGGTAACAGTAGTAAACAAACAAAAAACCCACAAACAAAACCCAGTAGCGGTTCAAAGAAGCTGGGTGTAACTTATACAGGAGGGTTTTTTTGCACTGGACTTAAAGTACACTAACCCGACAGGATATATTTTAGTATACTTCAGAGTTCAGTGAACTAGAAAAATACTTTGCTTGCTGATAATAACACAATGTAGTAGAAGTACTATAATAATGAGGTTGGATTACACTGGTGACTGTTTAGGGTAAACTGTACTATTTCAAGTGCTGTTTCCTCAGCATCTCCTAGAGAAAGACATACGTTAGGTCTCAGGACTGTTAACTGTGCTACAGTGAATTACACAACTGCACATTGCATTCAAAAATAAAATACACTGTATAGTTCTGAAGCAGTTTGATTGGGAAACGTGGGGAGACTAAAGCAGCTCATGGGATGTGTGTTGTCTTGCTTATGTGACAGGGAAGTACTGTGGTACTGCACAAACTCTACCAGTCCCCATCAAGATTTTGACTGTATTAGGCTATTTTATGTTTCTTTGATATCAAATACCTGTTCCTTCTTGGTCTTTACGAATAACTTTCCTCCTTACAACTGTCTAACTGCTTCCCATTGCTGTCAGATAGACACGCAAAGAGCTTGGGGAGGAAGGAGGAAAGGAGTTTGGCAAAAATTCATATTCATTATGCAGGATAAAAGAAGAAGTGCTTAAGACTATAGTTATGTTTAATAGAACAGAAGTGTAGGTAAAATCTGACTATCGCGAGAACGATACAAATAAATTGTCAGTGATAATTTTGACAGGTGCTTGAGTACCTGTTTTCAAGTATTTCAGAAACTTGGATGTTATTTCATCTTGTTGTCAGTGAAGCTTAACATTTTTCTATAGATCAGAATGATTTTCAAATATTTGACATAGGTATGGATTTTCTACTGAGAATGACGGATTATATTCAGCTGTCAATACATCCTAGGACTGCATTTGCCTTTTCCACAGGATCAGCCTGATGGGTCTCAGCCATCATTGTGATTGACTAATTATACACCCAATTTTTTCCCTCCTGTGTTGTTTCTAGATGATGAGCTCTAACAAAAAGCATCCGAAATTGTTATTGTTTCCTGAGGGAACGACCAAGTACTTTGTGCTACTGCTCATCTCTTGTGTAGCATTTTCTCTCCATTGCTTAAGACTCCTGTACTGCCTCTCTGGTATGTATGCTATTTTTCCTCAGCCTTGACAAGGTTTCACAATGTTAGGGAAACCTCAACAAATTTCATTAGCGCTTTCCTGCTTTTTATGACGTGGTCAATCATGAAAGTATTAAGTAAAACCTGTCCTAAGACTGAGCTTGCAGGAACCTGTAACTGCAATACCTATCCTTTCAGCACAAAGTACTGTCATATTCCCTTTAACCTGTTCTGCCCCACCTCAGAGTTCTTGACCAAATCCTTCCTTTACACCTCAGTAATTTTCCATCAGTGTCATATCAATGCTTCATGAAACTCCAGACAGACAAAAACTCCTGCCCTTCATTTGTCTAAGAAAATCTTACCAAACAGTAATATCAGTTCAGTCTGATAATGGTCTCCATTGATAAACCTGTGGTGCATTTTTGTCCCCTTTTCCATTCGCTTCCACACTTTATTATTCTTTTCTCCAAAAACACATTCTAGAGACTTAAACACTCCAAAATAAAAGTACTAGATCTGTAGTTACCCAGATTCCCACTTAAAAACCTTTCTTTAACAAAAGTAATAAATTATGACCCACTAGTTTTTAAAATGAAGATTATAAGGAAACTATTTAGAGCAAATATTTTCCAGTTAATAGTTTCAGAAATAAGCAGCATGGAAAACAGTTTCCCCACAGGTGTCAATAGCTGTTCATAAACTTTTACTTAATTATCAGACCATGTGATAACTTAAGCTAAATCAAATCATGTTATTCCTGGAAGAACCTCCGCCATGTGTGTTACAGGTGAACAGCGTTGTCACACATAGAGTAAGTTTGGCAAGAGAAAAAACGTGGTGATGCTTACAGGTAAAAAGCAAATAAAAGGAAGATACCTGATCTGGACTTTCCAAAATCCTTTGTTCTTTATGGCCAGTAATTTAAAAATAAACAAACAAACAAAAAAACCCTGTCCACTTCAGGGCTAAGCCATGCACGTCCCCATGTATTTCTACCTTGAAAATATCACTGCATTATTTGCTGTTCACAAAATGCTGACTGGCACAGCTACCTGAGAGTGACTAATGTATCGCTGTAATCAAGGACAGCTGGTTTTCTTGTGGAGTTACCAAATTCTCTTCAGGAGCCCCAGTTTCTAATTATCTCTAACTAGGAGCAGCCTCCGCCTTGCCTTCCCTCCCCAGCAATACAAGAGACGGTGGTGCAGCACCGTCAGCCTCCAACTCTTGTTCCCACACAACGAGATGCAATGTATTAAACATACAATGCATGTTCTAATAAGTGGAGCCAACGAGAGCTAAAGAGCTTGCAGCTGCTGGTACCACCTGTGTCCCTCAGCTTCCAGCCAGAACAATCTCCTCTCTGCAGTCCCTAGTTGTGGCAAGAGATAAAAGAGGCAGAAAGTGAGAGTGATATATCTGGCTCGTGTCCTGCTCTCGTCGTGAAGGAGCCAGTTGATCTGGAAAGCTTGCTTGCTCCCTCTGCAAGTGAGGATGATTGCACCTCTTTTCCCCCACAAGCACGCAAACTCAAAGTGGCCAAGTATGAATTTCCCATTTGTTCCTCTGTGGAGTATGCCCCACGTGCTCATTGTCATAGTTCACCTAAGTGCAATTTCATTAGTTATCATTGTTGGCTCTCCTGAGTCATGAGGATTGCTGAGGGACAGTAAACTTGGGCTGAGTAGGGAAAAGACCTGGTGGGTAAACATGGTTTTGGCAGACAGAATGGAAATCTATCCTGAGGTCCATTTTCTTTTAAGAGACATTTTTATAAAGGCTTTTTACAGAGAGCTGGGATTTTTTTTTTTACCCTTTTTTTTTTTTTTTTTTTTTTTTAATATGCTGTTTCTTTTTCCCTTGCCTGACCGAGTGGTGACATGGATGCCTTTCAAAGTTTGGAATTATCTGTTGGCTACTTCACTGCCTCGGGACAACTGGCATCCATTCAGGGATCAGAAAGACCATCAGTTGTTTGGATCTTTTTCCTTTCACATGGAGTTTTGTTTTGCTTTTTCCCTTTCCATGTATTTCATTTCTGAGTCAACTGTTTTGAATCAATGCCCATCTTGGGCCAGATTGTGCCATTAAAGTACTGGCCAGTATTGTAGCCTGGATGGAAAGCAGGGTTGGCAGAAATAGGCAGTCACATAGATTTTTGCTAGATTATTACCAATATTAGTTATCAACAATGGGAACTGAAGCTGTTCTCTTACGTAATTTCTGCTGCATCCTCAAACTAGACTCTCCCTTCTGCAAAACACTTTCCCCAGTTTCTCCATTCTTTTTTATTACGTAGCTGGCATCCCAAGCATGAGTGCTGGAGAAAATTCCTTCAGTCATGTTGCAAGGCCAACACCTGTACTCTTACAGACTTTCCCTTTTTTACTTCCCAAATCCAAGGTTTTTATCCCTTCTTTTCCCTTGCGTTGTGTCAGAATGTTACTGCCAGTCTGATAATGACAGGATGTAATGGGCACAACATAACGTTGTAGACATACAACATAACATGTAGACATACAGTCTCTTCCACCTAGAAATACTGTTCACAAACATTTTGAGGATTTCTTGTGCTTGCTTAGTATTTTTGAATCCACCACACAGCATTGGCAGGGAGGTTTTTCCCAGAGTTTTCTCTTCTAACAAGGACCACTCTCTGAATTAAAATTTCTCCCACAGTTTAGAAGGAAAACACTTGGATGTGGGCTGTGATGCCTATTCCAGCCATTTCAGCAGTTGTCCTATTACTACTTTATAGGGAGTATTCATAACACCAAAATCAATTTATGTAGTACAAGCGATACAGTGGATGAGGAGACTTTCTACGGTTCTCTGAATTGCCCTACAGTATAGCTCTCCCTCCCCACTGACTAGATAAAGAGCCTGGGACTCCTCGCCACCTAATTTAGTAAGTGACTGAAGCTGGTGGTATGAATACCTTGCTGTGCCGTTGCATGTTTACTGTGCTGTGTGTCATTTATTTCATATTCATTGTTACATGCTTTGTTCTCCTTTGTAAAATACTGAGTAAAACCTCAGACGCTGTGAGAAAAGATGCTTGCAGTCATCGGCCTGATTGATTGTAGCTGGTCTTGGAACAGCGGGAGCACAAGGGGTAGTACAGTGAACACTTTAGAGGGCAATATAATTTTATATTCCTGCTAGTAAATATATCAGGCAGAAAGTGACCACGTTAAACAAACAGCCTGCTCTGTATCTATACCATTAGTTCTAGTAAAGAGGGAGTAAAAAAGTTGACACTCTGGCTTTCCATGTTGTCCCATGGCAGCTCCCAACATTTGATTTTGTGTTTGCACTGTAGCTCATTCCTTTCAATCACTGCAAAACTGGCATTAGACCAATTTCATTTCTCTTGGACTGCTTCTTGCTTATCCTCTGTATGCACCGATGGCCCAGTCCTATAATGTGACAGATGCTGTCCTGGAGCAGACAAAAATTGAACAGCATTGCCCTGCACCTTCCAGGAATGAACCATAAGACAGCCTAGACTTTTCCAAATGTTGCTGAGATATTACTTCTCTCTCTTATTTATTTTTTTTTTCCCCAGGCATTGGACACATACAGTTAACAGCATTTTGCAGCTGATACTGTAAGCCTACCAGAAAGAGTTTATTTTCTTTAGGAACAATTGGGTCTTCATTTTAATTGTGTTCCTCCACTCCTTTTACAAATGTACTATTTATACAAGCCATTAACGGAGCCAGATATCCATCCATCCACATTTCTGTACAAACATGGTTTGCATGTTCAAATTGAGATGTGTTTATGAGCACATGAGAGAGAAAATATTAATGTACAAAGTTGGGTGTAACTCAACAAACCACATTACTGCTCCTTTGAAAATGTGATGCAGTATTTAAAATACTGTTGACATGTTAAATTAAGAAATGTTTTAAAGTATTTACCATTTCAAATATATCTTTATTCTTCCTACTTAGCATATGAAATTATAGATTCAAAGCTTAAATTAAAGGTGTTCACATTACCATCTGCTATGAAACATGACTGGGGGGTTTAGTATAGTGGTTCTTACAGTGGGATGCATGAAAATTATTTTTCAATAGCTCTGTTGTGTGGAGCTTGACTAAGAAGTGGCAATAATTGTCATTAGTTACTCAGTAGGCAGTGTTCGGGCAGAATGTTAACATTGTTTTCAAATTGCTCTAGTTTAATTATTTTTCATTGTAATAATGTTACCATTGACATTCTACAGAACCGATGCCTTGATGGTTTACTTATAAAGGATTCAGGTCCTTTCTTTTTGTGTGTGAATGTGTTCTTAGTCTTTCCCTGCTTCCAGATTTTCTTCTAGTGATTAGTGTGTGCGCTGTAATGGCCAAGTTAATGAGGTCTCGTTTTAACTTCTTATGCTTCAGTCAGTCCATTTTCACAGGAAGGAGGGACATGGAGACCTCGTGTTCTAGAACAGCTTAAATCCTGGGTGCAGGTAACTGTGCCTCAAAGCACATCCGGGTAGTAGCAGGTGTGTGGGGCAACACTTTGCCCCATGTGCTGGTGACTCCAATTGTAGTACATTGAAACCAGCCATCATTCCTGCTTGTCTACCGGCGCGTTCCTGTTCTCTTCACAAGGGCTCTCCTAGCAGAGGACAAACTGAGGGAACCTTTTGCGTGAGAGAGTGTGCTTTCCACCTAAGTCAGCTGCAGAAACACAACCATCAAGCTGATTTTAATCTTATGTTTTATATATAGGGTATACGGCAAACAGATACAGAGAATAAATGTTTCAAAGCACCTCAGTAATTCAGGAGTGTAAGTCCTGCTGATTTTCCAAGTGTGCAAAACCCGCTACTAAACATAAGAAACCGTGATCATGGCAAAGATTTTCCTCATCGATATTATTTCTGTAAATTGCCTAGAGTAAGTGCAAACAGCATGATACAAAACTGTGTAATCTGTTCATACAAACAGAAAACTCTCCATTCTGCCAAAGATTCATAACATACAAATCTTTCAGTTACTCTTGCCAGTTCCTTGTATTGATTTCAGTATGGCATTAATCAGTTTGTCTGTATATTTCACTTAGATTTTTAAAAGTTTGACTGATTTTTATTGTAGTGTATTTTTAAATGCATAAGCATACTCGTTTTTCAGACTGGATTTGCAACAAGTATCTAAAGATACAAAAAACAGAAGAAACTGCTGAAAACTGTTTTATGTAGTTAGGGATAGATACAGCTATGTGTGAGTAAGCAGTTATCACATATTTAGCTATGTTGTGCTATCTTCTCAAGATAAAAGGACAGGCAGAGCAGCATTTCTGTGTCATTACCAAAGCTATGTTACAGGAAAAGCATTCAGTAATTATAGTGCACACTGAGATACTACTGTAAAAAGACTAGGGAGAAATTACAGGTTATTATCACAGCATAATCACATAACCAGAAACAAAGATTTGTTGTGTTGGATTTCTCATTTTTAGTAGCCATTTTCTGTCGAACTGATCTTGTGATTTTAAAAAATGCATTTTCTTATAGAGTCATATGCAAGACACCTGCAAAGCAGACAGTAAAGTTCAGTCTTAATGTGGGGAAATATATATGGATAAAAAAAAATGAGGAGAAAGAAGCACACAAAGAGAATTATATGGATCCTAGGCCTAGGCAGCAGCGTTCCAGTGAAGTAATTCAAAAGAAGTTAAGCCAGCATAATATTGGAAGAGATTCACAATGGTAAATCAGGACTTCTTTTGGCATGCTCATGTGCAAAAGGGAAATTTGATCATTGGATTCTCCTCTCACTTTCACAGCATAAATCAGCAGTAATTCCGCTGAAATCAATGGAGTTCAGCCAGGTTAGAATGAAGGGGAGATGAGAATCAGATTCACGAAGCGCAGTTTGCTGTGATTTAGCACACAAATGAGTGCCTTATAATCTGTTTACTAACAATGGATGAAATATGCAAATTGTCTTTTTGGAAAGCAACCATGAAAACTGAGCCTCACGAAAGCAAAATGAGGGGTGGGAATGTTCTTAGTTCCAGACATTTGCATCTGTAGTCAGAGGTCTGATAGACAAACACTGTCTCAGTGAGAAGAAAACTGCCAAGTCTTCACAACACAGAAGTAAGGTAGATTATAACAAGATGTGAGACCATGATTTGGGATGGCAAACATCCCTCACGGGCGCTGGGATAATCCCAAACAACGTCCCTGCGAGCAAACCCAGGCAGGCCGACCATGCCATTTCACAGCATGGGCTGCACCCTAAATCTACTGCAAAGCCATTGCAAATGTGACTGGGTCCAGGTGGTCCCAGCGCCTGGGGCTCTTAAGCAGGAAACATTCACAAAAAACCCTTTTATGTTTACTAAACCACTGAGGATTTAAAATGGCTCCAACTGAGAATCTGAGTGTGTAAAGTGACTTGAGTAAGAGATCCCAAAATAACAAGACAGTGAAATATTTCATGTTCACTTACTCATGGAAGAGACAGGAAGAGTTAACTTTTATTGGCTCTGAGTAAATGCTCATTCTGGGTTTCAGGATGCAGTTGTGTATATCCTGGTGAAACTGCACATCATAATTAGAGAGATTATTTCCTTATGCTCAATCTTTAAATTGAGATTTCCTTTTTCAGATTTTTTTTCCTTCATTCTGATCCAGGCTTAACATAGATATCTATGTTACCTGTGAGAAGACATCTGTCATGACATTCAAGATCAGATTTACTGTGCAGGACATGCAACACGTGGAGAGATTGGGATTTGTGTTAGCCGTGTCCTAAAGCATTTCTTGAGGAGCACTCCAACTACCACAGGAGCTCGCAATGAAGGAGGGCAGAGCTTATCTTTTCCCAGCAAGCTTAAGAGTTTATGACCTCTTATCTCCAATTCCTGCATTCTCTTATTTTCTAATAGGTTTGGGAAGGACAGCCTCACAGTTTGAGGACAGACAGGAGGAGGTGTTAGTGTTCATGGCGCCTGGTTGGTGGTAACCGTGATTACTCAAGAGCTCACAGGCCCTCAAATATCACACAGCTGGCTGTAAAAGAGTATGAAGGAAACCAAAAACCTACTGTCACAGCAGGCTCTGGAGCCCTATTGCCCAGAAGAGGGCAGACCTACAGTATTTTTCCCTAAACAGTGGCATTCTTGCAGATCTACTTCTCTTTCTTTTGTTTGTCTAGTCTGCTCTGTGGGCTGGAGAAATTAAATACAATGGAAAATACAAACAACCACGACTCTAGAAAAAACTTGGACGGTTGTCTTAGTCCATGGACTCAATCCTTTACCTTTTTAGTCAGGCAAAGTTTTCAGGCAAGTACATTTTTCTGTCTGCCTGATGATCAGTGTGGTCAAGTAAGGAGATGTAAACTAGGTCCACTTCACTGCTGTAGATCAAGACAAAAGGCTTGCCCCGAATAAAAACTAAACCTTGGAACAGAAAATGCTAATTTTAATAAAGTTCTCCATTTTTGTCTTGTAAAATAAAGACAATCCTCTGACTTTCAACTTCTTATTTTTCCCTCCTCTTTTCCTTTCCCCCCGAATGATTGAAAAAGACCTGAATACATGATGATTCATGTATTATTTATTAATATCTAACTCTCCAAAAGAAATATTTGAACTGATGTTTCTATTTCACCCGAAGAGCATAGCAAGAAATACAGTGAATTAGTTTAGGGGATTTATAAAATTACTAGGGATTGTAATATCAATGTTAGCTATGATGATACTGAATAACATACAACTAGAGAGTAACATCTCTGTGAACACAGTTTTTAAAAACACCTCTTTAATAAGAAACACTTCTCCAGCTTTCTTAGCATCCAAGCATTTTTACCTTCTGTCTCAGACTTACAACTATGATAAAAAGCCACCATTTTTTCGCTTTAAAACAAGCAGAAATTCTGTTCTGAAGCAGACTGTGCTGGTAGTGAAATCTGTGTTTGTCAGGTCTTACATCTCTTTCCTGTTTTGCAGTCGTTCTTGCTCCAGAAGCCTACTGCTCGTCAGTCAGCTCTCGCCTACTCTTGCAGTCTGCTTAATGCAAAGTGGTGTTGGGGTACTGTGCACCAGGGGTGTGCAGCTGGAGGCTGGGTATTCCAGCAGGCAGCCTGACCCAAACGGACCTCTAGCCAAGCCCTTGCGCAGGGAAACATGGCACAGGGAGAGCTCCTCGCGGTTCTCGCTGTTCCTTGATACTGATCTCCCTCTCCTTTCACACACCTTTACTCAAACGTCATCTTAAATCTAAGCAGAATCTGGCATAAAATATCTGATATAAACCTAGACTTGATTATGTACGCTCCCCGCAGACTAGATTATTGCAATAATTTGGTCATCATCAGGATTCCCTTGAAGTTGGGTGGAAAGCTGCTGTGGTTGCAGAAGGTGGCTGCTCCCTTGGTGTTCAGACAGGTGTGTATGAATCAGACCTGCACTCTTTTTGACAGCTGCAAATATTCTGCTCCACTAATACATTAAAACTTAAAAGGTAAGGAGAAAGTACATACAGGACTATTCTTATGTTGCATCAAAGCACTTGAAATCAGATGAGTTGCTGGAACAGGTTGCCCAGAGAAGTTGTGGAAGTCCCATCCCTGGAGGTGTTCAAGGCCAGGCTGGATGGGGCTTTGAGCATCCTGGTCTGGTGGGAGGTGTCCCTGCCCATGACAGGGGGTTGGAACTAGATGATCTTTAAGGTCCCTTCCAACCCAAAACATTCTATGATCCTATGATTATCCCCGCTCCAACCTTACCACAGACCAGGACAATGCAAGGATCTTGTTAACAAACTCTACCATGGCATTCTCTCTCCAAGAAAGAGAAGGACAATGCAGCTAATCAGAAATGTAGTAGATCTTCTGCATCAGAAGAGATTAGGACTCTACCACCTCAGAAAGAAATAAACCAGGATATTAGAAAAGAAAAGCATTCCACAAATGGCATGGAGAGAAAAAATAGGTAACAATTATCATTATTTCTCACTTTGTACGAACACGGAACAGCCTGTTTAAAGTTAACAGAAGGAAATACTTTCTCATTTAACATGTATTTAAAATATGGACCTTATCACTACAGGAAATTCTGGAGACAAAAAGAATAAAAGGGTTAATAGAACAACTAGAGGTATACCTAGAAGAAAAGTCTATTAGGACTATTAAACATGAAATGTGCTATCTTCTGTGGTTCTGGAAGGCTTCTATGTGCCCAAGACGAGTTCTAATACAGATATTCAAATAATAATTTAGAATAAAGTCTCACAAAAAGGAAACAGTATTTTCCAACAAAACCAGCCCAGCCACCATCTCCCAAAATTTGTTTATGAAAACTATCTGAGGTAATGTTTAAAACTGAACCTAGCACCTTCAGAGTGCTGTTCAAGGAAGGAAGACATTTATTGAATAGCATTAACTTCTGCCTCTAAACATTTTCCAGAAAAATAAAACCAAATGAATCCCCCAACTACTTAAGTAAAATAGCCGTTATAGTTCCAAGTTTTTTGACAGAAACTGTTAAATAGTTCTACTCACAGCTCACTGTGTCTCCAAAGCAACAGATACAGTGTTAGAAGATTAGAAGTTTAGGAAAATCCCTTTTAAAACTTAAAATAATCTAAGCATAGCCTAATTCAGCCCCAGGTATAGTGGCTGCTGCCTCAGAGGCAAAACTAACAGTTGATAGCTGCAGCACCACGCAAGTCAGGCTCCACAGTCTCAACCTTCCTCCAGTTTAAAGATCTGGACCTGACACCACTTCCCCAACAAAGGACACGTCCTTCTCATGTGAGGGGGAGCCCTTGCTTTCCCTGTCCCTCAGAGGGCAGGAGAGGTAAGAAGAAGTAGGTATCATTTTCAGAAGCAATAGTTAAGCATCCATGAAATTCAATGGCGGCAAATGTGAGCACCAGCAAGATGCTTGCTTAAAACCTTCCTCTATTCTTGGCTGTATTACAAAGGCAGAGCTTGCAGAATGACTACTTCATTATTGAGAGAAAGCCTAGATTGAACAATAGGGACACTTGACCTCAGACCACACACATACTCCTTCACTTCGTTCCCAGATGATCTCTGGATACTGAGTAATCACTTTTCCTGAAACACCAGTCTCTTCCCTCCCCAAAATTATCCCAGCTCTTCCGAAGGCATTGCCCTCAGTGAATCAAAGAACGCCTTGCAAGTTTTCAAAAAGTGCATCAGGCAGAATTGGGACACCTTTTCATCTGTATGCCAGGAACCTGATTTTGTCAATTATACGCTGTATATAAAAAGCCTCTGCTATCTGCTTTCCCAGTACTCTGGGGAATGCATATGAGTCATTTTAAACTAGGAAAATGCTGTTGGGAATATTGTTTTATTTGGGAATTCTAAACTTTGAAACACATCTACAAAGAGTATTTTGTAATTAATAATATTTAATTTTTTTTATACACACACACATATATGTGTGTATGTATTTTGGATTAAAATAAATAAAGGAGGGAGAATACATCTTAGAATCAAGCATCAGCTAGTGCAGATCTCGAAAGAGAGGCCAAAGTGCCATAAAAAGAAATATCTCTGGACAAAGGTGGTAAGGGCAGGAAATCTTCTGATGTCCTTGGTGCAGGCCCACAGGACATGTGAGTGAGAGATGTGCTATCTGTAGTACAGGAATTGTTCCAATTATCAGCTATATACCTTCCTTGTGACATGATAGTTATGCCACAAGAATAATTCTGGAAAACTCTAACAAGTGCGAACGTTTACAAAATTTCCACCTGGCTTTTTAGAAGAATGAGAATGCTAATAAGCTGTAAAGAAAAAAAAAAAAAGAATGCTGGCATTACATTACGAGAGTTAGTTTAGGATGGGTCGATCTGTGATTGTACGACAGATCGTTTTAACCTTTGCAGTCTTCTGGGCCTTTTTGATGCCACCTCATCATTACACTAACCTAGTTCATTCTCTCTTTTGAACTATGGTCACTGAGAATCATTCGTCTCAGAAACTTCACAGTGATGTCTTAGAGACTGCTGATACAACACTGTTATTCTTAAAAGAACAATTTTCAGAGCAATACACAGGGGAATTACACTGTTTCCAAACTGCAATTGTTGGCCACTTCTTTTGTGTTTCATGCTATTCTTTTTGGTGATTTTTTGATGTAGCAAACAAATTGAAGTCGTCTTGAGAAATAAATTACTAACTGGGAGTTTTCTGAGCTGTCCACACAGTATTTGTTTCATCTTCCAGCATGTGTTCCAAGCGTATCGCTGGGACTGACACTAAGAAAGAAGGTGTTTGCCAGCTGTCACCACAAAGTGGTTTCTGAACTGTAGCATTATTGCTGGATCTCAAGCGCTATTGCATAAAAAATATTAGCAAAAGCTAATCTTTTACAGATGACCAATACATACTTATGATCAGATAAAAGTTTCTAAGACTTTTTAATGCTAGCTTTTCTTCTGAACAGATGATTTTGTACTAAAAATTGAAGAGGATGTATTTTTATTTTATAAATCTCAGCAAACTCATCTGCTATTCCTTTTTAAGCAGGGGAGGAAAATACTTGTTAACCAAACTTTTTAACATTCACATGTTTTAACTGGCTTTATTACATTGCTGTACCACAAGATATTTTCCATCTTCCCTGAGCCCTGGATTATTTATCACTCAGCTAAGAAATTCTGCAAAACATTTTAAAAGAATGTTACGTTGGTTATTATATTAAAAACTTAGAGTACAGCCGTCTCAATCTACCAAAGGCCCCCTACACATTGCATTATATTTCTCTATTCATTAGCATTTAGCTAATGGATTTAACTTTCTAGAAAACACAAGGTTTTCCTTGAAAAGTAACACACAGTTTTTCAGGTATTTTTCCAGTTACACTGAATCATGTTTAGCGTTTAATTTACAATAGTTACCAAAAACCCCCACTCCTTCAAAACAGCTCGGAATCAAAACATTGGAAAAAAAACCACAGCCCAATATTTGGTGGGGAGAGGTAGATGACAGAGTAGGCAAGCACAAATTTTCATCTAATTCTGGGTATAAGCTTGTAGTTTAGTCTTTTAGAATGTTTTAAATATTGATAGATTTATGCTAGACGTAACTTTTGCCATATCTTCCTGATACACCGTCAGCAGAATCCAATGACCCTATATATGTCATAATGAAAGTGTTCAATGATGCTAAATCATGAAAAAAAAGATTCAAGATCCATTTCACTAGGGGCCGTATTAGGATGTCTCATTCTTGTGAGCTGCCATCTACAGATGGTGTTCAATACTGATAGAGATATTCATATAAGCTACTACTCTGAAGGGAAAATACATTGCTATGATATAGCCTCTCATTTTTAAACATAGATCAATAGTCTATGTGTATTCACACATAAATACAGTTAAAGTAAAGTAACTTGCATTAATACCCAAGACATCTGTGGTAAAATACTACAATTCAAAATAGGTAAGCATATACTTTAAATCAAAGAAAGTGAATGACAGAAAGTAGTCTTAAAAACATTTCTTAATAACATGAAACCTACAATGGTGCCTGCCGTTAAATATATCCTCTTTCAAGACGTGACATTCCTGTGCATGAAAAATAGGGTTATTATGCAAGGAATTGGGGATACCATGATATTTATATCATGGATTAGAAAACCAGACAGTATAGATGATGAATTTTACCCTTTCAAACATGAGTAGAAACTCTGAGTTCTTTCTCAGCTCCAAGTTTCTCGTCCAGCTTGAGAAGACTGAAGCTGAAGAGATCAAACACTCAGAGTCTTGGTGAATCAGGCATCTACCAGGTGTCTCATGCTGTGCACCTGCAACCGTGACTCATTTTTTAAAAACATGATGGGATGGGAAGCACGTTGCAACCTCAGCCTGAACTCTGGAGTACTAGCAGGGAACCCTGCCTTGTCCTCCTTCACTCACCCTGGAGAAAGCAGTCAAAAATTTGCCTTCTGACCTTGGTGATACTGGATTGTGTAAGAGCTTGAAAAATCCTGATGGTGCCCTAGACAAGTCTCTTCATCGTGTCTCAGCTGTGCAAGCCTCACCAGGCTGCCACAGAATTGTCCGGGCTGTTGACACCCCTGCTGCCAGTGGGCCTGCCCTGGGGACCACATTTCCCTTCCCAGCCCTCCTTTCTGCTGGCCTCTACAGTCGTGCTTCCACAGGGAACTTTTATCCAACAAAATCCACCAGAGCTGGACTCTGGTATTACTCCAGATCTTCTTACATTGCATTAAAGAGCTAGGAGGGATAAAATTCTTCCCTTACAAGCAGAAAAACAAGTATGGTTTTATGCAAATAGTTGGCCAAATAAAAAAATACCAAATACCCCAAGAAGTACCAAAAAATAAATATGGGACACAACATTGAGCTGTGATAAACCTTGCTTAGCTCTTACAGAGCTCCCCATACACCTCCAACTTTTTCAAAGGTCATCTAATATCTCAACCATTGAAATATATGGAAACAATTATCATGTTAGCACGTATGCTTTGCAGCATATATGTTTGGAAATAAGCTATATGATGATATAACTATTTATTCTGTGTGGGATTTAAAATTCAACACTGTCTAAGCATTTGAAAAGGATTAAAACTAATAATAGGGAAAACACATGTTCCGTGATTTCAGCTTGCGTAATGATTCACCCATAAAAAAAAGAAAACAACAACCAAATCGAGTCAACAGTTCTGTACAAAACATGATTTTGTCACAAAAAAACATTGAGACAAAGATGTAAATTTTCAGGCATTGCTAGATATAAGTCCATGGCAGAAAATAAATGACTTGCTGTCAATAATTAAAATTAATGTAACTTCAGGTAAAATTATTATTAACATAGATACAACAGGCCAGATCTTCAGCTGGTGTAAATTTGTGCAATCGCACACAAGTATGTAGTTCTATGACAGATGAAAATTTGCCTCAGAAAGTTCATATTGCTGTAGACAATCTCACATTAAGAAGTTCAAGTAAAAGTTTAGAACAGTCACTTTTTTATAACTAAAATTCATCGTAACTTAACTTTGCACTGATATGTATTACAGATAGGATAGAAATTGTTGGTAGAGTGAAATTATTAACAACTTTCATATCATAGCAGATAAAATAGTCTGTAAAGAAGTATTTGAACAGGCTTTATAATCTTTTGCAGACAGGCTTTTCATCCCCAGAAATTAAATGGGATCAGTCACATTAATATTGAAGTGCCTCACAAACCATACCCTTACAAAACATCTCCAAAGGGAGAAGGTATTATCTTCTTTTTATGGGAAATAAAACAGATGTACAGACACCGGGATTTGTACAAGGTGACACCAAAGGCTGTGGCATAAACAAGAAATGAACTAGAATTAGTTGGGTTCCCACCCTGCGTGTGGAACAGGAGCACAGCCCTCTGTCTCCTCTGAAAGTCAAGTTCTCATTTCTTTATAATTTCCAGTGAATCCATCATATTAATTAAGATAATTAATTATTAGAGCTACCAGAGCAAAAGCTGCATATACAGGCCCTGATCTCATGCACTCTCACCACAGTGGTAGAGACTTTTATAGCTAGTTCCACATCCCCTCCCTTTTTGGAAGGAATTTGCATGAACTAATACTATTTTTCCTCCATTTATACTCAGAGAAAGTAAGAGAAGTAAGTTAGTCTGTGCTATGTGGTCATTCACTTTCTTGGTATTTCCAATGGGTCTGCACTGCCACTGCGAAATGTTAGCCGTCCATGAAGAAAACCAAACCATTCCTAAGCCATTACTAGGTGCCTGTTTGCTACCTGAGGATGCTCTGAGGAATCTCCCTGGTCAGGGTTTTTGCAGGATCAGCAAGAGCAAGCACGTGGGAACCTGTGGACAATCCCAGGGCCGCCATCCTTCTGCAACCATCTGTTCACCTAGAGGGTTTTGCATGTCATGTGTTTAGAAAGAACTGTGATTTTTAAACTCAGGTTTTTAACACGCGATTTCTAAAACCTTGCATCAGTGGTCTAACTGCAAAATGGAGGGTAAACTCAAAACAAAGAAACTCCTTGCTAAATACGGTGCCAGCTGGACAGAACAGAGCGACAACTTTCCTCTCCAGTACTTCACCAATAGTAGTCTCGGTGCCTTCCTTATCATCCAGATGAATGGAACAAACCAGTAAATTTTATTTTGGGAATCAAGTTATTATAAAAAACACAGGTTAAAAAAAAAGGGACAGGAAAAAAAAATCAAATTCCTTCTCTGACAGTGACTGTATTTTTATTCTTGACTGCTGTATCAGGAATTTTCAGCAGTAAGAATTCATATTTCTTCTCATTCTGTGAAATAGAAAAGGCTTACAATTCTGTGAAATGTAATGTACAGGTTTAATAGGATTGTACTCTTGCCTAATGTCACAATAACAAATAAATGCAATACAGAATTGCTGACACAATAGAAAACTGCTAGTTCAACACAAATGAGTCTCTGTAAATAAATCTGAAGTAATTTCTCTATACATCTTGGCTACTGCTCTAAGCTCTGCTTACCATCAGGAGGTGGCATGGCCTTAACAATGGGGGTGAGGGGGGGGAATCTTATTGCAATCTCCTTAGTATCTTACAGCATATTGCAACTCAAGGAAAGAGAGACTTGATGCTTCAACTCCAAAACATGTTGTTTAGGCACAAACTGCCCTTGCAGCCCACATATTAAAAAACACAGAATGGCACATCCTGATCTGGTGGAAATGGGATTGTGAAGGGACACAGTGGTGCTCCCATGCACTTGGCAATGGTCACATACTCAGATTCAGAGCTGTTGGCACCATGTACCCTGGGTACAAGAAATGAAAGCAACTCTTTGCCTCCCCAGGCAGCAGTTCTTGGCTCTTCCCTATCACCATTTCCTTACTGGCACAAGCTTTCTTCTGACTAGCAGATCCAGAGACAATCATGCTGCGGAAATACACATTAGCCCTACCCCATCCATTTTCCATCCTGCTCACATCAAGTCTTTCCAGTGTAAGATAGGACTATTCCTTTCCCACTACCAGTTTTAACATGACAACATATTTGCCAGAAAGACCACTCAAGGGGAAAACGTAACATGCAGCTGGCAGACTGTTATGCATTGTATGAGACCATGAGCGAGCCCTATCTTGAGTAAAAATAAGGAGCAAATCACCAAAAATAAAGAGTGAATATAGTCGCTGTCGTTAGTATGAAATTGTAATGGATAAAACAGCTCATATCACCTTTATTCTTCACCTTTCCCTCTATTGGCATGTTTCTTAACCTCGTTTTCCCACTAGTCCCACATGGGATACAGTTCTAAGTAGCATGTAACATAAGCAAATAGTACACTATAATCTTTTTAATTTCAAGGTCTCGGCACTCTATTCACTTAAATGTCACACTAACAGCACATTTCGGAATCGCCTTTTCTTTTTCAACATGCAGAAGTGCTCGTTAAACAAGATGGCAGGTAGCTCTTCTCAAGGGACACATAGGCATGCCAGGAAGAGCTGGCATTTTGTTCAGCACAAGGCAACAGCTTACACACACACACACTGGATCATTTGTTCCAGTTTCTTTATTATAAAATGTATCATATAGCCATAGATTGCCTCCTGATATTTGAAAGTGTTATAATTGTGTTTCTCAAGAGAATTCTCTTATTTCCTGCTAGCATGACTTTCCTTCTGTGGTGATTTGGCCTTGGCCAGACACCCACCCAGACGCTTGCTCACTCCCCGGCCTCAACAGGACAGAGGGGAGAAAATAAGACGGAAAAATCTCATGGGTCAGGGTAGAAGATGGGGAAATCTCTTATCCATTACTCTCACGAGTTAAAACAGGCTTGACCTGGCGAAAATGAATTTTATTTATTGCCAACTAAAATAGAGATGGATGGTGAGAAACAAGGGTGAAAAAAGTAAAACACCTTCACCTTCCTACCCCCCTTCTTGCCTTCACTCCTTCATTCACAGCTCCACCTGCACCACCAAGGTCTCTCCAGGGGACTCTGCCCTCACGCCTGGAGCACCTCATCCCCCTCTTTCTTCTCCTTCTCTCACCCTGATGCTCAGAAAACTGCTTCTCACACTTCATGATGCCCGCCCGTGGCTGTGGGGCTCAGCCCTGCCCTGTGGTGGGGCCGTTGGAGACAGCTGGAACCAGCTGTGTCCGGCATGGGGCAGCCCCAGCCCGGCACCACAGTGGCTCCCCAGCAGCCCCCGCTCCCTGCCAGACCCTGGGCACCCCATGCATCATCTCTCATGACTGTAGCAACAGAAAACCGTAGGCAATCAAAGAGCGAAGGTGCTTGTCTCTGCATAGACATGGTGGGGTGTTTTGGGGAAGGGAGATGATGCCTGCTTCTGAGCCAGGTGCTCGGCTGGTGCCGTTCTCACCTCACCTGCAGCAACTGGTGAGGTGCTTTATTCCAAGATGCTTTATCCCCTGTATTCCAAGGGGATAAACTCATTCGCATGGACTTCGGCTGCCGTACGAGTCATCTTGATTGGAAGACTAAGCTGTATGACACGCTCCAGCGAAACCTGGGACCACTCTACCAGGGTTGAAAACCACTTTTTAGTGATCTCCAATGATCTGCTTTCAGTTAACGGCCATTATGCAATGTGCCATGTGAGGGATAAGGAGCGACATGAGGACCTGGTCGTTGCAATGTTTACGGACAATCTCCCTGGGTGGTTTGATTAGCTGAGGAGCAGATGCTATTTCCCACCCCCCCTGCTTTCTTGATCTATTTTTGTTTGGAAAATTTGAAGCTGATTGCACATGTGCTTAAAGTTTAGGTATGCAGATTTGGAAAAATCTAAACAAGTAAATGCATTTCATGAATATTACCAAGTAGGCACCAAATATTTATTCTAACCATTGGATTTCCGTGCACAAATGTTTTGCTGTTGCAAACACAGGGACTCAATTGGTCAAATCTTCTTTAGGTTTGTCTTTGTTTCTGTCCTGGTTTAATTATCTTCCTTGGTCCAGATGCCTTCACTGAGCAGCATCTGCTAAATGTTTCTCAGCTGAGGTATGAGTAAATCCTTCCTATAATTTGACCCCGTGGCCAAGATCCAGAAGAGCTGAACACCCGCACTGCTCTTCCTGTGGTAAGAGTTGTGAGTCCTCAGCACCCTCACCTGTTTTATAGGTAGTTGTGCATCCTAAACCATATTAGAGGCAGTTTTGCATTCCTCAGTGCTGCCAAATTTCTCTACAGAAGAAGTTGCTTGTGGATCACTTCTCAGCACACATATGTGTACCCCCAGTCTTTCATGGGGTCAGACCAGAAGACTCCTTGCAGGAATGGATAAGCAAGAGGAAGCAAGTGCTGGCTAAAGCATCTGAGAGGACTTTGTAGGCCTGAGCTGGAGGGATCATGGTAGCAGGGTGGCCAAGGTCCCTCTGTTCTACACAGAGGGCAGCGACCAGAAGGAGGGGAATCTTTACTAAGGAAAATCAAAGGGAACCCTATGGCACATTGCCTCCTGGTGAGCCCAAAGCAGTTATTTCTGACTGCATCTCCATCTTCCAGAAGACAAAGATCAGGCCCTTCAGGAGGCAAGGCGAAGTGCGATCTGCAAACTGTGGCAAAAGCATCAGAGCTGGCTTGTCAGAGAGCAACTCAAGGTCATCTCACTTTGATTCTGAGTCACCATTTAGTGACTCAGGGGTCTATCATTTCCATTGAACAGATGGGTGCACACAGCCCACGTTTTGATGCCAGGAGGCAACTATTCTTCCCCCATAAAAGTCTTTATTCTGGAGGGAATGCGGTGGGGGGAGGGGGCGGGGGGTAGGGCAGGGTAGGAATATTTAATTGATATTTTTAGTGAAACGAATCATTCTGATATGAAAATATTAAGAATGCATTTTTGTAAATTTTCCACATTGCACCAGGAAATAAAAAGATACACGTTTTGTTCCTGTATAAGGTCTTACTTTGGTATCTCCTGATTAGCCAAGTAGAAGCAACTACATTTTCCTTCTTCCCGTACTGAGTACACTGACCTGAGTGTGTACACATTTGCAACTCTATCTACATTGGCGTTCACACTGAGGAACTGATGTCAAGACTGTTGGCAACAGTCGTATTTTTGAGGCTGGAACAAGTGATCTATCCACAAAATTAACTCACATCTCAAGAAAATAATTATTAAACAGTAACCTTCATTAGTAAGAAGGAGAATAACAGCAAATAGGAAAGCAGATTTTTGAGCAAAACGAACAAAATTTGAACAGAATTGAAAATTTCCATAAAAAATTAACAATTTTTTCATGACATTATCTCTCAAGAAAGTCTAAGTAAAAGGTGGCCTTGTGGCTAGCCACAGTCTCTTTCTCTTTCAGAATCACCTCTTTCCCTGATGAGAACTGTAAATGGTGGGTTAACCTCAGGCTTGCCTGCTGACTTTGCTTCCCAGACAGACTACGTGCCGTGACACACCACATCCCTCCATGGTGAGTCCACCAATGGTGCACTGGATGTTTGTCACACTGGCATTTTCAAATTAAAGTAGTTTTTCCATTTGGTGGGCGACACTATTGTTTCCGGTGGATAGATCACCTTTTTTTTTCCCTCTCAACGTTGAGGGGGAAATTGCCAAAGCGGCAGTTGGAAATTCTGTCATCTATTCTGTTTTCATAACAATGAACTAACCAACAGGAAGAAACTCTTAACAGATATAGACATAATGAGGTGCACTGTCGTTATTACTAATAGCTGTTCATTTAATGTAGACTTTATAAGTATAATGATGACATCTCTTGTGTCTTCAACAGTGACAGGCATAACTTAAAGAATTCCGAACTCAGAAAGAACATTTGTGTCCAGGATCTTCAGCTACCTGTGTGGCTGAGATCTGTCTGAATTATACAAAGTGAACTTGCAATGAGAAGGTAATCCTGCATAAATTCAGTGCGTCAGACGAGCATTATGATTGGAGAGAAGGAGCTTGTTTGCATTATCTTTACAGAGATGATAATTTTCTGATCATCCACTGGTTGATATTTTTTTCTTTATGTCCATAACTTTCTTTTCCCTTCCCAAAATGCATCCTTACAGAAAAAACTGCTTCTTCTAATACTTTTGAATGCAGTTTGCTACAGTCAGGATGGCATTATATAGTTTACCCAGATGGTCTGAATAATACTGAATGATTCCCGCCACTCTAATTGCATACAATTTTGTTGTAGATGTTGTTTTGTAGAACAAAAAGTAACTCATACCACTGATTTTTTTTTTCCCCTTTCAGAAATCGACTTAGTAAAAACTGGGACAAGAATTTCAAAAGCAATCAGTAAACGTGGATGCACAAGAATACCTCAAATAAAGAGGTTGTATTCGGCATCCTCAGAGAATCTGCTCTCCTGGAGGCATCCTGACTGGGCAGACTTTTGAAATCATGGCTTAACATGATCAGACAATGGTTTTAAATAGTGGTTTGTGTGCAACAACATAGTAAAAGCTATCTGGTGTGCCTACCCTCTTCTATGTTACACATATTTAAGGCTAAAAATTACTCAAATTTTCAATAAAAAATGAAAATCTGCTATTTCTTGCAAAAGGTTCCCTTTTAACTTTTTTTTTTTTTTTTAAACTAGAGATTTCAATTTGGAAATATCTGGAGTACTGATATTTCAGACTTCATTTCCCACGGGAAACCGATGGATTCCATAATTCATTGCAGCAGCTCAGCAAGAGGTGAAAACTATATGCAATGTAATCTGTTTAGGGAGAATCACACAGCAAGAACAATGGTGGGATAAAGATACAAAATATAACTCCCATGAGCACTGTGGAAGTCTTTTTCAAATAAAAATGTTCAGTTTTAAATTTTTGGTGAAAATGCAACATATTCTAAAGAACAGCTGCCTACTTCAATCCTGTCTGGTTAACTCCTGTGTAACTGTGACAGTAGATACAGACACCGGCTCATTTATCTGTGTAATGCCTGCATATGCTAACGCGACTTGTATTTTTTTTCTGCAGTGCTGTGGAAGATTATGGCGCTTACAAAACATGTATCTTGTTATCTGATATGAAATGAGGTAGGAAAGACATAAAACTCCACTAAATTCTGCAACCTACGACTGTACTGTTGGAAGCTTAATAGTAGTAAACAGAGGTCAGCATTAAAGTCTATCTGATTTCATTTTCCACTTACCACATATTCCGTACATCAATCATGGACTATGAGACTCCATGGCCCCTTCCAGAGGAGGAAGGATGACTTCACAGTTAGGGCATTAGACTTGAGTTTAAGAGATTTGGGTTCAATTTCCAGCTCTCCTATGGAATCTTGGGCAAATTATTTACTCTGTTGGTTCCTATCCCCCAACTGGGAAGACGATAATACTTCTTTCGTCACTCTTGTGGTTTATTCACTTAAAAAGCACTTAAGAGCAGCAACTGCCCTACAGCGGATGTCTGTGTGCAGGGCTCGGCACTGCAGAAATCCAACCCTGCTTGAGGAACCTCTGCGAGACCACAATAATAGCAACAATAACCTATTTCCAGCGATATAAATACACATGCAGGTTGGCTTGAGCATGCGCTTAAGCCAGCGCGGAAGGCAGGCCCACCAGCCGAAGAAGCGTATGCGGCGCCTGTGAGGGCCTCACAAGCCGGCCGTAGCTGTGAGATGAGTCATGCCCCACTTTAGCCTTTTGCAGCACTTGTCGGAGCAGCAGCAGGGTGATGCTACCTGGCACCTGCAGGCTTGCGAAGCCTCACTGCCTGGTATCTTCACCCATTATTTGGAGAGCACTTGACTGACAGGAGCTGAGCAGCGTTTCACCCTGTGGGGCTCGTGACAGCCACAGTGTCTGTCAACACATTCTATCACTCTCTGCTTATGCAGACAATTTTTTTTTCCTTTTTCCTTTCTTTCTCTCTCCTTTTTTTTTTTTTTTCCTGATGTATTCATCACTAGGCTGCAGACACCTAGTTAATCCATTTAGAACCTATCAGCTCTGTTCATCGGCTCATAAACCCATTACCTCGGAGGCGCTGTGCTCAGGGACACAGGTGCCAGACCAGTGCACAAAACCCAATTGAGTTATGTAGCAGGCGGCAAGGCCCTCGGATTCATGATTCTGCCTGCATGGGGAATTGCACGCGTTATGTGGCAGCAGCCACTTTATTAAATATCGATTTAAATCACAGCCTTTAATCAAATCTGATAGAAGACCTTTCTCACCTCCTGTCTCTCCTCCCCCCTCGCCTTGCCTTCTCCGTGCTCCCCCCTCTCCCCCAGCCCTCCCCAGTCCCCTCCTGTCTCGCACGGGGTCCGCCTGATGACAGCGAAGCTCAGGAATGAATAGTTAGCAAGTAGTTCAACAGCAAACCCTTATCAACAGTAATGAGGCATTTGCGATAATCGAGTGATGAAATGTAAATGGGCAGTAATGAGCACAATTACATCCACTGGGGAACCATCAAAGCTGCTTCTTTCCTCGCAGATAGATGAGCTCCCTCGCTGTCGCTGCCCATTGCTGCCTTCGCTCCGAGCACGGCGCAGATGCGGGGACCGGCGGGGAGGGAGGTGGCACTGGGAAGAGCAGGACCCGGTGGTGCCTGACCAAAAGAGCTCGCTGACAGCGGCCAGGTAGCAGCCGGGCTCCCCCCGTGCTAATTCCACCTTTGATGGTTAGCCTTCGCCTCCTTCTCCCCCAGCCTCCCTCCGCCCTCTCCTCCCTCCCTCCCGGTCCTTAGGGATGATTTGATTTGCTGCAATGTTTGAAAACTGCCTCATTGTGCTAACAAGATTAACTTGGGCCTATGTCTGTTTGATACACTGGAAATGTGCATGGTGACTCGGACTGGCTTTCAGCTGGAGCTGAAAGAGCCAAGAAATGGGACGGTTGCCAGGGAACAGGCCCGACGGCGGCTTATGTCATCCTTGCCGGCGAGGGACCAGAGGGGAAAAACACCAACACGTTCAGGAAAGGGGGAAAGTCGGCGCTTCCGTAATCTGACCGGGGAACATTAACAGATCCCAGAAATTGCTCACTCAGAAATAAACACATCAAACTGCCTAATCTGGCCCACTTACTCAGTTTATCCTGGATAATTTGTGCAACTAAATAGCGCTAGAGAAAAGTCAAAGACCCAGGGTTAAAAAGGTGGGTTGCAGGGAAACCCGTGTGGAAAATATCCTCGCGCCCACTGTGTGTTCACCAAACTGCTCTTGACTCTTTATTTCCTGGGTCTCACGGGATTTAAAGTGATCAGAAGGCTCATCAGTCGTGACTTTTTTTTCTTCACAGTCATGGAAATGCTTCTGGTACGCCTAAACCCTGACATGATGGTCAAAGTTATGTTTCTGATACTTCCTTGCATTATAATCCCCCTTAATAATGCATTCGTTGTATCACATGAAGAATTCCTGTGCAGACAAGTCTCCGCCCTGCCAGATCACGCGCCTGAAAGCCAGGCAGAGTGCAGATGGTCTACAAAGAGCACACTGCAGGACTTTTGACCCTTGGCAGATCTGCAGAGAAGGGTAGGTGTCATGTTTGGCATGGCCAAAACCACACCAGCCCACTGGGAGTGCAGAAGGGGGCTGTTGGCAGAGCTGGAGGTGGGGAGAAGTTCATCAGTAACTGTGAACTGAATTTACCCACTGTAAAGATGTGTGTCTCATTTACAATAAGATCATTTCACAAACTGACTGGAAAGGGGAGGCTGCGTACTCTTTTTTAAAAAAAACCAACATACATATTTTGCATAATTTGAATGGCTACAAACTCTCTGGGATGACTAGAAAGTCACACAAAGGTAAATGGTAAAGCAAGTAGTGGAGTAAACTAACACTGGTGGATAGGGAGTAATGGAATAGGAAATGGTGAATCTTTGGTAGATCTCCTTTTCCAAGGACTACAAGGATTGTAATTGGTGGGATCTGAATGAAAACAGGGTTTGGTAATGGAGAATGCTAGCCAAAGAGCAACTGGCTCAGGGGCAGGAAAAAAATTGAAAGGAGACTAGAAATACTTGCTAAATGTTTTGAACCGTGTCAGGGTAGCAGACGAACACTGAACATACACAGGCTACCAGAATGAAACACTTCTCTGGTACCACTGAGTTTATCTCTCATTTCTAACTTTCCAGCTCTCAGAACGTGTCATGTCGTGGCAACAAATCCCACCGGTTACCCCTCCCGCCAAGCAAGAAATTCATCCTCTCGTCACACTTTAATCTGCTGCCTTTTAATTTCAGAGAACATTCCCCAGTTTTTGAGCCAGAAGTGGCTCCAAATGACGAATTGTAGTGCAGAAATCGCATAAGCAAAGCAACCCAAATCCTGGCAAGCAAATCACATCAACTTGTCTGGGCACTAATTATGTCAGTGATGCATCTGAAGACAGATGACCAATGCACAAGTTTAGGAAAGATCCTGCAGATGAGCCAGCCTGGTGCAGTAGTCCACCTGCCTGCTCTCAAGCCAGGAACTAGCTCAACCCTGGACAATCAGATGGATCGAGACAGTCACCTCCACTGGCTATCAGAGAAGGTCTTCCTGATGTCCTAAGGAGTTACTTAATATTATGGAGTTCCATCACCCCCAGTATCTGGGTGTTTTTAACTGCACTATTTTGGGTGCATGTTGCATTTAGAAATACACTTGGATCTTTTGCTTATTAGAAATGCAATAGCTGTTAAATCATATTAGTTATTGACCTTAGCAGCAATAAACTGTAGCAAGAGTAGTCTACAGTAAACACTGCTAAATCATAATCAGCTGGCACGATGCAGGTATTTCTGACCATTTGCACTATGCTCTGTAAAATGCATTTGATCACAGTATATAAAAATGCGAGAGTACTGTATACGATTTTGAAATGTACTGAGCTTAAAGACATATTCAACCAATTTATCATTTAACTTACGGCTTCGCAAAAGCTATTAAACAACACTGTGAGCCTGGAGGCCACACATATGCTACAGCCCTGGAAATGTAAAGGGGTTCATTTGAATCCCTTAATAATGACCTTGACCTATCGAACAAGGTGTAGTTATTGTCAACAATTCATCTCACTCTTGACCCTGGCAAAACGCCTAACCCTTGAATACTTACGGTGGGGGAGGAAAGGCTTGGGGTTTTTTTTTTTCTTTCCCCTGGTGAAATGGGCCAATTTTTTTCCCTGTTTAGCAAAATCTGGAACACAGATCATTAGAATCCTTTTGGCAGCTAATTTGAACATCAGTGACTCAACTTTGAGAAGGAAGCCTTTTTCTGCCCTAAAGAATCTCAGAGAGTTTTCAGACTACAGTAATTGAAAAATCCCCAAACACTCACTCACAGAGGAGATACACATTACTGCAGGAACAGTCTACAAATTGTAAAGTATTCAATTTACATTCTCAGTACCTCAGGGCAGTTGTGAAGAATTTATATCTTCAGAAACCTTTGAACTAACAAAAGATAACATTTCACAGCAAAGTCTACTTGCATAAAAGTTTTTTAACTCCCTTCATTCTTATTCCGAAGGAAGTGTCTTTTGCACTTCTGGAACCAAGGCTCAACACAGGTACCTGAGACGTTAAAAAGGAGATGGAGATGGAAATAGAGGTGTTAAAAAAATTTAATGGACATACTGCATCTCATTTAGAACATGAGTTCATTATTCACCAGTCCACACATGATGTATTCTTGCTCTGAACTTGATGTCTTTTTAAATGATACTTCGGTTTGATCAATGTGCAAAGATTCTTAGTTACATTAAGGCCCTTTACGCAAAGGGCTTTATAATATGTAGGTAATGGGCACAACTACACCCTGGGTGAGGGCAAGGCACATCCTGAATGAGGGCAAGAGGACCTTTTTTCTTCCCTGTGTGCATCAGCTGGGGCAGCGTGTAGTGCCACATCTAATGCAGTCAGCTGTCTACATCACCCTTCTGTTTACACCGAGCCTTCATCTGCTTGGCGACATTGCGTTTAAAAAATTTTTTTTTCAGACCTGACACTTTGTAAAACTGAAAAGAGAGTCCATCTCCTTAAGAAGTGATTTTTTAATTTTTTTTATTTTAAATAGGGTCGCTTCATAGATTATATCACTTGGATTTCTATCAACAAACCAACATTTCCAGAGGTTCCACTGCGAACCACACAAAAAGCTGTGTATTTATTTGGGACCAAAGAACCTCAAGGGATTCATGGAATAGTAGGTAACTTTAACAATATGCTTGCATCACACAGAAGTCAGATTTAACATCCGGCTGGCACTAGAGTACACCGAAAAGACAACAGAGACTGCTAAGTCATTAGGGTTCAAGTTCATAGAATCAGGACCCGTTTGTGTAAAAAAAATTGGTAATAGAAACAGGCATCACATTTGCTAGCTAGAAAATTATCTTTCTTTTCCTCTGCCCATTTTCTTGATCAAAGAACACTCAATATAATTACCAATCTAATGACATCCTTTTGCTTTTACTTTTTTTTAAAAATTTCTACGGAAAAAGGAGAAGGGAAGAGGGACAAAAAAAAATCTGCTTCAAGCCAACCTTAAATCTGTGATTACCATATTCATGTCCAACACTAAGCATTATGTGGAAACATTAATGAAAGTTTTAAAATGCAATCATTGGTTAAAGTTTTTTTCCCCTTCTCTATAAAGAAATTGATAAATGTTTCTATTAACTAATAACCCAGGAATCAACAGTCTTATAAAACCGGTTTATTCAGCCCAGAAAATTAGGCAATCCATCATGACTGATTTGCTCACATTTTCCCCTGCAAATAAGTGAGATGAAAACTTTAAAACCAATAAGATAATGCACTTAACAAATTCAGCTGAGAGAGATGGATAAACTAAGATGCCACTGGCATCAGTTAAGGAAAATCTGTCGTGTTTCCAATTATTTGAGCAGATTTTGTATCCCAATTTGCTGCCAGACTGGCTGCATCCCCCACTCCCCTCTTTCAAACCAAATCATCTGATCTTAAATCAGAACAAGCTCATCATATCACACTATGAAAGGCCAACAGGGGATAAATGACACCAGATGTTATATGAGTTTTCTTTTAGGCTTTCATTTCAGACTTACTGCATTCCCCATGCTGCTTTTTACTTGTCAAAAACTAAAATGTGCTTTGATAGATAACAACCCTATTTTCTTCACTGCCTGAGCTTAGAGAATACCATTAAGTATTGATATTGATGGTGCTTAACTAGGGAATGCAACCTGGGACTGCAGAAAGCAGGATCCTGGGATCCTGAGGTATCTGTCAGTCCCACAGATACACTTTCCGCTAGTCCCAGGGTTTTTCTGTTGTTGCTGCTGGGGGTGGCATTGGGATACACGCTGTGTGATTTTTACAGCACAAAATGTGAGCACGCAGACAGACAGGAAGAGCGAGGAGGGGCAGGCACGCTCAGAAACATAACTCTTAGGCCCATCTGCTGCTGCTGTCTGAGCTGCTGAGGGAGCCGACATCGCACTGAAAGACTAACAATGAACTTCTGAAGCTGAACTGAGGCTCGCTGGTGCGAAATCGAAGGCACATCATTCTAATTTGCTTTGCCTATGGTCTTCTGGAGTAAGTTGTGTGCCCAGACTGGTAGGGAGAGGCTGGAAAATGGCAGAAACAAAGAACCGCACGTGCTGCGCAACCCCAGTGGGAGAACCAGGCATGCACGGCAGACGACACTCGTGGCTGTTCGTGCCTGCAGAGCACACCGTACCCCACCAGCCCAGGTCTGAAGGGAGAAACCTGATGATTCTACCTTTTAAAAGCCAGCTTGGCCACATGCGGTGTACTAACTGTGTTCCCAGGCTTAAAATGACTGGCTGGTGCTGCAAAGAACCCGATATAAAGAAAATTTGAACCACCTTGGTACAGGGCATAGGTAAGTCTTGATCATGAAGGAAAAAGCCACTTCTGTCTATAGTGTCATAAATGATTGTTTTTAAGAGTATTTATAATGCTGCGCTAGCCTTTCAGAATTGCCACAAATATTTTCACAAGAAAATACCTAAGTAGTGAATGCACTTTAACTCTTAAACCCAGAGCGACTGGTGACATTGCATCATAGTGGTGTTTCACATCAAGATGATACAATCGTCTCCCAGCTGGCCCAGTGTGTGTTTGTATGGAGGCACTACCCTGGCTTCGAATACTTTAGTCTACTGCCTGGGAGTAGCTTGCTTGTCTCCTGGGTGGTTGTAGGAGGCGGCAGCTTAACCTCATCGACTTTCCTTCCAATACACCCTGCAGATGCAGTGCGGGAGCATATTCACACATATTCTGACTGCAGTGGCTGGCAAGCAGCTGGCTCCAAGGTGCACTGAAGTCAGCAGGGTTAAGCCTCAGGAGCAGAGGAAAAGATAAGGGTATGGTCAACGTGAGTGACGGCAGTAGAAGCTCTCCTTTACAGGTCAGAAATGCTCAATCACAGATTCTGAAGCAGAATTCAACTCCATTTAAACACCACAACAACTTCCCCCCCCACCCCGCTCCAATCCTTTCTGCTGCCCTGGTGCTCTGCTGCTGCCTGTGCATTTCTGCCGGCCATTGTGATTACACTTGCTTCCACTGATAGTATCACCTTTGCAACTCATGCAAAATATGCTTGGTAAACAAAAACACCAATATGCCAGCAGCTGTCAGAAACCATGACTTATAGCATTAAACGGCATCAGTTTGGTTTGGCTGACACTCTGCAATATCTACATAGCACAGCATCACTTGATACTAAGAATGAGCTGGCCTCAGCTCCCATCCCAGCAAACCTTTACAAGAAAGTAGAAATCCTCACCAACCGGCTTGTGCAATGCAGTGATAATGCAGAACACCCAGGGTATGGGCAGGGGGGGCTGGCAATGGGTACACTGATGTGTTTAAGCACATCAGTCTGGAGATCAGTGCCTTTCCGGGCCTGCTTTCATTCAAAGAGCTGCGCAAAATACAGTGTGAAGAATGGAGCCAACAACAACTCTTAAATCTGGGGCGACAACAAAAGAAACATCACTGAATATCTCATGACAATAAAGCTGTGCCAGATTTGCCTCACCTTTAGCCACTTGTACCACTTGTATCACATCTGTGATTTCCAGAAGTAGTAAGCCAGAGTTTGAGTTGGTATCTTAATGCTTTCCTCCTTAGAATATTCAATTTGAGAACAAGCATCATATCGCTTGCTTGTCCAATCTCTAAGTGTATTTTATGTCTTTCACAGAAAACTAGCAGAATGGGGTAGAAGGTGACAAGTTGATTACTAAACTAAAAGCAACTAACAGTGGAAGTTATTTAGGCACAATGATAACAAAATCCATCATCTATTCAAACTATTGCCCCCCAAAAACTGATGGAGTAACCTTTTCGTGTTTTTCAAATGTCTGATTATTATAAATGCAGTCAAATATGCTACTTAGCAGATGAAAGGAAAGATGTCCCATCCTCCCAATAGTCTTTCAATGCTAATTTATCTTCCTGCACTTGGCTGTGCACCTCAGCACACGTGCTTTATGGAAGAGGGACAAATTGCTGCCTTTGGATCTGTGAGCACAAGAGAAAAAGCCTGTGACTCAGCAATCCTCCAGCATCACCAGGAAGGGTCATCCCTACAGTCACCAGAAATACAAGACCCATGGCCCCCTGGTAGCCAAAGTAAGTGTGGTTCGAAATGGGCCGTGGTGGGGAGAGACATCAGGGATGCCACCTCTGCTCCCCCTCCACGTCAGAACAGAACCAAATGGGACTGGAAATGTGGTGTCCTCCACGCAGCCACTCGGCATTTCCAGTTGATTTGAGCTGGTCTCTTGGCACCTTTGGAGGTCCTTCCTGTAAGGGTTTTCCCTCTATGTGAATTTCTCTGGTGGAAACTTTTCCCTAAGCTGAAGATTTTAAGTGAAATTGGAAAAACATCTGTGGAAAGTGTTTCTGGAGCTCCTGTTGGTGGACAGCCACCCTGGAAAGCTTGTTCCTCAAAACCAGAAAAGGAAAATGGCCCTTGTGACAGTGTGAAATCAAAGCAGTTTGAACCGCAGTAGCAAATACTGACAACAAACTGCTCTCAACCAAACTCCAGGCTGAATATTACAAGCAGAAATTAGGCAGCTAACACTTCGGCATGACCAATCAGTTTAAGAAAATCAACATTCTGCTGACATATAAGTCATGAAACAGGAGCAAAATTAATCGAATCAATGACTTTTTTCACTGTATGATATTCAGAACAGCTAAATCCCGCCCGTCACTTGCCTAGACCACCAATACAGTAAAATCGTCATGTTCTGTCACTGGCCTGCTTGTGGAAGCAAGCTCCTAATTTAATTATTGCATACCCTCTGCTCATATTGCGGAGCTATTTCCGTTTACATTTGCTCTGAGACACACCATTTCCTGGACTGGAGATAAAAGAAACAGCATTGAAATACCCCCAGCCGTAACTCTCTTAAAATAAAACTCTGGGAATTAACAGCAGCCGCATAGGTGTCTTTGGAGATCACAGGAGCAACTCTGAATTTCCCGGCATACAATTGTAAGAATATTTGCCTTCTCATATCTTTCCAGTTGAGAATGAGGCAGCCAAGTAACGGGATTTGAATGCATATTGGCTTGCTGCCTCTGCTGTTTTGATTTGCAGACTGGCCAAGCAGAACGCAATTAGTGGTTATTGACACCTTTACAGGAAGCACTCATAAGGGAAATGGGAAATTGAAAACGTCCTTTAAAAGATGGAAGCAAAATACTGTATCAAAGCTTGCTGGTAAATAAGACGAGCCCAGAAAAGTGCTCAGTCAGAATATTTGTATTTCTGTATCATTTAGGAAAATCCTATTATGGCTTTAGCCACAGAGACATCCCTGGTGTGCAAGATAGAGGCAGTTCATAAAATACATAGCATTTTCAGCTCGAAAATAGGGCAACCTATTGCTTTCTGTAGATGGCTATGTTACACCCCAGTTCCCATCAATAGAACATAATCTCATTGCAGCAGGCAATACTCAATATCAATGAAACACTGGTATTGTAGGTATTTGCAGACTGCCAGTACCTAAAGGACAGAAAGACTTTGTGTTTTTACAAGGGCCAATATCTCTGGAACACATTTATGAAACAAGGCAGCGCACCAAGGAGGCAAATGAGTTATGTGCATGTGTCCACAGAGCTGTCTGCAGGCGTTTGTTTGCTCTTTCTCCCCTCTCCCTCTTTTCTCATACTTTGTACCGTCCCTACCTTGTACTCCCTAAGTTTCCCTAGCAATGTCAGTTATGCAATTAGTCCCCTGCCAATTAATGCCAAATTAGATGCCTGCTGTCAGTGTTCCCTAGCACTGACAGAGTGTATGGTAATAATCTGTAACCAGGATAATGCTCTAAGGAGTCTGCATTGTTCTCTGGAAGAAAGAAAAAAAAAAAAACACAAAAAGAAAGAAAAAGAGAAAGAAAAAGTATGTTGCACGTTCACTTATGCCGTCAGCAGTGCAAAAATAAAATAAGTTTTGTTGTGCAGTTATCCCAATGATTAAAATATAATAGGCTAATGAGATTACAAAGCTGATTGTGAACAAGACCAATTGTGTTAATTGGAGACTCCTGAATGGCAATTTGAGCTGCTGCCGCTGCTGAGTTTTGAAATATAATCAGTTTTACTAATTTTATCTGATTTCTTAATGAAGCTTGCCTTGAGCAATTGTTCTATGTGTTCTTTAGCAAACAGCGTGTGTCATAACTGCTGACATTAATCTTGATTACTTTAGTTAAAATAAATAGTTATACTTGGGCGACTTTCAGAAAATACATCAGAGCAAATGTAATGTTAGGAAGAGATGGGGTTTTACTTCTTATATTTGTTGTTTTGGTTTTTTTTTCCTATATTGTATTTGCAAAGTCCCAACTGTGAAACATCTTTCTTGTGGGACCTGATCTCTTTCAGGCTCCCCTAACTTTTGCCTGCCCTTCAGAAGGCATTTTTGACTTCCACAGAAAGAGGGATAAAGGCAGTGTCTTTATTACGGAAAAATCTTTACTAAGAGGAGAAAAAAAAAATCCACCAATAAAACCCATCTCAGAAAAAAATACTACAAAGAGCTTTTTCATGCATGAATCTCAGAGTTGGCACGCACATTCTCACCACCTCATGCTCCAGCTGCCAGTACTAACACTCAAGCCTTATAGAAATGCTCTCATATAGCTTATTTATTTTTATGGAGGATTAATATACTTAGGATGGCTCTTTGGAGCTTTCATAGTGCATTTGATGGGATGCTGTGCCATATTGCTGCTTACAAAGGGACACATAAACATTAACAAAAATAAACAGTAGAAAAGAGGAAATGGGAGTATAAGTGCAGGCTGAATTAATGGTAAACATAGCTAGAGATTGTTCATATTTCAGAACTCCTATTATATTATGGCCTTGCCTTTACAGGGATAATCCTTTCATAATTAAGATAATGGCTAACTAGTCTGATAGGTATTATACATCTTTTTGAGCCAATACGCTTATATGACAACATAATTTGCATGTACTTATTACTGGACTATAAAATCTGTGGGTTTTATATGTAGTTGCATTGATTAGGTACTGGGGTGATAAATGGAAATCATTTTGGGAAAGATGATATAGGATATATTAAGCATTTATTTCACCCTCTCTTTATAGCCAGCACTAGTTTGGTAAATTAAAAGTGTTTAGTCTGGCCTGGATAGTAATCTATGTCCAATTAGGAACCAAATACGTATAATAAATGGTCTAGCTTTTAATCCATATGCATGTAGCAATTTCTTTAGGGGGCTTTCGGGTTTTAGAAAGAATTACAAAGTTTTTTCTCTAAGACACAGTATTATGCAACAGAGGAAGGTCACCGGCAGCAGTGCCAGCACGGAGGGAAGCTTCAACACAGCACTCCTGAGGACTGCACTGAGTACCAAATAGCGTCATTTTCTACTCACAGATATAATGGGTGAAAGTCTGGATTTCCTACTCAAACTCTGCTTCCTCAGTGCTTAAATGCACTGCGGCTTGAAACACTGCAGTTAGAAAAGTTGTCAGCTTTTTATGGGCAACTCTGACTTTTATGGAGAAGCTGACAGCTGACATACGGCGTTTTCACTCCCTGCCCCTGAAAGTATTGCCTTTTATTTAAAACTACTTCCTGTCCTGCTTAAAAATCAAGCTCGGAATTTTGGGGAGAAAAAAAACGGCAAACATAAGATGCTTCCACAACGACCTTCCCTTGAAATAATCATAATTCATAATTGTGATTCATAACCATAATTCAGACCCTCACCTAGAACAGCAGTGTCCTGGGTCCCTCAAATGCCAAAGAACCTTTTTCAGACATGTTTAAGGCTCCAGTGGGAGGGCTCGTGGCTTCCTTAGAAAGCCTGGTTCACTCAATGAGTAAAAAACACATGTGAAATTGAATTTGTGTATTCTCACTTCTGCTTAATAAATATGAAAATTTGTACTTAATGAGAGTCTACTTTTACCCCTCTCTGACTGCCTTAATGAGAGCTAATTGAATAGAACAATCTCCATTTGGCAGGACACATCACGAGGGCTTGTCTATACTTAGAAATTTACTGAGATAACTAATCTAAAATGGTTGAGAAATATCCCTACAGCTTTCTGCCCAAATAGCTGTTCCAGAGCAATTATTTCAAAAGAGCTATTTTTGTAAATTTTCAAGTGTATACAAGTCTCAAATCTAATATCTGGCTGTCATTACATACCCAACTATTTTTTATGGATTGACCTACTCGATCTGGTAAGTCACACTGTGGTAACAGAAAGAATATACTAACATTGGCTCCGATTTGCCTTTATGCTGATACATGACACTACAAAAAAAAGGCATTAGTGCCACTAATAATTTGGCTATATACGACCTGGGTATCGATTCCATAGTACCAGTTGCAAATTCCCAGCCCCAAATACTTTTAAAGGTACCATACAGGCTACTTGGTAATAAAAGTTTTCACCTTTTCACTTCCCATTAGGCCTGAATAATTTATTTCTCGAGTGCTTTTCCTGCAATTTACAGACAGCTAGGCTGCTGTAACTTTCAAAGGTACATGAGTGTGTGATAAGCCCTATTTTAGGTCCTTGCTGCGCTCAGTGCAGGAATGGCTACCAAGTTTCAAAGCTCACATGTATTTCTTTGGGGTCTGGCAGCACACCAAAACGGCAGCCTCTGCTAAAACAGCCTGGATTCAGCAGACGTGGATTGATCCTTTCTTGTTATGTGTGAGAACCATTTCCCTCAGCATGACCACTGCTTTAATCTTGTATTTTAAACATAAACAGAATGACAGATTTTACAGTATAATCTGGTAGGCACAGCAGCCTTTTAGAAGAATGAATCATTAACCTAGAAGCTATGTTTAAGTAAAAAGGACAGACAACAAGAAAGGGGGAGAGAGGGAGAGAGCTTGGTTTTGTTCATGATTTAACACACAACTGCGATCCACCCGCCTCTAAAACGCATTGCTGGAGCAGAAATAAACCTCACTATAAGCAGAGCAGGAAAAAGTGGCAATACAAAAGAGCTCGAGGAGCGTGGGGAGAGAGGGGAAGGGAAAATGAATTTTAAAATTTTCTCTCCTGCTGCATTTTGGAAATGTAACACATACTTTTATGGTAGTAATGTTCTTGTTGCCGCGTTGGTGTAAAGAGACGGAAGAGAAGGAAAGCACGTTGAGAAAGGCAATGCCTCTCATTAGACCAACCAATATAAGTGGAAAAAAACAGAGAAGAGGGAATATAGATGTACTGTTTTTCCTTGTATTCAAGTCAAGCAGCTTAAAAGAAACTTCCATTCTCCTACAACACTAGGTCATTTTTGTTTAGAGAATAACTAGATTGCAGCTAACATTGATATATTAATCAATTTGCAGAGCGACAGCTTCTGGGACAGTTTCTCATTTATACTACTATCCCTTTTGTAGCAGGTTGGGCAGATTAAATGTAATTTACACCCTTGTTTAAGTTTATTTTACATTGCTATTTTATTAGTGTAAATAAGAATCAGACCCTCTGCTCTTAAACTACTCCCGAAGGTGGCTTAAGTAATAGGGACCCACATGTGAAACTAATACTACTCATTCACTACCTCCTTTTCTTAATAGAATAAATTTTGCTCTCATTTGTATGAGTATTAATGTGTGTGTAAATGTATTGGCATTACAGATACACGGGTGGAGCAGGAGAATCTGTGTTAGCATTGCTATAATTACAGTATTTATGTTTGTTCACCATGTGTACACATGTAGCTTTCCTTCTCCTTGATTACAACAAGGAGGATGTTAGATTGACCCATTATTATCTTTAATGTTTGGCTTCTGGGTTGAATTTTCAAATTTGGCCCCTTAGGAAGACAGCATGGAAAAAAATAAGCGTTTAAACTTGTGGGTAGGGTTGGTACGGTCTTAGGAAATATATTTTCCAGTGTATGACTTAAATCCTTTGTAACTTGAACTTGTGCTGCCCAATTCCTCCAGTTCACTGCAGCTGGTATTCCCAAATGCACGTGCAACCCATGTCATTAGCAGTTTTTTTCAGCCATCTCCTGGGAACTGTTTTATACACCTGAGTAACCAGAAATTACTGAACTAGATCAAAGTAGGGCGAGGCTGAGGTCATCCAGTTGGGTGGCTGTTGTCACGTGTCCTAATATAATTTGGTGATGCAGCAACAGACCATGTTACTGTGACCAGATGCATCAAAAGAGATATGTTTGAAGGGAGTTCATGTCACCAGAAAAGCTTAGGCATGGCCAAGCGCATGTATATACATGGAGCTGTCTGAGGAGACACCCATGGCCTTCTATAAATGACATCCTGCTGACCTGCCTATGATGGAGGACCATCATCAGCTGGGTTTCCCATGTGCTTGAGGGAATGAGCAATAACTCTTTTTTTCTATTCTTCATTCAAACTAAGGCATTTGTAAACAAGAAGCAAACTAATACCAGATGGGATCTGACTTTTCATACTGCAAAGACCAAATTGTTATTTAATCCTTCCAAATTGATTTACTATGTCAGGCATCTCTTCTGTTGCTAATGGTAGGAACTCAAGAATTTTGGGGTTTCCCCCCCTCATCCCAGAATGCAGAGTGACTTATCTCCCGGTTCTTATGACTTCTCTCACACCCACAAAGCTGAAGCCACAGATGAATCAATCACATTCCGGGCATTAGAACCCTTTCACAGAAGACATGCATGCCTTTACCTTCCTCTCCTCCTTCAAGCCATCTCTACATATCAGAAAAAACATGGCATTACAATACCTTCCTTTAATTCTTCACAGATTTTATTTTTTTTTGATGCTGTCACACCTGCATTTCTGACATGCTCTGCTAACCTTTCTCTTTTTACCCTTAGTTTCTCAGGTGGATCTGCTGAAAACAGACGGTTGTTATTTTTCCAGGCAATATTTGCTTAAATTATGTCATATAGTCTACATTCAGATTTCTCTTTCAGAAGAAAACATTGCCTCAAACTGTATGTACATGTAGGTAAGGTACCTTTGCTATATTTAGATTATTTAAATTTTTTATAGCTAGGGTTTACATCTTTCCATTTTTTTAATGCTGCAGTTTCTTTTTCTTAGTTTTAACATATTTGTCATGCATGGCTTTCTCTGTAACCCTTTAATATATAAGGGGATCTTTTTATAGAACAAATAAGAACTAATTTCACAAAACAAAAGGAAAAAAACCCAAAAGATTAAGGTGGGGTTAAAGGCTAAAATTTCCCTATAAACGCAGTCTAGCATTTAAACAAGCACATAGTTTTAACTATATGAATATTCCCGCTGAAATCTAGGACAGGGAACTGTATTTAGAACAGTTTTTAAACACTCTTCTGACCAACTGGGGTTGTAACAAGTTTTGAGTTCCAGCATAACACAATTAACGACCATGGGGAAGGAAAGAAAAAGAAAAAAAAAAGAAAAAAAGTAGGCTAAAGAGTTATACTGGGTTGCCTGCTGTAGAGTGATTTTAATCCTGATGCCTTCCCTCGGTTGGACAAACCATAGTCAAAGCACGCTAAGGCAGCAGAAGCGTGCTGTGGAGCAGCTTGCCAGGCACCCGGGGGTTGTGGGACAACCATTTCTGAACACTAGAGCAAAGGCTGCTCTGCCTTTGCTTCCTGCGTGGACAAGACCTGAAGTGCTGGAAAACAGAGGGAGAGGTTAGACCTTGGTTCTTCAGGTTTGCAGGAGAGTGTAGTCAACCTCAGTCAGGCTGCTTTCTTACCTTCCTTTTCCTCCAGAATTAAATCAAAACTGACAGAGAAAGGAAAAGATTAACACATTTGGAGTCTGAGAGCAGAAAGACTGACTCATTCTTGTTTATGATGCTTGCCTGGTTTGTGATTTGGAACAAAAGAAAAGTATCCAGCTAGATTTTTCAAGCACATGCCAAGCATGAAGGGTTGCCAGGCTTCAACCTTCCTGGTGACATCATCTGAAAGGCTGTGTAATTCCCTGCAGCAAAATATCCACAGAGGTCACGGCAGCTTGCTTCAGCAGCTGAAATCCGTTTGCTGTCCTCCACACACTTGCATTTGGAGGAGGGTTTATGATAATTATCTAATTTGGGCTATGGAAAAGTTCACAGGCTATTCATAAATAAACAGTGAGGAGAGAGATTAAAGTAAAGGTGTGATCTAATGGCAAAATAAAAAGTAAGTATGAGCTTTCTCTAGACTGCAGATCCCAAAGTTGTTTCCCTTCTCTTTCTTCCAGAAAAACGTGTGATCTCATGAAAAACTAACAACAAATAAACAGACCTCTTTCCTTATCCCAGTATGCCATAATTATAAGTCATTTGTCAAAAATAGTATCTCAGTGCTGCCCAAATTTGCTTGATCCCTGTGTGTTCAAAAATGTTTATATAGTGCACCACTGCTAACATTGTTCAGTTTGTTTGTGGAGCAAGCTTGATTATTTTCACCTTGTGGAACAACACAGTGGTTAATTTAAATCCAATTCAAACTTTTGCCATACTGATAATGCATATACCTGGGAGAACACCTTTTAGCTTACAGATTTCAAATGAAATGTAACACTTGTCGTGTTTGCCTGAGAGGGAAAAGTTGAATCCATATATTTCCTATCTTCTTAATTCCATATAATTTTTTTTTGATTTCAAGGAAGATTGCAATAACAGCAACTAATTTAAATTCTGTTATCTTTGGATAAATTCAGTAAACCTCCTTTTTCACAGACTTCAACTTTCAGATCTGCGGACTTCAAGCTTTAGAAAGAAACATGTTTTTATCAACTGGGCCTTGTCTTTTCTCTACCTTTTTAGCTTTGCAATGCCACATGATTTTAAGAAGTGCTAGGCTTATTCTGGGGTTTTAAAAACAAGTCAGAACACTGATCTTGTGGAATCACTAGTAAAGAACTATAAACTAAAGTTGGCAGATTTTTTGCCCACAGAAATTTTGTTTTCAGGAATAAAGAAATTTTTTTTCTTTGTTTCAAAGTATTCAGTTAGTTCCAATCCATATATACTTCAATAAACATTAGAAACTAATTGCAAGTTAAAAAAAAAAAAGTAGAGAGCTTGGTTTTGTCTTTCAGTCATGATGCAGTAGACTTAAAAGGTTGAGCCCTAGCATTTTGAATGCCTTGATGGACGTTATGAACAGAAACAGTTGGTTTAACTATGCCATTATACCACTTCTTTTATTTAATATACTTGTTTTCAATGCAAAAAACTCTGTTTAGGTAAATGTATTTTCCCCTTCTGCACATCGTAGAATCATAGAATGGTTAGAATTGGAAGGGACCTTAAAGATCACCTAGTTCCAACCCCCCTGCCACGGGCAGGGACACCTCCCACTAGACCAGGTTACTCAAAGCCCCATCCAGCCTGGCCTTGAACACTTCCAGGGATGGGACATCCACAGCTTCTCTGGGCAACCTGTTCCAGTGCCTCACCACCCTGACAGTAAAGAATTTCTTCCCAATATCTAACCTAAATCTACCTTCTTTCAGTTTAAAACCATTGCCGCCCATCCTATTGCTACACTCTGATAGAGTTCCTCCCGATCTTTCCTGTAGGCCCCCTTTAGCTACTGGAAGGCCACTATGAGGCTTCTCTGGAGGCTTTTCTTCTCCAGGATGAACCACCCTAACTCTTTCAGCCTGTCTTTATAGGAGAGGTGCTCCAGCCCTCTGATCATCTTCGTGGTTGTCCTCTGGACTTGCTCCAACAGGTCCATGTCCTTCTTATGTTGGGGGTCCCAGACCCGGATGCAGTACTCCAGGTGGGGTCTCCAACAAGTTTAAGAAGGATTTATTTACTCAATGAGAACTACTTTAAAGTGATTTTTTTCCTCCAGTTGTAAAGGTCTTGTGAGTTCTGTATCAATAGGGTTTAACACAAATACCAAATAATAAATAGTATTCACCTAATGAAGAAGAGGTGCAGCACTTACCATATTCTAACATTGTGTAAAAGTAAAAAATTAAGAAGATAAGTTAAATTATCTTTAACTAAAAAGCTGGATGAAGAAATGCACAAAGATATAATGTAGTCTTCTGATCAACAACAAATACATTAACTTTATGCAGCTTACTTTGAAGGATGTATTTAGTACATATTTTACAGCTTAAAAACCAACAGAAAAAGGGAGGTCTTTCTAAAGGGGAAAAAAATGGCAAACACAAACAAGAGTAACAGATAACTTAAACCAAGTTAACATCTTTGATGATTTAAATCACATTTAAAAGAAACAAATCCTCGGGAATGAAATAGAATCAGTGAAAGCTTTGGGTTTGTATACGCTTTTCACATGTATTGCAGTGAGACCCTGGCACATGCCTGTGATACCAATAGTAGTTAATCACACCTGTTCTTTGGAGCTCTCTCCTGCTAATCAAGGTTGACAGGTACCCCTATCACAGAATTATAGAATAGTTTGAGTTGGAAGGGACCTTTAAAGGTCATCTAGTCCAACCCCCCTGCAATGAACAGGCACATCTTCAACTAGATCATGTTGCTCAGAGCCCCGTCCAACCTGACCTTGAATGTTTCCAAGGGCAGGGCATCTACCACTTTCTCTGGGCAACATGTTCCAGTGCTTTACCACCCTCATTGTAAAAAATTTCTTCCTTCTATCTAGTCTAAATCTACCCTCCTTTAGTTTAAAATCATTACCCCTTGTCCTATTGCAACAGGCCTTGCTGCAAAGTTTGTCCCCATCTTTCCTGTAGGTGCCCTTTAAGTACCGAGAGGCCTCGACAAGGTCTCCTGAGAGCCTTCTCTTTTCCAGGCTGAAAAACCCCAACTCTCTCAGCCTGTCTTCATAAGAGAAGTGTTCTAGCCCTCTGATCATTTTTGTGGCCCTCTTCTAGACCTGCTCCAACAGGTCCATGTCTTTTCTGTACCGAGGACTCCAGAGCTGGACACAGTACTCTGGGTCTCAGCAGAACAGAGTATAGGGGCAGAATCACCTCCCTCGACCTGCTGCCCATGTTTCTTTTGATGCAGCCTGAGATACGATTGGCCTTCTGGTCTGAGAGTGCCCATTGTCACCTCATGTCCAGCTTTGCATCCACCAGTACCCCAAGTTCTTCTTGGCAGGGATATTCTTAATCCCTTCATCTCCCAGCCTGTATTGATACCAGGGTTTGCACCAACCCAGGTGCAGGACCCCGCACTTGGTCTTTTTGAACCTCATGAGGTTCACATGGGCCCACTTCTTGAGCTTGTCCAGATCCTTCTGGATGGCATCCTGTGCCTCAGGTGTGTCAACTGCACCACTCAGTTTGGTGTCGTCCACAAACTTGCTGAGGGTGCACTCAATCCCATTGTCTATGTCATTGATGAAGATATTAAAAAGTACTGGTCCCAGTATGGACACCTGAGGGATACCACTTGTCACCAATCTCCATCTGGACATTGAGCCATTGACCACTACCCTCTGGATGCAACCATCCAACCAATTCCTCATCCACTGAACAGTCCACCCATCAAATCCCTCTCTCTCCAATTTAGAGAGAAAGATGTTGTGGGGGACCATGTCAAAGGCCTTACAGAAGTTCAGATAGATGACATCTGTAGCTCTTCCCTTGTCCACTGATGTAATCACTCCATCATAGAAGGCCACTAGGTTGGTCAGGCAGGACTTGCCCTTGGTGAAGTCATGCTGGCTGCTTCAAATCACCTCCCTGTCCTCCATGCGCCTTAGCATAGCTTCTAGGAGGATCTGTTCCGTGATCTTCTCAGGCACAGAGGGGAGGTTGACAGGACAGTAGTTCCCAGGGTCCTCCTTTCTACCCCTTTTAAGAATGGGTGCAATGTTTCCCTTTTTCCAGTCACCGGCGACTTCACCTGACTGCCATGACTCTTCAAGCATCATAGAAAGTGGCTTAGCAACTACATCAGACTACTGTCAACTGTATGGTTTAGCTCTGGGCCACTGCTGGATTTTACCCATAATGTTTATGGAATGTGCAGCCACAGAGGTTTGTAAACTGAGATGTATATAAGTGTTAGCCAAGTTGCTACTAGTAGTTTGCGAACCACTTTGGGGCGATAAGTGACACAAGGCTGGGAGCAGCACTTCTACCACAGCTGCTGGTACCCAGAGAGATGCCAGCCCCGCTCATCCCTATGATCACAGTCAGGTGAGAGTGACCAGCCTCATAGCAAAGAAAAGTAGCAAAATAATTTTCTCCCAGGATCTGCAGTGACCAGCCTTATGAAGATGACCGTGAACTTCAGGTTCAGAGCTGTCGGCTGGACCTCTCATGCTCCTTGCAATGAGGAGGTCCCTGCCCATCGTCTCCTCATAACTGGAGGGGAGTAAGTATCACAGAAAACAACAGCCTTTTGGTTTGACAATAACTCTCACCAATATTTACCCTTTCTCAAATATTTCTTTCTCATAGGGAACTGCCTGCAATGGCTGCATCAAGGTAAGTTTGGAGATAAGAGCATCCCCAGATTTTCTCCCCTTCTTTCTCTTCTCTTTCAAGCCAGCCACTCTGCTGCAGGTTGAATTCCTCTAGCAAGGACTGCGACCTACCGGTAATAAAGTTCACCATGTGGTAGCTCTGGGGGAGACAGAGGCAATTTCTTTGATGCTTTAATGTGTAACCTGCAATGTGGTGGTGATCAGTCATTTGGCATTTACTTTTTATTAGAAACCCACCAGTTCCAACTTTTAACTCACTCTTTGTCTTGCTGGGATTGAAACCTGAGCAAGCGAAAGACAGTTTAGATCTCACAAAAGCTTCCAGTCAAGGAGCAGGCTTGATAGCTGGTCGCACAATAGACAAAATCTGTCTGGTTTTATTTCTGGTAAAAGTCACTTTTTGAGGAATTGGATCTATAAAACTGCAGGGCATGATACAATGATAATAAATGCATAGAAGCTTTCATATTTATTAATTGCACATATTATAAGATAGAAACCAGCCAGAGTAGTTTTCTAAATTGGGATCAAGACTTTTTAAAGCAGCAGCTCTTCAGCTGCAGATTCTCATACAAAACCCACCAGTGCAGTTTCTGAGTACCAAGAGACTGCAAACTATGTTAGTATTTGAGATAAGCTAAACAAGACCACCATATGAAGCGCACAGCTCCTCAAAATTACCTTGTTCATATGTCCCAAGGTGGACACTAAAAACAAAAACAAAACAAGAAGTAACACTTTCTAAAGTCTTGTCCCAAACCAGTCAATAAAAAGCAACTTCTAGACATCACTTCCTCAGAAATTACTTGCAAGCTTCCATTCAGTGATCCGAAACACGAATGATAATGGGCAAGACACTGCTGTTATTCCTAGCTTAGAAAGAAGAAACTCAGGCACTAAATGTTTATGTACTTTCTCCAGAAGTCACAAAGGACTCGGGAATACAACTCCTGTTTTTAGCGTCAAGAACCTCCATCCATTTTCCAGAAATGGGAGAGGTTACTGTAATGACTGTATAGTTTTCCTTAGAGTGGGGGGATGAGTGCCCTCTAACCCTATTTTCTTGATATTATATCTTTGGTCTTTCTTGTCAAATTGTCCTTCTTGCTGCTGTCAACAGGGCATTTAAAAAACAAAATGTGTAAAGGAAAATCTATGCCACGTGGCAGCTGTAAAAAGCAACAGTTCTAAGGATTCATGCAAGTATTAAAACATACCTCCTACATTTAACATGATATGACTGTTTTTTTTCTGTTACACTGCCCGGTGGTATTTCATTCTTTCCTAGAAAACTATAAAGGGATACTTAAATTTTTCCTTTTGCTTTTATCCCAGTAATTAATCATGATTGACATTTAGACACGTGCAGGGTGAGACACCCCCATGCATTTTCTTTCGACATTCCTTGAATGAGGTTCAATGCTAAAAGAAAACATTTTCCTGCACTCCTCCTCTGTATTTTTAAACGAATGTCATCCAAATGGCATTGCCATTCAAACAGTTACAGCGAAATTCCTCGCATGCTGATAGTGCAGTGTGGGAAGCTCTAAAATTGTCCCCCGTAGGTTCAAATTCAGCCCCTGAAGGTTCGCTTGAGTTTAATTTCACTAATCACACGGGGACGGTTATTTTTTGCTCTCACTCGTCTCCTCTTTCACATGCGAGCACACACGCACCACACACACACGCTCACTCACGCTGCATCCCTCCCGTTCTGTTGCACTTAAGTCCAGATTAGCTCTGACCATTCCCGCACGCGAGCGGAGAGCGACGCAACACCGCGCTGCCTAAGACCATAGGTGGGTCGTTCCCTTCAAGCCAATTTATTCACATTTGCGATGGTAAGATTGATTTTTATCCTGCATTTCTGAGTTTATTTAACTGATTTCAGAAACTGCCACAGAGGTGGGGGGCAGAGACCGTCTTCAAGGTTGCTGTCATCTGGAATTTTATGTCCTTCATTTTCTTTCACTCTGTATGCCTGTCACATCGGCTTAACTGTGAGTAGCGTACTAGCCAGTACCTCTGGCATACTGTATATTAATAGAATATTGATATAGCCCAAATACTGTTGTGGGATTCATCATTTGGTAAATCCTCTGCCGTCTGCAGTTTTACAGAGCCGTTTAATTAGCAATTTTACAGCCTCCTATTCTCTCATTAAATTAATTAATAATTAAGTTCAAATATAGGCATCTTTAATGTCATAATTATATTTCAGTTTTATGGTCACCAGAGTTTAGCTCATTAGGCGAGGCAGTCATAAACCATAGCTCTATTTAGGGGCTGAGGCACTGATGCACAGGTAGTCTGCTTCTGCTTGGTATTTTTATCCTTCTCACTTTCCCCTCGCTCCCCCGCCTCCCCCTCCGCTGCCCCCGCTTCTCCAGCTCCCCTCCCTCTCATTGCTCGCTGTTAGCACGGGTGGTTTTTTTCTGTGGCAGCTCTTTCTCATTCATATGTACGGTTTAAAAAAAATCCCCGACACACACTCTCACAGCCTTCTTCCCCCCTCCCTCCCCGTTACTCTCTCTGGAGCAGCGCAGCGACGCTGGCCCACCATGGGTCCAGCTTCCTTACAAGCCTCAGGGACCACCCCCTCCAGCGCTGGGCACCCAGCGGTGGCAAATTATCTGTGGCATCGTATCGGTGACATCGTACTCCTGTTTGACTGCGTGATTTACCAAGGCATGGGACTTAGTAAAGGCATTTCACACAGTATGATACATTGTGCGTTGTTTTATATATAGTGGATTTATTTCAGTCATTATCACTGATTAAACCAGCTTAGTTGAAAAGGCAAAGCAAAACTTGGCTTTGAAATCATTCTTATTTAATTTTGTTTGCGCTCACATAACCCAGGACAGCACTAATTATCTCTTTAGTGTAGCTCATATTTCTAATGTAATTCATATGTAAATTGTAATTTAATTCATATGGGAATGTTTGTGTTCCTTGCATATTCTCAGTAAAGAGCACAAACAGTGAATTAAAACTGTTTGGAAATGAAACAGTGAATTAAAACTGTTTGGAAATGAAACTTTATGTTGCCTTTTTTGAACTGTCTTTGATTTGTTTTGGCTTGTTGTTTCTCTAATGAATCGCTATTCAATTGGATGGTTAAGGCCAACATATTCAGGCTCCTCTCTCTGTATTTACGCACCTTGTTCACTGGCCTGCTTTTCCTTCTGAATTTGGTAGGCCGGGGGGGAAAGCTTTCTGCATGCTCGCTACCTTTGAAAAAAAAAAAAAATCATCATGTGATGACTGTTATTAATAATGAATAATTATAGGGCACATTTGTATGACTACAGAGCCTATGAGCACAGTATGGCACTATTTGTGCCACTTTGCTACTCGAACAGAACCGCGAGAGCACAGTAGAAGTGTTATTTCTGGTTTAGCACATCTGTTAACGTTAGGTTAAAATTTTAAGCCCAGCCCAAATTTGCCATCAAATAACTTTTATGTTTTCATTGCCTTTTGAAACCGTCAAATGGCTTAATGCAATATTACTGCCGTGTCTAAAAACTGCTGCTGCCCACAGCTAAGTGGTCTTTTGACAGGGCAAGTCAAAACTTCTATGAGTAAAGCGTAGGACAGTAAAAGTTGTTCTGGGACTGCTGGGTTTTCAGGACAGGTTTGCTGTGGTATGCTCTGACACCAAAACCAGAACTAAAAGTAAGAGCAAACGCAACAACCTGGGTGTCACCGGCAGGGTGAGGTTGGAAGCACGCACGGTTATTCGTAGCAGGCAGAGAAGCGCTATCAGCTAGTGCGGCAGGCAGGAGGAAGCGAAAGACCTGAAGGAAACGGGAAGGGTAAAAAGTTCAAATGAAGGAAGAATTAAACCCGAAGAGCCGGCAAGCTACTGAATGATGGTGCACGCTGCCGCTTTCTTTGCTGAAACTGCCCTTCCCATTTCCTAGGCAAAATCGCACTCAAAACATTAGGGAGGTCATGAATGTCTATTTCTCAACCTGATGAAAGAGAGCTTTGCTCGTCCCACACCGAATGAAGCCACCTGTGCTGTGAGGACTGAGGCTGGGCCCAGAGTCACTGCTTTGCCCTGTCAAACCGTGACCTGACCTGCCAGTGGCCACATAAGAGTGTACTGTACATGCCGTGTCCCCCAGGTTTGGTGCCACCTCACCACGTGGGCATGGTGCAGAGAACTCGTGACATGAGTCCTGGAAGCCTCTTCCCATGGACAATTGCAGCTCAGGCTGGTATGAAAAGCCCTCTGGGAAAATATTCTTAACTCCCTGCCATCCTCTCTTGTTGCTTCTGGGTATTGCTGTGGCCAGAAGACCGGTAGGGCTTTGAGGACTCATACTTGTGCATTAGTCCTTGCTGCTCTGGTGCTACCCGGCTGAGCTCAGGGGCAGGTGGCCATGCTCACTGGTGGAAAAGATTGTATGTGCCAAGAAAAGAGGCAAGAGGGGTCACAGCAGTGAACAGGCAGGCCTGTGTTGTGACAACCCTCTGGAGCCCCCCCCATCACAAAAGTGGTCTCTATTTTCATAGAATCATAGAATTGTCGGGGTTGGAAGGGACCTTAAAGATCATCTAGTTCCATCCCCCCTGCCACGGGCAGGGACATCTGCCACTAGATCAGGTTGCTCAAAGCCCCATCCAGCCTGGCCTTAAAAACCCCCAGTACATCAATCTCATCTTTCTCAGGCTTTGGGGACCTCCTGCACCGAAGCTCAGCTGGGCAAGGCGCAGCGCCAGGGCAACGTTGAGGGGAGCTGAGCAGAGGGTGGACAACGGGGGCAAAGGGACCACTGGTCACGTTTGGCCGTGATCACAGAGTCCCCCCCACGACCAGGTACTCTCTGGGGAGGGACGCTGCCACATCTAGGGCACGCGTTCGAAACACGTGTGCACGCACAGACACACACACACTCTCTGTGACGACACAAGAGCTGTCCGAAACTATTTTCAATAATTGATTTGCTGTTTAATTGAACATCATGACTGACTAACATAGCTCATTACTTTACTCATTAGTTAATTATCGAAGAAAGTAGGACAAGTCAATAAAATGGAAGGCTGTAAATTCCAATACTAATTAGCACCATTTCCTCAGAGACGTATTTAAGGGCAGATTGGCTACCCGAATGTCCCTGGACCTTGCAGATGAAGGGAAAGGGTAGACTTACCATAAATCTAGATTACCAGCAAGCAAGGCTCATCAGCAGTAAGTAGTGAAGTACACAGGTGCCGAGCTACCGCCAGGCACCCTGTTTGAACTGGAATATTGGAACGCAAGCAGCACAGAAATTCCTATTTTTAAAAGAAAAGGGGTGGGGAGCAAGGGAGGGAGCACTCACATACCAGAGAGGATCCATATTTAAAATAAATTATGCAAACTGAACTACTTCTGCAGAGCACATTTGCTTTCCTAAGCTCTCTTTTTTCCAGTCACTTCATCCTCTCTTTTTTTGGCAGTCCAAATCCTAGTCAAAACATCAGTGCGTCCCTTCTGGAGTGAGCTCATTTTTTGATGCATGGATTCTAATTTATATCTCTTATTTTGTATTTTAAAAAAATGATAAACTATTCCAGTAATGGAAATTATATTCTCCTGTTATTGCTATTGTTTTTTATATTATCTCTAATTTAAAATAAGTCTGAAATACCATCAAAGGCAGGATTTAACGGGTCCAGTAGAGCTTTAATTGAGCCAAAAAGTGATTTAAAACAAATAAAAACAGTCTCAAAGAAGACTGGGAGAAAAGGAGGCAAGGGAAGTGTATATACGTGTATGCATGTTTGTATTCCTCGTATATATTTTTTATAGACATAAGCTTATATATACATGTATATGTATAATAAAATAAATATGTATATAAAAATATATATGCAGATACATACGTCCATTCACATACATACCTACTTACTGAAATATGCCTATATAGGGTTCTTGTTTCTCAGTAGGAGGAAATCGTCAAATTCCTTAAATTCTGCAGTCTAAAAGCCCTCAGGTCCTACTGGCTGCCTTTTAAAAATCAACACAAGAAGATTCAGACTATGAAAAGGTTCTGTTGATATACTGGTACACTGTTGAACAGTTTGTCTAAATTAATTATAAACAACTTCCCATCATTAAGGGATCAGGACAGATATATTATTTTAATTCCTTGTATTTAGGGGCACATCTTGTGGATCTTCCTCTCAACAAACACCCATTTTCGAAAAACTAATTTCCAGTGAGGTGAATGAAAACGGAGATCAAAAGCATTACCTGAGCTCAACTTAAGCAAAGAAATCACCCTAGGAATAGCTCTCAGTCTGGAGCTTTAAATATTTAGCAATTCTAAAAATATATTAATGGATTAATGTAAAAAAAAATGCTAACAAATGTCTATTACTTGACTTACTATATTTTATGCCTGCAGTTCTGATTTTTAAGCCACAAGCTGTGATTTATTTTCAAGTGTTTTAAAAAAGTACCTTGCCAAATTGTTCTAAAGATTGCATGGATTTTTTTAATCAGCAGTTTTGAGAATCTGGCCTCTGGTGCTAATAAAGCAAGACTGAAATTTAGGGCAGAAGAGGGAAATGTGGTTGTTTTGCTTAATAGAAAGCTCCCGATAGAAATAATACAAGGAAAATTCTCTAATGATTTCAGTAAAACTTGAGGGGAAAAGAAAAAGTCATATTTTATTATTGATGTTTGGGAGGGGATATTTCTTTGGGATGTTGTCCTTGCATTAGTGAAGGGACGAAAAAATACTCATTGTGTAAAATTGACCTGGGACAGAACTGAGAGAAAGAGATTTCCCCAATTAGACTTTCACTCGGTGTAGGCTAAGGCGCAAGGTATGCGCAGTGTACACAAGCGCCACACACCTGGTAGCAGCTGGAAGTTATAAATGAGAACATTCAGAAAAGCAGGAGATGTGCTCGCTCTCTTGTTTCCAGACAGCGCCAAGCACTCTTTGATACTGAGATTTCTTTTTCTAATGGTTCTGGTTAGGTCATGCTGGATCCCTAGCTATACTTGAACACCTTGGCCTTGGTTACAGCATCCAAGAGCTCCCAAACTTCACAGCCAGCGTGTTCAGCCTACGAGGACTCAAAGTACGCCCTTGGTACGGAAACAGGGAGAAGGCTGGGAGAGGACTCAACCTCAAGCTTTGAGTCAAGCCTTAGAGCCACAAATGGCTCTAAAGCGTACACTGAGGCTTAACGCCTCACGCAATGCTTACATTTTACTCTGCCATTTGTGGTACCTAATGTACCTTATATAATGTAAGGTAACTCTCATTTCCATTTTTAACTTCTGGTCTGTTTCTGTTATCAAACACTCCAAAACTGGAGGCAGAAGTCGATTACCGAGTGCGGTATCTAGAATACTCCGTGCCAGCCGATGTAAAACATGCAGACTGGAAAGTGCTCTGGTGAATTTGCAGTGGTCCTCTTTTTGCGATGGGGCCCCCAGGCCCCTGCAGCCTTTAATCAGCTGTAACTGGAGTGAAGCTGTCAGCTCCTGCTTGTATTCTGTCAGCTTCAGTAACACTTAGAGCATCCCTGACAAACGCACAGTGCACATTTAACAGTCAATCTGTGAGCGAGCTTTTGATTTTTGGAAGAAACTTTCTAAGGTTCCACTTTCTACAAGGGAAAACTTGTAAATTATTAGGGAGGAAAACGGAGTACAACAGCCTTCAATCACACTCTCTTTTTTTATGGAGAAACCCAGCCATTATTTTTTTCTTTAGCAGGATGATGGATTGGCTCAGTCCAAGGTGAAATCCCAGGCAGTGCAAGACAGAGCAAGAGCTATCGTGTGACGGTGACACCTCTCCTCCCTCTGTCAGCCAAACTGTGCTAGCCGTGTCATAGAATTGCAGCAGCCTGCTATTATTAGTAGTATTGTCATATAAATTATTCACGGTGAAATATTTGTTCATCTCTGGCGTGTTCATAAGTTTTCCATTAAGAATTCAAATTTAAAGATCTTTTCCAGCTGCACAAACTTCCCTAAATACCTTCCCCCCACTTCACCTCCCCCTGGTGTTGCTTCAACAACATACAGGTATAAGTGTGACTGCCTGAGATGAGTGACTTTGAGTGAAACTCTTCCTGTTTTTTAAAATACTAAATGCATTTCAAAATAATGCAACCCCTCATCCACACCCAAGAATTCTTTCTTGTATGTAAATTATTTGAAGACTTTTTCCTTATCCATTTCCTTCACAGTGCATGGTGATTTTTTTTTTTTTATGGGCAGTTTATGGGCTAAGCCTATTATTTGATAATTAAAGGTTCTTCCTCCTCCCCTTGGGAGTTTAAAAAATCTAATATTATTTCTTCGCAGAGCTCACTTCTGCAACATCCCTGCTGTAAATGCAACTGAATCTTATCTGTCAGTGACAAAAATAAGGCCGTGGCACATCTGAGCAGACTGGAAGGGTACAAGGGGAGCGAGGGACAGACACATCTTCTTCGCAAGTCAAAGCGGCCCATAGCATTCCTTTTCCCCACAGTCCCCAGGGTAATGTCATTGCAAGAGGGAAATTACTGTAACATTACAACACCGAGCTCCAATAACCACGCAGATCCCTGGGGAGTTTGCCATTTGCCATCCCACAACATGGAAAATTCCCCAAATAGGCTCCTTCCCTAACCCCATTAAAAACACAGTTTTCCCAAGGAGAGGGCAGAAACTTCCTTGAGGTCGCTCTAAGAGTTAGAGTCCTCAGAAGACAGGATTTTGAGGCCTTCTATGCTGTTTCTGTAAAATGGGAATGAAAACACTTCTGGTTTCCTAAAGGTGCCACAGAAAGATTACGACAACCTCATCCAGACAGAAATTAGGAAATTAATTCTAAATTAATTAGAAATTAAATTAAGCATTGGAGTAATTAATATTTATGTGGCACCAATAGGTAACTATTTATTACTACTAGTATTACTATTGTTGGTGTTACTTTTACTATTTTAATTGGTTTTTTATCACTGTAGCCCTTAGAAGCCCTTGCCACAGGTGAGACCGCTGTTGTACCAGCCAAATAGAACAAATCAAGGTCCCTTCTCCAAAGGGTTAAAGAGCAATGACCATTCTTATGGAAGCAGTTCTGGTCCTACCAATACAAAGAGTTGCCTAGTGAAACCTGGAAGATTATTTAAAGATAAAAGTATTAATTCAATATTGATTTCATTGGGAGTTAGGTGCCTAACGTGCATTGAGATCCATCCCTGGATTAGGCAATCGCAGCTGTGACAAAGTGACAAAGAACATTTACTGGCAGACTCAGTAAACTGAAGCTCAAGCCACAACTTTAGAAAAAAAAACAGTGACAAACTTTTGCAGACTTTAATGCGGGAATGTTTCCAGTCGTATTTAAAAAGAGAAAAAGTTTCACACAACACCAGGCCTACCCGTCTTGCAGAAGTCCAAAGAGCAAGCAGTGTGCCAAAGAGAGTCAAAGTGAAGCCACCCATCCCCATTATACATGAAGTAAAAGGCAGATAAATGAGGAAAGAAATAAATATTTGTGCATATATGTGAAAACCCCTTCTTTCCTGCAGTTAACATTCATCAAATTCTCACTGCCTCTCCCAGTCAATTCTCGCCTTCAATTAGCCAATAAGTCAATTTGTTCCTTCCCCATCAGAAAAATCTCCCTCTCAGCAAAAAATGCATCACTTCACTATCAGATCAATTCAGCCTTCTTGCTGCTCAATCAATATACTCCTCCTCTGCATCTGCTAAACAACAAACAGGTCAGTAGAAAGAAATCTGCCTAGGAAGCTTCACTGCTTTTAGTTGGCATACTACATACGTACGGGTGGCTCACCGGGCACATCCTGAGCACACAAACATGGCAAACACTTGAAACAATACTGTAGAGAACTGGATTTTAAAACAACAGAAAGATCTGAACTGAGCTTTTATTTCCAATAATATGACAGCTATTCAGATAAGCAGTGGAATTTTACGTTAAACCAAAAGTGCATGCAAAATTTCAGTATATAAAAACAAACGCAAAATCGAGGATGCAATGGCAGACTGCACCATTTTTAGACAATATACAGATTATACAAAACATTCTATTCCACTGAACTATTCTGATTTAGTTTGATAAAAATAACAAGTGCCCAAAGGTCTAGACATCCTTAGATAGCAAATGGAGACAGCTATGCAGAAAGAAAAAAATTGTGTTAAAATAAAGAATGACTGTAAACCAGGAACTTTTCATTTGACTTCACCAGAAACCTTCAATAAAATTCTAGACATTCAAGATGTCTTTGCAAATCAAAAGTGTAATGAAATACGGTACATAAAAAGCACAAGGTTATCCGAGAGGTTGCACCTTCTACAGAAAACACATCCACAGATACAAACCCAGAGACTCCTTCAGCACGGGCAGGCAGCCAACCCTGGACGGAATACAATTACCATATAACTAGACAAAGTGGCAATGCTCAGCACATTCAGGCAAGAGTTGAAAAATCTGAGAAGTTTAGATATCTAAAATAATACAATTAGCCAAATTGGTCAGGACGCTGCTATTAGTACTTAAGCAACGAAAGGGCAAGGAGCTGACTTCCACCAGAAACCTTAGGCAGACTACAATAAGCATTCCATCTGGTGATTAGGAAATAAATTCTGTGAGATTATATTTGGGGAGGTGTCTCCACCATTTAGAAGTGTAAAGACTGGAAATATGAACTGCTAAATGCAACGGGTCTCCACTAAATTTTTTTAAAAGGTTCTCGTGAGTGTCTTTTTGCTTTTGGTTTGGGTTTTTTTTCCACTTTGGTTGATTGTTCTCTGTAGCAATGAGACTGGATACGGAGTACATTTTTTACTTCCAACTCTTTATCAAACCAGAAGTGAAATCTATGCCTTTTTCTCTGTGATCTTTTAAGATTTGTGAATATTTTCATAACTAGAGCACTATTTGAGTATCTATGAATAAAAATCCATGGAATACTGATGAGTTTAGCGTTCTTGTTCACTAGCCTATTCCTTAATCTGTTTTGCCATTAACTGTTAATCTCAACCTAGTAGTCCTAGTTCGTGTTGGGCAAAAAGTTTCAACTGAATATTTTATTTAGGGGAAAATGCAAATTCAGGCCAAGCCAAACTATTCATAAACTTGTGCTGAATTTTATTAGTAGGTCACCTGAAACTAAAAAGAAAGAAATTCACGGAACTCAGACTGCCCCTTTCCCCTTGTTTCAAAACCATGTTTCCAGTTACTGCCTCAAACTGACTCTTTTCTGTTCCAGTGAGAACCAGGTCTCACTTTAACCCACTTAAATATTTTCTGAGTAACTGCAATTTTTCGGTGCCAAAATCTCCCTAAAAACACCCAGGGAGCTGTAGCCTCCTTTGGGAGCCCAGCTGGTTTTTGAGTGCTTTGCAGCTGGGCACATCACTTGTGTCAAAGACCTCCCGGCGTAAGGGCTCCCCCCTGCAAGGATGCTGCATCCTGGTTTAGGTACCGACAGTACCATGGCAATGAGGTGGGACACTGCACAGCACCTCCAATTTAACTCTCCCCAGGATAAAAGAGCCGGAGGTTGAGGTTGTAAAAAAAAAAATGCTGCAAGACGTACAAACATTAGAAGCCTTTTCAACTGAAAAGCTAAAATAAGATACAGCTTCTTTGAGACAAAAACGTCTTCACTTTTGAGACAGCTTAAATCTGTGTGTATAACATATACATAGGTATTTCACATTATGCATTTCATACTGTGAACATGTACACATGCATTGCTGATCACTTCTGATATGGCTTCTTTTGAAACCATCCCACAGAAGCTGAGATTTTGGCAGTGTCAGCACTGCGATCCAGTTTACCACTGATTCTCTGGGCATAGCAAACAGACATTTTAAGACTGAAAACTCTGAAGCAGCTGACGGTGCGATCTCTCCACCCTGACCTGCGTTTATTTTGGATACAGATGATTATATATGACTTAAGACTCCAGCACAGGAAAATAATCTCTCCCTACCCCGTCGGTCTGCCCTGGACTGGATAAACAGTTTTCACAGTGTTACCCCACGGCTGTAAGAGCTGCATGGCGGGGAGGAAGGGGAAAGCTAATCTGTCTGCAAGATTACGAAGGGGAGAGAAGATCACAGGACACAGACTGTGCCTACCACACTGTTTGTGATCATGACCGGATGGGTGTCCCTTAAACTGGGAGGACAGAGGAAAAAGGAGAGGATACAAGACCTTTTTTTTAACCAAGCAATTTACTTCCACATTGTGTGGTAACAAGGAACAATACCCGTACATCACTTGACCAAAAAGACATTTTCACGCCCTTACCCTTGAAATCCTTATTTTTGTTAACCATGGGGCTTATGGCTTTGCTCTCCTTCCCTCCACCCCTTCCCGGCCGCGGGGAGGAGGTGACAGAAGGCTGGCCTTATTTACCTTAGCCATTTCCCCGTGTAATCTGGGTAATCATGTGGCTAATCAGCGACGCGGAGGAGCCCCCCATGCCGCGATTCACAATGCCGACCCATTCATATTTCATACAATAGGGTATTTAAGTCATCCCACGCCTTGCCAAGGCGATTGCGCTCCCTTTGTTCCAACGTTTTGGGCAGGGGTCTCCTGCCCTACCCCCTCTTTCATGCCGGCATATGTCCTAGCTCTTGCCTTGCTGCAGCTGGACAAGGGCTGTTGTTTTTGTTTTGTTCTTCGAAACCAATGAATCGATTACGGTGGTGTGAAATGTGGGTTAAAACAGTCGCCGCATGTATGCATACATTAGCCATTTGCTACGTTACAACTTCACAGCAAGGTGACCGAGGAGGCAACAGTGTTCATGCTCTTCCACTCTGAATGGGCAATCTGTTGAGCACAATAAAGGACTGACTGCATGTATTGTTTAAAAAATGGCTTGCCATGTTACAGCACAGTGAAATAAAAGTGCCTCTACTCCAATGCACTGCGACCATAAAGAAAGCTCCAAACCCGGTCTATAACAGAAAATTACAGGGAGCTAAAACCTGTTCACATGCGTGGATATGGAATACGAAATCCAGACTACATTCCTGCAATAAAGATTGCTATTGCATAGTCACCCTTACTTGTTGCCCCTCTCACATTCGGGATGTACCAAACTCAACAGCCTTACAGAAGTGACAGGATCTGACCTCGTCTTTGCACAAACCGAAGGCCAAAAGCCCACAGTAAACACCTGCAGTTTAGGATTTACCCCTTATAGGGCACATTGATCTATGGAACAGAATTGGCACAAAGGTATTGCCTTCATCTGCTAGACTAGACCATCAGCTCTCTTCCAGCCCTGGCTGGCGATGACAAAAAATCAATTCCCTCCAAAAACTCTTTTTGTATCTTGTACAAAATGGGTTTTGAGGCCCCATTTCTCTCCCAAGGTGTAACGAAATGACACATCCCAGCAACTCCCTCAAAATTAATGTTACAAGCTAAGGTTCAAGTCTGGAAGAGAAATACCTTTTTATTTTTAAGAATAGTCCTAAACGCATTATAGCATAATTCAAGTAATTAAAAAGATGTGTTTAAAGGCAAGCTAGAAAATGCCATTCGTTCCTGGTTGAGGTTCATGCTACTCCACAGACCTACTACTGATACTGCAACACATTGATCATGACTTTTCCCTTAGAAATGCCTGAGCCATGTTCTTTGGCTTGAATTCAGCATTTGGAAGTTCACACATATGTATTTCTATCAATTTTCATTTTTACTCCTAAAATCGGAAAAAAAAAGTTTTGAGCCTCAGTCTTGAGAGCTATTTTTCCACAGCAAGCTGTTTTGTATGAAGATTTAATTAATTAGGACACATGAAATATTTTACAGACTTATAAATAGTACTGTATTGTATAAAGTAAGCAAAAGAAAAAATTTGTACAGCATGATCACCTAGCTATTTGAGTGCTTAACTGCAATGGTAGAAGCCAGGAAATTCAAAATCTTGAGGGGAGCAGAGGGCATAAAAACAGACTTATTTAAAAGTTTCATTTGCATGATCAAAGGTGTTACAGTATCTTGTTTTAAAATCCAACTTTTTAGTGTCAGCATTTTGAAGCCCCTACTTTTTTTTTACTGCTCAAAAATCACAGAACAAAGCAGCCAAATAAAGCTTCTCAAGACTAATCTTGCAGGGCACACTCTGACACTCTTGTGTGCAGTAGCAAATTATCTCTCTTTACATCTCCGACTGAAGTAAAGCAGATTTTGTTGAAATTGCTATCAGTAAAATCTATACTGCTTGAAAATGATCCTAATAGAGCTAAATTTGTAAATGGTTACCTCCCCCAGCACCCAAACAGCAGGGACGCAGCTACAGCAATATAAATGTGCTAATCCCAGAACGATGTATTCCCACATCTCCCTGTATCAAATCATTCTAAAGGGTTTTCAATATACAAGTTAATTAGCTACAATGAAGCAGCAGAGTAACGTCTAATGAAGACCGGGGCTTAAAATATCAGAAGTGGCCTGTTGTACCCTTTCCCCCTTCTTTAATATTGTCATATTCTTTTGAAATGGGTTACAGATATAGTGCAAGTATAATTTAACAAGTGATAGAAGCCATTTAATGAATAGAATTGTTTTGATTATATGGTAAACACGTTGGACATTTTTAAATATGGCATGTTCAACAACGTCTACAAGAATACCATTTCTGTATTAGTGCCTCAAAATGCTATTGCCATATAGTACCTATCTATAAATATATATAAACACTTGTCATGCCGAATAAGAAGGTGACACCATTTTGTTACTGAATGTATGACATTACATTCTAATTACATACTCAATTTCTCATTTCTTAAAACAATCACTGCATGGGAAAGTAGCTACGTACATTCTACTAAAAAATTAAATCTCTTTAAAACTAATTGCACAAAGTTAAAATGACACAAGCAATCAATGTCTGCAAAATACAACTTTCAGAGAGAAGATAAAAAACAATATAGTAAACTTAATTACCTAAGAAATATCTGCTACATTCAGGAAACACAAAGCTGCCACAGTTGCACGTTTCAGATTTGACTAAGAAACGAAAAGCCCTAATTAATTACATTAAGGTCCTGATCCTGACTGGGTGTGGAAGTCAGTGAGACTTTACCCATGTGAACCTCATTGCTGGAGTGGGACTGAACACTCCCTTTTGCTGTCGATCAAGGATGAAGCTCATCTTGTAATCCCGCCACTTCATTAGCACCTTTCCAGCACATTATCTTTGCCCTAATCCTCCCGTCACTTTAGGGATTCAGGGTCATTAGAGCACTTGAAGGGTCGATGTTATTGTCGTGGGTGTGTGAATTGATCACTAAGATGACAACTGGTGACAAGTGTACTTTATTAGTCTGCTACTTTGCCTCTTAATTGCTACTGATTAGCCTGTCTGTTAGAAAGGAAATTTGGACTCCTTCTGCCATTGCCAAAGATTACACTGTTTTCTAATAGGACCATCTAACATCTTCCCCCACTGCCCCCCACAATGAGCCCATTTAGATATAGTACATTCACCCGACTCAATAGAACTATTTATGTGAGTAAAATCAACAAGGTAGGGCCCTTTAACCCTCCCATTACATTTCGTTTAGCTTTTGATTGATAGGAGAATTTCTCTGTTAAAAAATCAAATATTTCTGATTGTTTCTTTTCCTTCCCAAAGACAGGAATAGGATCATCTTTTTTTTTTTTTTTCCCAAAAATCCCATTTTAGATGTGGCATTTGAATGGAGTTCCCAGAGGATGTGCTGGCTCTCCAAATATCACATTGCATTTAAACTACACATTAAGACAAAGCAACAAAAAAAAATTAAACTTGTGCGTCTTGCCAGGATTCACATGCTTCAAGTCTTAATTGCTGTTGACCACAAGAATTGAACATTGAGTCATACAGGGCACGTCTGCCAGCAGTGAAGAAGTACACTTCGTATTTAGTTTTACAGAACTCCCTGCTTAAAGGGGGATGGGGTGGGGTGGAGAGGGAGAAAAGAGAAAAAAAAACAAAAACAACCAAAAACCCCCAAACTTTTCAAACTAGATAACTAGGATAGTAGAAAAATCTTAGCATACCATAAATGTACTATCGTACTTGCTCAACGGTGACAGTCTGCATTGCTGGTGTTTTTATTTCTTAGCAGGTTAAACATATCTATAAGGGATCATGCTTAGCAGCAAGGTAACATGAATGCAGATCTCTGTAAGCTGTCTGTTCACTTTTATCAACATTGATTCAAAAATAGGAAGTATAACCAAAAGGAAACAACTCCCAGATCTCCTGTTCCTACTCCAAAACACACATAAAAATCAGTTTCTGGATTGCACTCTCTCCCAAAACCAAGTACTAAACCTAAATCAGCAAAAATTAAGAACTTTAACAAATGCCTAATCTTGAATTGTGCACTGGAGACATTATAACATTAATCTAGCTGCTGAGGATGAATATTTGACCTTCCTGGAGTCATCTGAAGTGTTCAGGGTTATTTTACAGGATCGGTATTTCACATCCTAATTTTCAAGGGTGACACATTTCCCATGAAGAAAACCTGCTGCATTAAATTCGGTGATTGGCTCTTTGAATGTAACTGTGGTCAAAAGAAAACTTCAAACGGCTTGTGCAATAATCTGATCCCTCCCTTCCTCTTTTAACCATGCCTACGTAGAACTCTTGCACAGGCATTATGTTTGCTTATTAAAAAAAGCTTGAAGATGATGGTAACCTTTAATTATTTTTTTATTTGATTTCACTAGAGAAAATTATCACATACCTATGGTGTTAGTTGTCCAAGAGTATGACTGCTTTTTATAGATAATTGTATGTGCATAGTCCTGTCTGAGAAAAACAAAGGTTCTTTCACTTTACAGGTTAATACAAAGCATATCTTCTCCTTTCTAGAGTGTTTGGTCTTCTGGTCCCACTGTCTTCTGCAAAACCAGATCCTGCTCAGTATTTGGACAGAAGTCTCTGTAGACCTTATTTTAAACTGTAACTTGACTAGTTGGGGTTTTAAAATATTTTAATTTAAGTAAGGCAATGCCCTTGTTCAGTCAATGTAATTTCCGTCTGAGTGACTCACCTCAGTTTTGTTTAACCATAACCTAAACAGGTTAGCTTACGTGAAACAAATTGGCCTGCGTGGAAAAAATACCCATACCGACAAGAGGTATTGTGTTGATGGGTAAAGATAGAGCTGCTATCCCAAGTACTTGTTACCACCAGCAGTTGCAGCTGGAGGTGGGGAGATGCCTGCAATACCTCTGTGGGCCCAGACTGAGCAGTGCTGTACCAACTGGGAGACAACATACCTGGGAAGTAAGTGGGAACAGGTGAGCACTACCGAGGCCACTTCTGAAACAAATGTCTGTGCTTGCTTTACGCAGTCTTTTCTAACAAAAATAGCCTTAGGAAATAATGATATCTGTCAGTATTTCTTGAAACAATCATACCTGGACATTCACATTAGAAGACACTGTAAAGGCATTGAGAAGAACTGGTGCAATGAGGTGTGGTTGGAGAGGTTTCCTTGCCGTTGCCACTCTGACGATTCAAAATGTGGCTCCCACAGAAAACTACTGAGCAGCCCTTCCCGGAAAGAGACTGGCTGACTAACCATAAACGACTCACTATGACTTAGGTAAATCATAAGGTCAAGTAGATTTTTGGTTTAAAAAAAAAAAAAAAGGTACAGATGATCTCGCAAAAAATATTTTCTGAGTAGGCCCAAAAATTCACAGAAACAGCTTTCTGAAAATTCCTATCAAAGAAGATAGCCCTTATGCAAGATGGGAAACAGTAGCTCAGAAGAAAGGACACTAAACACCTTGGGGAAGGGGATCTTGGTGCACTGCAGTGGCTAACTGCACTAACTCAATGGCACAAACAGGACAACATCCCGGAGAAGCAATAAGTCGTATTACCTCTGTATCTGGTAATGAGAGAACTGCTACTGAAATATACTTTGACATCCATACTTAAAGGATGGGACAGATCATTTGAAATTTTTAAGAAAAGAATGACAAAATTAAAAGACTAAAACATATGACAAAACCATGCAACGAGACAGTAAATGGAGGAAAAGATCGAATATCAAAAGGTAAACTAGGACCTCCTGGCTAAAATCTGGGAATCGTCACACTTTGAGCTGAAGGAAGGCATATATTTTTCGTCACAGGGAGGGTACATATTCCTTTGCAATGACCGAACAGATACTGTTCAATGGCAGATCAGTTCACAGGCAGAGCTGAATGGTTTTCTCAGAGACTTGCTCTTTTCAAGCAGAGCATCAGCATTTGATAAGGCACCAGAGTCAGCTCCAGGGTCCCTGTGTCAGAGGCCATATATGATGACAGCTGTGATTAGTTCTAGACTTAGCATCTCTATAAGAAGTATCCCTGACCCTACTGCTTTTCTCCCACTGACAGAATAATTCCAGGGTTTCTTCCCTCCCAAAGCCTTGGCTTCCCAGTCTATTGCTCTGGTGTATGGCACCCAGGCACGATGCAGCTACTAGTCTCACAAACAGCCCTAGTAAATGAGCCTAAGGATGCCACAGCACATGATCACAAATAAATTAAGGTTATCTTTTCCTAAAAATTATGCTGATATTACGCATTGGTGTTAGCAGGACTTCCAGTTCAAGAGATAGCTGTTTGGATAGGCAAAGCTCATGAAGTCCTGGTCAGATTGATAGCTTAGCTCAGAACTCTGGCATTTGGATTAAAGCAGTATAGAAATGAATCTTATATTTGACATTTAAAACACTTTCAAAGGGAACCTTTTCCACAGCCTGTAGTTTCTTAAATCATAGCAGAAAGAACTGCCATGGCAGAACGGTGTGAGAAATTACTCTCCAACTGCTTCTCTGTTTTCCCACATTATGACTGAAGACATTAGTCCCTGAATCATTTTACATCCTGGCGTTATGTGCAACAACACTGTGCGTAATAAACAGACGATGCAACAGAAAGAAAATTTGAAAATTCATTTCTCTTTTCTTTTGGACAACATCTAGAATATAAATGTGGTTTGTGGCAGCTCCAGCTGAAAGAAAAGAAAGGGCTGCTTTCGGAGGCCTAGCATGACTAAAAACTTTGGATTTATACAGTCTGACTCCCATTTCCTGTGCGACCTTGGCAAAGTCACTTATTGTAACATTTTCAGAAATGGATGCTATTTCCTCAGGCTTTCATTCTACTTCTCATCTCCCGAGTATCTGACTGTTTTGCATGTACAACCAATAACAAGAGTAAATGTCTCAAGGGACTTTGTGGAATCTCTGTATCTTGAACCTTTCAGGGCTTCAGAGCTGTTTGATATAACATATATATGGCATGATTTGTTAGTTTGCTTCAGGACTTCCCCTGCAAAACTTTGGGTTTTATAGAGTGTCTTTATGGACTGCCAGAGTTTTGCAAGCCCAGTTTGAGACAACTAAGTCATCCAGATGAAGTCAGTGGGAGATAGAGTAGTTCTGAAATATCAGATCTTTTTCCAAATTAATTTCTTCCCGTGCACATGAAGTGATGCATGTAAGAACTGAAGGACACAAAACCGAGAAGTGGGTGTTTCATCTCTCCCTTATTTCTCAGCTCTGAAGTCAGGGGTTTAGCTATTCCGGAATGGTTGAGGCAGAGGAAGTAAGGAGACAACCACTGAACAAGTTGAAGACCTTCATACATGGAGGAAGTGAAGTAATATGCTTATACATATGCTTTATATATGAGGGGCTTTGTACATTTGCCAGCAACTTGCATTGATTTATAAGAAACATCCTCTCAAACCCAGATATTCAGGTTAAATTAGTAATTGAAATCTCACTCTGCTGCAGTGTTAAATAAATAGTACATACTTTAGGACTGAAAGAATCAATCCAGCAAGGAAGGACTACATCAGGCTATAAATACAAAGAGACCAAAGTTCTGCTAATGTGTTAATTAGCTATTGTAGGAGATTCAAATACACTGCATACTTTCTCTTTATCTTCACCAATCCCTCTCCTGTTCGAGTTCAGACTGGGGTGGGCTATCAACCTGCACAATCATCAGAAATCATATTCTGGGGAATATTCAGACAAGTCAGGCAGAGCATGGGAAGCTGAAGTGCTCTAGTAGGTCTTGGAAAAGCATCAGACTCTCTGTTGGTGTTCATCCCCCCAGCCTTAGATATTCTCTAATTTTTATCTCAGGACAATTTCAGTGATACCATCTTATGGGTCTCACTGAATTTTTCCATGTATGTCCTCTACATTTTACTGTGCCCATAGGAAATGTCATTTCTCATTGCCGTGGCTTGAGTTTCATTTCCACTTTCCTCCTTTCAGTTGTGTGCAATTGAAGCTTTCACTGGCTAAAATTTCTCCTCCTCTTCTTTCTTTTTTAAGAACATATGCAAGCATGTAATCACTTAAATGCTCAAAACTATGCCAAGATGAAAATATCCCTTGCTTTACATACCAGATCATAAAAACAAAGGGAAAGCTTAGCTTTTCTTAAAATAATGGGCATAAAGTTTGCTCATAAAAATTGAAAACAGTAACAAACTTGTGATGAACCTGTTCTTTAGTACCTTTGAACAAGTCTAGCCACCAGCAGGACAGCGGAAAATTGTGTCTGCTGCTCTTACCAGCAAAACCTACACAGGGACAATGACCGGAAAAGAAAGGAAAATGCATGCATTTGTTCCAGTAGTTAAACCAAAATGAAGTGGAGTGAACGTCTTCTGTGCAGGTGAACATGATATTGCATACCTGCTAGGGAAATGTTGACAAGTAACTGTGCATGCACTGACTGCCTTTTACTCTATCAAAATCCAGTTGTACCAAGATTAGCCAACAAAATTAATAAAAGGAGGGGAAAAAAAAGGAAAGGCAGCACCTGGAAAACAACAGAAACCTGCAAAACCAAGATCTGAATAGGATCAGGCGAATTAGCTGTGGCATACGCTTCAGATTCCCTCAAAACATAAAGAAAGATATCATTGTTTGGGAAAAAAAAAAAAAAAAAAAAGGGACTTGGCTCCAATAGCTTTCTTAACTGCCACTTTCTAATATTTTGGAAACAAAGAAAATGCAGTATACTAACTATTTGAGCTGAATGGGAACACAAACTTTCTCACACCTCAGTAAATACTTGAAAGAGAGCATTACTCTAATATCTGTAAATCAGGGCACTTCAAATTAACCCCATGTTCATTAAAAAGCTTGCTGATTTTATGTTTTTTGTTATCATTCTGATATAAGTCTGAGAACAAAAGTGCTTAACAATTCCAGTCAAATAGGATAAGGGCATTAATTCTTGTTTGGATGCAAGAGCAACATAAATCATCTGTTCCAAGCTAACAATTTAAAGAGTGCACAGCACATTATGTTAAATAAAGTATTAACACTGAGTTAAGAACACCTATTAAGGGACTTTGAGAGTTCTGGCTCACATTACTTTACACTGTTTTTGAAATAACCTTATTCCAGCTTTTTAATCCCATAATTATTCTACAACAGTATTGTCAGAAAACTCCACGGCTTCTAACAATTTATAGCTGTAAGACATTATGTGAACCACTTCCGTTAAATTCTTGCACTTAATCGTATTATCAGCTTGGCCCACATTGGTAACTTATCTTTTAAGTTTTAAGGCAAATAACTTTGTAACTGCAATATGGTTAAATAAAGTGTTCTTGATAATCCAAATTTCTGTATTTTTTGAAACAAGCTACTGAAATACTGAAGAAAAAAATCAAATGTTATGTGTGGATGCACATATATGCATATACATGTATACACGCACACTTATATTTAATACATTCTTGTGATTGGCCTTCTCACACTCATTTAGCAGAATTATTTCTTCCCAGTCGCTTTCAAAATTTATAGCTCAACTATCAGAGGCTGTTCTTTCTGAACCCTTGTTTTCTTTCCGAGATGTTTTCTCTCGATTTCAATGGACGTCCTAGATCCACTGTTGTGCAGATACTCGTATTAGACGTTGCCACAGAATTAATTTAGAGCCTGCAATGCTTTGAAAGGAGAGTGCAAGAATTCCTTAGCGGTGAGGCTGACCTGGTAGCAAAAGGAAACGGTGGGTGGCGCATTCATGAACTTACTTAGGCATTGGCTTGTATATCTGGTCAGACAGGCCATACGCATCAGCTGTTTGGAGGAGGAGAGAAACTGCTACCCGATTACCTTCTTCCAAGACATTCTTCACAGTCTCCTTTAACAGAGTTATGTCTTCCTCAGTGACACCTGTGATCTCTTTGACCCAATGGGTGGGACTGTGTGGGTGTATGGAGAATCTCGGGTGGATATGGCAACTATATATGTTTATATAAATGTCTACAGAGAAAGAGCTCTCCAATGTTATGGGTTATTGATGCTTAGCTAGAAACCAGAGAAAACTTAGGAATTTTTTTAATAGCAAAATGTTCAGATGGTCTAAGGTCAATGCTATGAAATAAACCTAACCAAAATATCTCCATGTTACTGTAGTTGTCAGAGACAGTGAATAATGACCTTGAAAAAGAAGGTTTCTCACTGTGCCTTGTTTTTTGGCCCATCAGTACAAGAAAGACAGGGACAAACTGGAGAGGGTCTCCTGAAGACCATTTGGATGGGCTGAGGACTGGAGCTGTACATGGGAGCTGGACTGGACGACCTCCTCAAGTCCCTTCCAGCTGAATTATTCTGTGACTCTGTTAGTCTTTCTGGTACTCCTCTTCACTATAAATCATTTGGAATACAACCAGAATAATATAGAGCGAAAAGGGGCCCCAAGGATCATACTGGCCTGTTCCATTTCTACCCCCACCTTGGCCAGATTTTCTGTCTGACTTACCTCTATAAAGCTTTAAGCTAGCTAAGAACCTAGCACCCAACACCATTGGATTGAAGTACATTTGTCACAGAAATTGATTGGGACAATTAGCTGAATAAATAGACATAGCATATCTTTAAGTGCCATAAAAGTGACATGACTGCAGGTAAATCATAGGAATAATTACAACCAGGAGTCAGGTTTTCCAATCACTCTCCCTACGTACTTTGAATTGCAGGGCCTTCTGGTAACTAATTTGCCACTTTTTGTAGAGAAAGTAAAGAACAGATTTTTAGTGATGGCCAAGCTGTAAGGTACCTATGAATGAACAGCGAAAATGCTAAAACATGACACTTTTAGGAAACATGGAATTTTGCTTGATCTTTGTAACTTCTCACAAATATTAAAGTGGGCGCAGTGTCAAGAGACTGAATTTTTATATCTAGAGCTGAGTTTAATTCATTCATGAAATGAAAATACTTTTGTGAAAAAAATAAGCGTTACTTCAGGCAGAAGTGAAAGCAATTTATGAAGCTTTACCCAATCAGAGAAAATAAGAAAACTGCATGATTTAGATAACCGCTCTGATTGTATGAAGTATTTAATTCTCAAAGGAGCATTCCAAGCAGAGAATCTGTGGGAAAAACACATATGAATACTGTTTACATTACATATAATTGAAATTTTGTTCATTTGACACTTCAGACAAAAATTCCATTTTGGAAAAAAAAAAGCCCGATTCTATTGAAATGGTTAATCATCAATTTAAAATAAAAGCTAAGAAAGTCATGAAAAATAGCAGACCAAACGTAAAGTAAAATTTTCCCTCATTTTAGCAAATAGGTCAGTTAGGTTTTGTGGTGTGAAGATTCTGAAAACCTCTGGATATACTTTCAAATACATATAAAGGAATTGTTTTCAGAGAAATTTTTCAATACCTGACTTCCCAGCCAGCTCAGTGTTTAAGTGTCCAAAAAGTAATACAGTTTCCACAGAAAAGACTAATTATTACTGATAAAAGAAGACTAAATTTTCTGTAATTAGTAAGTTCCTATGACAGATAGACTATCCAGCTTGGGAATTCAACAAAGGGAATGTCTCTTACATTGTGCAATAATTTAATTTCAGATTTTGTGTTTCTGATCTTACCATTTTCTTCTTTAAATACATATATATGTGTGTGTGTACATATCTGTCTCTCGCTCACTTTATTTATATATATGCAACTTGATGAAAAAATATGACACAAACTCTAATAGATAAAAAACTTTGACAATTTTGGCTAACCCTTGCTTTCTCTCCTTGTGGCTTGTTTTATTTCTGATTAACACAATTATTTCCCAATTCACTTTAATTATTCTTGACTTTGTGTTTTCTAACAATTTTAGTGAGACCTGAACTCTACAATAAGCCATGACTTGTCATGGGACAAGATGTTATTTTCTAAAGGATATTGTAGAAGAGAGGTTTGGGCTTGGGGCATGTGAGGGTAGGGTTTTTTGCATCTTCCCTGTTTCAGCTGAAAATTACTGTTCATAAATGTAGCTAAATTTATACTTCCAAGTCTCCAAGGGAGAACATGCATACTTACATTTCAGAACTGAGTCCCAGCTTGGCCAAGAAATCCAGAAATGTGCCCCACCACTGCTGGTTTTCAGTCCCTCTGAATGGCATCTTCTTCCAAATGTGTTCATGGTCCCAGCTGTGAGCAAATCCATTTGGAAATGCCAGGGGACGAAGAAGACAAAAAAAGCTTTTGCATTTGTTTGTTTGGTCAGTGTTACGTGGGGAAACTGGGCTTTAAACTAACGTTACTGATTCATAACACTTTCAGACATGCAGTTTATATGAACATGCAAAGTCTGGAGGGTTACCCAACGACTGTCAGCCTGGAACTCTGGTGCGGATTCACTTGCTGGGTCACTAGCTCAAGCTTCCAACCGCATTCGTGTCAGGCCCTCAGTTTCTGGATGAAATTAGAGTGAGTTGCCAACAGCAACAGGCAAGAGATAACTAGATGTTTTCCCGCCTCAGGAAAAATCTAGTTCAGATGGGTACACCCTGAAATTTGGACCACAGTTCAGGTCTGTTCTTATTTTATCTGGTCTCTGCCTGTGTGAGACACATGAAGAATTCGGATTCTTACTTAGATTTGCCAAAACAATGCTAATATCAGGTCATCAAACACAAACAATTTAGAATAAACATCTCTGAGTCTTGGCCTCAACTGGAAAAAAAATGTAAAAATCAGCAAGGCTAGCAATGAAGCAGATGGCTGCAGTTACTTGGGCAGCATAATATCACTGATACTCACTATACTAAGCACAAAGGTTATGGAGCTCTTCAGGCTTCCAGAATTTATTCATTAGACCCACCTGTTGTCTTTATTTTCATATGCCAAATGCTAGCTCTTGGAGACAGGGACCTTCTTTCCTTATACAGACGTTAGTTCCTAACGCAGCGGAGTTCTACTTCTCAGCTGAATCCTGCGTGTTAGTTCGAGAGATCAAAAAACTCCTATGCTATCCATAAGGAGGTAAACGAAGGTGCGTTTCCCAGGCTCTTCCAGCCTGGTTTTCTGTTGAGTGGCGACAGAGCACTGACAGATTTGACTACAACACAGAAATAACAACACTGAAACTAAGTTCCTTTCAGCTTTATGGGGTTAAAAAAATAGGGGGGAGCGGGGAAGAAAGTAACAGACATTTTTGCCAAGTTTTCTTTTTTTCCAAACATTTGCAGTTCTGCCCGTCAACAGACATATCTGTGCTCGTTTCCTTCTGCGTCAACTAACGTCACGCAATGTGCTTGGTTTGGGTCAGATGCTAACACCCAAAGAGAAGGGGCTGGGGCCTTTGTAAGAGCGCATTCATTTGAAAAGGTATTTATTCAGGATATTAAGTCAGTTTTCCACTGGGGATGGTTTTGTTCTCAGCGTTCCTCTCACTGAACCGATTTGGAATCAATGCCTGATCTTGTGCCTCTCTTGCAGCTTGCCTTCAGAGTCTTCTCTTTAAGGAAATTATGCATGGAAATTCCTTTTTACGAGCTTTTACTGAAACCACAAGTCTGTATCTGAAATATATACTACTGCAAAATTTTGCCCAAAGCTTTGTCTTGGCTATATAAAGAAATTATAGGTGTGGACCAATTTTTGAATTAGCATGAAAACTGCTTTTATGTGCATATGAGAAAGGCCTTTGAAACATCTTGCCAAAGGCTTTTTTGTCTTCTGGTTGTTATAAGAAAACATGGTTGCCCAAAAGAAAAAACCTGATCATGGTTCCACCTTAATCAGATTCACAATCGTGTCCTAATGCAATTTGTCCTAATCCATTTCTAAGGAAGACAACCATTTATGATTTGGAAAGACATGTGGGAATAAATGTGGCTATATGGAAATCCCCTGAGTCCTTTATGTACTATATTTTACCAGTTCATAAAAAAACCTAATTACATTTTAGAGAAGAAGGCATTATAGACGCGATGTATATTCTAATACAAAAACCCTCTACCCGGGTGTCCTACGATCAAACTGTGCTCAGTTTGCAATATCACAGTGCATTTTATATCTCTGTGGCTGGTTTTAGAATAATGATGCCATGCTTAACACATTTTAATACTGATCATACATTTCAGCACATGGCTGAAAATGCTGCTGTGCTTGTTTTGTTTTGCAAAAGAATGCCTTCTGCTTAGTATGGCAGCAAATTGCCCTTGCAGCAAAATAGATAATTACTTGGTGCCCACAGAATAAATTAATTAATACTTGTGCAAGCATCTGTATATTCATCCATACACAAAACTGTATATAGTTATATCATTAAAATGACGTGCTCCAGAGAATGAAGAGACAGTTCAATGTGTTCAGGAATCTGCTTAGACATATCATCTACCCCACCCCGTACACGTGAACGTTGGGAAGTGAAGGGCGGGATTGGAAAGGGTACAAGAACACCCTTAAAAAAAGACTTAGCTTTAAACATATGAGTTGTCCCATTGGAATTGTGCGAATAAAGTTAACCATAAGTGTTTTGAGGACTGGGGTCCTAAAATAATACAGCAGAGTTCCAAATGTAAAACGGTCGAGGTTTATTTGCACTGAAATTCTTTCATGTGCTATTTCCCTTCATACACACACATTAAAATATTATAAATGTTATTGTTAGGAAATTTTTGCTGTAAACATTACTGACTATAATGAATGGTATAAAACTGGTGCAGGCCAGCAGTGTAAATAATCAGATTCTTTCTATTTACCCATTTGTAATAATTAGGAGATCACGTAACTCATGAAATCATAACTATCCAACATTTCATCATTTGTTTTTTACTTGAAAAGTTGGGGAGGGAATGTTTTTCTTTTGCACGCTCGCATCTGTGGATGATCGTTTGCTCTTTAGCTGGTGAAAACTGAGGTCCTAATTCAAAGCTTATCATCCGCCCTACCTTTTTTATCAGGTGATTGGTTTCACGTGCTGGAAAAGTTGCTGTTGATGAAGAAACAATGGTTTTGCATGCACCTTGTAAAGGATATTTTTTGTTCGTTTGCCTGATGAAAAATAGAGCTCCGGGGAAGTCAAGTTTTCTTTTACACAGGATTGCAAGACAGAAAAATTTGGCCCTGTTCCAGAGTGGAGCAAAACCCAAAATAATGGAGTTGCCTCTGAAGGAAAATTCCACTACTTGTTCAAAACACGTTGATCTTATTTTGTGCAGATATAATGTTAAATAAGACAAATGGGAAGAAAATAAAGTGAAAGTCTGCTGAAAATTAAGAATCTGTTTGAATCCCAAAATATCAAAGCAATATTTCAATATGAAATTATTTTTTAAGATTTTCTGAATAAAAGTGATATTGCAAAGCATTTCAATTTTTAAAAATCTGCATCTTTCAAAATAAAAGTTTCCTCAAAGTGTATTAAATTAAACCATCTTAAAAAATCAATATAAAATTAAATTCTTCTTCATAAGAAAGTTAGAATGTTAGAGTTTTCCCTTTCTTTTAAAATTGTTTACTTTTAAACACAGAGAAGTGCAATGTCCCCACTTCTCGTTCCAATGATTCTGTATGTAGTGCACAATATGACTAAAAAAAATTGATTTACCCCTTGAAACCCTACAGTCACTGTCAGAATGAATTTTGTCATTCAGAAAACTTCATGCCTTGGCAGCAGCACCGACAATCAAAGATTTGGAACAAACTTTGATGGGGGCAAAGGTGCATTATAACAACAACTTTACTGGTAGCTTCTAACAAGAAGGAGCAAGATTATAGGCTTCCTGATGTTAGAACCTGAAATAATTCATGACAACTGAGTAAAGTTTAGTTTCTAAGAAAATATAGTCTTCAACACTTTTACCGTTGAGTAGAAAGCGAGACAAAATACATTTTTGTGCACTGTATGAATACGTCTCCAAACTGATGTCCTAATTAATGTATGAACAAAGCATTGCAGCAACTAAAAGAGAAGAAGCCATCTCATTTCAAGTTACTATATACACACACATACAAAATGGAACTATTCTCCTTTGATATTTGTTGTTGTTGTTTTGGTTTTTTGGGTTCGTATGTGGGTCTTTTTCGCTATATTGTGTCTTACTTGTATTTGAAAAATGATTTCTCCCCATTTACTTGGTTTCAAAGCTTGGCATATGTTTCTTATGCAGATATAACATAACACGTAGATCTGGACACCACCATTGATCTAGACAATACCACTGGCCAAACTTTGCAGTGATATGACAAAAAGAAACTTTTTAATGTCGAGAATATTAGAACTAATACAGAACTGATGTCTTCTGAGCTGATGGGCAATCAGCATTCAAAAATGACAAATCTAACCAGGTACAAAAATAAACCCATGCTCAAATTTTTAAAGAACAGTTGTCAGAGAATGGACATTTAACACTTTCTGAAATTTTGCCTTCTTTATACTGGCGTCAAAAAACAAAGGTATCACACACCCTCTTCCCCCCCCTTGTTTTTTTTCTTAACATTTAATTTTAGATTTATTAAAACTGAAAGTTGCAGACATAGTTTTTGCAAGCTCAGCATGCTCAATATGTAACTTTGAGTACCTTTAACAAGACAAGACTGATTTTCCTATTGGGAAGATTAATTTCTCATTGCTGTTGTGGTATAAGTACAGGCCTGTTTTCCTTTGTAATAAATAAAGCTGAAGTCAACACATGTAACCGCTGGTATAATACGTGCATGTTGTGAAACTTGCCTTGACTCAAATCTGTTTAATGGTTTTCCACTGAAAATTCAACATCTGCCAACACCACACAAATCTTGATAACTGATGTCATCGTGAAACCATTAAGCCTTGGTTTTTAACATGTTAGGAAAACAAAGGGTTTATGGAAGACTGCTAACAGAGGGCTAAATCCTGGAGCCCTTATTCAACAGTAGGAATTGTTCCTTGAGTAAGGTGTGAGTAAGAACATCTTAAGCCTGGCAGAATGTAAGCAAGCTCTTGTTCCACATTAAATTTAATTAGCCAAGTCATTCATGAAAATGACACCGTAAGATATGAAACCTGTCACTGCAAATCACCTGTGTTTGTGCCTTTCGTCACTGAGGCTGATTTGGGAATGCGTGTCCTGCCACACTAGCTACCGGCTTTGATGTGTCACAGCTGTGATACTGCAGCAAGGAAAAGCCATTTAAATAGAGGGGGAGCGCTGGAGGAGTCAGGCGTTTCCCCCTAAGGATCTGAAACTTCTCAGCAGAGGCCATCCAGTGATACATATTGAATAAAAAGGTCCTCATACTAAAATCTCATAACGTGCCTGCAGGATCCCTGTAGCTGTAGCCAGGGGAAAAGCTGTGTAGTGTTGAAACAGTAAGGAGCATCCATGCAGATAAAGGAGGAATCCCATGTTATCTCTAATATCCATACACCTGCAAAACTGATAATGCCTATCCAGCAGTTTGTTTCCTGGGCACAGAAGTGGTTAATCAAAGTTACAGCATAAGACCTGTGGGGGAGGGAAAGTCATTTAATTAATGTGCCAGATATCCTTGCCAAAGCTTTTGCCAAGATTAGGTTCAGATTGTAAAGAAATCTCCAAGAGAAGGATAATTCTCAACACCTGCGGGCATTTTTATTAGCTGCTTGCACAGAATAGAAAACCTTATGTTAAAGTATTTGTCTCCGCTCTACCAAACTGACCTCACATGCTTTTATCTGGCCATAACCATAAGCAGATTTTAAAGCAGACTGCAGAAGAGATTGCTAATGGGCAAGTGCTCTGTGGCAAATCCACTCGAATAAAGTAACCTGTGGATGGAAGCAATCATAAAAAGCTGTTCAAAAGGGACGCCGTCAAAATTCACCATCAAGGACAGATTCAGGTGCACAGAGAAGGAAGAAAGTGAAAGAAATCACTACTGTCTTTAACACATCCAGAAGGGGCATCCACCTAATGCAGCGTTACGCTAGATCCAGGTCCAGGCCACCAGGGCAGAACCGTGGCTTTGTTAAGGGGAATAGCAAAATTCCCCATGAACCTCTAAATGTTTTCCCCTGAAAAAACTTCAGTGGTATTTTGGGGTGGTTTTTTGTTTGTTTGTTTGTTTGTTGTTTTTTTGGGGTATTGTGTGTTCTGGGTTTTTTTGTTTTAGTTTGGTTTTTTGTTGTTGTTTTTGTTTTGTTTTTGTTTTTTTTTCCAGAGGCAGCTGATTCTACAACACCCTGCAGAACGAGGTTCAAAAGTTGAATGCATAGCCACAATGCTTTCAGGGAAACAAAACCTCAGTAAACGCCTGATGCGTTTAGAAGCGGATTACAATAAATCTAGGAAATGATTCTGTTTTGGTACTACATAATGTAACTCCTCGTTAAAAGAAATTGAAGTAAATGTAAGGTTTGTTTATCTGTATTTTGTTGTGAAATAATTTGTTTGCGTCTGAAAAGAACAGTTACAACTGTCTAGTGGAGACTTGTGGAATTGTTACCTACCGTTGATCCAACAATATGCAGTTTCAGCACATATAAACACATAGACACATGGATAGACATGTGCAACCCAATTTCTGCAACCGTTTGTGGTGGTGAAACATGAATTCTCAAATGTTCATCATTCCACATACATTAAACAGTCTTTCTGTAATCTGTTTTTATCCATTTAAATTATTTTTTTCTGGGGTTCAGAAAACTCCCACCTTTTTCCTAGCTAGAACAACAGCACAAGGTCTTGATTTCCATTCTTCTAGTGCTAATGAAATAAAAATACTAGTAATTATGAAAAAAATACCAACATCTGCGACTTTGGAAAATATAGTAAAAATCTTTAGATTTTTCAAGAAATATTCTCAACACGTTGACCCGAGTTTTGGTGGTGTTATCGTTCTGGCTGCATTTTCTTGTTCCTGCCTCAGCTGCACCAGAATCCTTTCAAATAAAACGTTAATGACAACTCGCAGCTCAGTAATTCCAGGTCAGATTCTTCCCTTCTTCACTCATGCTAACTAGTACTTCATTCTGCAAAAGCCTAAGTCACCTAAATGAGTGATGATGATACTGAATAAATGACCAGGAACATCAGGAAAGCTGCAATGAATCTAAACCTTAACTCATCTGTCCTTCCATTTTTTTCCCAGTAAACATCACAAAAACAGTGAATCACCCTAAATATTGATTACCCTTTACATCAGGTAGGGTAATTTATGGCACTCACCACTTACTGTGCTGGCAAAGTCGCATGCTATAAAGTGCTGGATGAGGTAAGGAGAGCAGAGCTGTGATAGAACCCTGCCATTTGCAGTCATTTGCAGAGAAATTGCAGAATCAGATCCTGATGTCATGACCCTAAAATTCGTAAGCAAGGCCTTCCCACAGCCTTTGAGAATATTGCAACTGATCTAATAGCTCTCACACCAAAGCAACTCCTCAGCAAATACATCAGTTTAGAACTGAGGTCACTTCTTAACTTTCAGAAAGCTGAATATAGTCTTAATTACAACTAACTTTGCACGCTTTATACACTATAAATCTATGATTAGCTTTTACAAAGTAGATCATGAAAAAAAAAAAAAAAGTATTAGGATATTCCTAAAGGTATTCATGCTTGTCCAGGAAGGTAAAATTGCCGTTAGGGCTTTTACACGATACTTCCTAATTTTCCCTGTCACAAGAAAAAGAGCAATCCAGCACTTTCTGTTTACTGATTCTCTCCACAGTCCAAATTCAAGGTGATGGCCTTCTCCTGCCATGATGTTACAACTTACAACCATTTTAAACCTACCCCTAGGAGTTTACTTAGAAAATAATTCTGAGTGTATATAACGACGAGCCATCTTTTAAAGACCGAGCTTAATAATTAACACACCGTTTTCAGAACTATAAAGATCAAAGGCAGCTGTGCAGATATCCTCGTTAGCGTTGCTGATACAGGTTAATCTGGATAAAATCTAACTATTCAACTTGCTAGGAACAATGGAATAAGAAGTGATGCAGACTTCTGTAAAACATAACACGCTTTTGTGTTCTGTGGAATTTGCTCGGGCCCCAGCCCTACAGAGTACATACATCTGAGTTTTACACCTGACTAGTTCCACCAGCTGAGAGAGGGTTACTCATGCGTATCATGTTAAATGTGAAAATAAGTGCCTGCAGGATCGTAAGGAGCAACACAGGCACTGAAAAGACAGCATAATCTTGATGGGCAAATAACAAATCTGTTCCTCCATGAAAAATAAAAAGAAAGAAAGTGAGCCTGCCCTAATAGCTTCATCAGTGCAAATTTGGCAAACACAGCACCATGGAAGCTGACTGCAATTTTTCCACTGTAAGCCTGACCTGTAACTCATTAACCTACCACTAACACACTATCCACCTCATGTTCAGTTCTTAGAAGCACACGAAGGAAAAGGCAACTTGAATGAATTTTTATTCCCCTGCCCTGGAAAAAGGGCAAGGCATGCCATATTTGTAAAATTTCATAAACACTAGAAAAAACTATAAAATAATCTATGACTAATCTACTGAATGTATTCATACGCCACTCAGAATGGCTTTCACATGGCTTTTTTTGCCCACATTAATGCCATTAGGCTGTAACTCTTCTTTGATATTGCACTACTCTCACATAAAAATACACAAACCCTCCTGTAACACCACAATTGCAAAGGTCCAAGACCAATGACAAAAATGCTGCCACTTTATTTCCCTGGGTACTTGCCACCTGCCCCGTGGCTAATGCTGTGCTCCCTAACACTTCTGAGTATTTCTGTAAACGCCACTTCTAAATCCTTCTAAACCCCACTTCCGAACCCACTTCTAAATCTTTTCCTAGAACCCGAGTTCATGAATGGCTGCTAGGTTAGGAAGTATTAATGGGAGCCGTTTCACCAAATACTAACATTGCTTTCTCTTTCATGGGACTGTGAGGAATTTAAGACAACCGAAAACTGAGCCCACAATTGTTGGTTTTGCATGGGTTTATCAGAGTCTGTCTAATTGAAGACAGGTCCATAAATAAAACATCAGGCCATTTTTTTCCTCTGTTATTATCCTCATTAGGATAAGATTAGATCACACAAAGATCATAGTATGTGAAAAATTGTGATGCATTAGATTAGACCCCTTTAGTGGGAATAAACCCAGTACTTCCCAAATTCCTTCAGGAAACTCAGATGAGTGGCTCACTTAGAAATTCTGAAGCAACTGACTGAAGAACTTCACTCCAGCTTCCCCAAAACAAGTATAAGCTGTCATTTGTTGAAGAATTTTAGAGTTATTTCCTTTCTTTAGTTTTTGTATAAAACTCCTAACTAAAGCACTGCAACTTCTAGATAAAGTACCATAGGTCCTTGCAACCTTGGAAACAAAAGATTATTTTTACTTTCTTTGCCAAACTATAGTTTTTCCCAATTTGAACCCCCCCTATCTCATTATTTACTTTCATTTTAAGGTCACTGAATTTTCAGGTTGCCCCTTGACAGTAGCCAAAGCCACCCATAAGTTACCAACACACTCAGACTAACCACCCCGTTACCTTTCCCCTGCTCTGAAAATTGCCTAGTTAATACATCACCACCAAACTCAGAGATTCCTAGCCTCTACTTTGGCATTTTCTGTTTCTATTTCAGACCAGAGAAGACCCCATTTGCCTTACAGCCTGTCTGGTTTCTTCCAGCCTTATTAGCTGATGTAAAGAAAGAAGATAGGACTTCCTACAGTCCCGGGCATTGCTCTGCAACTCACCTTGGAGATTGGAAAGACTGCGGAGCTTTCTGGGAAGAACCTTTCTTTTGCTTTTATTTCTGCACCCTGTAAGCTGTGTAATTAATGCTGCACAAGCACAGATATGCATAACTCTAACGAGTGACTGTTTTTCAGAATCGATGCCATAAATGCAACCTATTGTGATTTGTGGTTTTAAGCTGCGCAGCAGAGGCTGATCGGCACTGCGTCCGCAGTCTAGAGGCAAACTCCTGTGTTTATACAGGCAAATTACAAGTCTGGATGAACAGCGAGAGCAAGCTCTTCATTCCTGCAGGATTTTCTCTACTGCCAGGTCTGGCTCCATAAAATACAACATTCAAATGGGGGGGCGGGGGGTAGGAACTAATCCTATTCTGAGTTACGTGTGCCAAATTTCAAAGCTTTATGCTTGGGTGCCATCCGCATTGAGACAGATCCTGCACGTTGCTCACTCTTCCTTCTCTTCACACGCTTTTATTGCCGAGATGCAGTTCTAAAAAACAGCTTTAGAAAGCAGTAGTTTGAGAGACCGTATCCCCGTTTCCTCCAGTAAAGCATAGCCATACGGACATTGCAAACAGCATCATTTCTTTTTGTCTTTCCTCTTCTTCAAAATGTTGGCTTATAATGGGTTAAAAATCTGCTGCTAAGCACTGGCCATTTTAAGGTGTATTCTTCTCCCCTGCTGATTTGCCCTCTGACCTTCTGGGGGCCAGGGCAGCTGCAGACTTCATTTTTACTCTATTTCCTGGTCTCTCTCCTGGCTGTGCACTCAATGTTTCCACAGCAGATTAATGACAGCTAATAATATCTGATATATCTGGACATTGCCACATAATGAGTTGCAGTCCCACTGGGTGCCCGAAGTGTCACTACTAACAAATTCACCAGAGCTGCACATAATTAGCATGTAAAGGGAGTGATCATGCAGTAAATCTGGAGGGGAAGATGGATAGCCCATGAGGAAAAAATATAAGGAAAATATACTGTTCTTAACATTCATTGGTAAATGTATGTTTCTTGCCATGAATATTTTCTTGATAACAAACTGTGGACAGGTTACCTTTACAGTAACATTATTCCTTCCACGGCTGATAGGCAGAATTTCATTATGCCACTGCTAATGTTACAATATTTCTGCAAAATGTCACCATATGTAAATTAGAAGAGGTTAGGGTTTCTGTCTTAGTTTTCTTTCAAGATGCACTGTCCCTTGCTGCTATGGCCTAATTTCCTCTTCTACCAGTTTTCAGACATGCTAACATTGACCCAACCTTGCAAAATAAAGTCGGCACTGGAGGATCTTCCTTCTCCAATAGCCAAATAGGAATGAAGAAACTCAACACATGACAGAGGGAGCAAAGGTACAAGTAGAAATTAGCTTACTTGATGAGGTTTTCTCCAAAGCATAATCTTTCCTGGCATGTCAGAAAATATCCCATAAAGAAAAACAGGGTGCACAGTGTGAGTTACCTGACCTGATCTGTCTCTACCTTGTGACCACCTGGCTGCCCATCACTCGCTAAGTGCTGCCTGGTGATCTGGATGTGTGCCGGCAAAGAGGCTTTCCCAGGAGAAGGAGGTTCACAGGGAGCAGATGAATTGTCCTGATGGGCTGTATTCAGCCTGAAGAGCCCTAAATGTGGCAGTTCTGCTCCAGTTTAAGTCGTTCATTCCTCCTCATTAGAAACCATCCTTCAACAATGCTAAAGACTTCATTTTGAGTTGAGGTTGTGTCATTTAGAGGCCTTTTGCTTGTTTGACATCTGGGTGGGAACACTTGCATTTAAGTGACTCCAGCTCTGAAGTTTATTTGAGAAATCGGCGAAAGTGTGGTTAATTCAAAGCGTAAGGTGTTTTTTTAAATTATTATTCCTTTGCTGAACAGAGAGGCCTTTGGCCCTGAAGGCTTCAGCCTTTAAATTGTTCTTGTTCATAAGGCACTTCTGTCATTTGAGGAGGGAAAAAGTTAGCAAGAAAGCCTTACTTCAAACAACAAACCCAAATCCCAACAAACAAAGAATTATCTCTATAAAATGTACATTTTCCCATGATAAATAATTATTTAGAGATGTGAAAAATTCATAAGGGCTTACTCTAATTTCTGTAGCCACCTTCTGCAGAGAGAGCTTGTCCAGGAGAACCTTGTGATCCTTAGGCTGAGCAAGCACAAGCTGACTCAGAACCAATTTTATATCAAAGGCAGAAATTGCACAGAGCTCAGGTACCAGCCCCTGTTTGTGATGCTGATGAGCACTGTCAATAAATCCCGGCACTTGAAAGAGTGTGAACTGCTACTCAGCAGTGCAGGGAGGCACCCTGGAAATAACAGTAGCTGCTGCTGTCAACTATGGCATTCCTGTTTCCGTCATTAGGTAAGTGCTCATGAGCTCCTCAGATCAGCTCATAAGCTCTGAAAATTTCTGTATTCATAACTCATACTGAATTTCATGCTGGCTCGTGTTCTGTTGGAGAATCAGCTTTTGGAGTTATGTGACTTTAGCTTTTATCCTTTTTTTTAAAACAGAAAGTTTCCAAACGATATTGCACAGAGAAGTATAAACCCTAGAGGCTTAAAACCACCACAGTTAATGAAGAAGTGAGCATTTCTTTTAAAAATCCAACAAGTTTTGCACCTTAGAAATGGCAATCCTACTGTTTTTTGGAAAAAAGGAAAGGGAAGGGAAGGGGAAAAGAAATTAAAAATCTTTGAACTGTTCCTGACAAATAACAACTTTAATTTTGAATCCCTTGTTCTGTTACCTTCTCTCTTTAATTCATATGATAACTCTCAGCACAATTATTCATTTCAAGATTCACCTTTTCACATAATTTCCCTGTATACAAAAAGACCCAAATGAAAAAAAAACAACCCAGCCAACAAGGCGGCTTTATTGTTTATCTTGGTTTTAATGAAAGAATGAAGCTCACAGACTATCCAGCTCCCACAGGGGCCTTTTTTTATGCAATCTTAATGATAATTAACTGACAGTGATTGATGGTCAGTACTGAGCTAATAGAAGATACAACTGCACCATTCGATCCAATTCACTTTTCTATTTTTTTATGAGTCCTTGTTTATTTCTGAGCAACATCAAGTGAATTATTTGTCCAATTTGAATTTTGCATTTAAAGTTTGGCAGAAACACATTTGCCCAATTGTTCTGTCACCTTGCTAACTGGGATTTCATATCCTCAAATTTCTTTCCGTGTCAAGTTTAGGGAAGACAACTACTTTTGCATTAGAAATACATGAAAACACTCACGTACATTTCCATATGTTTTGTAGGTAAAAGTATTTCTACTGGAAAATGGGCCCCAGCACACTGAGGCCATACAGATTTTTTGAGTATGTCCATGAGGAATTTTGTTGAAGGGAACACGAGTCTTTTTTAGCTTAATTTAAAAATAGTTGTTAGCACTGTAGACATCTCTAGGGGTATTTTTCATATGTACTGAGCTGGTTTACTACAAAATTACCTTTGCTGAAAAACTCCCAGAGTCTCACATTCAACTTTGGTGGTGTTGAATCTCACAGCATCTCATACATTGTCTGGAATGACTACATGAAATGACTACCTTTTATGCTTTATTCTTCAAATCTACTGTTTTAAATAATTGTTGCCATTATTCTGGTTGTGTCAGCCTTAAGATTTTGTATATATATCAACTGTTTTAAAAGCTTTTTGAAGAGGTCTATTGCTTTACCACGAAAATGGTCCAATTTGAAATGTGTATGTTACACAGAATACCTCATGTTTTAAATTTCTTCATCTGACAGGTGAATTCTCTCCAGTGTTTTATCACTTGTTACATTTAAATGATATTATTTTAACAGCTTTTCTGAAAGACTCTTTCTTTCTTTTATTGGTTGAAAGAAAAATAAGTTCTTTTTAGACATGCAGCGTTCCCTTAACAGCTTCACTGCCCTTTCAGTGTGTCATTACATATAACAAAATGTACACACAACGCATCCCTTGGGAGTTGGAGCTTATCGCGGTGCAGTACTTTCAAAGTGAGTGTTTTATACCACTTGGCACCCCGAGGACATGTGAGGTGACACCACTGATCTCTCAGGAGAGACATCACTGATTTCTTACAGGTCTCGCCGATGAAGAAATTAGTCAATAATTATATTTTGTAAATTCTAGCGGCCTTTTCTTTCTTTCTTTCCCCCCTCCCCTTTAAGACAGAGGTTGTGGTAAAACTGCATCTGCCTGGGCCTCAAGGCATGTTCAGTTTTTGCCTACCTTTATGCCCTCCTTGATGAGAGTAACAAATCAAGTTCAAGCATCCTGTACTGAAGGATCCTTCACCGAGTCAGACGCTGCTAAGCCCTGACTACTAGGTAAGACTTCCACGGAGGTCTATCAACAAGTCTCAATCATCTGTACAGGTTATTGCTCGGGGACAAGGGACACCTCTTTCCGCCCAGGGGCTGCCTGCTGTCACTGAAGCATCCTTTTCCAATACAATCAGCGATCATTTGACACACGGGGGACTTCCAGGATTATGGCCAATAAACCTTCCCCACTATGAGAAGAAGAACTAGTGGCTGTGAATCATGTATTTTCAAGCACTAGAGAAGATGGGAAATACATAAATACATCCTTACTTAAATGATTTTGGAAGGAATGCTTTACTTAAGAATAGGCTGGGGAATGTTGGTCTGTGCGCAAGAAAACGTACCCCTGCCTCACGCAGAAATGACATGGTCCCACTGCTTCACAGACAACTACAAATGGAAAAAAACAATTGCAAGAAAACTGAAGGTGTTTTTTTTATTATTCAACTGCAAGAACAAAGCAGCAACAACAAATGATTTTGTGTCAAAAGAAGCCTTGCAAGTGACCAGAAATTAAACACTTCCTTCTCACATACTGCGAGCAAAGCAAAGGACACGATGCACTGAAGCTGCGACACAGAAGCTGGGAGGGGCGTTTTAACCTCTCACCCTACTGACTGGCATCTGGATGCAAACCCATTTTCCTGCTGAATCAAGTTGAACCAAATGCCCCCTTCCCTCCTCATGAAAGGATTCTGGCCACCAGCGAATCGCATATTTCTGTCTCTGTTTACCAGGCCAGGGGAAGAGAGAGCGTTATTCTTAATTTCTCCTATGGAAGCACTTCCATGCATTCCCATGGAGAGGACAGCAGCCACTGGACCAAATTAAACTTTTTTATGGAATGAGAAGCAGCACTAATTGGAGAGGCTGAGGGACTCCACACCACATCCCCCAGTTTAAAATATTCTAGTAATTCTGACATTCTATGGGCAAATAGGTGATTTAAGTTCAAAATCCATCAGGTAAAGGTAGGAAACGAACTGAGCTCTTCCAAGCCCTAACCTATGCAATGCTGGAAAATTTGAGAGGTCAGGGCAGCTTCATCTTTCACATTACAAAAGTTTAGTCTCGATTTTTTTTTTGTCAGAGAAAATTACTCATGAACATGTATTACTCATGAACGTAACACAAATCAGTGCTTTTCAGCAGGCTTGCTTCTAATTTTGCGTACACCCACCTAACATCAGGAACATATAGTAATGAAAACAATCATCTCATTATAAATCATCTGGTATCTGAAACAACCTTAGGTGTCTTCACGACAAGCAGGAATTAGGCATTGCATCCAGGATTTACAGAGATAATGATACTTTTATATGCTATGGTGCTTACTGTGTGCAAAATAACACCTGAGAACATTGAAGATCTAATGTCAGAGCATAAAAGACACCCTTAATTTTATGCTGTTGGTCCACTATAAAACAAAATAACAGCTAGACCGATCTTCCAGGCCCCCTGCATTGATCTATCACTTGCTCTCAGCAATGCACAGGTACAGATTAGTGAACTTCTGACGACGGAACCGCCTTTATGTTTTCATACTTTTATTGCTTCTATTGGAGTCAGCTGCCAAAGTGCTGCTTAGCTGGAGACTGGGTTTACAAAAGACTTGGATCAAAATGGCTTTGGTGCGTTTCAGGACAGAATCTAATTTACCTAAACAAGTAGTCATTCTGCTGCAAAACCTAGAGAGAACATCCTATACTACAAAATCATGGCTTCTCTGTTTACTGGCTAAATCAAGCTCTCATTTTTCCGTTCAGCCCTTAGGTCCAGAGAGCGAGGAAAAATAAAGGAGAAGTGAGTTAATCTCATTGTGTCGTGTATCTTGTTAATTTAGAGGAATATGTTTGAAAGTAGAAGCAGGCACCAAAATACACTGGAAGCAACGGCACCCACATGCACTGAAGAGCGATGTGAAAGGATAGCAGTAAGTTATATATACCAGTCCCTAGTTTTAAACTTCCATGTCTGAAGACTTGGACCAGGTCTGATCTCCTAGCTCCTATTGCATATACCTGCCATGCAGGCAATGGAAATCCAACCTGACAGCTACGCGTAACCTGAAGGAGACCACAAACTCTGTTGTGACCACAATCCGATTTGAGGAACTGAGATTTTACAGGTAAAAAATGGAGGACACATTCCTCCAACTACATGTACTTCAGACAAACCAGAAAGATGAATACCACACAAATCCTGTGTCACTTTCTCTGGAAAGTTTCTTTTCAAAACAGAAGTATTTAGCCAAAAACATTTCCTCCTCTTCGAATTTTAGATGTGCCTGGAAGAGAGCTTTCCCATTTGAAGCAGGGTGCTCGCAGGATAGTATGGATGGCTGCTCCAATTAATGGGAACAGAGTTTATTTCTAGAGAAAGGCCTACCTTTGCCCCGCTGAGTTTCAGGCGAGGTTTTCTAATGCAGTTTGAAGGCTGTTATCGGGCAAGCAACCAGCCACTTTCCAGAGTGGACAAATTAACTGATTAAAAGCCCTCCCTGCTAGTGTCATGACTGCGTACGCCCAATTCTATTCTTACTGGGCATACTGCTTGCCAAAGTAATATCTAGTTAGGTCCAGATGCCCAGGCTTCCCTGTTGTTACACCCGTTTGTACAGGCACCCGTTAATTTTAAGCCAATGTTACTTTGCCAACATGTTATATAGAGGAATTGGAAGAATGGAAAACAGCCCCTACTAAACTTGGTGACTCATCTAAACAAGTTTTGTTTCAGTAAAGCAAAATTTGTACCAGTCTGCATCCCAATTACCTCAGACAAATCTGCCATGATTTGTAATTACATTATTATTTTAAATTAATCCATCCGTGAATTACAGTTGTCTTTTGTTTATTCACTTGTTTAGACTGGTCTAAAAAAATGAGCAAAGCTTTCAGCCATTTATAATAAAAGCAAAATGACTAAAAAAACCTACTTTTTTTTTAGTTTTCATTAATGACTTCATCCCAAAATATATATGCAATAATATAGGAAATTAAGTTATAAATGTAGGGATGTGCTCGGAGTCACCATGAAAATCTGCATGCAAATGCATAATAATCACAAATCTACATTATTACAATATTAAAAAATACCTACAATTAAATTATCATGTGGAAATAATCATAATGTTATTGGAAACTCAATTATTGTGGCAACCCTTGTCGGGGAATTAGCAGGCTATGGCAAAGGCAAGTCAGACCTGAATTCATCAAATATATATTATCACAATATTACATGTTCACTTCGATTCCATGCAAAGACAAACATCCTCACTCACTAGTATCTGCTCAATGCATTTGTATTATTCATGAACAACTCTGTGATCTATTATACATACAAAACTGATTGTACGCTGCTTGCCGGAGGCTACAATGCAGAGACACAGAATTAATTTTATTATATACACATGCATGATAATTGTGTAGAATTCGGTCAAATATCAAACTCTGCTCCTGTGCTCCATTATTTTACTTTCCAAAAAGAGGTCTAAGGTCAGCAGCAATTTCTCTTTGGCGACAGTGAAACTCTTTGTCATTTAGAGTACAAAGTTCCTGGGTACTAATGAGCCTGGAGCTGTGATGAATGGTCACACATTCCCTTTCCTCTCCAACCCCCACCCATCAAAGGGAGATTGTAACTTTTATTGAGATTCTCAAGAATTCCTTGCCTCTCATGCACACAGAAGTCACTTTGGGCTGTGGATTTAGAGACTTGATTTGTCAGAGATGGAGGCAACTTTTTTGTTTGTTTTGGAGACTTGGCTAAAATCATGTGAGAAGGTGATCAATACAGTTAAGAAAACTTGTTTGCAACTTGTTTTATTCCTGTAGGGACTCCTGTTATTTTCAAGTTGTTTAAGGAAACCGTCCAGAAGTGTTTTCACAGGGACATCTTCCCTGCCTCTATTTTTCGTTGAAAACAAGAAACTACCTTCCACTTTCTTCAATAGCAGAAGAGACTGATAGGAAGGCCTTTTCCTCTTCTCCCAGATCTTGCAAACATTTTGCCAGAAACACAAAGATTAGTACCATCCAAGACATTCGTAATTGTTTGAAGACACAGGGAGATAGAAATGCATCAAACTTGAGAAGGGGTTTGAATAAGGCGCACTACCTCAAAGTCCTGGTCTGGATTCAAACGTCATCAAAAGTCAGCAGGACACACCACTTCAACATGTTTCAGTTTAGGCAAAAGCCAGGTCGAGGGGAGTAAGAGTTATGTACAAATTTTGTCAACAAAAGCTACTGTCAGTCTGCTTCAGAGATGGGCATCAACTCCCAGGTACTGCAGTTACACAAACACCCTTAGCCCACATCCAGCCCAATGATCCAGAAGAGTTGTTTCAGGAATGAGAAAAAGGTCATCTTCAACTGAGCAAAAAAAAAAGTCCAGTGTGCCATCCCCCCTCACTGCATTAAAAATCAAACCCTGAAACATCTTTCCTTGTAGTTCCATTCACTCCCACTCTCCATCCACCATCCAGGCTTCTGGCTATCATGCTCATCTGAACCTCTGAGCTTTAAGACTGAGGAATATTTACTCCTTGCCCAGTGCCTTCAGAGTAGGGTCCCTTTCAAGCATGTCCCAAACCCACTCCTGCATTACTGCGCCACTTTCAACAGTCCTAAGTAAAAGGTGCACTCCAATACATTTATATTCTTGATTCATAACATTTATAGAAATAAACTGTAACAAGAACTCTAAAGGGTTTCTTTAAGTCTACTCATGAGACAAGGAAGATCTAAACAACCGCATCTTTAAATCTATCTTTGGTATGCTTATGTCATGACCAGAGTCCATAATTTTCATAGCTCTGAGAACTACTGCAGGATGATCCCCATTTAGTGCATGGCTCACAAGTTTGCCACAATATCATGAATTTACTATAAATTGGTAAAATCATCACTGTCCTAATTAAGGAATGTGATAGACACACTAGGAAATCTCAAGAAGGAGGAAGTGAACAAATCCCCCGCATAACATGTGGCTCCATCACAAGGGATAACAAGTGAACATGTTAAGCTGGACTGTTTATTTTGGCTGACTCATAGCCATCAACAACAGAAACAGCAAAAACACAGCTCTGACCAGTCTCCAGGGCAGCAGTTTATCTAACTGAAATGCTGAAGGTGCAGAGGAAAAGCCCTTGTGTTAAAAGAGCATCTCAGTAATCCATTTTGTCACTTAATTGTTTATAACTCCATTCTGTTCTTAAAGATTTCTGGTTTTAGGTAGGCACAAGCTACACCTTTTTTAGTGATAACAATGACTCCAAGGGAGCTGGTACCTTTTAAACGTCCCACCCTTCCATGGTGGGAAACCTATGATCATTTTCTGCCATTTCAGGCTGGCTAGGCAATTAGGCAAGCGGCAGGACCTTAAGGCTCAGGCAGCATCATTTAACGTCAACCTTTGCCGTAAAAGTAGGAAACATATGCTGTTGGGTTGAAGAGAAGATTTCTCCTGGAGATTGTTAGCTTGACAGGCCCTGTCAGGCAGTAAGATAATGGAAGAAAGACCTGACCGAAACTACCTATTTTCTCATCATTACCCAAGAACTGTGAGTTCTTAGGTACATGTATGAAATTTCAGGAATTCAAGCTGGTACCACTTGCTAGCCCTAAACCCATGCAGTCTGAGTTCAGATAAAAATAAAGATTTTAAGAAATTTAGTTGAACCTCATCCGAACTACCAAACCTCTTAACAACATGAGGAGACTGAATAATTTGAGAGGACACACATTTATTATACCTGAGATCGTTGCTCTGTCTGGTGTGCCTGAAAACACCTCCATGGGTTGGTTACCCATGGTATTCTGGCACTTTCCCACTGGCCTTCAACAGCTACAACATACAAGGAACAAACCGTAGCTCTTAGGCCACATTTTCCAAGCTAGTAAAACAAACTCATTTTAAAAATCATGTAGCTTTTTATTGGTTTGCCCAACTCCAGTTATTAATAGCCACACTAGAACCACCAGCTAAACAGCAAATTGTTGCAAAGACGGATGTTATTTCCTCAGTTAACATTTATTTTGCATGTATCCATAAAAGTGCTACATGGAAAGAGTGTGCACACACAGAACAAGCCTTGGCTTCATTTTCTTGCCAGCTATCAGACAGCATTGCTCATGCACAAATCTTTTGGTATTTAATATTCGTAGTGCAAAAGCATCTACTGATCCCAATTAGGATCAAGAAATTCGTCTTGATTGTCACAGTTCTGCCACAAAGCACTTGCAGTTGGACAGGTTGACAACTCAACTATTGCTGCAGTGTGTGTTACGTAAGAAGTATTTTTCAGTGTTGTTTGAGTCTCCCTTAAATGCAAATAAGACACTACAGGTAGCTCTATGCAGTAATAGGGGGCATTCCACTTCTTGCAACAAAAGCAGAACAATACACTGCTTCAACACCTACTGAGGCAAAATAGCTACTTTGTCTTACCAGTTGGGTTTTTTTATATTTTTGTGCATATGTTTTATTTCAATGACACAATAGTATTAGTCAAGCTGAATATGATTCAGAAGATAATTCTTTTTCAACAACAACAAAAAAAGTTGGCCAAAGTTAACAAAAGTATATATTTTTACTGTCTTCCTAATGGGAACAATTTGACATTTGATTTCAAAATTCAGTAATATTTTTGAGAGATGTGTCCCTTCTCCAACATTTCTTTCCCCAAGAGAGACGACATAATAGTGGTTTGCTTGTGCTTGGTACAGTACGCTTACTCTCACTCTTAACCAATGACAAAAAGGCTTTTCTAGTTCATGAAGTACAAAAAAATTTAAAAAAAAAAATCAAATCTTTGCATGGCTCTATTGGCCATGGTCAACATTCCTTCTTGGGGGGCATATTAAGACAGAGCAGGTTACCTTTGGGGTGAGTTTAGTATTTAAGCGTTCTTTGAGAAACCTGCCAGAGAACAGCATTCCCAAGGCTGAGCAGAGAGCTGGGTGGGATCAGAGCTCAGGAGTAATGGCTCCTAGTCACACGCAATCCCCACCTCTCTTCTGCAGCCCACTAAAGGCCCCCGGCAACCCGAATCCCCCCAAATGAGGCAGTAGAAGGTGCTTCTTCAAATATCTGCTTGATGCCAAGGATGTTTCTATGGTAATCCTGCATTCAAAGTTACAGGCTCATGCTGTGTGAGAAGATACACCAGGGCCCAAGGAGATGAATGAACCTATCTAAGGTTGTGCATACCCAGGGGGCTTCCATAATTTTGGGTGCACAGAAATACAAAGACGGAATAATGACAATGTTGTGCTGCACTTCAATTGTTGAATTACTTCAATACCTTGCTCACAGATGTGTGCATGTGAATCTAATCAACCAAACTCCTCGCAGACAGCAGAGATTATTTTGAGAGATTATTCCTGTTTTCGCTACAGAAAAAGAAGCCCCAACCTTTCATAACCTCTAGTATACAGGGAGGGGTTTGTGTGTGGGCATACACAAACACACACACACCCTCTCTCTATACACACACAAAAAAGCTGAGGATAAAAAGTTTCCTGTATATAGTATATTATTCTCAGAAAGATATGACTTCTAATAACAGACTCACCTTTTTATGCAGAAAAAACACACCAAAAACCTGTTTGATTGTTCATCTACCTAAACATTTATAACAAAAAAAAAAAACAGAGGAAAAGGAAGGGTGGCATGATCAGAAATAAATATCTGAAGAAAATGATATTTTTCCATATCACTTTAAATCCTAGAAAAGGAAGCTTTTCAGTACCTTTTCTTCTTGAATAATTTTTTGCTTCAGATCCTAAACCAGCACATTCAACTATTCAATTTGCTCTTCAATAATAGGGACTCACGTTGCCTTTTAAATGCATAAAAAAAAAATTGCATCTTTTTGCTTTCATTTTCCCTGTGTGTTTGTTGCATACTGACATCAAATTCCCTGCAGGCATCCTAACCTCGCAGTTGGAGAAACACTGCTCTAGGCTTTTCCACGTGTCTAATACACCTGGATAAAAAGTGCTAATTGTCACCAACTTCCATTAAATGACAGCAGTAAGGCACAAAATATGCTTGATTTGCAGACGCTAGTGCCACTGGGAGTTAGCAGCAGATTAATAATTGTGCAGACCTTGAACATTCCCCTGGCACTGCCAGTCTGGGTTTCCAATGCAAAGCCAGATTACGAGGCCTTTGTTTTTAGCTTGCTTTCCTAAGGAAATAAGGTTTAGGCAGTTGCACTGTCTCCCTGTGCATGCGCTTGACTTTCCTACCTTCCCACAATAATTTCTGGTCAATCTGAATAAATTTTATAGGAGGGCAGAGGTCGCAAATGTGCAATGGCCTTAGCAGCTTTGTGAAAAACAGGCAGCTGGCTAGATATAATCAAGCCTGAGCTTACGTGTTTCAAATATCCTGGCTTTCTAGATTCAGGTATTCTTGCAGACAAATGAACTCTAATTCTGCTCAAGTTTTGTTAGCGCTGCAAATAGAAGGGAGATGCGCCATTTCACATATTCAGCCGGCAGCAACACTTGCACCTGACCCCCTTACAGATTAGGTGTCAGACTAGGTTCCCAGTTCCTGTTTTGTTTTGTTTTTTTTTCTTTCTACAAGCCTATATGCTAAAAATCCTATTTCAGCTTGAGGCTTTGAGTGCGCTTCAGCAGTCAGCTTCTCGCACAGGTAGAGTCTTGCTCCGGTTTCCTCCAGCCAAATTCAGGGGCCAACACTTTCCCTTCCCCTTTCTTCTTGCTCTGCTGCTGCTGTTCCCTGCTCTCGGCGCACGTGGGCACGTACTCCTGGGTATGAGGACACCACCCCTATAGCATGCAAGCTTACTGACGGCTCCGGTGGCATTACAAAGCTCATTTCTGCATGCAGCAACACGATTATGGCGAAGGTGAGGGCGAGGTTGAGCGAATGTGTTTCAACACTTCTTTCTTGGTATTTATTACCATGCCATAGCATTCCTGCAATCTGGCCTGCTGCTGCTCCAGCTGCTTGTGCAAGCTCCTGATTGAGCGCAACAGCAGAAGCCGCCGGTACATAGCTAGCTGGAGCCGGTACTTCTCCTTTTCCTCTTTTTTCTTATTTTCTAAGGACTCCGTTACTTTTACAGTCTTTGTCCAAATTGCCCGGCCCAGACTACAGGGGTCTGTGTCCCCCTTCACTCTGCTCCCCGCCTGCGGTGTGTGGCAGCCCCTGGTGTTGCTCCCGGGCAGGGCAGCGTCAGGCTGCGGGGGCTCATCGGCCCCTCCGGGCACCCACGGGACCTGCAGCACCTCCAAACACAGGTTGCCGTCACAGCAGGGGCTCTCAGAGCACAGGGAGGCAATGCCCACAGGCTGCAGGTTACCGACCTCTGCAGGGTACGAAGAGCCACCTAACGATGCATTTACAGCTGTCGGATGATGCTCAGCCAACCCAGAGGCTGCCCTCTGTGCCTGGCCACCACTAACCACCTCTGGGCCAGTCAGGGCTTTTGCCTGGGCCACAGCTTTGCTGGAGAGGATGGACAGCCTTTCTGGCACTGCTGAGCTTCCCTTGTCTTCATTAAGGCTGGCTAACGAAGGGCTGGCAAAGCAACCAGGGGATGCTGCTACCTCATCACAATTCCGAAATGGGTCTTCATCATCACTGTTATTTTGGATCTCATCTTCATCTCTTGGTATTACACCTACTGTCTCAGCCATTTATTGCATGAGCTACAGAAAGTTTCTGTGGAAAAAGTGGAAGCAAGAGGATTACATTTTGACATACACACACAGAGAGAAGCCCAGCGCAGAGTGACATTTGAAGAAAGAACCTCTCTTATATTTAAGCAATGGACCTATTACTTTTCTAATAAAGCACAACCCTTGGGTCACTTCAGGCCATTTCTTGTGATTTGCATTAGATGTTCTTTGAGACACAACATTAATCCAATAATAATTAAAATGATATACTGTACTATTAACATTCTCAAATCTTTAAAGGCAAGCGATCTATCCCTGCAGCACTGGCTGTGCTGACTAATTAAACAGAATACAGTGGTAAATGGGTATTGTAAGCACTTCTCCCATTTAAGAACACAGCTCTAACAAGTGTAGTTTGTAGAGACGGGCGAGTTATCAGGATTGATCAGCTTTAAAGGGAGGTGGAGGTACCACAAACAGCAGGTTGCATTTAAATGCCCTCTCCAAGATTAATCTGTCTGCTACCAGTTTGTTTACAAGGTTGCCTTTCCCCCTCCTATTAATTCTAACAGCAAAGCTATATTAGCACCACGCTAGCCATAGACAGGAAAAAGAAGCCAAACACTTACCGAGGTTACTGGGGAAAAGGAAAAGAGTTACAGTGCATTGTGTCTGTGTATCATGTTTTCTTGAATGTGAGTCAGCACAATCTGGAACAGAAACACCACGGTGCTGGAGCAGGAGCAGCAACAGCATTACGCTGTTCCACCCAGCAACAACACAGTCAGTCCCAATCACGGAGGAGTGCAGGGCTGGTTTCTTCCTCCCCCAGTGGATATTCCTCCCTGGCATCCAGCTTTTATGTCATCTTTGAGCACGAAAATGAAAACCAGGGTCGGATGACACTTTTCTCACCTCAAAATCAGACATACCTGATTCACTCATTCTACAGGGGAACAATATCTATGGCCTTTCCTGTCCCTGCCAGTCAGCAAGAAGTTAACACAGCACCATAAAGAGGGACGGTCATTCTGGACTCCAGTGTACACATTTTACTTCAGAGAAAATAAGCTTAGGTAAACTTTAGCTGTATGAACAAACTAAACCCAAAAAATGAAACAACCATTCAGCACCAACTGAACGCTAAGCATAAAGGCAGGCAGAAGCTGTAGATTTAAGCGTTTCATGTACACCCATGTTTAATTATGCTGGCCTAATCTTTAAGGAGCAGCTCTACATCCAACTAAGGTATCCCACAGAACAATAAACTTTATCTGCACCTTTGATGTTCAGAAAAGCTACCTTAAGCATCCTCCCTTGCTTGTAATGCCAGGAACAAAATTCACGAATCATCTCTCTGCATTTAATTTAGTCAATTTACCACAGGGCTCCAGTTGCCCCAAGACCTTCTCTACTCCATTCTGCTAATATAAATAGAAGAAAGAACCAATCCAAAATACTATCTAGAATCTTCCTGGAACTGGAAAAGAATGAAGGTAGATCCTATCTCCACATCCTATCTCTACGTGTGCTGCAGTACAGATAATAATTTCTTATTTTTCATCTGTACTGACTCTTTTTTTTCTGATGAATCTGTTAGGGTATACTTCCAACCTTGAATGCATGAAGTCCAGTTAACATAAATTAAGATTTGTACCCTGAGGTCTCACATGAATGCACTTTTTGGTGCAAGAGATATTTTGTACTGAATTGGTAAAATAAATAAACTAAACCTGCTGTGTTTATGTGCCAGATCATGCTGCAGATTATATAAATAATACTAGGAAGAGATTAATATCCAGTGAGTTAATAAACTCTGCAAGTTTATATCTTAGTGATTCCCATTTATCTGAATCACAAGTTACGGTAATTGAAGAATATGGAATTCAGATAACAGGGATTTTACTGTATTACACACTGAAAAGGTTCATTGTAACACAGCATTATGTAGGAAGTCTGGTACTTTCAGCTGCGCGCCTCTCCAAAGCACTGCAGGCATATCTTTCCACTACAAAGAGGACAGAGGAGGGGTGCTAGGTAGTACATGGTCCCCAGCTATGTCAATACTTTTCTATCAGCAGTAGTATTTTGTTCCTCACTTCTACCTTTGTAGCAAGTTGCCACAAATAACTATTTTCTAATAGTCTAACAGGGCATGAAAAAACAAAGTTTTGGTTTTGGTTTTTTTTTGGTTTTGGTTTGTGGTTTGTTTTTTTTTTTTTTGTGGCTTGTTTTGGTGTTTGTTTTTGTGTGGGTTTTTGTTTTGGTTTGTTGGGGTTTTTTTTAAAAGCTCTCTGCAGCTTTAATTATTTCAGCAAAATTTTACAGGCAGTCTTGTTTGAAGGGATGGGGGGGGGGGACAAAAAAGTGGCTTACCAAATTAGTTTCGTCAAAAATAATATTAAATGTTTTATAGGTGTGGATCTGAATGGAATAAATAGCATCTGATACAATCAACTTAACAATAAAACTACAAGCAATCAAAACTCTTTGAGCTAGATGGCTTTTCATAGAATATTATGACTTCAGCTGTGATCTGTGAAGCTTAATAGCAAAGAATATTCAGTCTATTGGACTTAGATTCAGCAAAATAGAAATACAGTAAAAGATATGTATATATTGTTGCTAAAATGCAAGTGCCATTTATGGCTGGGGCTGCATACATGTTTCTGTTATTACTCTCCCCGTTGCTGTTCACAGCTTCCTAAAATCTCACCTAGAGCTTCAGATGGAAATTTTCTAGATTCGGTTTCTGACTGAAAGTGAATATATACTGAATACTTCAGCCAAAAAGACTGAGAGGCTCAAGTACGAAAGCAGGAACAAAACCAGTCTTATGTCTGGGGAGACTTATGGAAACCTTTCAGTAGAAAGGCCTCTTGTATTGCTCACAGAGTGGGGAGCAGCGAACAAGACCACAGCTCATTTCAAATGGAAACGTGTAAATTCTTGTTCTGAGCTGATATAACAATCCTTCTTTTCCCCCAAGACTGTTACCTTGACAAAGTGACTCCTACAGTTTAGCTCCCTTTTATTTGCAATTCAACAGCTTAATAAAGAGACCTGAAAAGATCTTACATTAACTCCCTTTGCTGCAAGAGGTACATTGTGCTGTTTCACTGATGAAGAAACATTTTGAGAAGAGTTTGCTGTTCTCACAGAGAGCCCGTCACAGGGAGATCCCTCTTGCTCACTCCTGGACTTGTTTCCTGTGGGCAACACTTGTGGGAACCTTTCCAGACAGAAGCTGCTTCAGATTTCATGGTCAACACATCTGTCAGTCCAACACACTGAGAATTTCAGGTAGGTAAAACGAAAGCAAAGACGCCTCCAGTTGAGGTTCATTGCATTTTACTACCACCCACTTGCATGTAGGTGCGACTGCAGCGATTTCAAGGTGTAGACCCTGGGGAGCCACCCTCAAGCTGTCAGTCTTGCATGCCCCTGCAAGGTCTATGCCAGCAGAGGTTTTTAATCCATCACGCTCCTTCAGATATTAGCTATGAGAGGCTCTTGGCAGCCTACAGGCTCATATCAGTCAGCACGTGCTGCAATACTCTGTGCTTGCATGCTTATGGAACGAGGGCTTAGCCACCACGGCTGTGTCTCACGTGGCAGCAGGAAAGAAACGGTCATGGAGGATTCCCTGCAGAGAGTCAGGACAGTTATTTCTCCTTTCTCTTCCAATCATAATGCCATTCCCGAGCATGGACACACGTGAGGACAGGAAGGTGCTTGGTCTTGTTTTTTAATTAAGTACAAATGTTTTACTGAAGTTCAAAGCGTAACAGTCAAATACATTTACAAACAGCGTCAGAAGGTGATAAGCATTGGCAAAGGTATGCCATTATAAGACCATGGCCTGGGAAGCTGTGTTGGTTTGTATTTGAGTTTGGGGAGTACTTTTAACAAAGTAGTAAAAAATATCCTGTTACACGGTAGTGTAATTCCATATTTTATATTAATTGCTCTTAAAGATCAAAAGCCATATTCTGTCTGTTAATGTACACACTTGCATTGCCTCCTATGAAATCAATGAGATCCACATGTGTGCATCTGAGGCCCAAATTTTTCCCCAAAGATTCTTTAAAATCCTTTTACAGGGCAGTAAGTCACAGAAGAAAGCCGTATGTTCCCTTTCTTCTGCCTCCATACCCAAAACAGACACGAGTTATTACAGGCTTCTGTGCATTACGCTGGATGGTAACGGTACCCTGAGGGGCCACTGGCCAGCCAGGGATTGCCATCGTTCTGCTCTCACCCTCGTCCACACGTAGGCTTTTCTGCAATCCTTTTACACCAGCAAAGAAAGGAAGAAATGGAGCCCAGCTCCACACCAGCAGCCTACTGACGGTATCAAGAAGTGCTGCGGATATTTCAGTGGCAGGGAAAAGCACAATGGGACATCTCAGTGGCTTTCAGAGAGAAGGAAATTAGGTATCTGTACAGAGGTGGAATGCAAACTTGTGTGCAGATAACCTGAAAGCTTTTAAGAGAAAACAGAGTGAATAGATGATTCTTTACCAGTGGGGAAAGGTTCAATGGCTTCAAACCTGAAAACCCAGGGATTCCAGTAGACCATCTTTACATCAAGGGTAAAAAACATTGAAACAATCTGCCATGATTGGCAAAAATTTGCAGGCTTCTTGCCAGTTTCAACAGAACTACCTGTCAGAGGTGCAAATCTCTGAAGGAGTAGCTCAGACTAAGGTTGAGTTGAGTTTGCAAGCTTTGAAATCTCAAGACTGCAGGTGCCAAAGTGACCCAAACACTAGAAGGGGCTTGATGACAGCTCTCACTGCAATATTTCAGCAACTCTACTCCTAACCCTGCTTGGGCTTAAATGTTCCCAGGGACACAACATGAAAAATATATTTATATGGCTTTATAAATATATTTTAAAAGTGGAATGTTTTGATTTTCCTCAAGGCAGCAGTTGTTCTACCATCTATGTGGAAAGCATTAGCTTATGATTTGAATCACCATTAACCAAGTGAAAGAATAACAGCATCATTGCCTAAACCGGTTTATAGTCTAAGTCCTCATTCCTGCCATCCAATCAACAGAGCCATATTTTTATGCTGAAACAGCCAGAAATAACTTTCTAAAGTCTTGTTGTGAACTCAGGGATCTACTTTGGCTCACCCAATAAGCAGTTAACATTGACACAGAGGCTAAGGTGGAAATAGACAACCAACGGGCACATGGAGCTGGGCTTTTGTTTGATTTTTCTCCCATCTGGGCAGACCCAATGGACACCAAATGGACAGGCCCCTTCCAATTTGGAGCAAACTCTGCATTTCTAGACTGGGTTAAGAATGCTTCACAGTGGATGTATAAAGGAGGAAAGCTTGCATGACAAGGGTGTCTGCAGCATATGCTCTACAAACTAGTGTGAGAGCAAACGGAAATCTTTATATTGTCTTAAAAAAAACCATGAATCTTGAGAACTGTCAGTTTACCCCATTTGCTGTTTTTCCTTCTAATGGAGAGAATATGATTGTCTATAATTCTTTACAATTGTACTGAAATGGAAAATCTGATTATAAACTGAAAAATGATGGATTCCAAAAAATAGCTTCCCTTACATATTAAGTGAAAAGGAAATTCTAAAATATCAGCAAAGGTTTGATTTTTTTTCCCCCCATAATTAAGTAAAGATTATGTTTTATGGTAGCAAAATTAAAAGTGACCTTTTTCAGTGTGATGCTTCTGCCTCATTTTTTTTTTCCTAAATCTTAGTCTTGCCTATCATTTTGTTCAGCAAAAAATAAAGTGTGGCAGAAGGAGAGAAAAAAATGCAAAAGAATTTAAAGTAGGAAGATCAGGTAACCTGAGATGCTATTGTAGCTTTCCTATGGAGAAAAGACTAAAAAATTCCTCGTGTAGAAAAAATGGTACTTGAAATATATTTGAATAACCTCCAGTATTAAAAGATTTAAAAATATTGTGCATATACTGGAAGAACTCCATGCCTAGCAGGTAAATACTGGATTACCCAACCTAGCTGTTAGATTTTAGATGTGAAAATGAGTATGTAGACAACTCACGTGTCTAGTTACAATTCACATCCGGTATGCATTGAGAGAAAAATCCTTTCTGCTAAGCAATATGTAAACAGACTAAGTAATTTTTGATAATTGATGCTTATGTTTGCTTTCATTTTGACACTTGATCATAACTGACAAACCGACGGCTAGGAAAGAAGAAAACTTTAAACTGCAAGAATAATAAACAGAGCACTTTGAGAGATGGAAAAAAAAACCCTCGATACATGCATGGAAAACTTCAGGAAGTGGGGCTAAGCCACAAATGGATAGACAAGTACTTGTTTGGTGTTCCACTACAACTTAAAATGAACTTACTGACCTTTCCAGAAGCCAAGTGCATTTTTTTTTCAAAAAATAACAACAATGAATGCTTTAAAAAGCATGCCTTTTCTGCCTTAGCTGTTAAACCAGAATGGTATAAGGCAAGAATATTAAGAAAATTACATTTAATAGAAAATTTTTTTTCAGAAACAGCTTTAGATCAAGTGTCTTAAAAATAAAGATGTATTCATGCTGTTTGAGCCTAACCATTTCTACAAATCTTAAATTGACTCATGAGGAGATTAACTCTACAGATCAGTATCAGGGACTGAAAAAAATTGCATCTACAAACACCTCCTCAAAAAGTCTACTTTGCCACTCCGTATGCCTTGGTGCGTAGCCCACTGTGGTGTAACCTACATATCGACCTTTGCATAGCACCCAGATCAATCCAGCTTTACTCCTAGTGTCTGCATAGACTCACCTCACACACAAACACAGAGTGAAAAAAACTTTGCCCAAGCTCACTTGGGGCTGAGAAGGCGGTCAGGCTTTCTCACTCCTTAATGTCTTTGAAGCTGCTAACGCGGCTGAGATGGATGGGAGCGAGTAGGATACGAGCCTGCCTGTCAGCAAAAAACATGATCTCAGCAGTATGTAGGGTAATTGATCTAAATCTCAGCTACAGCAGAGTTAGCAGACTCCAAAGGGGAACGAAGGCATATGGACCACAGGTTTGTTGTATTTGACCATGTTCTTATTTTGCAACGTAGGCATTGCTCAGCAACCTGGATTTTTGCAGCCTGCTTCCAGTGGTTAGTACGGATTATTCTTTACCACCAGCAGCTTCATTTTTACATCCAGAGGCTCTTTGCTGAGTGTCTGTCAAAGTCCAATTCATTACCTGCAGAATTATCAGCTAAAATGCTATCACTTTTCTATAAGTAAAATTTTTAAGAGATTAGAAAGTAACAGAGAAAAGATAGCCATATACAATTAATGAGAGATGAGCCTCCAAACATTTGGAGGTTTATTTTAGAGATGTGTATCTACAGATACTTATTTCTTAAAGAAAGAAGAGATATGGAATCCAATTTTTACTTGATTGAACAGAGGACAGGTTAAGAAAGAAGAATCTGAGATACCAATCCCACTGAAGTCTCAGGCTGAACAGAAGGAATAATGTGTCCTTCCCAAAAACAGCAAGCATAGTTAGGTTCTGGATGTCAAAATTAGGTAATGCTTCCTTGTACCACTTAAGTTCCCTGCAGCTCTGCCTGCTCGAACCTTGAACCCCTGTTGAACCTCCCTGAGCCCCAGGCAAAAGTCCTGCTATAACCCCACTGGCATGCGTAGTCCCAAATCCTCCTTGTACCCAGAAGGCACTAGCAAGCTGTTATTAACTCCAGTGACACCAGGCCACACTTTTATCCTCAGTCATGGTTACGGAGCCTCCTTGAGATCTGCCTGAAGAGCATTAAAAGAACACAGAGCAAGATCATTGCCAACCATTAATGTATTCTTTGCCACCGTGAAAGCTTTCTCCCCATCCTTTCTAAACACCCCACCAAGGCACCACCAGCACCACCTTATCGATTCCTGAAGAGATCATAACACTTACTGGAGGTATTGTACTAATTAAGATTTTGAGAGCAGTAAGCAAAAACATCGTGTTTGACCTCACACTTGGCAAATTACTCACAGTTCCCTGCTTCTCTTCGCAAGATTGTCTTGATAACAACCATTGCCAGCAGGGATCTGAGACAGCGAATGCAGCAAATAAATAAATAAATTAATGCCTACATATGTAAACTCCACTTCCTTAGGCAAAAATAATGAGTCAAATGAGCGAAGGATCTGCTCCTTTCTTACGTATGGTAGTTGTACATACATCAATGTGTAAGAAGCCTTACAGAGACTTCTGTCATCACTTGGGTAAGCCATAATTCAAATTGCCAGTCTACTGATTTCAGGAACTTGCATTACTCTCAAGGGAAGGTTGTTGTTTTCTCATTCTAAAAGGGTCGCACAGCTCTGCAGCTTCTTTCAGTATAGGTTGAGGGAATGAATGTGTATCACGTGTGCCAGAAGGAGGTGGAATTGGCCAAGCTGAGCAAGTTAAGGCAATCCAAAGCTTTGAGACAGGGGAAAAATAAATACATGCAGAAGAACACATAGTACATGTATGAACAACACCCACACAGGCTCGCTGAGGTCTTGCTTTCTTGCTAGGAAGAACAAAGAGTCTTTTCGGAACCCTGCTCATTTTTACAGACAAAGCCACCAAGCTCATTGGACAAAAGTACAAGTCATAAGAGAAGTAGGCAGCACCTAATCTAGATAATTTATCTCTCCTAAAGTGTTTTCAACACAGAGAGGAGAAACTGCCACTTGGAATAGGCTTCCTTTAGCTTCACTTTCAAATGACATGACTTTCAGATGACTAAGTCCACGGTAGTGCACCTTAACCACAAGGTAGATATTATTAAGCGGGACTGAAAGCTCAGCCTTAACATAGTTGGAGCAGGAACTCTTGGTCAGTGGAGATCGTGATCCTTGCACTGGTTTGACCAAATAGCTTCCAGCAACCACTTTTAGGAGTTTCCTGAGCTTGATGCTGCATCAAGATAACCGCATTTAACAGTCATTGATGGAACAATTTGCCTCATTCCGTTTTGAAGCGGCCTTTTGTCTTCTACAACATCCCATTGCAATGAATTCTGCAATCTAATTTTACATTGCATGAAAAGCATTACCAACAGGGCAAGCCACACCTTTCGAGGGATTCAGTAACATGCTGACACCATCTTACTTTTGTCTCATTTAATCTCGTGAATCATAAGCAACACAACAAAGATTTCTACATCTGTCTGCTTTTTTCCTAATGTGAACAAGCTCTTTTAAAGCAATGGCTATCAACAGGCAAATGACCCGGTATACTTTTGCACAGGAACGTGCATTTCTCACATAGGTCATGCTACCACAAACCCTAGGCTGGCTGAGGTTATTCAGCAAAGGCACAAAAAAAAGAGGAGTAAATAGTTATTTGCAGAAAGAGATGTGAGGCTGGGAGGGAACAGGGAATCCCCTCACTCCTGGAATGGTCCAAGTAGGAAGCAGTGGAATGTCCTTGGAGGAGAAAAGCTAGGAGAAACCCGCAGGAGTTTTAAAGGGAGGGTGAATGAGAAAAAAAGTGACCGGGAGAAGGCTAAAAGATGTCTTTAGATTTCCACAAGAATTAAACTGGAGAAAGGTGAGTGGGAGGGCCAGTGGAGAGGCAGGTTAAGGGATTGTATTCCTGTTGTCATCAGCAGACAGTGAGTAGGAAACGAGACCTGGACTGCCTCTCTCCTAAGTCTGCTGCCCTAGGCGACTGTTTACTTTGCCTTTGCCCAAGCCAGCGTGAGATGTTATAAAATGAGCTTCCAAAATGCTCTGAGTCACCAGAACATGGATGAGATCTGTGGATTCAAGCCACCTTTCAAGATTATGAATCTCTTCTGAATATCCATTATGCCGATGATACATAACAAAGTCACTGCTGTAATGCGATGCACATGTCAACTTTAAGGATGCAGTCCCTGCTCAGATGGCATCAGCAGAGGGACACGTCAGCATGGTGGATTACCAGAGCAAATGCTTTAGCATGCAAAGTGATGCAATGTGTTTTAACAACAATTGTTCCCTTATGTTTGTTTCTGTGTCAGGTTTGATGTGACTGTCTGCCAGGACAATACTCAGGATCCTTTGCATTGGGTTTGCAGAAGCTGATTATGTGATCAAACGCTTAAAGCACATAAAATCACTTCCAAGATCCAATGGGAAAGATGTGCCAGAAAAGTCAGTAGGTGTTTGAAATAATCGACGCTAACAGCTAAACCTGGATTTTTCAAAAGAATATGCATTTTGGTTTGGATTTGGGTTTTTTTTGTTGTTTTTTTTTTCTTCTTCTAATGCACTATCATATAAACTGCCTAGAAATTCAGCCTTAGCATAATGTTCACATCAAATGAAATTCACCTGTTAAGAAAGAACATGCACAGGGTCCTCCCTGAAGTGGAAAAAATGAGTCTTTGTGTAGAGCAGATGCCCTGGGAGCCTTCTTACCCTGTGCACGTGCCTAGAACAAAACAGCAGACTCCAATGGCAGAGTAGAGATGATGCCTGTAGGACTGAGAGACTCAGCACTGAGCTGTAGCTCTCAGCAGCCTTTTCCCCCATCTGTGACACTAAATTTTTTCCAGTAAAGACCCAGACTCCTACAGAAATGTTGCATATATGGGTGGCTGTAGAAGAAACAGGACTGTTACCTGCTTGTCTATTTTATGTTGCATTTCCAGCCTACCTCGAATCATCATACAGTGCCCAAAGTGAGGAAGTGTGATTGGCATTCAGGAGACAGGCTCAGAAGGCAAAGTGACTCTGGCACTTGCCCAGAAGTCATGATCTCATATAGAGGCTTCACCCTATGCTCCAAGGTTTGGGTCTAGCCTGGCACCGGTGTCTTACTACACAACTTTGCAAGAGCTTCAGTCCCCCAGAGGTATTTAGGCACTGAAACCAATGAGGATTGGTACCTATACACTTTCAGAAATCTTTCTTTAATTTCATCATCCCATAAATCTCTTTAATGGAGACATCCTTCATCTTCTCTGCTTCACAAGCCAGTTGTGAAGCTTAATTACACGATGATTATGAAGTCCAGTAAATACAACATATATTAAGAGTAGTTAATGAGATTTCTGTCACAAGCAGACTTTATCTCTTGTGAAATATTACTCACATGTTGCAAAAAAAATTGTTTTCAAAAGAAAAACACAGACATATTCAATATAACACAAATCTAGCTTTATTACTTTCATAAATAATATGTTATACAACTCAATCGTATTTATTAACATGGCATGGAAAATAGCGGACTCGTCTGACCAACATGGAATGCTGTCTTCCCATCCATGTGTCTGTTGTTACCTGCAGTGCCTGACCAAGACTGGGACCCCAGACCCCCAAGGGATCTAGTGGCTTAAATACCTCCAAAGACCTGACGTCAGGTCCCACTGCACCAAGTGCCAAGTCAATCCACTACAACAAAGTTGACTCTGTTGCAAATTGTGTATGCTCAGTAATGCAGTCTTACCTTACCGCTGGGCCCCATATATAAAAAGAGGGCATATGGCATCGTTGCAATTGCAATATATTCAGCCACTTCAGATTCCTCACACTGCTCTACCCTTTTCTCCACACCCTTTTCATGGCCAAAGTACCTTATGTTGCTAAAAAGGAATGAAGAAAGGAAGAAAAATAAAAAAGAGAAGGTCTAAAAGGTTATGCAGTATTAACTATGTAATGTCAAGACAGAAATACTTTCCTGACAGCTACTCACATACTGACCAATTAATTTATTCCATAGCATGGTGGACCTTGGCTAGACGACTACATGCACACATGTAGAGAAAGTGTTGATTGCATATTCAGTGCTTTCTCGAGCAGCAGTAAAGCATAGGGGGACTCAAAGGGGGAAGGAGTGATTCCTTAAAAAGACAGAGCTCTTTGGTGCACATCCTTCCTGGACAGAGCAAACATACATCCTACCTACTCTGTATCTGGGCAAATACATTTCCTGTTGACAATTATGGTATGGAATTCATAGATTAATAAGACTTTTGCAGAACTCAGGCAGGAGTGATTTTCAGCACACGAAGCCTGTTACAGCAAGTTCTATTAATATTCATCAAAGGAAAACCTGTTTGTTGACCTAAAGTGCGACTGTTTCCTATTCTCTTCTTGCGAAATTACTTAGGTCCTGTGGGACAACTGTACCGAGCTTTTGACGCAAATATTAAAATTCTATTTAGATGTACAATGTTTTAATGCAAATTTTTACCATAAAACCAAATGCTCCATTCAGTTAAATTAATAGAATTACAAAAAGATGTAATGATAGCAATTAAGTCTTGAAAATGCAAATTTTATAGTCAAGGACAATTACCTCATTTATAGTATACTGGAATGATGCCAGATGAAGGTAATTTAGATCCCCCTAGCTCACAGTTATATCATGAAGGATATCTTAATTTCATTAGTACAACAAAGATGGGTGAGAAGTTAGAGAACACAAAAAAAATAGAAAAGATGGGAGAGAAAATTTGACCTTTCTCATTTCATTGCAGCAAGAATACATAGACCTTACTAAAGTATTAGTAATATTTCTTTCTACTTCCATCTCTGAAAAAAATGCTTTTTTTTTTATTAGCAGCTATGGAACATTAGTATGTAAAAGGTCAGCTTCATTCAGATACTTAGAGCCAATGTGCCCATACCACAACAGTTATGGACCTCCCATTATTTCAGTTTTAAGGATGCATACAGTGTTAGCTCCTGGCTCACAAGGTCTCAAGGCATGGCCTTAGGAACACATGGTTTTGATGCAAACAGGACTTATAATATTCTTGAAAAATTCTGCTCACTCTTACAGAAGTACTCCTGCCTCCCCCAAACAGGCAAGTCAAATATTAGTTTTTCATTAGCATAGTAAAAAGCGATCAAGTAGATGCAGAATACAAAGTGATATACTACAGATTTCCTAGCCTGCTTTGAGGGGGCGGGGGCAGGGGGTGGGGTGGGGAACAGAAGAAGAAGACAAAAAAAATAAAAGACTGTCTCATACAAATTCTTTAGCACATCACCAAGTTCAAATAGGAGTTTGAAAGACTCCTAGAGGTTCTTCTTTTTTTCTTTCCTCACTGCCCTGGTAGCTACTCCTAACCCAAACAAGTATCCAGGGAAAGGCATACCTTTGGTGCCTTTATGAAGGCATATGGTGCAGTATGAAGTTTAAATAAAAGTCTGTACATCTACCAGTTTTCCTTCATGGCCTGCTGTAGTCACTGCAGGCAATCCCAAGCCCAAGAGGGATGGACTCACTGAAGAGCCGTATCCTCCTAAATTATTCTAATTATACCAACTTCCCTTCCTAGAAGCTAACACATGGGCTCTGGAAAGGGCTGAAATCTCCACGGACAGAGCAGCAAACTTTTCCACCTATTTCCTCACCCTGAGCACAAGAGCTAACAGGGGCAACACAAAACATGCTTGCCAAGAGAAGAAAGAGCTTCTTACCCACAAAAAGAATGGCTTTGCTCAGACCTTGCATGCTGGAGCCACCCACAAACCTTCAGCTGTCAAACCTGCCCTGGCACCCTGTGATGGGCTGGTGGCGAGGGATCAGGTTTATCCCTTTGTGCGGCACCAAACTGCAACAGGAATGCAGCGTTGCGGGACTTCCACCCTGGACTCCCTCCTAGAGATGCTTCATGGACCCAGCTCGCTGCAAAACAACCCGTGCACTTGAGGGGTATAACATTCTTAATCCTTCATCCCACTGTTGCCATGATAGCCAGTGCAATATTTTTAAATGGTTAAATGCATGTATGCAATCCTTACTGAGAGACGAGCATGAACAAGTAAACCTGAAAGTTACTAAATTTGTTCTTCACTGATTATGTTAAAGGCACCGTTTACTACAAAAAAATGGGCATCTTAAAAAGAAAAGGACAACTGTGACCTGAGTTTAGTTCATTATTGATTTTAATAATAACAGGGCTGTTGGCTATTTCGTTTTAAGAATTTTGGACTCAATGGTCTGAAAGGTCCCTTCCAGCCTAGACAGTTCTAAGAAAACAAGCCTATTCTGGAGGAAAAAGGTACCTCAGTAGGGTTTATGCTTTTTCCTCCTTATTTCTTCATTAAAATACAGCTGAGCGCAAATGGGGGCACACTGGCTTTGCTTCCTTGGACATGGTCTTGTGAAAATAGGAACAGGCCCAGTGCTTTTTTCCCCTCTACTTGTCAACATGTGTGCTCAGGCACACTTGTAGTGCCATCTTTGTTTTGCACTGATCTCAAGTGAAAGTTTGACCATGCTGAAGTGAGCTGGAGATATGCCATTGACTTCAATGGCAGGATTTCACCCCATATTTCTTCAAGTCAGGGATGCTATCAGTCACCCCCACTGGTTGAAACCAATGGAAGATATCCTGGCTCAAGGAAAGTCATTGGCTCCCTGTGGGGTTCAGATTTCCTTCAGTGAAATCTGTCTTCTATCATCCAAGAGAAAAATTAGACCTTGTACCGGTATTGGATTTATCCCATGCTTCTGATTGTTATACCCCTATTACACCTGACAAGTTAATCTGAGCTTGTTTTTTGTATGTATGTATGCATGTACGTGTGTGTGTGTATGTGTGGACTGATGTAGCGTTCCAAACTCTCAGAAAGTCTTTGTGGACGTCATTTGGAGATTCGGCTTAATAAGGAGTGCTTGAGTGAGTTAAGATTGGGTATATTTGTACCATATTGTACAATACTGCTTAAACTTCCATGTCATTTTTTTTGAAAAGCATAGATTTAACAAGCTAATAGTTTGTGAATCTGCTGAGTCTCTGCCATTGCAGGCAGAAATGTTTGTCCAGCCTATTCCCAGTACGTGTCTCAGTTGTGAAAAAAAAACGGGCCGTGATTGTAATAGGTTATTGATCAGTCTGGATCCCATACAGAGCAGAACTTTATTCTGTGGTGGATCACTAAAGGTCATATTGCATGATTGCTCCAGAGCTTCTAAAATACAAGAAATATTGAACCAAAACTGCTTTCAAATATACTCATCTTATCTGAGGCCTGGGAATGTAACTGAGGGCAGCATTTGGCCCATTCTGTTAAAAAAAGGTGCTGATTCTGAGCATTTCATTTTGTCGTTAGCAGAGTTGAACATCAGCTCTGCCTATTCTAAGTGATGTCCTGGGCTAAACTTAATTCCAAGGTAAGCAGGTGCAAATCTGTTAGATCCATAGACTTCCGTTTGGATGGATCTGTCATACAGTGATTTGTGCATACTGTTATCTGCAAATTACATTGGGTTTAGGACTACTTTTGGTTTAGATCTTCATATGCATTTCTGCAGAACAGTGATTACAACTGTTTATGTACCTCAGTTCTCCAAATTCCTCGCTTGGCCTAACTGTCACAATGATCTTAGGTCAGCAATAAACTAACGACTTGCTGTTAAATAAGATTTAATCAAAGCATGATGCTGTGGTCAGTGAAATTAATTAGGTTTTTGTGCTAACAAAGATCCAGGACATAAATTATATAATTATGTCAAAATATATTGTGGAAAATAGTATAGATCTAACTCTTCCTTTTATCACACTAACACCAGCGAGATTATAAGCATAGAAACAAGCTCCTAGGAAATGTTATAACATAAGTGAAGGAAAAATTTGTCCTATCTTCTTTCAAGAAATTCAGTTTTCTAGTCAGAACTCCAATACAGTAAATTCTATTTGTGGTCACCCAGACAATTCAAGACGACTGTAGAGAAAAATTCTGGCAACAAGTCAATTACTTCTTTGATCCTATCAGAAATGTGAGTTAGATTTACCTTGATACTAAATTCCACTAAATCCTAAAATGCAGTAGAAAAAGAAATAGAGGAGTCGTACATTAATTTTTGTCAGTACTGTTCCTAGTTGTCATTTGGTAAGTTAGAAATCAACTTCTCTAGTGCATAGTTATTCCAAGTTAGTAAAGCAATACTGAAAAAAAAATCATTTTTATGTATTTATGGCATTATTTATTTATTCCTATTTCCAATCCATACTGCAGTGCTTCTTGTGGAATGGCATCCCCTTTTTATCCTGACCTACATCTGCTTTGAAAGTTGTATGGATGGGATAATTTCTTTTCTGTTTTCTAATGTTTTTCTTCTCGCTTTATGAATGCTCAAAAATAAGACAAATGATTTCTGATCATTTTCCATTTTCCCAGCTTTCTGAGTATTGGAGGGGGTTTCTTTTGTGACATGATTTAAAAAGGATTTAAGGATCTGCATTTAAAAGTCCATATTTTCAGAGGTTGCCTGTGATTTTTGGAGAATTGGCAGTTTGTGGGTCCTCTTTAGACAACTGATTGATTTTCAAATATTCAGAGCATTCACAAAGCCTGTTGAAGCACAAACAAGGCTTTCAATGTCCTTAAGGTCCTTTAGGTTTATTGTCTTCATTAACTCCAAACTGAGGTACTTTGGAAAACTCTATTTTTAAAAATTCTTACCTTCAATGAATTCCTCAGTCCTGTGCAGAAAGTCAGTGGGAAGACCAGATTAAGCTTCAAGTTTTCCTGATTCTTGCACAACTTCTTATCTATTCGACAGTCCTCAGCAACTACAACTGTCTATAAAATTAAACCAACAGTGGAAATCGTTAGTAATATTCTGTCCAGATAATGGAAAGCCATCTAAAACGTTATTTTTTTCAAAGACAAAGAATGGCTTGCTTAAGACAACATATACATATATTTGATTTGTTTTACTGTGTGAAAAGTATGTATTACAAAAAGAAAGTTTGCAAGACAGAAAAAAATAGGTATCAAATTCCAGGAAAAAAGGCAAAAGAATATAGAGCAATCCTTGCAAAAACAGATTGCAGATCCACTGACACTATCTTCTTCACAGTAACACATCAAGTAATTTCATAACAGAGAGCTTTCAGCTTGTTCGTTTAAAATGTTCTAATAAAGCATCTAGCTCGTAACATTACAGCGCCCTATAAGGGATTTCATATGCTTTCCAATATAGCTTCTGATTGGAAGTATTAGCTGATGCAGCAGGATAAATAAAGAAGTGTCTAGATTGCTATGGTTCCCAAAGGTCATTTTTATGAAAAGATCAGGAAATATGTTTCATTGAAATTAAAAATAAAACTATATCAAGTTCAATAACATTGTCACTATAATGACATAAAATTCAGTGAGATGGTGTACTGTTTACTATTTGACCATCAAGTTTCCACAGGGACTCTGAGATGTGTGGAAGCATTTAAACTTTTTAAACCGAACTTGCTTTCAATTTTATTGCTATTTCATTACCCACTTCCCTTTTTTCCCCCTTGCTATAGCGCAGATTGTTTCTTAGTTGAACCTGATGTTTTCCGTAAAGTACAATTCATGGAGAGCCACACCTCTATTCCCGGGAAGACTTAGTGTGAATAGGCATCCCCTGATGGCCAAAAGCTTTCTACTTTGATTCACTTTCTCCGTCAAGAGAGGACCCCAGCAGTGTTTTAGGGCATGGCAAGGGACACAGTTGCCTTCTAGGTTTTCTCAGTGATGGCATCACCTGAGATAGTTTAATATCAGAAGCTGTATCAAACCTGTGCCATTCTGGAAAAAGAATGCCACTGCTCCCAGGTCCGCATTCACATAAACAACTGCAAAGATGAGTGAAGCCAACAACTAAGAAGTCAGAGCGGTCTCTGGCTACATACAGCCTTTTGTTGGACATGGTGCTGAGTGCCGGGATTGGAGAATTGAGAAGTTTATAGCTTGGCACAGCTCCACAAAATTTGGATTTTCAGATAAATAACAAACCTCTGTCTCCATGCCTGGGACAGAAATGAGTCAATACACATAAATAACATGTAACGTTTTGAGGACAAATGCTTTTTTTTAAATGTAAGCTTGGTTTAGCACAGTTCCTGAGGATGAATTTTACCAGGTTAGTTGTTTGGATTCATCAGTGTAGAAAACAGACAGCTGTAAATGTTCTTGAAGCATTTACTTGATGTTCCTGTTAAAGCAAAAGTCTGGGTGTCCTAGCTGCAAGACTTACTCTGAATGTTCAGCGACTGTAAAATCCTGCATAGCAAAGTAATTGGTGCATTTATGTCAGCCTTTGGATGCTGTCTGTAAAGGACTACATGAATTATACCCATATACTGACCTCTGTTCTGCAGGGTTCTTTCCCACCCTCCCACTTAGCCACCTTTTGGCAGTAATAACAAGAGCACCTATGTGCATGTGTGAGAAAGCGAAAAGGGGAGACGGCATTTACCAATATCCATTTATATGTCCTTGCTTGTTTACTTATGGTGCCATCTAGAAGGCAGGTGACAATTGTCAGCAGAGGCTCTACGTTATACCTACCGAAGGCCATCTGTCAGGTGGGTTTCAGCACAGCACACGGAGCTGGGACATCCCTTCTGCTGCTCAGCCCTGGAATTCCTCCTTTCTCCTCACCCCTCTGCAATGCTCCTTCAGGACGCACTTCACATGGGCAATGCAACCCTCCATACCTTGAAAGGATACATAGATGCTGTTGTTAATTACTATAATGCTGAGATTTCAGGAAAGGTTACTCAGCTAAAGGACCCAAGGAGTCTCTGCAAAGGAGGTTTCAGAGAGGAGAAAACAGAAGCAGAAAAGTTACTGTCTCTGGATAACTTCGCAGAGCTGGTCACAGGTGGCATAAACCTGCATATTCTGGAGGTTTTGCCTCAGGCTTTCTCCATCAGCTTTGGTCACCAACAGATGATGCAAGGACTGAAGATTTAGACTTGCTTTGTTTGTCTTTTGGCCAGACTGGCTGGGATGAGTGAGCACTGGATGGGCACAGTTTGGTGAATTATACCTATTCTGGTACGTAGTCTGATTCAAAAAAAGAGGATTTGGTGAGTCTTGTTAGCAAATATAGCTACTGTAGATTTTATAAGTACTGCAAATGTTCTACTGCCACCTTGGATGCTGATCATGGAGCTGGTAACATGGTGTGCTATAGTATGTGGGTAGAGAGCTCTGAATGTACAGGTACAAGATCTGTCGCTCTTCGTGAACAAGTTTAGCTTTCTGCCATTTGTGCCTGAGGTTAGTATCTGAGCTGTGTGGATCAGTCATTAACAAAGCTGGAACTGTGAGCTATTTATCTGGACTTAGGCTTGTTCACGAAGGTGAAACAAAAGAGGTCTGACAAAAAAAAACAGAGGAGGAAGGACCGTGATTCTCCTTGCAGCTGGTTTTGTACAGAGATTAGCTAAATTTGGATGTTTGCTAATTCCTTTCTCTTAAAGACCGCACAGAAGGCAGAAAATATGATGCATCTACCTGATCTGCACCAGACTCTAGGCTGATATGGACTTTAGACAAAACTAAAACTGCCACTGGTCCCAAATCCCTAGCTGTGGGTCACAATGAGACCGATGTATTTCTACACATCTGACTCGAGACACCTGTACCCTCAAATCTTCTCTCCATTGAAACAAATGACAAAGCTTGTGGTTGTTCGAATGGAGTTGGAGAATAGAGCTGACTCAAGAACGATAGCCTTTTAATAGATTCCCCTAGCCAACACACAAACCTCTCTAATAGGGAGAGAAATAAGAGTTTACTTCTTTATTTTAGTTTTTCTTTGCTTTTTTTGGATCTAAGTCAACATTATTCAAATGCAGTGTTTGAAAGGCACTGTGAAATCATGAATAAAGGACTACAGTATTATTTCATGGAAAATCTATTAACATAAAATATCAATAATTATTCTTTCTACAGTTTGTTTGGTTTTTTTGAAGCATCCTGTAAACTTTAATAGCAAATTACAAGGCTAGTACGGAAGTGTACGTGAAGGGTTAAGAAATCTGAATAACGGATGGCATTCTTCTTTCAACACTGTAAACTGAAATCCTGCCTTCATTATGTTTTGCCACAAATTTCAGCAAAGTTAGAAGTTCACTCCACCATGTTTTAAAGGCAACTGTCTATCACCCTGTTAAATTCTGCTCTTTCTTTTCCATGGATGTATCTTATCCTAGTAGTCAGGATAAATAACCAGCTATGTGTCCACAACTGGTGTGAGGATAAAATTAACTGATGTGGGGAAAGGCAGATGTGTAGGGGCAAGGGGAAGGCATAGCTGTTTGGGGAGATCAGATGGAATGGGCTATGGCAGAGGGAGCCTGACTTGATAAAATTTTGAGGATTGGTGTAGATTCATCAGTTCAAGACAAATGCAGGGATTAGGAGGTCACAAATTTAATTATTTGGTCTTCAGGGAGAAAATTTGAGCTACTAAGTAGTTGTACTATTTATTCGTCCAAGAAATTAGCAGGTTTGATTATTACAGAACAAGGAGGGATTACACAGCAAAGTAATTGTTTCCTTAGCCTCGGTCTCTTTTTGGATATAGTATTCAAAGTTTAACATCCTGAAAGCTACTGTGTCATGGGAAAGGGGCGACCCTGGAGCACAGAAAGACAAAGAGTGGGAAAAGGACTAACAACAGGGTGTTCTGATTTTCCTCCCTTTCCCTGTAGATGATCACACTGTGCTGTGCTGAGCCAGAGGGTGAAAAAAAGGCCAGATGTCACATTAGCAATGAGTCCTTTAGCTGTTAAAGGTACAAGTCATGCTGGGCGAGGTCAGTTTTTCATGATGACTCAAAGGGACGATGTTGCCTGTGTCAGCAGAAGCTCAGCTATGGTCACAGCCATGCAGGTGTGGGCACCGCTTCTCTTAGCGAACAACCTGGAGACTAGACAGGTTGATGCATGTAGAGAAAGCGTTCAAGAAATCTGGGAAGGTGGATGAAGGTTGGGGCGTCAGCATGAACACCGTGACCCCTTCCAGCCCAAGGTCACAAGTGAAGGGGAAGCCACGCTCCGAACTTGGCAGGGCCAGGCATGTTGTTGAAAAGCCTGGGCAGCATCAGCTCTTTTTTTTTCCCTAGTTCAAAGGGCTAACCAAGTCATTCTGGGCATCACGAGCGTGAGCAGGGAGAGCCCAACAAGTTGCTGCTGGCGTTCTGCTGCCCTGCACCACGGTTGCTTTTTGCTTACAGGCGCTCTGTTGTTTCATGTTTTTATGACACTGGGGTACCCAGTCCTTGGCAGGTGCTCCTGGGAACTATTTTAAAGCAAATAAAAATGTTCCGGCTTTCAAAACATCCGTGAGAACTCTTGGGTAATACATACTGAAGTTTTGGCTTTCAGAGAACCCTCACGCAAGGGCTGAAAATTCAAAATGCTGAGAGAAAGGTAGATTTTGTGTCCCTGAAAACAAGCAATTTTAGAGTGATCCTAGCAATTAAACCACTGGCAGCTATTTTCTCACAGCAGTGGATGTGCCAGGTGCCATGCCAAAGGTTCATTTATGGAGTGGCTCCACCATGGGCAGAAACTCAGTGTTGCTGCAATGATCCTTAGGGTAAAACAATTCCCTCAAAAAAAGAGAAGATGATTCAGAGTTATATCATGGGAAATGTGCCTGGTGTTTTCTGGGTCTACCCTAGTGAGGAAACAAATCTACATGAAAAAGAGCATAAACCGGTGGATAATAAGGCACTGCTGAATGGTGTCTCCCACGGACAAGATACGAGATAACATAGAACCTCAATGCTGAATGAACTGAATGATCATGCTGTGATCTTGAAAAATTATAAATTGTGCTGGATTTATTACACAGGCAGGATCTAAAGGCAGGCAAGGCTGCCAAAGTGCTGTACATCGGCTGGATACCTGATTTGCCTGTGTTGCTATTCAGCCAAGACCTGAAGACAATTTATCAGGAAAAACCGAGGGCTTGGACAGGATGTTAACAACACATTAAAACACACGGACACTATTGTTGCTTACCATGTCACATCTTCAAGAAGTGGCGTGTGGGGAATATCCTTCTTTACTGTCTAATTTCAGCATCCAAGATGGGAAGAGGAGTTACACTCTTCAATCACTGTAGGTCAGTTTGAGCTATTTACCTTTTCAAGTGTCGACAAATGTTGGTGGCATTTGCTGGCAAGGCTTTCTTCTGCTTATTAGAGACACTGGTTTTGTAGTACGCAAGTGGGTGATGCCAGATGAAATTCTGGTGCTAAAAATCAAAGCCAACCTCACTGACTGATCTGTGAGGTGATACTTCATCTGCTAGTGTCGTACGAGGAGAAAAATAATAGAAGCTGTGTCTATTAGAGGGGCATTACGAAGCGTGTCAAGTCACGGTACTGCAAAACCAGAGCATTCCCCCTCTGCATCTCAGTTTGGTCCTTCCTTCTTTAATGGGCAGTAACTTACAGTCAATTAAAGTGACTGATAGGAACTTTGGGGAACATGCTCATAAGCAAATATGAAAAATAACCATATACCTTGTGATCAGGGTATACAAATTACATCATAAATAGAAAGTAGTTATGGTTGATTGGAGCAATTAAATGTTTTCTTTAAGAACAGAAAAAACCCTCCAGTGAGAATATTTTAGAAAATGACTTTTTAATCATCTGTAGAACTGCTAAAATTACTGTCTCCTAATAGTTTTAAAGTGTTCCTTAGTTAGAATTAGCTGTAATCCCTTTGCAAAGCAGCCGAATACTTCCCCAGGAACCTGTTTACGGGAAACTTTATTTTTAATCACAAGATCACATCCATATGCTTTTACGTAGTCCAGTGGAGATCAGAACAGCTTTGAGCATATTTCCCTGCTGTGCAAACAGCCACAAATTTGAGAACCATTACACGGGAAAGAACAAGTTCTAGAACCAGTCAGGAGGACACAGCACACAGCAAGATTCACCTTTCAGGTAATAAACATTAGTACTGATTAAAAAAACCCAGGTGTTTCCAGTGCTACCTGAATGTAAACTAACTAGGATCCTGACGCACTAATCAACCAGCTAATGCCTTCAGTCTTGCTTGTTTCCTCATCTACAGTCATCCCTGCAGGTACCGCTAGTTCTGCATGGGTAAAGACATGTTTTGGGAGGGGAAGGACTGTGGTCACATTGCTGTGGAAGAGCAGTCTCTGCCCAGCGGTGTGGTGGGAAGGATGCGTGCCCTGTGGGCAAATGGTAGGGGACAGCTTGGAGCCAAACAGAGAGCTCCCGGGCATTGCAAGCCCCAATGCTCCACTTCTGCCTGCCCTCGCATGGGACCGCTGCCTGTCTGCACAGCCTGCGTACGGGCAGTGAGGGACTGGCCCCGGCTAGCAGCGCCAACCCGCACCCGGAGCAGTATGAAAAAGCACACCGGATGGGAGCAAGGGGATCAGAAACAGACTCTTAGAAATGGTAGACCTAAAAATGGTTCTATTTGAACGAGAGAACACACGCTTGGTAGATATGCTCTACCAATTGTCCAATTTACCATTAAGAACACTGCTCAGGATGGCCTCAGACACCAAACCTTCTCTCAAGGGGACTTGGGATTCTGGGAAAGATAAAGGAAAGGGTAAAAATGCTGAATACAGCCTGCTTTGGTCAAAGAAACGCAGAGCAGTTTGCATAGAAATGTGATTTTTTATTTTTTTTCTTAATCTCAGTGGAAAATTCACAATATTCTTCATTTCTCTGCCAACTGTAACCATACCTTCCCTTTGTGTCTGCAAAACAAAGATAATTATTTTTTACTCACCTGCATAAAATGCTTGAAGAACTCCAGATGATTGAAGATATAAAAGTAGAAAGGAAATGTGTGTATATGCATGTTTATGTATAATTGTTATTATTGTTACAGTCTGCCAGGGAGACAAAGATTATTTCTAGCAAAACTTTGTGGGTTTTTATAAGTTTGGAAGCTGTTTAATAACTAGTGATCAGATGAAAACCAACTGCTTTTGAGATCAATGAGAACTGATTATGTGCTGGAGAGGAGGAAGCTCTAGCAGAAAATGTTTATATTACCGAGTATTTGTAATTTTAAATGATCAACTTTTCTGCCTGTATCTTCCAAGAAACTAATTCTGTTGCTCTGAAAAATATGTAATGATTTGATGATAATTTCAGAGGCCAAACCCCCTGAAATTCTTAATCCATGATCAAAATACTTGCAAACAGTGTCTCAGATCAGTGAAATTAGGATGGAGGACAAGAGGAGCAGCCGTTTAAACATCTGACCTCAGTGACAGCAATATATTCTCTTTTCTTCTCACAGTTTTAGTGATCATAGAATGGTTTATATGGGAAGGAACTTTAAAGATCATGTAGCTCCAACCCGCTGCTATGGGCAGGGACACCTCCCACTAGACCAGGTTACTCAAAGACCCATCCAGCCTGGCCTTGAACACTTCCAGGGTGGAGGCATCTACAGCTTCCCTGAGCAACCTGTCCCAGTGTCTCAACACCCTCAGAGTAAAGCATTTCTTCCTAATATCTAATTTAAATCTCCCCTCTTTCAGTTTAAAACCTTTACCCCTTGCCCGACCACTACGCTGCCGGATAAAGAGTCCCTCTCCATCTTTCCTGTAGGCTCCCGTTCGGTCATCTTTAGATATAGGATTTAAAATTACTTATTTTTTAATATATATGTTATAAAACAAAATGGACATACCATTTAAATGAACATAAATATATTTATATAGCCAAAATTGCACCTTGCCCCTGGAGCTAAATTATTCTGTTGTTCAGTCATTCCATGATAGCTCTACTGTGACAAACAATCGAGATGTTAACAGCTGAGCTGGTCCTTAACACGCTGCAGCTTCATGAACTCTACTTTGCTACAGGTGTATCTACAACAGGGAGAAAAGCAGATGCTATCTTACACCACCATCTCTATTTTTGATTAACTTATCTACACTCTGAATCAAACTGAATCACTCAGAGTTTCTCAGTAGCATTTCTTGAATGATAGTTTAAGTACTAGACTGTCCATCCACATAGCACAAACTCACCTGTACTGTGCAGTGACTATGCTTGTGGTTCGGGCCCTCAGTTGCTGTTCTTCGTGCCTCTTAGGTCTTGGTGATGAAAATGACATTCTGATATAGGTCACATTAGCCCACCGGTTTGAGTGCAAGGCCTTGCTGGACCGTGTGAATGTAGTCACTAACACTGTGGGAAGGATTTGTATTCAGAAGACTGCAGTAACACCCTCAGAAGGAAAGCATTGGGCTAATACCGAGGAATAAGCATCTGGAAGAGTGCCCGGGTTCACAAGAAAAAAATATAGTTTCCACTACAGCTTGTCAATGAATATTGAAAAAAGATGAGTGATGATTAAGAGTTTAAAATAATCTCCTTTCCACCCTTTCACCTGCCTCCAGTCGAACCATAAAGCCAACCATGCCCCTGGCTTACATTATAATGGAATTATTGTTCGTGGAGGTTTGGCCAGTCAGCAGTCAATAGCAAAGAAATGACAAACGTGTGCACAAAGGAAGGCCTTTGGAAAGAAAAGAGAAAGGAAAGAAGAAAATTTATTATTGCCAGTCTACTGATGAATGCAGGCATTAGAATAGCAGATGTAGAGTATATAAGGGGCTGGAGAGTGAAAAGCAAAGTGTTGCCTTAGAGCACCAGGAAATGGAGCCAGGGTTGTGAAAGCCATCAGGCTGCCTGCATTTTGCATTCCTTAACGTACAATGAAATGCTTTGATAACTGAAACCAAAAACCCTAAAATGGCAAGCGCTTCCTGCAAGAACCCTTGAAATAAGGTTTGCCGCTAATGTGGGGCAGTCCTCAGTGTAAGGTAGAAAGATGGGGGAACTGGAACGGCACGTTCTGGAAAGGGGATGTTTGCTTCGGCGCCTGGGACTGTTGCTGGGGATACACCAAACAGCAAGAAAAGGACTAGGAAGGATGCAGTCTTAGCTCCAAGGTAATGGATAATCCAGAAACAGCTGTTTCTCTTCCTCAACCTTTTTTAAACTGCCACAGGAGACCTCTTTCCACTCAGAGCTCAGTTATTCTTCAGCATCGACTTCTCAACACACCACTTTGGCTTTCACAAGTAATCTGTTGGACAGGCTAGGAAACCTGTGCTGAATTCCCTTGTCTCCAATGTTTGGCTTCGGTTAGGAGAAGATTTGCCCCAAGACTAAACACGTGTAATATTAAGCGTAACCTTTTCTTAGCTTTATTGTACTTGCTCCTAAATCTAAATTATGTATACCTTGTGTGTGTTTATGTGTATGTGAGTGAGGGAGAGAAACTCAAACAGGCATGGAAAATGTGGACTCCATTCACCCTGTATACGCTGTAATATGAACAGACTTACAGAGGTGTGTGGGCATATATAGACTTAACCACATCTACTGTAAAGAGGAAAAAAATGCTGAGAAGCATTTTGTCATGTTTTCCATTTGAAATGTGTGAGCTGTGGAAACTCAAAGCTGTAACATTAATGTTTCTTCTGGTAGGTTTTTTCCTGTGCTATTTATTTTTCCTGTGCTATTTATTTGCTATTGTGTTTTTTGGGAACTCGACAAGTTTGTGAGGTGCTTTTTTTCCCCTTTCCCCATATCTAGAAAATATGCACACATTTGAATTATGACTTTCCTACAGGAACTAACAGCTGTATGTGCAAATCATGCATATAAATCAATTACTGAGGCCTATGTACTATAAATGCACCCATTAATTAAGCAATGTCAGATGCTATGAACCATGAAGTTCATTACATCTTTAGCATTCAAACCAAGGATTATTTGAAGAAGCAATACTACGTTTACCTAATAGTTAATGAAATTAAGCCTGGTTGTTGCCAACATTCTTATTTTATGCCTAATTCAGTGTTTAAATGTTTATGAATAAAACACTAACTGCTGAAAGCAGAAATGTTGAAATGTAATTACTGGTAAGTTATAACGCACTTGAGGACTCATTATACCAGACTTGGGAGTTTTAAGATCACCAGTGTAACACACTCTCCAAAAACACAGAATTTTTATGGGCTAAAAGCTGGAAAGACATAAGTGCTGTTGAATTTGTCCTGGCTGAGTGGAAATTTTGATGATTGTGGTAGTATGATTTATGGGTATAACATTTTCCAGTCATTACGTGGTTGCATTTCAGCATTGTGACATGATTTGCATATGTGAATATCCCTGCAAATTAACTTCTGATGAGAGCTACATCTGCCTGGATTAAGAAGCTCCTATCTTAAAACCAATCCAGCTGCTACCCTGAAGGTCCCGTTTGAAAAAAACAGGCAATCTGCAATGTCATCATATATAGTTTTTCCATATGTATATCCTGATTTGGATTTAAATGTAAATATTGTATGACAGTATTGGTTACTTTGTTTGGATTTATTCTGCCAACTGAGAGGCACTCGGTGATGTCAACATTAGGATCGTCTCTGCTGTGTAGCACTCTACCTTCCTCTATTCCATTAACCTATCTACAGACAGCTAAGTATCAAGAGCTACAGTAGGATTCGCCACTGCTGTTCAAAACCATTCTTTGCCCCAAGAATAAACAAAATAAAATTTAAAAGAAAGCAACGCAAAGGAAAGACGCACACCCATAAGACTCTCCAGAAGCAACACAAGAAGAAAACAGCAAAGACCTTTAGCTGAACAACACCTTCTGCTGTTGGCTCAGCATTTCCCAGGATCAGGCTTTTCTCCTGGAAGATGCGTATCCAGAGAAAAATGGTACAGCCTCTGACACAGAAAACTTATGTGTGGGCTCTGAATGTAGCTGATATACACAAGAATTAAAGTCAGACAGGCAGACAGATGGGGGGAACACAGAGAGATAACTGAAGTTACTTTTTTTTTTTTGGTAGAATAACAGTAAATGCATGTCAGACTCTTGCTTGAGCGCTTTGCAGTCCCCAATAGTTTTTTTGCAGCACAGTAAAAGAGGATCTCAAAAGAGGAATGTAAAGGAGAATCATGATGCAGAATTGTGAAGGAATTGTGAGAAAAGCAGCAGCGCTTTTAAGCATTGGGAAAAAAAGGATTGTGGTGTGTGGAAGCCAACACAACCGCTTGATGAAGAAGACTGAGGCTGGTATGGAAGAGATGCTTGGAGAGCAGTAACACAGTCAAAGCAATGGACAAACAGACGTCTCTTTGGGGTGGCCTTCCAGGGGTTTACCAAGGCAGTCAGATCGCTTTGGATGGGCTCTGAGAAACTGGCACGTTCTCAAAGAGATGAAGAGTTGTAAAGGCAGGGATATGACTTAGCCGCAAGGCTCAGGAGGGAGGGACAGAGCGCCTTGGAGGCCGGGCACTGGTGGTGGGTGGCAGAGGAGGGAGAGGTTGCACTGGGAAAATGAAGGGACTGCGCGAGCTGTGTGGTCTTCAGAGCGGATCTGAGACACTCGAGAGACAGCAGAGGGGAGAGGAGCTGGTATTTTAGGGTGGGAGGAAACAGGTCTAAAGAGGCAAGGAAGCGGTGGGAGTGAGAGCAACAGGAGCTGTGTTTGTGCATGTGCTGACAGCACTCGGAAATAAGCATAAAGAGGATCGAGGACAGGAGCCTGTGTAAAGGTAGAGAGGTACTGAGAGAGTGACTAGACAGTTAAGAGAAGGAGCAGAGAAAGGCAGAAACACTGACCTGAGAGAAAAAAATATTTAGCAAGGTATTTGTGTGCTTTTTTTTAGGAATGGAAGAAATCAGATATCTTTATGTCGTTGGAAGCATTTTGATTTTTACCAATATCAAGTTTTTAATATTAGTTTTAGTTGTTATTGCACTGAATTATGAGCTTATCCTTTTTTCTCTCCCAGAAATTCACTAACATTGCTGCTGCTTGAAAAACCTGCTTTTGCTAAAAGCCATTGCAATTAAATTGAAATTTTAAAATTGTGACAATATTGATAACTTTGTAATGAATTTCACTTTGCACGAGTTGAAAGCTTGACACACAGAAGTCAATGGCCAAACCCCAAGGAACAATTGGAAACTGTTTCAGCAACTCATATGTACAGTCTTAACTGAGGCTTAAATACGTAGAAACCAAAACCACACAGTAATATCCATACCACATTTTTAAATGCTTTTCATCCCAGTGTAGTAAACTAAAGTGTTAGTGGAAATACAGTTCAAAGATTGTTAAAAACAGAAAAAGTGTCCTGCCACCAAGTCAATAAGGGGCAGTAAATACCAATGGACTAAGCAGCACAAAGTCTAGAAGCTAGAATAACTTCACCCTGCCAAAAAAAAAAGAAAAAAAAAGTTAATAAAATATCTGTAGGCAAAGACATAAATAATCCATGCTCCTGGAGCTAAACATGCGCAAGTAAATGATCCCACCCATTCTAAGACTGAGCGGTGACTTACTGTGAGACCAGTCCTCACGTGAATATAGCACTGAGCAGGGAAAGGATGGCAGAGTAAACACCACGATATATTTATATATGCCAAGAAGGATACCTCAGCACGGACATAAGGCTGTGCTCTGCTGCTGGCATGAAGGCAAGAGAGCTTGCTCTGCCTGCATCCTCCTGTATAAATCTAAATCTGCTGCTTGAAGTCTCAGAATCTGCAGCTGGTCATTATCTAATATAACAAGTTACTTACTTGATGGGTTACATACAATGATGTTCAGTGCTGCTGAATGCAGTCACATGTGGAGAGATTAACCAGTGAAAGACATGTGTTCAATCTTACCAGCATTCATGAACAGCAATGAGATTCCAGTGCTGGTAATTCTTAAATCAAGATGTCTGTTATCAAATGGGAACGCAGACTCAGGGAAAGCAGGTGGGATTCTCTCTCTAAAGCACAGCTGATGTCACAAGTTAAGGAGAGGTAGAGAACAGCCCGGGGAGGACCTTGCAGTCTTTATCCAGTGGAGGCTTTGCTTCCTCATAAAGCGTCTGCTTTCAGATCCTGCAAGTTAGAAACACAGAGTCAGCAGCGCTAAGTGAACTCACTGCCTAAATGTAAGTTCCTTCTTATCATAAAGTGCTGGTTTTGTTACACTTTGAGACAACTAGGGGTAAAATTCCTGATACTGCAAGTTCCTAAGGAAGTTTCATTTACTGATTGTGTGCAGTAAGAAATGTAAGAAATTTCTTCCAGTAAATAGAGCTCACAGTGGCCATATTCACATATCTATCCTGGTGTAATTCCCAAATGGCTTGGTAAAGGTCTGAAGAAGCAAAGGAGTAAATAAACTCATTCCCTGTCAGTTTTACAGTTGCTTCTTCAAGGAGGACTGCCTTGATTGCTGTCTGTCTCTGTTGTTCCCAGGTGGGTTCACACGAAATGCCTTAAATTATATCAAGAGCAGAGGGAGCTAAAGCAGTGACATATATTGGCTCTCAAGTTATTGGGAGATATCTTGATTTTATTTCTTCTGGCACCAGTAGTCACTCTTTGTCTTCTATTTAACATGGAGAAGCACAACATAATATGCCATCACAAGGGAAAGGTGGAAAGGAATCATGTTATCTTAGAGCATCAGGTGCTCATTATAGCCAGCAATTAGCAAATCTCAGATGTTAGGATGCTTATTCAAACCTTCTGATTCTACATTATTAGATAGGAAATCCCATGAAAACCAGATATGAGAACGCCAAGAATTCTGCCTCTCAACTGAGCTCAAATATAAAAAAAAAAAATAAAAATCTTTTCTCCTGTACCTTGGTACTTCCAAGCTTGGAAAGAACAAAGCACAGACTCAAATACACATATTTACTTTTAGAAAGGTTAATTCAGAGGATTTAATTGTAGGTATTCCTAAGGTTTTGTTTGCAATCCTTAATCTAACAAGCTGGCAAGAAGTCTTTCACCATTTTAAATAGACTTTGCGCTAAGAATAACAAAAGCAACAAGACCTAACTTTTTCAGAGAGCTGGGCAGCTCCAGTTCACTCCGGGCTATGGCTATGTGGAAGCGTTTTCTAACAAGTCTTGCATTTTCAAAAGGTGCCAATGAGTCTGGTTACCTCAGCTTTTCAGCACCTTTTACCATTCTAAACAGAGCACCCCAAAGGCCAGCTTCAGAAGCCACTTGCCATGTTTGGAAATATGGACCAATATTTTGCATACTGTATATTTTAGACTGGCTTTGAACACAGCAAATACTATCCCTGTAACATAAGCGTTCAGTTACAGTTTTGACCCTCAAATATTTCTGGAACAGTTAATTTTAGGTAGTTGCTTCAGAAGGGAGACAAATCTATTGTAGCACAGCTATCTCTTTTGAGGTTTTCAGTTGATGAAATCTCACCCAAGAGCACAAAGGACCCAACTGAAGCTAATTGAAATATTCCCTTTATCTTCTATGGATACTGAGTCCAGCTGTAGGTGCTTTTATTGTTGGATGATTACCCAGTCGCCAATGCAACATACTGGTATTTTTGTCTCATTCCTCCGAAATAAGACACGGGGTACTTCCTCTGCTTAGTATCATGGTCCAGAGTGCTTTAGGACAGAGAGACTGAATGACCATCCCACCGGTAGGGGTGCATAGATTAGCAGGACAAGACAGAAACGCCTGCACTGGCAACACTTCAGCTTTACTTGCATGGTGGATAAAAAGAGCCCTTTCATTTCTGGATATGTTCATGAGGGGCCAGAAAGAACAATGGCATCCTCAGCATTGTAATGTAAATCCTTCAGTAAGTGCTCTAGATATGCCCAGACGGGTATGTGGATTTACTTTAAAACTAGATACTCCGATTTTTTCATAATTCTGTTTAAGTTCAGGATAAATTTCTTCTTTGTTGTTTATAAACAAACAATCAAAAAACATTTTCATTTATCTCTTCACTGCACTGACTTCCTCTGAGACCATGATTGAATAAATGAAAATTCACCTCTTATTCCTCCAGTTCCTGTTCAGTAAGCTCAAGAAGTTTAGATAACACAGGCAGGATCCCATTTTTTATCCCGATACTCGGACATCCAGAGAATCATTTGCTTCTGTCTTTTTTTTTTTTTTTCTCTCATGGGAACTATTAGCACAAGTGGCTTTTCTCAGAGCATTACGCTAGAAGTCCTATCTTTGCCTTAATTACCTAAGAAGTTTAAGTCTGCCTTAGTTGCCTGAGTAATTACTGATTATTTTCCTGAGTGAGGTGAAGGGGGTCACATCCTACAATATTGTCATGCCCCTTTTGCTTGGTTGCTGTGCAATGTCTCGGGTGCAGCACTGGTGCCAGCTCCCCCGCACAGGTGGGCAGTGTTCCAGCTGATTTAGGAGGGAGCAGGGTTTCGTCCAAGGGAATACAGTGAAACTCGCACCTAGTTGTCAGGCACTGTGGGCATTCAGTACTGTCTAGTTTGAAACAACTGTTTCTATACTTTGCACACCACAAACTTCAGCCTGGTCAAAGGCAAATTTGCACCAGTTTTCTGGACGTGGAAGTCAAAAGGAAGGGTGCTGCTTATTCCCATCAGAGTGGTTTGCTCTGACACTGTGATGTGGCGTTGGTTACCAGATTTCTAGGTTTATCTCTGAACACTCCTAATTAAAGAGACATTTGGGGAGAAAGAGGAAAAGAAGATGACCTGAGATAGAAGTTAATAGTAGACCTTGAAGAATGTCAAAGAATTTTTTCCCTGTGAAATTTTCCGTCATTACTGAAAACAGGATTTACAGAGGCAAAATGAAACTTTTGGTTTTCCTGGAGATTTGTGAAGGGCCATCACATGGTTTTATTTGTGCAAGGAGTCCTTAAGGCCTACTGCCAACTTACTCATGCCTCTCTAGGGTCTCCCCTCTCTTGGTCTTACTCCTTATGTTCTTGGTGCTTTAGTCTAGATTGCATAACATCTCTTCTGTCAGGTCCAGTGTCTGGGCAGAAAGCTGATGTGGTACTGGTGAAGGAAGGATTTGACTCGTCTTTCTGTAAAGCATTGGGGTGCTCGGAGGCTTTTTTCAGTAGAAAATGGAATTCTATTCAATGGCATTCTGGGGTAGCAGATAAAACGTAATCTGTTCCTGGGATACCTACAATATGGAAGAAAAATCAAAAAAATTTGTGAGCATTTAAAAAAAAAAGAGTATAATATCTTAACAGAAATACTTCTTGCACTATGTCATGAGCAGCCTCATTAGTTTTTCTTTGATAATTAGCTGTAACTGTAAAAATTATTAGCTGTATTGAAACAAAGAGACTTTTGAAAGAGAACCAGCATGAATACTTATTGTTAGTAAATTAATTTGAAAAAGCCTCGATTAAGCAATATACACCTAATTTCACATAAAAATGCTGATTTTCTCCCTGAAGATTAACTGTGAATTCCATTAATATGAAGAAAGTTCTGTCTGAACATCAATTAGAGCTTTGAGAAAGTACGCTCGTACTCTGTATTGGGGAAAGTCTGAGTCACATACACAGAGGACCAGAAAAGTGTGGAGTTAATGGCTTCAGTTTGTCTAGGTGTGACCTGCGTAAAGGCTGAGGAGTGTCTGTGATCCCTGCTTAGCTCTGGATTTTCCTCTGGTCTTGGCGTGTCGCTTTGTGCTCAGCCACTGAAGCACAGAAGGCGGAGCAGCAGAAAATCTGCCGCCAGCCACACCGATAGCTTGATTTTTCTCAGGTCTTGCCCATTTTGTGGTTTCTTGTACCCCAGATGCTACAGAGTTAGGACTCTCCCTTTGTGGGACCAGCACACATCCCTTCAATGCCTCGGTGAGCCTGGCGGCAGCGTGAGAGGATGAGGTTCAGCTGGCTCTAGAAGTGGGGAAGCACATGCCCGGCTGCGTGTCGAGTTTCCCCGGGACAAGAAAGGCATTGCAGCATTGTCGATGCTGGAGCCTCCACCGCTGCCATCAACAGCCTTCACCCACCCCATGACAGCAGCCGGGCATTCTGCAGATCATTGCTGCTCCCTGGGCTCCCTGGACGCCTCCCGTATGGCACCACCATTGCTGTCTGTCCCTCGCTCTCCTCGCACCCTGGCATTGATTTGGCTGTCTCTCTGGACGCCCTTTGCGAGGCTTCCTCACAACCACCATGTGCATGAGAAATGCAACTAAGTGCGGATGCTCACAGGGTAGTTGCTCAGCTGTCTGTATTACACAGTGAGGCCTGGGGTTATTGTCTCTGGGTGTCTCACGCCAGTAAAATAACACGCTAACATTGCTTCCAGTGCAATGCCTGGCTGCCTTATGAGTGAGGATATTCAAAAGGCGTACATAAATTAATTTTTATTAAAAAAAAAAATCAAATACAATTGTGGAAAGGATATGATACAAAAGCATGTAAGACAGATTTGCAATTAATTCTCCTTTTTCTTCCCTGGAATTCAAACATACCTCTTAGAACAAATGGGCTGAGGCTTGGGACAGTAATAAGTCTTTGATGTGAATATCATTTTGAAAGAATCACACATCTCTAAAAGATTAGGGAAATATAACTTTTATTTTAATGCGAGTAGTATTTTACTGGACCCTGGCAGGGTATTAGAGAAATTATCATTTTCTCATTAGTCTAACTGCCAACTAGGTCTTCTTACTTTCCTTTTCTTCACAATGGAGAGTGTCTCAGACAAAACGCTACTTAATCAAATTAATTAAGAGGGAGTAGATTTCTAAAGAATGAGGTTCAGAAGGAACCAGGCCAAGAACTTAGCATGTTCAAGACTTCAAATGCTTTCTCAAGTTCCACAGACTTCAGTGGTATTTAATTGCTTTCTTGAGTCAGGTCCTAAGCCTAAGTGGCTTTGGGATTAAAGCAGGGAAAATTTTTGTTAGACAAAAAGGTGCCATCAAATGGATTTATGAAAATATGGAAGTGTTGCTGAACTTCTTGTCAAAATTACTTCTTTCAGGAACATTCAGCCCTGTCAGTGCCTACGTTTTTTAATTAAACATTTCAGCAATTCAGGTTGAAACAACCATTTGTTTCAAAATTCCTTTTTGGTATACAGTCGTGAAGTCTGAAATCAAAACCACATCTGACCTGATCTTTTTCTAATCAATTGTTCCAAATAACGGAGTTTTGTGCCAAACTGAAATAATTACATTTTTAACTGTCATAACTGCTGATGAATGCAAAAAAATGAAGCAACTGGAGTAAAAACAGTTCATGTGCAGGACTCAAACTTTGTGGGCTACAAAAAGGAAATCCTTCATGGGTATTTTGTTATAACTTAGCTTATTCAATTGTCATATGCAGTTGTGTTAACTGCTGTGAATGCAGAGTAGTTATACAGTTTATTTTAGCATACATATTGAAAACAATACTTATTTCTTCAACTACGACATATTCATCTACATCCTATTCTAGGAAGAAATGTCTAGTTATTGGTCTCTTGTGATTAATACTTCATTATTATATAATGCTCACCATAAAAACTCACGCAGTCACCAACTGTTGTGTCAGGCTCTTGTAGAAATCAGGACTGTGAAATATCACAGCCTGGGCCAGGTCTGCTCTCTGCTGGACTTCAGTTTGTTGCAATGGGATCCATTGCAGCGTGAAGTGTGATAACAAATGACCGGGGTAGACACTAGATCCAGGCCATTCAGGAATCCTCTCCAGGGCAAGTCTCTGCTTTCTCTCCTTTTCCTCAACAAAAAACTCTCTTAGCAGTATGCTCCTGGTAATGATCTAATCCAAAGCTTTAGGAGGCACAACAACATTTGGGCCTCATGACAGACAGTGACCGACCACAAGCTGAAGGGGTGGAGGATATGTCTTCTTTCAGCGCACCTCAGATGTGAAGCTGTGCTTTGTGCCATAGCGTTGATCTCCAAAGATGGGTAACCATCCTGATTTGGTGACAGCACACCATGGGAGAGACACTGCAGGGCTGCTCGGTATTTATGATACTGCAGAGAAAACAAGCTGGACTCAACCACGCAGGTCTCAGACTGCCTATATCAGATCTAACACACCTGCCACACCAGGTCTGCCCATCTCTCTGTTTGTTTGAACCACCGTCCCTGTTTGTCTCCTGGATGCATTTTTCAGGGATGGCATGATAGTAAAGCACAGAGACAAAGGTATAGCCCCCATCCTCCTGTCTCCTCAAGGGTGGAAGAACTGTGTAGATCTCTGGTAAACATCATGCAGATTAGTACACTTTCCCTCAGACTGATCTCACTCCCATGTTCAAGTCTTTTGTGGAGTGTAAAGTCCTCACCTCTCACGTTGAAGTCCTTTAAGGAGAGCTGGTTTCTTTTGCACTTACTCAGAGTGATCTGATGCTGGCAACAAAGACAGCTTTCTCACATGAAGAAGCACATCTGTTTGAAATGGTTTCTAACCCTTTTTTGACAAGGAGGTCAGCTGGGGAAAACCAAAGCTCTTCACCACTTGTGTGTTCTCAGCTGGGACACTGAGGTGAGGGGATTGGGGACGAGGAAGAAGGGGAGGTGGCATATCCACAGCTAATAGTCCTTTCCTCAAGCAGAAGCCATCAAAATTACTGAGAATAGAGCTTTGCTTTCTCTGCTCTTTCGCAGATCTGTGATTCAAAGGTTGTCATGTGAAAACGTGTGATTCTTTTCTGAAAGGGTAGCTGTGGTGCATGTGATATCCATGAAAACCACTGTGACTTGCAACAACCTATGAAAGTTCATCTCTCTGTCTCCGTTTACCAATTCTCTCCCTTATTCTCTCCTGTAGCATCATCATATTGCAAAGTGTCTATGGGGAGGTGCCAAATAGGGTAAAATAACTTTAATATTTCCATATTAAATGGAAAGAGGTACCTAATTCAGAAGTCATGTTTTTAAAGCCTTAAAGATTGCTTTATTTGGGTTTGGGGTTTTGTGTTTTTATATTGTGGGTTTTTTAAGTGAAATGAAAGTGTTGCTGTTTGGGCTGGACAGGCTATGGAATGAATGACAGATGCTCTCTTTAACTTCTCTCCCAAGGGAGAGAAGAATGAGAGAGAGAGAGAGATTTATGGGTTGAAAAAGAAACTGAACTACTTAAATGAAATATTAATAATAAAATAAGATAATAGTATTAACAAGAAAATAATGAAATATATGCAATATATACAAAACCATATCAAGCTCACAGGATGACATCACTAGCAGGCACTGGGGAAGTCCCAGACTGGACTCAGCAATGGATGGAAACTGGATTCCAGATCTGGATTCAGGAGCGCACGGATCAGGATCAAAGGCAGACAGAGTCCTCCTCAGATGCCAGCCATTGAAGAAAGAGAGTTGACCCTTTGATCCCTCAGCTTTTATACTGAGCATGATGCAGATGGGATGGAATACCTTGTGGGTCAGTTTTAGGTCACCTGTCCTGTCCTCTCCTCCATGCAGGTGCGACCCCTCTACAGTCTTCTGCTTTCGACCCTCCAATGGGGCATATAACAAAGTAAAGTTAGCTGACCTTGGTTGTTACAGCAATAAGTATAAGCAAGAGCCTCTCTGCATACCATTCCTTGGCATTAACTATAAACATCAGACCTTATCTGCTGGAAGCCAACACCATCTGAAGAATATGCCGTTAATTTCTGAGAGTGCAATTAGTTAGAAGAGACTTAACTGAAAAGTAAAATTACTGAAAAGAGAATTGGTTCTGTTTTACCTCAAACCAGGACAGAAAGCAACAGCGAAGATTAAGTGGAATTATCTGAGATGAAGGAGAAACAGTCCAGCTAGTATGTCACGTAAAGCCAAAAAAAAAAAAAAAAAAAAGAAAAAAAATTGGACAGAAGTGTTTCCGAAACTAGCTATACAGAAATTAAGAAAGTCATGTAACCAAGTAAAGAGCAACATACTGCAGATTTTTGTTCTAATTGTTCAAAAATGTTCTCTCCCACTCTCAGGCCTTCTAGTCCAAGTTTGAGCCCGAAGCAAATTTTTACAGTAGAGTTATAAAACCATGAAAACAGAGGTTTATAATGGAAACACTGGCACAATCCTAACTAATGGTGTTGTGCCATGGGGTGCCTCTGTAATAAAAAAAAGAGTCTCTGAGACTGTATGCCAGACAGAATAGCCAGCAACACCCAAAAAAAGAGACAGAAGTAGATGAAACATCAGCAGCACTAGCTTTCCAAGATAAAACAAGTACATGAAGTCCTACACAGTAAAGGACTACAAACAAATAATTTTTCACAGCTTTGAATAAATACAGAATAGGAACCATGCTTTGAGAAAATGATGGGTTATTAAGGTATGGAATTTAATATCATTGTCAATCTATAAAACTTTTACAACCTAGTCTTATTTGCACAGAGATTACATCCCCAAAGCTCAGTGCCAAAGACACATGTTAATAAGCTCACAACTTTTAATTAAGCAATATGTATAAGTAGATTCCCATTAAGCTGTGATTTGTGGGCTAGTTCATTACAGTGGGTTCCAGCTACCAGACACATATTCAATACAAATCAAGCAGCCTGCATATTATCCAGCTTAATGTGAGCCTACTTGGGATATTTTATCACCAGTTCAGATTGGAGGTTCAGAGAGAACTACATTTTTTTCTAAGACTGGGGGCAGCGACCAGAACCTTATAATGACCCCATGTTGTTTTCTTAATGAAATTATCCATCTGAATTGTTTAGTTGCAACTGGTAATTATTCATACAGTTAATCATAGTTCTATTATATACAATATATATATGACATTCATCCAGAACACATTTAGTCTCATTTGAATTAAATGTGTAAAATAAGGCATAAAAGAAGGAAATATGGATATTAAAGACATGGAATGATAAAAATAGTTCACAGGTTTCACTCCAAAGAGACTGATGACATTTTCCAGATCTTGGAATAACTCTCTTCTGAGTTCCTGAATTATGCTAAAATTTTTGCCCTCCGTTTGTGACACAGGGTGTCAAGGAGAATTTTTTCAATCAGCTGTACCCATGACACAGTGTGGCATGCCATTTCACATCTTTCTCGCTTAGACGGATTTCCCATTGATTACATCAGCAGTGAGGATTGTACAGCGATCTGGTGCACCGGTCTTAAAAAGAAGATGGATACTCTGCAATATTTAACACCTCTTTTTATTTTTTTTTTTCCAGGAGTTAGAAGTTCATGGATCATTGGATCATAATCTAGGAGAAATTACTACAGTCAGATTTCTGGAAAATAATACTTCATCATAGCATTTTCCTTCCATAATAATAAGTTAATGAATTAACTTTGCTACATATTTACAGTTATCAAAAGTGACAACTGTTGTTTTTAACAGCCCTTTCAGTAAGGATTCTACTGTACTTAACTGAAATATGCATTTAATTTACCAACTGAACTTTTCCATGTAACCTCTCTTTAGCCCCCATAAAGCTACACAAAATATTTAGGGTCCATTTTTTTTTAATTTGTATTTTCTATTTCACTACTGAAATATTCTCTAAATACCCAGTGTTAGCTAACATAATGATGCTATCAAGAGCTACCCAGTATTTATTTGGAAAGCAGAATTTGCCATGCAGCCCCAGAGCAGTGGTCCATCTTACTCAGTACCTTGCTAACAGCAGCGACTTAGACATGAGGTTTTTTGAAATCAGGGTGGGAATTAGTTTAAGTGGAGGAGACTCCGGGCTGAAAGAGAAAGGAGGGAGCTCCTGAGAAGGAGATGTGAACTACAAATCAAGAAGACAAGGAAAGGAGAAAGATCATAATTAGCTACAGCTCTAAATGTAACAGGAAGAATTTTTCAATCAATATGGTAAGCTGCTTGTAGCCAATTAAAAGACTGTAAAGTAGGGACAATGCCATATGTAGATTAGGCTAGTCTCATAAAAAGAGCCTTAAAGCAGTATTGCATAGTTCATGAATTGATTTTGCTTGAAGGCCGAAGAAAAAGGAGCTGCAATAAGCCAGTCTTATAGTAACAAAAGCGGTTCCTCGGAGAACTCCATCAGCAACAAATGATACAGTGACAGGAGTTTTACACGTCTCATTTTTACCAAAGTTTCACCCCACCTTACAAACTTTTGTACGACTGTGCTGGGGCAAAAAAAAAAAGAAGGTTTTTTTTATGATTACACTATTTCTGAACTAACTAGAGCAACACATACCTGGGAAAAACTGCACCTTTACCTTCATCTTTAATTCACCACTCAATCCCAGCACTTTGCCTCCTACAGCTCCAAGGGATACAGCAGCATTTGGAGTGAGGAAATGACCACAGATGCCAGAAGCTAAAGAGTTAAAACCAGTCTCCTGCAGCCTGCAGAGAAAGCTGGAGTCAAGGAAAACACCCAGACATATAGCTGTTGAGACAGGAGCAACATTACAGCCATTAAAATCAAATGTCAGAGAAGGAACAATGCCTATTATCTTTTAGAAACCCAAAATGAACAGTTCAGCTTTATCAAACAAATGGGTTGCACTATCCAATTACTAACTTCTGATAAGCACCATGTCAATTTTGAAATTGTACCGCTGAGTCTGTGGAGAAGAAAAAATAAATCTGAGTTATCCACATAACAAGGATAAAAGGAAGCCAAACTATTACAATCCTGACCTAATTACCCAGGCAAATCACTCGCCTTTCAGGAAGATTGTAAAGCCAGTAAAAACACTGTAGCCTTTGCTGATGAAGCTCTGACCTTGCATGAGGCCCCTTTCCTCTCCCATTCAGGTCCCATTTGGTCAGAAGCCTTGAGAAGTCCTCCAACTGGGTCCTTCACTTGAAGCAGTATCATTTGCAGCACCTTTTTGTTTCATTTTACCCAGGAATACACCAGCCAGGATTGTGTATGCGCCAGCTGAGTGGGCAGCAGAGGGCTGCAGCCTGCAGAGTGAATGGGGCTCCCCATCCACCGCACATAATTAGGCACAGCCACATGGAGGGGCTGGCAAGCACACTAGAGAAAGCCAAGGGCATAACCGATAGCCTATTTGCTTTTTTAGAGTAATGCCCACTGTGTTCAGGGAGGATGCAAAGGCTTGCGTTCCTTCTTCAGCAATGTTAGGTCCAAAGATGGTTGGCAACAGGTATTTTAGTGCTATTCTCTACCCAAGGTGCACGAGCTACAGATTAAGCATGGGTTGAATTTCTCCCTTGGAGGAGACAAAAAGAACCATGTGAAAACAGCAGCAGCAGCATATATCATTGAAAGAATAACAATAAAAAAAATCTTCATAAAATATAGCTGATTTTTTTCTTTTTGAAAATATGTTTATGTAGCTAAAAAATTAAGCTTATTTTTCACACATTCTTATCTGTCACATGGTTGTCACATACCTGGCTGGATGAAGCCTTCAGCTACATAGAGCTAATGCTCCTTTTGCCTTCTCCATATACCTTGACAAAGGATATGGCAATATTAGAGAGAAAGCAAATGCCTAAGTAGCATTATTTATTAATTTCAAAACACATAGCTACTTAACAACTTTGATGACAACCCTAGCAGTGTTGAGAGTATAAGCCGCTTTAGTGGACAGCCACCAACTTTGATCCGTTAGATGGACATTTTGTGTCTCACCCACTCCCAAACCAGGTCTGTGGGTAACTTTGGAGGTTTCTACATACGCGTCTTAGATGAGCTTTTGGGGCAAATCTTACCGATATCCCCATTTACTGTGCTTTCTGCTTCACACTGTGGCAGTCTTGGGCACATTCGCCAGGTTCCTTAGTTGAAACTAGGCTGCAAGAATATTCCAGTTTATTCCTGAGAGTTTATTCCAGGAATAAACCTATCTTACCTCAGCACCTAATGCTGGGTCCACAGGACCAGATTACAACTAGTCCAAAGTAACCCCCCACAACCTGTGTGTCATGAATGCCAGACCTTCAGCACCAGCTGTTTTCTTCTACAAATCTGTTCCCATTGTCCTGTACTACTGCTAATGTAGAAGTAGTCTCCTAGTGTTGCTTTCTCATGCATTCTCACGGCATACACTCCTTACGTTATTTTCACTTTGGACCAAAATGTGTGTTAAAGTCCATGTGTCACCCCCAGCCACTTAGCCATCTTTGAGGACTCTCACCTCAAAGATCTGTCTTACCATTCATAACATTTGCAGTCAAATAAGAAACACAGGACTTCAAAATAAATCTTTAAACCAGATAGACAGACAGACACACGCAGAGCAGAAATTCATTTCAGCTGCAGCTGTGCTGGGTGAAGGAATAACAGCATCACCCACACCTGTCCTCACACCCTTCTCTCAAAGACGACTGCTCAGAGCTGCTAGTGGAGTTGCTCATGCGAGTGCTCTCTCACCTGGTTTTGATTAAAATGGCCCTGCAAAGCTTGAACCACAGGAACAGAAGGTATTTGCTGCTCATCCTGAAACAGGTGAGGCAGAGCTCCCATGAGAGCTGCTCCTGCATGAAAAAGCAGCTGAGGATGATCCCTTCAGGTGCCACAGCTGCACTCAAAGTAGAGCTTGTGTCCACAACAATAGCAAGGGTAGAAGAGGAAGGCTAAAAATTAGACACCTGAATGCAACAACCTCTTAATCTGGTCTCACTATTTTCTTTCTGGACCAAGTTTTGCCTGTAGCAGCTCTTTTGACATTCCCTGTAAAATCCCTCTGTCTGCCGAAGGAACACAGAGAAACGTTTGGCTTATAAGTATGGCCCCGGCCTTGGGTAAAATGTTGCATTCCTGATAAGCTGTGTTTGTGTGCAGAAGGCCATTGATCCATAGGGAAAAGCCAGCATTTAAGAGTTGTTAGTAGGTTGATGTAATGTGGTAACCTTTCCACCGTCAGCTGTCCACAAAAATTTTTGACACAAAATATGGGCGACTCTTAACAGAAACATGAAAAAAAAAAAAGGAAAAATAGGAGGCTATAACCAATTCCCATCCACAACTTTCAAAAGAAAAAACATAACGTGATGACACCATTAAAAAATTTAGGCTTTTCCATCTCTTATCTGAAAGAGTCTATAAAACAGTAGCGTACATTCTCAGACAGTTTAGAGCTTCTCTATGATAATTACAGATAACATTTGTGGAAAAAAGAGAAAAGACTTCAAACACTGATTTTTAGTTCAAAAATATGAAATAAAGACTGAACAACAGACAAACCCCTGAAAAGGTTTCAAATAAAGCGCCTTGCCACTGAAATCTGTCCTGCTATCATTCTATTCACATGAGCACCCACATACACACACTGGTTTTAGATGCAAAGATAGTTGTCTATTGCTCCAAATTCAAGTGTTTACACTTACCATTGCATAGTGAAGTTCAAAAATTTATCTGAAACAATGCTGCGTGGGGTCCTTTCTTTTTTATTTTTATTATTCTGTTATGTAAGGGCTCTATGCCTTTGGAGTAGGAGGCTGTTATAAATGTATGTCGTAGTGCAGATGAGGAACTTCTCCAATCCCATTAACAAGTAGCAAGATCTGTGCATATACCTTCCATACAGAATGTTTTAGAAATATGCCCTATTATGTCTAGTTAAGTCAACCTTGTGTCATTATTTCATATTAGTGTATATGACAGGATTGGCATACCCAGAAAAGATACATCAGAACCATTACATGTCAGCCAAGAAAATGTAAAAAGGAATTCTGTATTTGAAAAGTAGGTTAAATATCATGTCCTTAAATATTTTGGGAAGAAAATGTTAAATTGGTACCAAAAAGAATGTGTGTTGTTTTAAGGTTTAAGGGAGTACTTCAAGTAAAGATCTTGTACAACAAGAAAAAAAAAACAAAAACCAAAAAACAACTTCTCACTGCATGTCTAAGCAGAAGAAGAGAGGGAAATGAGAATGAAAATCTGCTGCAGCAAGAGAAGGAAGCGTTGCTTAAACACCTTGTTTTAGAACATATATTGTAAAATATTGACAGTTTTTTTCACAAGGAAATGTTTTTTAAATAAGCCAAGTTTTTACAAAATATTCTTTTAGGTCCAGCATCATTATTCTATACTATTAGTGGAAAGATTTCTGCTGTATAGGACTACAATGATTTCACTAAAGTGTTAAGAACAAGTTACGCACAAACAGAAAAGGTACTTGTTTTGAGCAGATGTCATCATTTTCCCAGATCCCCAGAAATGTAGGACCAGAAGAAAACTCAAAACATCTCCGGCCAACCTTTGTACTAAAATAGACAAACTACCTAGCTTATCCATTGGGTATGGTTTTTTGCCCTGTCTTCAAAAAAGCCCAGAAATAAATAGTATCTGCAACACGTTTAAGTCGATTGCCACTTACCCTTCCTCCCCTGACCAAAGAAAATAACTGATTGTCATGTTTCAAATGAATCCCAGAAGAGGTGGTATTTTACTTCATGTACGAGCTCCTGTAATTACGTACTGACAGGAGATTTTTGGTCTTCATCCTTTTAGTTTGTCCCCCACTTCCTACACTTTTCTCTTTATAAAGAAAACAGCTTTCTAACCTAGTAATAAAAGAGCAGTCAAAATAGGATTCCCCAAAGAACAATACCAGCAGGAAAATTAAGGACTCGAGATAGCTTCATGCATAGTCTCCTTAATCTTGTAATTTTGATACCTGACCTGTAATTTTCTCTCCTGTTAATGTTTGATCTTACTGGTGAAGATGCAGCCATGGCTCAGACCTTGGACCATCTCCTGTGTGTGTCATTCCCAGGACTTTTGCTGTGCGGCTCCTGCCAGGTGACTCCTGCTTAGGAGGAGGAGGCCTAGGAATGGTCTGAGGCTTGGACAGTTTCTACACGTTCAGACAGCAGATTTGAGTGTCTCCCAATGACCATTGCTGTGCAGGAAATAACATTGCTGCATGATATAAAGGTAGCCTTCAATGTCAAACTCTCTTCTGGTGTAAATTATCACATCTCCATTGTCTTTAACTGAGCAACCAAAAAGTACCTGTGCTGAGGATCAGGCTTCCCATGTCCAGATTACTGGATAATAATATCCTATCAAGGAGAGATAAGAGGGAATCAGAAAAGATCATCAAAATGTTCAGTGACATGGCAGCAGATTTATGACAAAAAAGATGTCATTATAAAGAAGCAAAAAAAAAAAAAAGGAAAGGTCATATTCATTAGTAAGAAAGGAAGACCAAAAGAAGGTACAGGAGATGCAAATATTACAGATCTACCAGCACTTTGGAATTTTGTTGTTAAAAGAGAGGGAGGTTTTCTTAGGCCATTTCATTAAAATGAGGTAGTGCTTCTCTTTATTTTTACATTTCCAATCTTTTTATTATCATAGCAATACGTCTTCAACTGCTTCCTTAAGCATTAACAGCTGATTTATTTAATAAAACTGAGGACTGAGCATCACTGGAAATACTGCTTCCAATGGAATGCTCTCATGCTGTGATTGGTGAAGTGCTAAGTAATTTGCTTTTAATGCTAGCGCATACCACTTAGCACTATATTTAACTGAATGATGAAAATCACTCATTTTTCATCCTCTTGCTTAACTGGTGCTCAGTGTAATCTATCTACTGTACTGTGAGCCTAGCGCCAGATATATTCTAATAGACCTTGCTCTCCAATCTACAACAAGCATTTTAATTTTTAATTCATACTTATGTCTTTATCCTTTAATAGAACAGAACTACAGATGGGGAGTATGTTTTAGATAATAAGAGCACAGTAGGTACCTAGGGAAACTACACCACTAAAAGGATTCTTTATTTACACTTTTCAGTAATGACTACATATATATAGCTACACAGGAGAAAATTGTTGTAAAGGAACACTGCATAGACAGGCAATTACTATCCAACTATAACTGAGCATTATGGATGATGTTGCTTATAAGAGCACTTCAGAAAACAATTTCAAAGCCAATGCCACCCAGTGTATACTGACCAACAACCATGGTAACTCACACATGCAATAACCAAAATTAATAGGTAGGATTGTACATTTGCAACAAAAATGTAAGATTAATTTACTTAATATTTAAGCGCACTTTAAATTCAGCTTTCAAGGATATGTACTGTTGCAGAATTGTATATCCCAGGTGAGATGAAAGTCAGTGGAGACATGGTAATGTAACTGAGGTAATAAAAGTGGTGAATCAAGTCCTTCATCCTGAACAAAGTCTCAGGACCAGATCCACATTTGTTAACAAATCAGCATGTTTCTATCAGAACTGAAGGTGTGGTGGCTCCACATGTAAAGTCAGTCTTGTCATCGTGCTAAATAATAGCATGTTACCAACACTGAAGTCAAAATCTCACAGAACCAGACTGGGATGTCCTAAATCAGTGGTGGGAAATCTAGGATATAATATTGCCCAAAGGAATTTTTACCACCACATTCAGTCACATTCAAAGATGACACTGAGGCCAAGAAGACGCGCAAGGGATGATGCTGCCCACAGCATGCTGTCTTCTTGGTACTGTTATCCATAAGCTGCAGTAAGTTACAGATCACCACCATAACACATAGCAGAGGAAAGCCATGTACACAAGCAATCTTAGTGGTCTTCACTCGTTGTGGGCATTACCCCAGATGCTGGGGTAATCTGTGAAAAGTGCAACTCCACTCAGGTAGAAAAAATCCACAGAAAAATTCTGGGACTGGACAGTTTCTCTTCAGTTAGTTTCTTTTTCAATATTAAGTACAATAGTTTAAAGTGTCAACAGGCAAAGCAAACATTAAAAAGGCAATTTTATTCCTGTTATGACAGAGAGAAGTCATCCAAGTAATATCTGATGCAATAGAACCCACGGAAATCACATCACTTCTTGTAAATATTCAGAAGATTTTTAACACCCTTTCTGTCTGGGTGAAACACATACAAACGCACCCATATGCACATACATATAAATCAATTAAAAGAAAAGTGGAGACCAAATTGTTATCTTGCAAACCCAAAGAAAAACTTTTTTAAGGAGTGATATCTAAACCTCCAGGTTACTACCTAATGTCATTTAACAATTATTCAGATGGATGAGAACCATAGATTTAACTATCGAAATCAATCAACAATGTTCAGACACTGGGAAAGGTCTTGCAAAGGTAAATGCATCTGAAAAAGTTTTACTGTACCAGTGTGAACAAAGGGACACCAGAAAAGCATATGTATTAGAAAAATGCCACTGATTACTGTTAATTGGTTACAAGTGTTCTACATGAATGATTCAAAATACCAGGAAGGTAAGACTTTTCCCTTTTTCATCTGCATTTTCAGGACAAAAAGAATCCTAATACAGGGAAGACCAAGAGTCAGGGCGCTGGCAGTATGCCCTTCATTTCTGCATTTGCCTCTGACTTTGGTGATTTTGGACAAATGACTTCACCTTTCTTGCCTTTGTTCCCCTTCCCACTTTCTCCTTATGTTGTCTCTTGTAGTCCTTGCCTTTGGGGCATGGACTTCAGTTCCTATGCATTTGTATGAAGCCAAATAGAATAGGCACCAGATAGAATAGAATAGCCAAATAGAATAGGACTGGTTCAAACTAATGAGCAATACTTTAATACTCCTAAGAAAGCACGAGGATAACCTCCAGGTTGCTTTAAGCTGTAGCTCCCAGGGAAGCAGGTCGGACCAACGTTAAGATCTCAGCAAAATGATCCTCTCTGGGATCTTGTAAATTTTGCAGCCTGTTGGGACTTGGCTACAAAACTGGTGGCATGAAGCCATCATTGTTCCTCTTCTGGGCATCTTTGCAGCCTTGCAATTACAATAGTGTTGTGCTTTGAACAATTACTGAAAACACTGTCAACATTTTAGTCATGAAACTTGAAAGACAAATCAGCAACTTTTTCCCCACCACCAGCAGGTAAAAGCAAACCTGGAAAAGCAGGAAAAAGCAAACCTGAGAAATCTAAGAATGTCCCACTATTTGGAAGGAAAAAAAAAATCTTATGGAATAATTATATTTGCTTGATCCGATCTGTGATCTGATCCAGTGAGCTCACCGCACTGAAAAGCTTGTTGAAGCCACAGAAGACCTATGAATGGAGCATTTGCAGGACAACACTGTACGCACAGAGGTGTGGACATCACAACCATAAATCCTGTCAGACAGTAACCATACCATGGGTGTGGATCAGGATGTAAACAACTCTGTGGACTATGCATTACTGCAGGAATTAGCTCTTGTCGGAGACAACGTCATTTCCTGAAGGTTAGAAAAAAAGATGTAGAGAAAGACATGATGTAAATACACAGGCACCAGCGTACCGATGACCTCCCTACCCCAACAAGAGGGATACAGGAGCAAGAGCCCATACGCTAGATTTATCAATTTTCCTTCGAAAAAATGTGTCTTTTGTGTTCGTGTGAACTTTCCAAGGTTTCCCTGTCAACGGACAAGATTACTGTTGACTTAAAAGTAACACAAGGTGCTTTTAACTGAACTTTACTCCTCAGAGGGCATCAGAAACATGACGCTGATAGGACTCAGCCAAGTGCAGGGATCCTGTGGAGCCATATCTGGTACCGAGACTGTGAATAAGGAACGAGAGGAAATTTATATCTTGTAATAACAGTGACATCTAAGGACACCCCGTGTGTTCCATAATTCTCTGTCATTGAACACCCTGGTACTACCTTTGAGCAGCAGCAACTTCACTTAGCAACTTGATGTACATGGGCTTGTTCCACTCTACGTGTACTTCTCTAGGCGCTGGGAGGGGGCCAGTGGCTCTCAGTGCACAGTGGAAAACACAACGCAAGTCTGAGAGATTGGGACTTTCGCACTCAGACCAATATGTGTGGAGACATACTTGATTATATGTAAAGTAGATGATTCAAGCCTGCCCTCAGCATACTTTAAACACTGTCCCTTGCTGCAGACAGATTGCTCTGTATTGAGTTACTGTACTGAGTTTCTGTACAGAAAGTGGGACAGTGCTTGGGTGAAAGACAGCTCTTCAGCCTTCAGGACTCTTGCAACAGACCTATGAAACTACCCAAGGATAAAGACCCACTGGAAAACACAACTGTGAAATTTCAGCCCTAACCGATCGCACCCTAGTCTTTCCAAGAGAAACTGTGTTTTCAAATTATCTCTTTTCTTCTATCCCTCCCATGGTTTTATGCTTAGGTATCAGCATTGTTTTTCAGCTGGGTACAGCAACTGAAAATAATACCTTTCCACCTTGCCGTACTCTTTTTCCTCTCTCTCAGCTCGATACATGAAGATGTATGCAGCACGCTGTCCATTTCGCTTCTGTGCTCCTGGGCTGTGCTCATTTCATTACACAAAAGACTTTCTCCAGTAATATCGCCAAATGCCTGAAAAACAGAACCGACAAAACCAACATATTCTTATGGCAGCATTCAGTGAAATATCAGAGGGAACATAGATGACTTTGATTGCACTTCCCCACCCCTCTCTTCTTGCTTTCAAAACGTTGCAGCTTAGAAGTGTTTGTGTGTGTGAAATTTTATTCTGTCATACTAATAACCCAGCTTTACAGCAGCTTACAGTTTAGCTTTCATGGTTCAGTTCCACTCCTAGGCTTATAACAATTTTTCTAACAGTTCTGCCAAAATATTATAAAGTAAAAGTTACTGTAAATGTATTCACTAATACAGATAGAGCAGTGAGATTAGCAATTTAAACACATGTGAAATGTGAATTCACCTAATTTTTCTCAGACTCTAAACACTTTAGTAAAACAGTGGAATGGGGATTTTTACGCCTGATGCTTTTAATAATTTCTTCTTATGATGTTCTTGACACATGGAGAAGATTTGAGTGAATAAAGAATAGACCTTCAAAGAAGAAAATCATGGCCATGAGGAGGAGATGATGTGTTATAGGACTGGAAACTGGTTATAAAGCCAAGACACTGCATCAGATCCAGCTCAGTTCATTAGCAGTTACCACATCGCATGTCAGATCCTCAGCTTGTGTCATGTGGGTGGCATTTTGCACAAGAGTGCCCTGGCTCCGACTGTTTTCACTTTCTGGAGTGCCCATATAAGAGAAATTTTGGTCAGATGAATGTGAGCAGAAATCAAATTTTGGATGCTGAGAAGTAACAGAGCCTCGGCTCTGTCTAGCTGCTGTTACTCAAACACTAGCACAGAAAAAAGCAGATTGCTCCAGTCACACCGTAATGTTTTAATGAATTGTGCTATTCTCAACCTGGTTTAACACAGCTTTAATAAATTATACAAACACTGGTTTATGTACAGGAATAACCTCTAATTTCTATTCTATTTTTGTGTACTTTTATAATCTATCTGATGAAGGTTCTTCAAATCTTTGTTCTGCTTCTGGGTTTAATACCCTGTGAAGCTGGGAAGCGCTATTACCTCTAGAACCAGGGGATACAGCCAGTGTAGGGGATATTCCCTACCACAAGTAAAAAACTGTGAGCAAACATTGAAGTGATCTTGTGCATCCTAAATCCTAGGCAAGTTCCTTCGTACCAGGCTACACTTTCTTCTTATCTAGGTACCACTTACGCAGAAGACCTACTACTTTACCTTTAGTTTTATTCTTTTACAATAATGGATAGTCCAGTTTTAGATTGTCCTGAGCTGCTTCTCTCATGGCATAAACAATCTTCAGGGCAGGTCAGACAGAGATACAACATCACGGCAGGACTTCATAGCAACAATTTTGCAATATACAAAGTCAACAAAAAGAGGGCCTATAGCATCAGTGAGCTAACAGGAATGGCGGTATTTTTCCTGTTGCAACAATCTGAGAAAGAATGTGGAAATATTCTCAGGGTATACCTAAAGATTTAATCCTAATTCCACAGAAGTGGGAACACTAATTTCATAGAACCATAGAATCATTTAGGTTGGAAAAGGACCTTTCAGATCACCGAGTCCAACTGTTAACCTACGACTGCCAAGTCCACCGCTAAACTATGTCCCTAAGTGTCACGGCTGCAGGTCTTTTAAATGCCTCCAGCGATGGTGACTCAACCACTTCCCTGGGCAGCCTGTTCCAGTACTTGACAGCCCTTTCAGTAAAGAAGTTTTTCCTAATATCTAATCTAAGCCTCCCCTGGCACAACGTGGGGCTATTTCCTCTTGTCATATCACTTGCTACTTGGGAGAAGAAACCAACTTCCACCTCGCTACAACCTCCTTCCAGGTAGTTGTAGAGAGTGATAAGGTCTCCCCTCAGACTTCTGAACAACGCCAGTTCCCTCAGCTGCTTCTCATAGGACTTGATTCTCTGCAAAAAAGAGGATACAGGGGATATTTAGAGTTCACTGGAAAACCCTTTCCATTGGTGTTGGTTAACACATACCAAAAGCTCTTTCAGATCTGATAGTTCACGTATCCAGCATGCCTGACCTAAGCAACAGAAACGCTTTGCTACACTTAAGGTGCTAACATTTACTTGTGAATTTTAAATTGAACCTTGTATGGATATGTCAGATTTTTAGACTTGATCAGATGTTGTGCAGAGTTCTGTTCTTAAATTACAGTCCGAGTTGTTGTTTCTGAGAGTGACTTAATAGCAGTAACCTTACGGTTAATCAACCGTGCAATAAAGTTCACTGTGCACTTACTGCAGTGTAATTATAAAGTGAGCAAAAATATAATTGATGCATTTTGTCAATCTGTGTAGCTGCAAGGTACTTTTTCAAAGGTTATTTTTTTTATTCGGATAAAATAAGTTAATGCTGTTTTGGCAATTATCCTTTGACTTCAAAGATTTTACTGCTGATTCAGGTAAAACTACATGATAGATGAATAAAGATTGTAAGCGTGTAAGAGCACAAAACACCTTCTGCAGCAATCAGTGGCTCTACCCTCGCAGCATAAAGTCGTTCAGAAAATCACTGAAAATACAGAAAATCTGGGTGTTTAAAGCGGGCTGGAACCAAAAGGGAAGTGTTTCAATACAAAATAGCACTTTTAAAATACCCCTTAATTATCAGCACTGATGTTTGTTATACAGCACATCTACAGTGACATGACAACATTTTTCCCATGAGCATTGTCCAGACTGAATGGATGCACTTGAACCTGCTCCCATCCCTTCTGTGAACATCCAAAGGAAACAGCTCTAATTCCTCAGGCCTCCCAAGGAAAAATAAATGTAAATAACCATGCCCATAAAATATTTGTGTATTTGTTGGCTAGGTATGTAACCCTTGCTCCTTACCCTGTGTTCTCTGCCACTAATAAAGAAACCAGTGTGATTTATAATTGCATATTCATATCCAGAACAAGGCTATAATGCTGCAGCATAGGTATTTCAGTCATTTTCTGGTTATCTGAAAGCCTGTGTGTCCTGCTGAGAGCCAGTGGTGGATCTGTCTCACCACTTTCCTGGTCCTTCTATCTGACCACAGCCTCCACCACAGATAAGCAGGACATGGTGTCTTGGTGGAAATAAATTTTTCTCCATGGCTCTGTGAGTTTCTGGGGCAGAGAGCAGGTCAAACCTGGGATTTGGAGAAAACGAGAGAGAGAAGAAATGGCCACATGCTGCAAGGCTGCCTCCTGCATTTCCATCCCATTGCATGCAGCATCATAGCCTTCACCGTAGTTGATAATCTCAATAGAGTAATAGTAATAAACACAGTTTCCATTTAAGACTATATCTCAATTTACTGAAAAAAATTAAGGACTTAATCTTATCCTTGAAAGGGTAAACAACCCGAAACAGAAGGTATTTAACTTCTCCTCATCTGAGATGCAATGTGCGCATCTTCTTCATCTGCAGCAGATGAGTTGGATTATCCATCACAAGGGCAAGAAGCAACAGTCTGGGTCCATTTCAGGACAGGATTCACATGTCACATGCAACATGAGCTGGATCAATTTAAGAGAAAAGCATATAAATGCAATGTTTCTCCAGGAAAACGTTTTTTCTTATTCTCATCTTCTCAGTGGAGTGGAAAAAGCGGCTTGGACAACTATTTTATTTCTTAAACTGATTATCTTTAATTGAATTACAGAGTTAAAGGAGAAATATATTCTGGTAAAGATAACTTAAAACAGTCTGGTTTACTTCTTATATGCAGAGGAACTAGCAATACTGCTGTGACCCTCAGCAAAAGGGCTGTAAGTTTGCAGGCTATACTGATTTGATTGCCTATGTCCATGGGAGTATCCCTTAACGGACTTCTATCATGTATGATTCCCAACTGAATCTCAATCCATGTTGAGAGGGATCATCCTCCCACTGAACGCAGTTGCAAAATATTACATGTCTTCAATGGGAGAAGATCAGAGCGCAGAATTAGGTGGGCAGCAAGTGGCGAAGCCTATTCAGCCCAGGAGCATATACACACATACATGAATTAGTGTGGGTGGAATCACTCTTGCAAAGGCTAAACCTTTACTGTTAATCCCTACTTGTACAGGGATCTCCAGGAAACTGACTTCTTGTAAACTGGCCCTGTGTGTGGATGACCTGCCATGATGCCGCTGAAGCCACCTAGTATGGGTCAACTTACACCAAACAATTACCTTTGCCCAGCCTCTCCCCAGCCAAGAAGTCCTCACCCACTCACCTTGGCTGATCCAGCTCATGGTTTGGAAAGTTCAGAGCTTTCCTGCTCCCTCTGTAGAGTCTGGTGCCATATGATGATGGCACATAGAGATGATGCCATATGATGATGAAGCCAACTGAGTGTACCAACCTCAGTTACTGAGCTGGGGCAATCCTCCCTATTCCTCTTCTCCATAAATCTTTAGTGACCACTGCAGTGAGACTCTTTATGAAAACAACACGTAGGGCTTTTGTGGTAAACTTGGCCAATTTATTCCCTTAATGAAGTCAGAGCCAGAAAAAGCTCCACTCAGATACATGCATAAACTGCACGGGAATCAACTGTACGGCTTAGGCACATATGGGAAAAAAATAGGCCCCAATATTCATAGTAACATTGCGTATATAAAAAGACTTTGTGGAATTAAGAATAAAACATGAGGCAATTTGTTGATTTGCCCAGGGAATATATGGGAGCGACAAATGTGTAGATTATTCTGAGGTTGTTTTTTAGTGTCATTATCAGATCCAAGAACTGTATATAAAAGCACACAGTCCTTACACGCTAAAAGTATAGTTTGCTCAAACAATTGTAAAATATTCAGTATTCTTAAGATTAAATATCTGAATATTGCTTCTGAAGGAACAGCTGTCAGCTTAAATCTGAAGTCTAGTTTGTTTACTGGCTGTATTTTATATCTGTTAGAAAATGACACCAAATGGCAATAAAATTGTTGTAAGTATTCTACTGGGGAATATAAATGCCCTTTGGTTACAGTGTACATATCTTTATACATAATTCCAGTATATTTTCCCTAGAATTATGTTAAATATGTAAAAAGCCTTTTCTCATAAAGGTAAAAATGCTAGATGTTTCCGAGCTGTAATTTAGCATTACTGTCAAGATTGCTTCAGAAAATAAGCTACGGTTACTGTTTCATTCTTTTTAAGTGTCACTCAGCATACCGTATCTGATCTTGTATTCAAAATAAACTTACATGATTTTATTCACTTTTCCAGAAGTGCAAGAGAGTTTAGGCATAATTTATAGCATATGGATTGATGTAAATAGCTTAAACTAAGTAATTGGCTAGTCACCTACGCTGTCTTATCCTATTACTATTAGGTACTTTTCAAGTAATTAGGGAAAACAGATCTCTCTTATCCAGTAAGTTTAAATTGGATGAATCCTTGACATTTGGGTAGGTTTATTTGATAGATAAAATCATACTATACAAAAACTTTCTCTACAATGCTGAGGTTTACTACGCCTATAATAGGAAACTCATTTTTTGCTGAGTTAAAGTGACTTATCTTTGCCCTTTTAATAAGAAATCAACTCCAGTCAGCAAAAGTCAAGATAAAAATCACCAAGTTGGTGTTATCACCATGTAGACAGCAAAGATGTACCGCTATCATTAACTTTTCTGTGCATGGATTTCAAATACGTTTAAAATGCTAAAACTCAATAATTTCCTATATATTACAATAACATAAGATTAATGAATAAGGGAAAGCATGAAAAGTGATTTATTTTGTGAAGGTCATTCCTTGGTTAGCCAACACCTAAATTGAATACTATAAAGGAGAAATATATTATAAAAGGTAAAAAGGAAAATGGGTTTTACTGCATGTGAATTCTTTGAGTTTTACAATGCTTATGATAAAAGGACTGCACTTAAAAGTTTAACCTCTATAATTTTTATGCTGCACATTTTAAAAAAAAACCTTTTTATTTAACATTTCTAGGGCAATTTATACATGTCACCTTGTACTTAATGTTCCTTTTAAAACAGTTATTTTTGCCTCATGCTTATGAAACCTATAAAACTACTTTTCATACCAGACATGAAATTTCTAGTTATACCAGCAAAGTTGGACCTTTACTGGGAATACCATACTTAAAGTAATAATTATTTTAAAGAAGTTATTGCATAGAGAGACATTTATTCCTGGCTAGTGTACTCCTGCATACAGCACTTACAAACTGGCCTCACTTGCTCTGGAAAAAAAAAAAAAAGGTATTATTAAAGAGAGTGTTTTGGCTCCTCAGCCTAAATTAAGTTTACACTTATGTGCTTTGCTGAATTAGGGCTACAAGGAAATCTTGCTTTTGTTGAAGTAAGAAAGAGTAGGATGAGGTTGTGAATATAATGTAAATTCCTTATGAGCATCCAAGCGCTTTAAAGCAAGATTATGCAAAATTCCTCTTATGCCTGTCGAAGAGTATCTGCAGACACATAAACGTATCTGAGCTTGAAGTCACCAGGAGTTGAACACATGAATTTGAGGAAGAATTTGGCCCAGTGATTTAAACACTGTTCTCATGTCAGTGTGTTTGACGAGAGCCATACTGCCACCCCAATAACCCAGAGCTCACTAGCCTGCACGCACACCCCAGTTAGTTGAATGCTAAGAACCTCCGGCTCGTGCTGGTGGTACCCTCTCACCAATGTCTACAGTTGCACATGCTTTTTAAGTTACTGTCATTTCTGCGTTGTTTTCTGCCAAATTGCTCATTTCCTCCTATTATACATATTATTTCCAAAGAACACCTACCAACACCAGCAACCATCCTGCTATAACGGCACAATGCATTACACATCCAATGGAGAGATCTTAGTCCCCAAATGTCTGAATTAATGAGATCCCACTGCAGTAATTAGGAATAGGTGTTATGGCTCTTTCAGATATGGTTCCTGGAAGTCCCAGAAATTAAGAAGTCAAAGCCTTTTCATCTTGCTGTCTCCAGAGTTACATGCCTTTAGAGTTTCTTAATAAAAGTGAACAAACAAACCAAAAGTTACACTGAAATAATTACATTTTCACCCTTGGTAGGTTACTGTAATAAAAAGTACAACTGTTTTGCAGGAAGAAGTTGCATGCAACCCCTCGTTCCTAGATGCTATTGAATTACTCCTTATATTCTGCAGTTGTACAATAGCACTAGCTCATACAAAAAAAGAGGAGAAAAGAAGTGAAAACCGCTTTTTTTCCTTGCTCTGTGGACTCTGCAGATGAAGTAGATATATATATACACAAAGGTAGGACACACCACAGTTGCCACAGACCTCCCCTGTTCCTACAGTTCGTGTTCCTACAGCCCCAAGACAGCATTTCATACAAATGTCTTATCTCTGGTGGGGAGAAAGAAGCTTGCTGATCATGAAGAAAGAGGAAAGGCAGCTGTCATTCCTACGACAGGGAGAGAATAGGTGACAATCTCTGCCCTCGCCAATGTGGAAGGAGAGCCTTCCCTCCTTCACCACTGCTGGTAGGGTGAGGAGGGGAATGAAAAGCAAAAGGAGAGCCTGTTGTGTTTCTTCTGGTGAAGCGTTGTACCCATTCTGGCAGAAAAGGGGTAAGATTATGAAATTAGATTATGTAGGTAAACTTCTGGAAGAGAGAAGTCTTATTTACACCAAAGGGTGATCCAAATGAACACATGGAAGCTGACAATTAATAAAGTGAGGCTGGAGAATAAGAGGAGACTTCTGACCAAATAGACTGCAAGGACCCAGAAAAATCTTTCCATTGAATCACTGGGGACAAAATACCTAAACTGGGCTATATATTGGTAAACTAAACTACCAGAATCTTTAGGACTAGCTTTTAATATTCAGACTGAAAACGCTTATATGCAATGAGTTGTCCACAGAAGCAGCAGACTGGACAGATTTTCTCAAGAAGCCCATGTAGTCGTCATCTCCTACACCCTTAAAAGCTATACTTAGGGTTGCGATACAACCTTTTACCTCCAAAATGATTTTCTAACCCCACTCAATACCACTGCTTCTCTAGCTGCAGCAGAGGCAAAAAACCTGTTCCTGAGGGGCAGCAACAGCAGCAAGGGGTGAAGCTCAGGTGTATTTGCCCCAAGGCAGCAAACTTCTCACTTGTCAGTGTATAGTTTTAAAATTCATTAACTTACAGAATAGTCCTAATTTGCAACTGAAATAGAAAGCCTTGACCTATAAAATACACAAATGTATAATTACATCCATTATCAACTGAATGTAAGATATGTAAGTTTTACTGCAATTATTAGTTAAGCACATTTCTTATATGTAATTGCATTTAGATCTACAAGTAAAAATGCTGTAAAGCATGCCTTGATCTCCTAAATTAGACATGCAGCATTCAAGACGATGACATAAGACTCAGCCATGTAGATTTTAGGGACAGACTAGGTTGTGATCTGGTGTGGGAAGCTGTACAGAAGAGGCTTGAGCCATTTGCATTGTGCAGCGCTCGCTCACTCTGTGGATGCTGATCAGCATCAGTTTGGAAGCTGGAAGCTTCTGGGAAGCTCACCTGGGAAGACAAAATTACATTGTATGGGAATGCGTTTCTCCTCTCTCAGAAATACAGAAGAGATTAATGAACTGAACCAGTGCACTGGGTTAAGGTTGCCTAAGGTGTTTGAAGCCCCTCCTTCCACAGCCTTGTGGAAGCTGAATGAAACCTCATGACTGAAAAGCTGAGAAGAACTTAATTGGGAAAAACTCTTCTGCAAAGAGCTAGTGTTTGTAACAGGCAAAAAGTAGGAATGGTGCTGGGTTGTTGAACTCGAACAGGGAAAAGGTGTTCTAGCAAAAATCTAGCCAATGATTTGTATGAGGAGCTTCTTTAACAGACTTAGGCATGAACCTGGATTTGCCAGTTTCTTTGTTTCAATAATTAAGTTCTGCTTCATGTAGGCCACATGCCTTCTCTTGTTCTCTTTGGCCAGCTCAAAGACTCGAGTGTCTTCACTCTGGTGAATCACAAGTTCCCAGGGCAGAGAATTATGTTTGGATTCCTTGAGGACAGTTTCCTTTAAATTAAGTTTTCTTTTAAAAGCCAAGTAGGGCAAAGACATTAAGAATAAAATCTTTTAATGAAGAAAACAGTCTTGAAACAATAACCAAGGAGCAGAAGCAATGTTTGCCTCATGCTGGAAAGGCATACTTGAACCTTCACCTTAGAAGTGAGCAACTGAAAACTTTGTACCTCAGCATCATTTGTGCCAGTTTTCTATGGTAAACAGACCTCCACGATGATGCTCCCACTTCTTATCTGGGTAGGTAAAGTAATGTTCTTTCACTCTACTTTCTCTTAGGTGCCAAATTTTTTTAAAGGTCTCCAAACACAAGACCAAAGGCAACAACGAAATGCACTTCTTCTAAGCACTTAGAACAAAAATGACAATGCAATGAACAAAATACAGCCTATGAAACAAGTAATGGGCGATACTTCTTTTTAATACTTAATCCTGTATTTTATTTTAGTGCTCAAGCTGCTAAAAATCTGACAACAACCAGGAATCTAAAACTTGCAAGATGCCAGTAAGTAATCTAACTGTGCCTTAGCTCTGTGTATCTGAGGAAAACCTGAGGGAACGACCATACCTGTAGTACTAGTCTAGTACTGTCTAATAAATGTGCAAAATACTTACACTGTATATTTATACATATAATAATTCCCACACAAAATGACCTGATGCAGTTCTAAGCAATATATATTTATAAATAATCTCTATGTGCGTAGTTTCAATGTATATGTTACATAATTGCCTTTAAATGGCTCTATAAACAATACTAAATTGCTACTTTGCACTGCCAAGGCATTAACTCATTGATTTTACGCTCCTGTTTAGGAGTGAGGTCTTCCTGTGGAAGATTTCGGTGTGCGCTTTGCGCAGGGTCAGGCAGGTCTGCTTCCCTGTTTCGACGCTGACCTACTTCTGAAGCGCACACCTCTGCCTCCAAAAACCTGCAGGTGAGGAGCCTGCTTGGACCTACCTCAACGATAGCCCCATCAGGTAGCCTGAGGAATTGCCTGTAGAGCTCCTGGAAGCCGCTGAGGTGAACGGTGTAGACGGAGATGCGAACGGTGGTGCTACCTCTCCAGGGAGCTGCAGAGTCAGGGCTTTCATCCTGGCGCTGGAGGTCACAGCTGGAGACACCAGGCTTGCTGGCGTGGTCCTTCCAGATGTAATCAGACACTGCCACCTAGTGAGACAGAAGGTGTCCCCCCCCAGCCATACACACGCACACACACAGAGTCCCCCCACCCCCCACCAAAGGAACATATTTAATTAACTTCTGGCAAGAGCTTAACCGATTTAAAATGATTTTACAATAAATCTGCAAAGCCTGAACCATATGCAGTGCTTGCACACAGTTCTCTACTACATATTTTTTTATGACATAGATCTAAATAGAGGAGATAGACAAATCCCTGGTGTATATTCTATAAAGTTAATTCTGCACAGATGAAGCTGTAATTGACTCCCGTATTAACCAAAAGTAGGGAGATCAAGCAGGGTAGGTTAAACAATAAAATGGCAATGCTGATTAAAAAGAGAGCTTCCCGAGAATTTCACAAACGAGTATTTGTATTTCTCTCTCTCTTTGAGAAGCGTTTGCGCCTGTACCCACAAGCGCTTTTTAGTCTCTGATCTCTGTATAGTATTAAAATAACCTTGTGCTGCTAACTGAATTGTAGATGAGGCAGAGTAAATAAGGTGTATTTTAGTGCGTTGCATAAAGCTAGTTTATTGACACAGTTACCTAGTTCCCTGATTTGCTCTAAACACATTTGCTTGGATATGTTTTGTACTTCCCTCTTTCAGTCAGAATTTCCATTTAACCTTTTTCATGTTAATTCTTTACACAGGCTGAGCAGAATTCAAGACTTCAGATGGATCATAGCACACAGTTTAAGCACCCCTTATCCTTAACTAGAACTGATGATGAGAAGCATTATATTTATACTCCCACTGAAGTGCAAGTTTTTAACCCTTCACTTTTGCAAGACCTTTGCGTCACTCATTTTCTCCCATGAGATGCTACTCCTATTTACAGTAGGAAGGGGTTGGTGATGTTGTTATATCCTTACAATACACCAGCATGCTCTTCCCAAACACTTCTACTTAATGTAGAGGAAATAACTCTTCTGCTGATGTAGCACATGCCTTTTCTTTCAAGAAAATGTATTACATTGGCTGAAATAATTGGAACTCACCCATGAAGCTAGCCATAGAAAACCTCTAATTTAAGATAGGTGCATCAAAACCCTCTTTTGCATAGTTCTGCTTTTTCTTTTTGCTGAAACAAAGAGCTCAGATTCTTACAAGAGATCCCAAAATCACCAGATACAATTTTTTCCCCCCACCTTGGGAAAAGTTAGATTTAGCTCAGTTTGCTTGTGATCCAGTTCTCATTTCCTCAGCCGTTCTTTTGCATTATGAGGAATCCCATAACTAGCACAGTGTGCCAACGCCACGGTCCTGACGTGCACGCTGCTATTCTGAGCAACTGCCTTAGGAGAGGATTGATTTTAGGTGAGTTAAGAAAGTAAGAACACGCACTGGAAATTATCTCCAACTCTTTTCCAGGAACGACGGAACAATAGGAAACTTCATCTTAGTGCCAGCTTGCATTTGCATCAGTCCTAAACGATTTTATACATTTTAAAATAAGGAAGGGTCATCTGAGATTCAAGGTAAAATATGCACAGCCTGAATTTCCCACACCAAAATGTCTGGGATTAAAAGACTTTCATTGAAAACAACTTGTTAGGAACATACAGCAGCTACAAGGACAGGACAAGCCCTGCATTTTCTTCCGCCTACAATACAAACGTGTCTTACACACCTACTGTATGAAGTTGCTCCATAAGAATTGAGGTGCCCAATGCTTTCAGGAAAGTAGAAAAGCATCTTCTTTTGGAACAGTGTGGGCCAGAGCAGGGACAAGCAGCTGCAAGAGCTGCCACACCACAGCTTGTGAAATGGGAACAAAGACCCCACCACGGTTGCCCTCCTCTCTCATCCCAGCGTCTCACAACTGAGAGCTCTGACCTCTGCAATTAAAAGCACCAAGCCCTCCCTGGCCTCATGTCTTCTCCCTCATGTATGACTTCAGAGAAGAGAAACATCTGGGAGAACCAAGTCAGAAACTCAGTCTGTGGGGGATCCACACAGCAAATGGGATGATCTCTGTTGTGATCCTCCTTTTATGCTAGATGCATTTTCCCCTGTACTGCCTGCTTCCTTTCTTCAGAGTGTTTTCCTTCCTCCTGAATCAATCCTGCATGTTCCCCTGCTGCTTCTCTGACCTTCACCTTAGCCCTCTTTCACTAAATCTGCTTGTCTTTTGTGTTTGTCCCTACCAACAAGTAGGGGGGCTTATTTAACATGTATTTTGCAAGCCATGGATCGTTCACTGTGAACACCACATCCTTCTCTGCAGCTCTGTTTTGCCTGTTTGAGCTGTGAGCTCTAGGGGCAAAGATACGCATGCTGTCCTTGTCCAGCACAGAGGAGAGAATGGACCTAAGACTACCTTCACACAAATAGATTATAACATATATTTTCAACCAGTGCCAGAGCCGAGTGTAATTTACAGCATATAATTACCATGCTGGAAGCCAAAGCCATGTCACTTAAACCTTGTGCTCAAATGAACCTTCACTTTGCCAGGGTGAAGACCTCCTTCAGGAGTTCCCAGGTCTGGATGCCATCCCTGTGGCACCATATCCATCCCAGATGAGGTGTGGCATCAGGAGCTTCTGCCTTGCCACCCACCCTGAGAGCAGACAGATCTGCAGTGTAGTGGGAGTCAACAAACCAACCTGACCTGTGGTCGCATTTCAAGATCTGGTGAACTCCCTCTAAGGTCATTTATGTGACTAGCCAAGAGAACATGATGATACTGATTGACATGTCTTCCCCTCCCTAAAAGCACAGCCTGACCATCAGACAACTGAGAACTAAAAAGCACCACCAAAATTGATGGTGCTGTGCTGAGTTACATCACCTTGGTCCCCAGGTAAGCACAAGTAAAAAGGAGGGAAGCAGGACGCTTGGCTGGAGCATCACTCATTGACCCTTCCTCAAAGTCATCTGGTAGCATGAATTTGCCTGCAGGCAGAGTCTGCAATACTTCGTGGGATATAACAGCTGAAAATCAACCCCAGGAAAGGAAAGAGTAGCACTGGGGGTGGCTGAGAATTTAAACACCACAGATCTGAAGGGCCATTCAGTTCACTCCTTGCTTGCACCATCTTAAATAACGTATTTGGCAGACGGACATCCACTGTCTTGAAACTTTCAAAACGCATTTCTGTGAAGTGATAGGTCACTGGAGAGCTGCTGTGGCCTACATAACCTGAAGTAAGCTCCGAAAGTAAACTCTACTGTCATCTGAAATTTCTATCATTAAGTTAATCAAAAATGTCCATTCATTTCTACAGGAATACAATATGAGTTAATAAATCCACTGAGACAGGCTAGTCAAGAGACTGTGCATATAGGACATGTCAGAGGAACTGAAGTTAGCTATGATCTAGATTCACAAGGGCTGACAAGAAACCACAAAATGCCAGAGCAGTGTACAGTAATCCTTAAATGAAATTCATCTTTCAGCAGAAAAACACATTAAGGACGGTAATTCAATGATAAAAGAGGCAGGCCAGAACAGGTTCAAATGCTGAATATTTCACAACATAACTTAATTAAAGCAGGAGTGTGAGGCTGTTAATCGCTTTATAATAGTTCAGCTTGAAATGAGGTCTGATGTGAATGCCCTTATAGTTTATTTGTTTATATTATTATAATCACAAAATGTTACATCAACCTAATGCAAATCTACCGTTTTCACTGGTCTTTATTGTGTTGCTTTTTACTGCTTTCGATCCTCCTGTCTTTGTGCAAGTATGCAAAGGGAAGAACTGGGAGGAAGGGTCATAAATTTAGGTCAGATCAGATGATTCAGTAAGTCTCATGTGGGTTTAAGTCTTATTAATAATTTTAATACATTCTTCCTTGACAACAATGATTTCAATCAGTGCTCCTTTAACGTACAGTGTGACGTAAAAATACACTGACTTTTAAAGGAATGGAACACGCTTCTCGTACAAAGAAGGTAAATTATATCACCCTTTGGAAATTACAGTACGTAACCTAGGACAAAAGATAAAAATACATTTGTAAGTACAAATAGAAATGTACTTTGTTGTATAACTATCTCACGCCATACCAAGCGCATAGAAATACGTTATTGAAGTAGAACATGATAACATTTAAAATACAAATATATTAATAAATGCATATTTATAAATATATTATGCACATGATACACAGCCAATGAATATTAATATTTCCAAGGTCAGGGTACAGAAAATTCCGTGCTAGTGCATAAAGGTACTATGAGGTTTTCTATTGTTTGACAGTTTTTGTAAAAGAAGAAACAAAAAAAGAATACCTCAAATTTTCTGAGCTATAGCGGAAACGAAAGGAAGACTGAATTTTAGTGTCTCATAAAAAGACAGCAGCATTAAAAAAAAATCTTTAAAAAAAGTTGAGAAATATACATATTTGTCTGTGTCCAAACATGTTTCCAAACATTATGAGTAGCACTGATTCTTAACTGCTTGCAACATTATTACTAGCAATGTCATGTGAATCAATTCCAGCTTCATGCATTGCAAAATGTAAAAAAAAAAAAAAAAAAAAAAAAAAAACGTTTGAAAGAAGCATTCAAAGAAAATGCATAAAATGAGCAATACGGACCAAACCTACCAGCTGAGAATGGGCAGAACCGCGAGCTGGTCATGACAAATAATTAGCAAAAGTTACAAGCTGTTAACTTTAGGCGAAAGGGCAAAAGCGTTGAAATTATAGAAAAAAAAGACATCAAAAGTTGAGGGTGCTGTATTTACTTCAAGTAACTTTCATAAACATGGTAAGTGCATTTTCTGTGGTAAGAGTTGTAAATATGGGAATTGCTGTCCTGGAGGCAATCTTTGTTAAACTAGTGTAGCCCTACAATTATAAAAACAAAAGCTGGCTAGTATTAACCTCGGAGGAAAGCTCAGCACCCCTTAAGTATTGCAAACCCCAGCTCTGACACACTGTTGTTAAAAAACTTGCCGGGAAAAGAAGAATTTACATGGACGTGCCTAAAAACACCCTTGCTGCCTATGTCAAAGGCACCTTGGTGGCATCCTGGTCTGGGTAAGGCTACCACTGAACCTCACGCAGAACTAGCTGTGACACTGGGGAAGATTTTCCAGCCACTGCAGGAAGGATGGGGTGCTTTACAAGAAGCGAAAATGAATTCCGTTTGAATAAATTGCAAAATTGGAGAAATGGAAAGCAAAGGCATGAACAAGAGAAGCTATTGGGAGTGCCAAAAGTCATACTGTCATGAGAAAGTCACAGCCAGTTACACCAATGCCCCCCCATATTTAATACCAAAATGTACAAACATGAGTGTGTACACGTCCTTATACATATACAGTGTACTTTGGTGGGGTGATAGCATGTGCTGTCGCGCCTGGGGCAATAATAAAGCATGTAAATGTCTCAGGTTAGCGAAGGTCTTTGGTCTGCTGTTGGCAGAGGGGCCCTGCCAGGCACGTGTGGTGTAACAGCCATACCCTGACTTACGGAGCCGGACCAGCAGCAAACGCCTTCGAACCAGTCCGATACCCCCCACCTACGACTCCCTGTAGTAACTCTGCAGATAGATAACTTGTTTCTAAATCGTCCTATTTATGAACATAATGGACCAGCATAATGGACCAGTAGTATCTGGGAATTGTTTATTTCAGTCAAATTATGAATGCCTGAAGCACTGTTGTTACAGTCTTCCCTGATTTATTTAATAAACTGACATGGACAGACTGAATGATGAAAATAACCATATACAGAGAATAACCTCTTTGTAAACGACTGAGGAGAAATCCCAGAATAGATTTATGGCAAGCTGCTCAGCATCGTAACACAAGGAAACAGCGGAGTGTTTTTTTGTTTCTGAATTGTGACAGCATCATGTTTATGGATACGTCCAAATGAACAGAGATGCAGATCTTTTCTAGGGGATGATTTTGATCTCCTGCTCTTAGATATTACAAAGTGCAGTCACATATTGCTTAGCCACTGTGCACCCGTTGTTAGTATAGTCTGCTGCTTACCATCCTGTCATTTCAGATCTAAATCTTACATGGTTTTGAGTCGTCCATCAATAATATACAAATGTAGAAACAGACTCTTTCAAACAATAATAAATTTGGAAAAAATTGTCATCTCAAGCATTAAGTCAAGGAAAACTGGTATTCAATTCAGCAAAAACCTTATTGAGTGACAATTAAAGGCTGCAGCTTTCTTGCATTTCCTCGTGCATAGCAGTGTCTTTGTCCATTGATTTGCCCTAAGGAAAAGAGATATAATACATTCCCCTCTTATTCCAGAGAATCCTGCTGTATTCCAAGCCCAGAATGGGTTTGGTTCAGATGGGTAAGAGAAATCTCTCTCCATGCCTCATTTCCCAAATTTTATAAGACATGCTGGAATCAGTTACTTAAGAAAGCATCTTTAGTAACTTCAGACAGACAGGATTTTATATACAAAAGTGTTTAGGAAAAGCTATTTTCCCTATGGAAGTCAGGATTTTAATGCATACAAGGGCATATCTGTGTAAATAAGAGTGTCTGCTATTCATTATCTGCTCATCAACATTTGTTATTCATTACTCATCTGTTTACAAATGTAATGCAGTCAGAAAGCAGAAATAATACTATATGACTTTGGTGACCAAACATACACCAGAAACAACAAATAGTAAATAGACGGTCAGAGAAGTTCATCTTATGGGATAAAATTTGCCCACAGAAGACATTCTGTAAAAATTTGTGAAAATAGTCCCAACAGATTTGTTGAAAAACAATGTGGTTCAAACAGAATCTGTAAACAGAAAACAAAGGAGCTAAGTTTGTCAATTAACCTATTTGCAATTAACATTTTGTCTTAGACTTTTACTGTTTGGAACAGATTAAACGCAGAAAGATAGTTAAAAAAAAATAAGTCTGCATTCACAGACTTCATTCACCATGTCCCAGACCATGTGCATTCAAAATGTATGTCTGGGTATGAGACACGCTTTTGCTCACCTGTAACTTATGTCAGATGGACAGATCTGTTCCTGGCAGCTAAATAGCATTTTTAAATCTGCATCACTACCTGGGCAGTAAAACAGCCGAGAACTTAAACCTTAAATACATTGGACTGGTGGCTTCTAATTGCATCTTCTCCAGATTCAGAAAATTACCTCCTGCGAAGGCAGAGGAACTGTGTATCCTTGTGCCAGTGGGGTAGAACAAAATGTGAACTGTGCTCTTGTGGAGAGTGTGTTTTTTTGGATACCTGACCAAGTTTGGATTTTAAACTTTCTTTTTTTTTTTCTTTAATAGTCTTCCAACAATAGCAAAATGGCTATGAGGTTTTTCTAAGAACACAATATTTCCTAATTTGCTCGCTTAGACCGAGCTTTCTTTTCAAACAGATTGAAGGGGGCTAGGAAAAAGAAGGTGAAAGAGGAAAGCAAACTTCAACACTTTTGGTAAAGCATAGATGAAAATCCAGGAAGGGTTGTTGCCCCCCTTTAGAAATATTGTGCTTTTTCTCTGGTCTTTCAGTAGTCCTAATGAGTATACTGACTACTCCGTCATGCACATAAATTATGAGCAAACAGATTTACCACAGAGGCATCTAGAAACTCCATCTGCTGTACAGACAGGTAGAAATGGGCAGCCTGCAGAACAAAGAGTTAACACCCTATGGTGAGATCAAAGCCATAGCTGTATTAACACATATATGTGGCTATTTGCTTTAACTGCCCCTAAATTATCTTATCTGTTTTTCGCAATAATCACCAGTAATTAGCTGCTTTCTTGCAGACATCACTGCAGATGTAGGCCATGGAGGGAGAACTGAAGGAAAAAAGCTTCACAACCATCTTCCTGGCAGGACAGACAGTAGCGGAAGGGCCTGGCATATTCATGTAAGAATTTGATGTTCCATGGCAGTAAAACAAATGCTGGTTTAATTGCAGAAAAGAAGGGAAGAAAATGAAGACAGAGAAGGTTCAGGTCTTCTTTTGTGGTCAGGATTGGCATTCCCCATTCCCATTCCATCCCCTCTGCCATCTTCACCCCAAGGATCTTTTTTCCTGCCTCCATAGGGCCAGCACCCCAGTTCCAAATTCAACAGAACCTAATCCCAAAGGCCCTCAATTGCTAAGGCGTTTCCTTGTTACTCCCTCTTTTTTCCACACCAGGGTTTTATTTTTGGCTCTTGCAAACATTTTAACCATGCCCACCACTGATGCTTCGCTAGAAATCTAGAAGTAGAAATCTACTGCAGCAAGCAGAAAGGGGTCAAAGGTTCAGGGCAGTTTCCATAAGCCTTCAACAGGGTATGCAAACCAGTTGGGTCTGCAAAACTTGTCAAAAGAACTTGCAAGATCAGGCTGCCTCCTGGGGTCCTCTGATTGTACCAAAAGCCTCTAAGCAATGCCTTCTTCCCTGCTTGAGTTAAGAAACCAGATAGCAAAAATTCTTCTGACAATAATATTTCCCACTTGTAGCACAGTATTGCAAAAACAGCCCCCTTTGTGGTATTTCAGCAGTTCTGCCTTCAGTTCAAGCAGGAACCATGAAATACACCAAAAAAAAAAATGTACAAAGTGAAATCAACTGCTAGGAACCCTAACAAATGGGTTATGGTTCAGCTTCAAGTTTTGGGCAAATATGTTGCATGATTTTAAGTATGGTAGAAAGATTCTGTTTGTATTCGATTTCACCTCAACTAGTTTGCCTTTCCTGAACAAAAAGTTACTAAGATAACCAGAAACAATTGGATTGTATTATTGAATTTGATGTGCTTTGTTTGGAGAAAAAATGGTTTGGTGTACTGCGACCAATTATCTATTATAATGAAGCTTATTTTTAATGGAGTGTACTTTTATATCCTTATTTTTTCGTCCTTAGAAGATAGCAGACTTCAGCATCCGACAAAGATGTAAATTGCATTTTCCTTTTCACACAGGACAGATTTCAACTTCTGAACCGGCAGTCAACAAAGATTCCCCCAGCTGCTGGAAAAAAGTAAGTATTTATGAAGAAAGGCATAATAAGATCAGAGGGAAGCCTGTCATAAAAATGCACATTGCATAATACATGATGGATCAGTTCTATTATTTAACTTTTGCATAGATATAACAATACAGAGATATGCTAACCATCATAGTCAGCATTAATTTACAGTGGGAAAAATAATTAGAATCTCACTTTTTCTGAAGAATGGAGTGAAAATGTAAACAATGCTTCCCTCCAGGCAAGTGCTTTATCAAGTTGACAGGTGCATTTGAATTTCCATGGGTGGGGGACATAATAGGTTATTTATGTGTCATTTTAATAGAAAGGCCCAACCATCAAGATGGACAGGAGACTTTATCAGTACTGCTGTTTGCAACTAATCCACCAATTTAATACCCCATGAAAATACCTGCAACAAAACCTGGACATTTTTCTTTTCCACTCCATTATAGGCAAATCAATATGGGTGCTATTCATCTCAAATCTTTGGCTCAGCAGGTGCCCACAACACAGAGCTCCTCACAACACTGGTGCATTGGCACAGCCGCATAAGCATCGAGACTTGGAGTTGTGGTGCAATCAGTGACTCCAAGACAGGATCACAAAAGTGCTCTTGGGTCACTACTTCACCCCCAAAAACAAGTAAGCAAGCAAATAAAAAAACAAACCAAACCTTGTTGGGGTTTTGGGTTGTTTGGTTGGTTTTTTTTGAAAGGAAGAAGATGACAACCCACAAAGTTGTGGCATAGGCCCTTGCAGGGTGTCTCTGCCAGTCAAGACTCCTGTGCTGTCTGCTTTACCTTCCTCTTGGAGCATGAAGCTTCCTACAACGGCAGTAGTTGTTGCATGGGCCAAAGCAGCGAGCCCCCTGCACTGACCACTGCAGCTGTGCTTCCTTGTCTTGGCTGTGGGCTGAGACCTGTCTTGCGTGAGGTGACGTGAGAACTCATGTGCAGGACAAATAGACAGCTCCACCCCACAGTTCAGGCACAAACAAGATCCAATCCCACCAGAGACTTCAACACCCCATCAATTTAGTGACAGATTATTTGTCTTGGAAACCTTGACTTTTCATCAATTTTGCAGGTTTCTGTAACTGATTTTTTTTTCTGTGCGGGTATAGTATTCACATCTACACAAAAACGCACATACCTTATTGTTAATATAAAAAAATTCTGCTTAATTATTATACTAATCATTAAGTATACTAATACACACAGCAACAGGTTTTATTTTTAACACTGAAAACATCCAGCACAACTTTTAAGAGTTTTTGATTACCGTATTTAAAGTAGAGACTCCCTAATTTTCACAAACATGTGGCATATCCTTGGTTGTGGAATAGCCACAAGCCAGAAAACCATTATGCACCTCCTAGACTTAACAGGATTATTTACATAGATTTGCCATAAAAAAAGGAAGATGCTAAAATGTGTATTTCAGTCACACCTTCTTATGCATTAGCTCTGCTAAACACTGCCCTTTTTTGTCCTGTGTTGGACCGTGAGGTTCATTGACACATAGCCCTGGTCTGACCCAGAGAAGCCACACTCCAATTTCTTCTTCCCTCTTTGATATTTTCATCTGTACCAGCACACAGCTTCCCCCTGTGCTTGTCTACACAGCTATTCATAACACATTTGTAACACAGAGCATATGCTGACACCTCCCCGGATCTTCACTGGTGGGTGGGTGTGTCTACACAGTCAAAGTCTGGCCTGATCCACACAAGAAAAAAAGTATTTTCCATTAGGGAATATTTCAAAAAAACTTTTTCAAGAGCTGAAGGTTTTCATTATTACAAATCCTTGCTCATCTGCGTGCAAAAGTTCAGTCTCCAGATTCACGACCCACCAGGGTCTACATAGACTGGAAAGACAGTCCCTGGTGAGCTTGAAAAGCCTTAGAAGAGATCTAAGAAGGATAGAGGTAATGAGATCATCCACCATTCCCATGTCCACTTAGAAGCTGGTCCTAATTCTGCAGAAACAATTCTTTCCTAAGAAGCACAGGTACGGCTTCAGAGATGTTACAAGGATGTAACTGGGAGTATCTTCGTGCCCCCTGGGTAATTCCTAAGACTGGCTACCCCTGAAACTTTTTGCAAAAGCAAGCGATTCACAACAACATCAATTTGATTAAAAACAGACCTGGGACGTTTCCTATGCTCAGTCTTTCAGTCTGCAAAGCTCATGTATCCCTGTGGTTAATTAGGAAATATTACTCATAGTAAGATCCAGTTATAATAAAATGTATGTTGCCTGAACATAGTGTCTTAATAAGCCTCAGAAACAGTCACTGCCCTGTTTTCCTCCCACTACTTCAAACTTGGTGACCATGTTTTCTGGCAGGAGGACAATGCCACTTCTCCCACCTGCAAAGGAGGTCTGTATACTGTCTTCCCTCCCAGGGCATGTGGTTGAACCTCTGACCCAATACAAAAGAGGAGGTCCAACTCCATGAGGCAGAGGGTTTGCTGCACACATCTGCCCTGTTAGCCTGAGAACAAGCAACATGAGATCTGCGACATGGTGCATTGCCCACATGGGACACTGCCCACAACACGAGCTTGCAGAAATAACTTTTGAGCAGCCCAGAACTGCAGCTGAAGAGGGGGAAGCTGAGACAAGGTTGCTGCTGCCTGGGCAATTTATCCATGACAGCCCTCTCTCGTGGAGCTTACAGGAGTCAGGTTGTAGAGCAGATGAAATCCCCTGGGAGCACTCACAAGCAGTCGCACATGGGCCAGGAAAAGAGAGCCCTGGGAAAGACACGGATTGGAACAGCACAACTGGCATCACTCAAGCCCTCAGTCCACAACCAACGGGGAGGTTGTGCCTCTTCCTTCTGGGAAAGCACCTTATATTTCACTCATGTATTACCACCAGAAGTACATCACACGCTATAAATGGTAAAGCATGGGAAAGAAGCTTAAATAAATTACTTTGCTTAGTCTTAACGAATCTATTAAAAGGCAGCTCACTCTGTATAGAAGACTACAATAGCAAAGACGCACAACTGCAGGATGTTGGGTTGGCTAAATGAACAAAATTGGAAGTCTAAATTTTCAAAGTTTTATACCAGTGTCTATTTTTCGCTCTGCTTAGATAGTGACTCCTTTCACAAGTCATGTAAGGAATGTAAGCAGCGTGTCAGTGCACCATCCTCATTACATCGGACAGCAGATACTGAAACGGAAGATGACTGTTTACTCCCTAATGATTCTGCTTCAATATTGATAGCTTAACAGATGACAGGTTTTTTCTCCACTCACAGAACCAATGAGAGATACTGCTATTTTATACTGGATTTGTTATGTAGTGAAGGCATTATAAAAAAGGTGAACATTGAAAATTATTTTGGCCTGAGTAAATGCAAGTTGATTCAGCTTATGCTACGTGGGAGAATACAAAAAATAGCACCTGTAACTGAGATGTTGCCTTTCAAAAGAGTAAACTTTGAGAAAATGATTAGTAAAATCAACAATAGAGTTTTAAATATATAGATCTAATATCTTTTCACCATTTGTTCTAAGTAAATTTTATGTCTCTTATAGTGGGATTTGTGTCACATTTTATAAATCTTTAAATTCAATGTAAAATGTACACTCTATAGTAGTTTAGATAATACAGTAATTTCATATCTCATTAAAAACTATTATGTTTTCTGCTTTGCATGTGTGCTTGATTCACTACAACTTTGCTGCTTTTATGCTGGTGTAGCTTCTTTGATGAAGTAAAATTAGAGTAAGTGACAGCAGCACAGGTGTTAATCATGTCCATACATTTTATGTTATTTAACTGTAACCAGAACATTTCCCCAACTTAGTAGAACAACATATCAATCAACAGAATGCTAAGAATAGAAAAACATCAACCAAATTGTTTTACTATTCAAGAAGAAAAGGAGCAACTGTACCCAAGAACAGAGTAATGCCTTCTTAAGTCAGCAGAGTTACCAAATGTTTAGCTGATACTTTTCAACGATTGAAAGCACCAAGAAAAAAGCCAGTTTCTGTATATTGGCTGCCTAAAATCGATTTAAATGACCGCCCCAGTTTTTTGCTACATGTAAAACTGTGAGTTTCCAACCAGCACACTCTGTACTTTCTTAGCTCTTTGCCAGTTCCTTTTCTTGTTACGTGTCTTATGGGGTCAGTTGCACCCCATTCAAAGAAGATCAGAAAACACTCAGCACATCTGCAATTTCAAGCATATTTTGGTGGCTCGGTTTTATGGAAATACTACCAAAAGACTGTTGCCTTCAAAAGTGTTAACACACAGAGAATGGGGATGCTCCATTTTTTTCTCAAGTTAAAATATATGTTGGGAAAAATTATTGAGAAAAAGTATTTTGGGATCCTTGCTGGGTGTTAAGCCGGGGAAGTGATATTTATGAATCATTGTTCATTTATATTAAGGATTCATTTCCCATCATTACAAAAGCATCAGCAATCTTGCCTGACTCCTCCTTTTATTTAATAACTTTTCAGCTGACTGCATCTTGCAGTTCTAGTTAAACTTAAAAATTAAAGGTCAGGCTTCGTTAGTAAGCAATCACCCCTCAAAAGCACTGCTCTGTTTGCCCAGACTATTTGCCTTCTTGAAGCAGGACCAGCTCCAGACATAAGAAAAGCCGGCAGGTGCTTGGGAGATGAGTTTTACTTCTCTGTCTACTTCACCCGCAGCAGTGCCCCAGCAAAAGCCAGGCTGGTGGCTGCTGCGGCAGCCAGGGCAGGTCCCTACAATGGGGCTGCTCCTCCAGAGACACCAAGAGCAAGAGGTGGTTTGGGATTCTCCACCATAACTGCAGCCCAGCAGTAGACACCACCTTGTTCCTGTGGTAGCAACATCCAATTTTACCTGTGCTGCAAAGACACTGTGACTTTGACATGCCGTGGACATGGACTGAAGACGCCAAGGTTCGTTGGATGTAGTTTAAAGCAGCCTAGTGCTATAGTGTCCTGTCTGGCAGAAGCCATTTCAACAGCACGTTAATTTGCCTCCCAGAGTTAGATCGTGTTTAGTCCCTTGGAACTGGAGCTATCTTAAAACCTGAAGTGCAAAGTTTAATAATCATTTTCACAATCCTGTTTCCATTTCCTGGGATAACACTAGTATTTGTGAAATAAGTGGTCTCTCCAACTTCCAGCGCAAATGGATTTATATATACAATAATTCATTGAAATAGCATTGCCAGAAGTACTGCTTTAGTCTCCTGTGCTTTCAGATGGTGTAGTTCTCTTTTCTAAAAAAAATCAACTTTTCTATACTTGCGGTTTCCTTGCAGCTTGTTTGCACCTGACAAATATAGTCTGCATGTAACACACAACTCTTTACTGACCCATTTGTCTAGCCATAACTTTCGGAGACAATTCTATCTATTTACATCCAAAGCTTTCATCTGCATATCAAGATCATCTGCTTCTAATACTCAGACAGGTGACATAACAAAAATGTTCTCAGAAGTCCCTGACCAGATAGCATCCTAAGGAGAGGCAACCCAATTAGGTTCCGGTGCACCACGCTGCTTGGTGATTTGGGAATTTCGAGAGTGGCTGTTACAGAGTCAGCCTCTACGTGGGAAGAAAAAAGAAACGGAAACAGGCACTGAGCATCGTTACAGCACAGCACAGTCAGGCAGTCTCAGGAAGGAGGGAAGTCTTGCAATGGGCTGAAACCTCAAAGATGTCATACAAGGGACTACATCCAAACTAAGAGCTACGTTATATAGCTGGAGGGTATCAGCTACACTACAAAACTACAACTGTACAACAGAAGAAAGATGCATAAACTCAAATGTCTTGATATTATTATCTTAAATGTTTTAAGTTTATTATTGCCAATACCTGATGGAAAAAAGATCGTGTTTCTTTCACGGCTAACTTGCAAGCTGTGTTAAGTTCCACTTCTATACTGGTTACGTGTGAATGAAAAAAGAAAAAGGGCATACCATAAATTTACTACAGATTTTATAGAGAGTTTAGACAGCATTAGATGCTCAGCTACCTAACAAATTACTTGATCTTTGCTTCTTGTTCTAGTAAAGGATTTAGAAGTGGCAAAGAATAAGGAAAATGCAATTGAACTGGTATGAACAAACTATGTTGATTTAGAAACGAAGCCAAATAAAAAACATTGCAGTAGAGTTTCTAAAAAGTTATGTTTGCAATTTAAAATACCCATAGGGCAGATCTGACTTACATGACCAACACTTAATGTATAATACGTGATAAGATGACACATGCAGTTTTGAAACTTGGCAGTAATTCAGAAAAAGAATACTTTGCTGGCCATTAACAATTTCTGAGCAATGTATTCATATTTATTATGTATGTCTGTAGTTGAGTTCCTGAGTGATTACAGTTATAAAAGTGTCTTCTCATGTAATCTTAGGACACCAAAGGCTGCACTGCAAAATGAAACTAAGGACTAATAAATGAGCTACCTTTTTGCTCGTGCTAACGGTACACCAAATCCACATCTTGAGCTTGCTTTCTGTTAGCAAATGCAAATGAAGAGAAAATGCCACCGATCTACAGGGGTGCAAAAGATACAAGAATTGAGTTTGCACTTTTGTAAAGGCCCTTGAGGGGTCTGGGGCTGTGTGTGGGAGTGGGGAAGAGAAGCAGCATGAGCATTATACGGAAATGTTTTAGCACGCTTTAATGCAGCTAAATAACCTCATACAGGGAACTCAAACTAAAATAGCAGGCAACAATGAGCAATTATACTTTCAGTTTTATGCTGGCAAGGTTTAAATAATGTATTAGGATTTGGGGTTGTTGGGTTTTATGTTTTTGTTTGGGGAGGGCTTTTTTAGAAATGTATGCGTATTTTCCATGGGAGCTGGTACTGTCTTGCAGCTGTTTGATATTAGATGCAAGACCTACCAGCCCTCAAACCTCACATTAGAAACAGACCTTTGGCCAAGTTGTGTCTTCGTTTAGACCTTGGCAACCCTGCTTACATCAGTGGAGGTAATTTGACCTCTCATTTGAATAACGCAGTGCAGTGATATGGTTCTGGTTTGTGTTTTCTATGATTGTTTCAGTCGAAATGCAACAACTCCCTGGACTGTATGCAATATGAAAATGCCTTCCAGAGGTAACACTGCAGATATGGGAATCACGTCTGATCTGACAAACCATGTGGCAGGGACAGGTTACAGCACTGTGCCAGCCCGGCCACAAAAACATCTGCCTAGAGCCGCTCCTGATAACCTCTACCACTGAAAGGATGAGAAAAGGTACTGCAGGTGGTGGCAAGGCAGCAGGAACTCTTGGAGCAGCAGGTTCAGCTTCCTGCCACAAGTAAATTTGGTGCGCGTACACCATCTTTAGAAAAAAAGAAGTGTCCCTTCTCTCTCTCCCCAAACCACAGCAAAGTTTTAAAGTGAGCAAAATTCAGTCCAGGCTAGGGAAAAAAACTTCCAGTTGAAAGACTGCATTAGAGACGGATTAATGTGATGGTAAACACACTTTGGTAATCCATTTAAGACATATCCTAGTTGCCTGAATCGTTATTACTCTGAATTTAAGGGGTTTATGAAAATGGTTGTTTGTGCACTGTCTGAAACTTTTACTCCCTTATGAAAAAAAAGGAAATACAGTATTAGAGTCCTTCAGGAAATGAGCAAAAGCCCATGACTGATGGTAACTTCCAAATCCACATGCTTAATACAGATATGAAAACCAAAATGTCATGGGGTTGAAAACATGAAAAAATACTGTGAGCTCTCTGTTTATTTTTGTTGGTTTGTTTGTTCCGTAAAGCGCCTCCTTGCCCAACTGCACTGATAATGATTCTCAAAAAAGCCTGGGCTGGGAGTCTGAATCCTAAGCTTTTAAGTCAGAATCTTTGCCTGGCTACACATCAACCAGAAAGAGAAACAACAAACTCTAGTCATGATGATGCCACATCACCACGAAAACAGAATGAATGTATTTGAACTGCAGCATCTTTGCCTCATTCAAGAATTTCCATTAGGTTTTTTTTAAACTGTACAACCTTCTTTGTGCAGGCAGAAAAGAGGCTTGTTCTGTGAAAATAAAGAAAACCAAAACAAAAAAAAACTTTTAAAGCCAAAACATTTAGCTTAATCCATCTCTAAATCCTATTACACATTCAACAAATGACAATAGTAACCCTTAGTGGCCAGCGATGAAGCAATATATTGCAGAACAAGCAGAGTTCCTCCACAGTTAGCTTGAAGGGCACTGTCAGGTTCAAAAATCATAAATTCCTTTCCCTTTGTACACTCAGGCCTTTTTACACAGCTCTGGCACATCATTATACCCATGCTACAGATTTGTCAAGATGCCAGAATAGCATAAATGAGCGTCAGACCCCAGACACTTAAAACAGACACAATTACTTGCACCATCACCAGTGTAAAAGCAAAGGGATTTTTTTTTCTGGTAAATTTGTCTTATTTATTTGCATGGTGTTTTGCATTTAGCTTAGACAATGAAGTAAAAACTAACAGGCATTTATAGTAAATAATAGCGAAGGAAGTTTTGCCTCACATCCAATCGCTTACCCTCTCCAGTGCCCCAGTGTTTGGACTTTAAACACTGCGTAAGTATTTTATATTTACACAAAGATGCTGTTATTGTCATTTGGTTTTGAGGGTTTTTTTGTGTTTGGTTTTGGGGTTTCTTTTGTCGTTGTTGTTTTTTCCCCTCTTTCTCTGTCCCCCCAAAAGCCCATTATGTTTTCCTTTAGTTTTCATCACAAAATATATATTTGGAAGCTACCTGAAGGGTTAATGTCAAGTATATAACATCACATACAAATAAATTAACACAAACGAGATACTGCAATCAATATAAAAACTGCTCCTGTAATACTTAAATGCTGATTATAGCTCCTCAGGCTGGACGTATACATGAGTGACAAGAATCCTGGTCCACATGCACGCATTTCAGAGTGTAAATGTGGCAAGAGGAAATTGAGGGTAAAGACTCCGAACAGTCATAATCTGCTGTCATATCGTTCTCACTCACACACATGTGTTTATACTTTTACTTGTAAAAACTGAACAAGAAAATATTTTGAATACTTTGCTATTGCTGGGCCTCCTTTTCTTTTAGTCACTCTGTGCAAGAGCCAACTGTGAGCCTTGAGATGCTTTGCAAGAGCCTCCACGGCACAGGGGTCCCTGGCCACGAAGCATGCCGCACGGGGAGCCGTGGCACCTTGGCCTCTGACCCAGCACAGCTAAGGACCTCCATGATGACAAGTGGCCATTTCAACCTGCTAGGAAGCTTTGCAATAGACTTCTGCTCTCCCCATGGAGGCTAAAGCACCCTCTCCTTTACTGGCAGGACATCTGGTCAGTTTAAAGCCATCACAAACATTCACAGTGCTTTTCTGATGAGCAGTACTGTACATCTGTGCCACAGAAGGTGCTCATCGTGCTTCATCTATTTGATTGCATGTCTATTTTCTTTGAAGAATGCTTCTCAAATCCTAAAATCACCCTCCTCTGCACACATGTACTGAACTGGCACCACCACAGAGATCAGGACGTGCTTTTTCAGGTACAGAACAAAAAGGCTACCCTGGGCCCTAGCTGCTTGTCCCACAGCTGGGGAGCAAGAGATGGCAGAAACAGCTGAGCAAGTGCAAGGAAGCTGTGGTACCGAGAAAGACGACCTAAACTTGAAGAATGCACAAATTCTGCAGGAACCTCCATCAAAATTGCTTTGTAAGACAAGAATGGAAAGGGCTATGGTGGAAAGGGCAGCACTTTTAAGAAGACACTTTTAAAGACAGGCACCCAGGACCTTTTCCCATTTCAAAAGATCTTTTTCTCTGTCACTGGATGAGTGGACACCACAAACTCAGACGTTCTGAAACAGGGGACACTGAAAATACCAAATCGTGCAAGATCACCCTGTAGAGAAAGGCGCTGAGGATGTACATGAACATGCTGCTCCAACCCTGGCACTGCTGTTTGAAGGGAAGAGCAATCCACAAAGGTCTGCTGCATGCTCTGGGCTGCAGCTGGGGGACCTAGGGGAGGTTCTGGCTCTCTTATCCTGTGAAAGGACTTGATAAATTGTGCAGGGGTCTCCATAAGTTACATCAGCATCATACCTACCTAGAGGGCCAAAAGCATTCAGTGCTTATCTGTAGCCCTGAAGGTCTGCAGACATGCAGTGGACATTGCCCAGACTTGAGCGTGAGGTGGGATAACATTTGTCAATGAAAGATTTCCCATCTGTCTCAACTACTAACAATCACCTGAACCACCCAACAGCCACTTGAAAAGACACTAGTTCTCAAACAGCAAATTAACTAACATCCTCCAAGCTGTTATTCAAGCTGCAGTACACACTGCTCCAAACAATGCCATTTATAAAGCGATAATGAAAGGAACTAGTCTATAAACCTTTCCTTAGCAGCAGGAGGGCTTAGGCTCCCAGGTTCACAAGCCTTCAGTTTATTTGAAGCCCATCAGACTTCAGCAAAGAGGAACTAATCAAGGGAAAGTGTAGAGTAATCCTAAAAAAGCTTAACAAGACACTATTTGAGTATGTTTTTTTCTCCACCTATATTGACTTTGAAAGAAACAGAAACCAGCTTTCTACCTTTACTACATTATTTCCCACTTGTTAAATGGAAATGCAAAGCCCAAACGTGTTGAATAAAGCTAAAATAAGCATCCTTCTTTGTGAACAAACAAGTGAAGTAAGGATCCAGTTGGCAGGCTTGCTCTCTCAGGCAAGGCCCATTAATAAAAAAGGGGGTTTATCTGAGAAAAGTCTAAACTACGAGTCCTAAATGGGTAATCTCAGCTGCAAAAGAAAACAAGGCTGGGGAGATTTTTATGCTGTGAGTAAGCTTAAGCCTCAAGCCTGCAGGCTAGCACTACTCAGAGTGTTTCTGATGGGATAATTTTCTATGCAAAAAGACTGATTCATCGAAGAATTACTCGTGTCATGACCAACGTGCTAATTTCAATGGCTGTTCATCTGACAGGTGCTACAAACCCTTCCAGAGATGTTTTAAATGACCAGGTGCAATTTTCCTGTTTTTAAATAACCCTTCACAGTTACTCTGGCCAGACAAATGCCCTGCAAAACCAGACGGGCTGCTCCCATTGCTGCAGCCTGGGGAGGGCTTGGGGGTCCCCAGCTCCCCAAGGTGCTGCCAAGGTTTGCCCTTTGCCTTTTCTTCTCTCATTTAGAGGACATGGGAATTCAGTCCCAGTGCCTGACAGTAACACTAAAAGTTTTACAGCAACACGTTGATGCTAGCGTCACCGGATAAATGATGTACATTTAGGGCTATAATCGGGGATCCTGATGTGTAAATAAGTCCCTGCCCCCAGTCAGTGAAGAGAGATAAACACCTCAGAAGATCTGCCAAGGTGATCCCAAAGCTTTAGGTTAGGCACAGCAAGAGGTGCTCAAGCCAGCAGGAGAGGAGGCCCTAGGATTCATGTGGGAAGTAGATGGACTGAACAGTGCCCACTAGGATCAAGGTGTTGTGGGGCTCAAAGCTTGGCTCTGTCTTCACCATGCCAAAGTTAGCAGCTGCCCACCTTTTCTCTTGATCATTTCTCTATAGCCTGGCCAAAATTGCAGAATTTTATTTCAGAAATGTTAATTTTTAAAAGTCCATTCTGTTTTGGACAAAACCAAATAAGTTTTGAAACAATAAATCCATAAAACCTGCTGTACTTACATGTCACCTGAATGGCATGATTATCCCTCTCTGACCACCGGACCCGTCAGATTTTCCATTAATATACAAATCCTTGCAAATGCAACTGCCATTTAACTGTTTAGGGTAATATTTTGCAGGATGCAAAGAACAGCTTTCAAAATAGAGGAAAAATCCAGAGGACGCGACCACATTTCACAGGTCAGTGGCTGGGATAGCAGGAGCTGCTGAAGGAGAGCTGAAGGAACATACTCGCTCAGGGGCATTTTAGCACTCTTGTGATACGATACCCATATTCATCAGCATGCAACAATCCCCTCTCCAGATGAAAAACACTACAGATCATGTTCCTAATAAAACAGTCAATTTGCCTCCTTCTCTTTTTTGTTGTTGGCAGGAATTCCTTACAACCTCACCTCCCTGGGGCATGGCTTCCTCTCCCCCTTTGTCGATCAGGAGAAAACAAGGCTCTGTGCAACAACAAAGTCTCGCTGGCTGGCCTCAGAGACATTCCTGCCAGGTTTCAGACAGACCTAGGAAATTATTGTTGCTTTAGATGCCCTGATTATCACCAAGATAGAAAAAACGATGTAAACGTGAAGCATGGTGAGAGCATGTTTCTGTCCTGACAAACATGTCAGGGTGACAATCGTGACCCCTTCAGAAAACTGCAGCAAATAAGCTCTGGACAGAGCTGTCAGGCGTCAGCAGAGGAAATCTAACTCAGCCCACCCTGCAGCTTCAAAGGGTAAATATTTCAAACCTTGTGCCAGGGCTGGGGTTTGTAGCCCCCTCTGACACCACAGCCTTTGGCATAGCTACACTAGGAAGGACGAGTGTCCTTGCTGAGTCCTGTGAACCACATGCATTCTGCCCACACTTGGCTTTAGCCTAGCCAAAGCTCACCCGAAGGCTCAGGCACAAAGTTTACTTCACCTTTTGAGCTCAAGTTAAGACAGAAAAGAGGCTTGAGGACCAGTGTGCATCTTTGCTAAACTCACCACGTAGACGGGCACAGAGTGGCAAGACCTCAGCCCTCCCATGGAGTCTCCTAGACCTGTTCTTATACACAGCCGGACCTTGTTCAGTGCTTGCTATATCCCTCCAGCCTCATTCAGTGGGCAAGGAGATTTTGTTCTGCTATCTGCAGATGTCTTCGGTAGTCTCTGCTGTTAGTGTGGGGAATTTTACTTTTAAAGAAGAAAATATAATGTGATCCCAGAATATTTAAAGGTCATTACTAGAAAGCCAACCACTTCAGGCTTCAGTTTTGTAACATTGCTCAAGTATTCGCTAATGCAGTTACATCTAAAGTAATTCGGTCTTTGTTAGCAGCCTTTTGTGTGACAATCACACAATGGTAGTAAAGCCATTTCCTCTCAAGGAAGAAATTAAGAGCCTGATCTGCAAAAACATGCTTGCAATTACATACGTAATTGGCACATGAACTTCATGCAATTGCATATGCATGCTCACAACCACATGGTGATTTAGATGTTACATTGGTAGAAGCATTTCAATTACCCCTTGCCTGACTAGATCAATGTGCATTGACAGTACCCTGCCCAAGCTCAGAGGATGACTGATGCCAAAGAGGTAAGAAGATGATAAGATGAGCCCAGTAATTAGAGAGGCTGAGATTTTTTAAAATCATATAATTGGAAAAAAATAAATATGTACAACACCAAGGAGGATAAATCAAAATAATTAAGCAAATACTAGCTTTTAAACAGCTACACCCACCCATAACGGACAACAACACAATAACTTTTCCATTAGGTGAGTTTCTTCTTAAGCCCCATCTGTTAGCAATTACATTATATCTTTAAATCATCAGGGCTGATATTTCACGTAACACTTTTACTCACTGTTGTAACTTCGAATGTTCTCATTATTCGATAAACTGCTAATTCTTTTCAGAATCCTGCCAAGTTATTGGACTTAGAGATGTTGCATGCGCCAATGAGTTACCTGTATTATACACCCCAACAGAACAAACAGTGCAGGGACTCAAAGGTGTTAATGTAACCCTGTTTACAGCTCTACCCGACAACTGTATGAGAGACCTATTGGCTGATTCTGCTTTGTGCAGAAATGAAGAGTCAGCTGATTTTTGTTACAAAGAATAGGAATCACCGTTGTTAAATAAGTGACTGTCCTGGGGGGTTTCAGAACTGATCACATCATACTTCAACCTACCAAGGGGAAGAGGGAGTCATTGTACGAATTACTCCTGCAATATTTCATGAGCTAGTAAATTTTCTATGGAAATTATCCAGCTTGATGAAAATGTCTGTATTTCAAACCTCACAAGAGTCTGATTTAGAAGAGAAATAGTGCTCGTTTACTGCAGCTTCATTGAAGACAAAGATGGAGAGAACCTGAAGTGTTGAAATGTTAGCATTCCAAGAAAACTAATTATCATATTTTCACTTGCAAACTTCAAACCTGCTGCTAATTAATCTCTGTGGAAAGGCTGTGTATGAATCAAATTATAACGTGAGTCAGATTATATGGGATGAGATGTATAACATGCCCTGCCACTGAGGAGAAATGAAATGGATTGCTTGCACAAAAATGACAAAAAACCCAAAGAGCTTGCTCTTCATTAGTGCGCTGATCGGTACCAGCCAGCTGATGACAGATTCACCCCAACGGAGTGTTGCAAACCACCTTGGATTTTCAAAAGTTTGCCTGTGGTCACAAATTATCTAGATGCAAGGAGAAAAAACTATTTGACTGAGCAAACCTTGATGTGGCACTTGCAGAGTTCTGTTGTGAAAACATCTTGAGGGCAATCAAGTGCCATTAGCACATGTCAATGAAGCTTCCCATGAATTACTACAAAAATTACAGTTAAGTGTACTCCTCCTCCATCACTGTCCAACCTCTCTGACAAAACAGTTTGGATATCTGTTGAAGTATTACAGAAATTAACACCTTGCTGCCAGTATAGTAATCAGAAGGATGTCAGCAGACAATTAATTTGGTCCATCTGCACTAACGCCTTTATATAATTCATGTATTGATTATAGGATTAAAATGATTTCTTACCATTCACTATGGAAATACTATATTGTGTATATAATGGGGATAGCAAAGGAGACTTGAATAAATCGGTTCTCATCGAAAAGGGAAACAAAATATATGTTTTTTAAAAAGAAGATTGTGTTTACAACCTCCCTAAGTAAATTCCATGGAGTTTGACTAAATCATTTTGTTTTCCATTTATAGTATTATCATGTGAGATATCACATGGCAACCAAAAAAGAAATGCTGTAAGTAGCTCATAATACTTGCCTCAGCATAGTTTGGCTTACTTTTTATCGTTTTTTTATTCCATTAACTTACTGTCATACCACTTTCAAATTCCGAGAGGCTTTCATAGCTCATTGGGTTTTTTATCCTTTTTTCATCTCTTTTTTTTTTTTCTTTAAGATGGGTTACAACATGGAATCAAGAAAGTCCTGTGCAGTGTTACTCTACTGGCTCAATTTCTAGTGCCACTTTCATTAGTTTATTTGTTGATTATATTTGTTTTAACATTGTTATAATTTATTACAAGGCTTCTTTTTGTGTGCGCATCTGTTTACGCAGTTCCACTCGTTAGACCTATCCACCCAGGCAAAAGAAACTTTTCCTTTACCTAGGCTGCATTGTCTTATTTTCCATGGCTCACACATGCACACTTTGTGACGAATAACTAATCAACTGTGGTGAGGTTTAATGGCATGCCTGGGTATGGTCAACGTAGTTGGCTATTTCAGATGCTTCCGACCATCCACCTTTCCCCTCTTTCTTCTTTTCATCCACCACTCCCTGGGGACTAAATACTCTAAAAGAACAGCAAGGGAAGTGTTTCAGAACCATCTGCCAATTTGATCCTACACGGTTCAAGGCCTCATTGTTTCACACAGAAATCATTTTATTTTAAATCTAAGAGGCGACAGAATTCTACACTCTTTTCTGACCTTACATTTTGCTCTGTTTTCTCTAACGTCCCATTACTGGGCTGAGCCTTCCCTCTCCTCATCTCATGACTTTCAATCTCTATTTAATCTTCAAAAAAATACAGACTGTGCCTTCAATAATTTATCCCAGATGAGAATCTGACCTTATATACACAGATCACGTAGAAGTTCAGTGAGACACGGCCCTATTTCCTCCCTTGTCCTTTGCTTATATAGACAGATGGAAATTCTGTCCCTAATGAAGTCAGTGCAAGTTTTGCTGCTGACTGCAAAGGAGTCAAGGTTTCCCTCCTACAATTTTTTATAGCAGATAGGTGATTATTTCTTATTGCCTAATCTTGTCATCTCAACGTGCTGAGCTGAATTGTCCTGGACTAGTGGTATGGTTTACTTGTAGTAGTTAAAACAATTGTGCATTACCCCAGATCAACATAGTGATTTATTCATACTGGCGTTTAAGGAATTAAATTCTGTATTAGTGCTAATTTTTCTGGATATGCTCAAAGTCAGTTTTGCCACCGCTTTCTTGTCTCCTATTGTACTCTTATAGCAAACTTCATTTTGATTCTCGGTAGAATCTAAATCGCTGGAGACACTGTACGGAGAGCTCCATTGAGCAGCTTCAAAATGTTTTACAATGTGGGTTAAGGTTAGGAAGAGGAAAGCTGATAGTGAACTCACAAACTGCTAGGCTTCTAAAAGATCACTGAAACTAGTTTAGGGAAAAGAAACCACAAATCAAAATTATAAGACCATATCTTCTACTGCAGCTTGAGTGATCTCAGCCATTTGTTATTTTTGAAAGATATAATACAGAGTACATGAGGTAGAACTTACATATATAAGGTATAACTCGTAGTCAGAAGGAGCTTGCAAACAAAAAAGTGGATAAATAACAAGGAAATTTACACTTTCTATATTTTTTCTTTCTAAACATGTTTTCATTTCTCCATTTGCAAACCAGTGACATCTAAATCAGCAATTTCATGAGGCTCATGAATTCTCAGAGGAGAATTCCTTTAGGGGAACGAAGAGTAACACAACTGAATAGCTATTTTTTCCCATCAACTTCCCTTACCCGGCATTTCTTTCAATTTCTTTCCATTTTCCTTGGCATGATTGCGTCTTCTGCACAAATTCCCGAACAGCTTTCCACCTCGTTCTTTGCTGACTTTTCCTTCAGGACCCCACAATTCTGTACCATGGTATTACTCCTTCTAGCTCATTTCCTCAGTCTTTTTTTTTTTAATTTTTTTTCTAAGCAAAAATACCCCTGCAATTTTTCACCTATCTTTTGGAAACTGAGCTTCCTGAATGGCAACGGCAAAATTTCTATTTGTGTTCATGGGAAAATTTCACCCTGCAACTTCAGAGAAAACAAATTTAAGATGGTCAGATCTATTAGATCCACAAAGACAGGCTGATGTTCTTATTCAAAATTTCGCCTGGTCTTGCCATCCAGTTCTAGATGTCATCTTTCTCCAAAAAAAGGCAAGGAGTTGCACTTATAGTGCTAAACCTTCAAACAGAAAATACGCCAATTATGCTGTCAGTGGTTTTTTTAGCCTTTCATGAGCTACACTACTGTCTACTTATACAAGGGGAGCCAAAGAACTTGATTCTGGGATTTTGGATCAGGTCAGGGTAGGAGATCCTCCTTTTTCTCTTTCCAATATCCAACTGCAAGAAAGCTATGTGCCTATTTCCATTTAGCACTACGTGCTATGTGCCACGTCCTCAGTGTAGCGCTGGCTCTCAGAGGACTTCAATCTTTGCTCTTGGCTTCTCCCTATCCACCACCCACCTGTCTTTGCAAGCAAGGTCCAAACTCCAGCACAGGAGCAAGCCCAGGATAGTAGGAAGAGACAAATTACAGTGTCCTCAGGTGTGGTACCACCTGTCTTCAGCAGCCTCCACCTGTGGCGGAGCAGCTTTGCTGCAGCACAGACTAGCTGGAGGCTCATGAAGCTTTGTCTAAGGCAAGATGAAAAGTTAACCTCCTGGTGGTAAATGGGTTAAATGACTTGCTCTCTACCAGCTCTCATAATGCTGACACTGTCTGACATCGGTTTCCTCTCCTGCCACTGCTGATTCCACTAGCAAGGGCAGGATTTTGCCCTCAACTATTCAAAAGTAATTAATGCATTATTGAACAGGAATAAATAGATAGCAATTAAATAACAAGTATTAATGACTTATTTATTAACATATTAATAGTTGGCCTGAGAGTAATAAATGCAAATTAGTGTAAAGTGGTACCAAAAATTGTGTCGATAATAGGCCCTGAAGTAATCTTGTGTGTTCAAGATAATTACAAATATATTTTCCTTTCAAAAAACTACTGCCGGGTAATTTTTTATGGTTTGCTATAATATCATTTTAGAATTAGAAAATTAGCCCTAGTCTCATTAAAATAATTTTGCAGTGCATCAGGCTTTATTTCAAGTATAAGTTTCACATTATCTTCTTGCCTATAGAGCTTGCATTTTTTTCAGAAACCCTCTCTATGTACAAACCTTTTGAGCCTATCCTTGGTATACTAATGGTGTATACAATGGTTACTGCCTGTACAACTTTTCTCATCATCAGTAGTATTGTGTAAGAAGTTCCACTGCAAGCAGCGGTGGTACCTGGAGGGCTAAATCCAGTAAAAGTCACTGGGGACCATATTTTTTTCCTTTTTACCCCTGCTGCTAGCAATACAGCTGATAAATAGTTCAGAGGCTTTAAACATGAGCAAAGTGATGCATTGGGCACTGCGCACCTAACAACTGATCCAGCCACAACAGACCCCATTCAGAAAACGATCCCTGGTCAGAACCTGTTTTACTAGAAATACTTTCCTCTTTTTTTTTCCTTTTTTTTTTTTTTTAAAAAAAAAACAAACAACCCAACAGCACCCTCTTATCTGTTTGGGCAAAATAAAACCCCACTTGATACTTTGGCTCTGAACTCTCACCTAACTTTGGGAAACTGATTACTTTGTGAGGACAGCAAGTCATTGTCACTCTTATCACTTCTACCAAAAAAAAAATCAAATTATTGGCTGAAATCCAGAGTCCTGACCTCATAACTGATCTGCTGTTATCAATGGCAAGGTAATGTATTCCTGTCTGACACTGGTCCTCATATTCCTGATTCTGGAATGTGACATACATTTAACACGTGCCCATCTCCAATAAAAGATCAGTAAATACTCGGCTCTCTGTACATATTTGTAACAGGTTGAGGAATGAGGGTCCAGGCTTCCTCCTAGCAGAGGAGGCCCAGAACACTGTTTCTGCAAATGTTTGTTTCTACAAAGGTTTCTGTAGGTGGAATTTTCACCTCTTTGCAGCTTTCCTCATTAAAGGCATTGTAAATGACTTCTTCCAAAATAATCTGTATGGTAGGGGGCTTTGGTGGCTCTCTCCCTACAGTGCTTTCCAAAACTCTACGTAAATGTGATTGTGGCCGTGTAATCTGTGTACCTGGAAATATAATTCGTTTTGTTGCTAATGAAGGTCCTACGGCACAAATTTATTAAAGGTATACTTTTCCATGGGATAATAATTGGGTCGATAATATTAAACTCATAGGCTCATTATTTAATTGCAAGGGCAGATTATGAATACAGCTTCTAAAATGTATTTTAATGAAAAACACTACATCCTGACCTAATCATATCAACCTTATGCTATCTAATTAAGGATGCAAAAAATCATTAGAGTTGCAAAATATTAGTTCCAGCTCCATCAGGCTGCTAGCTGCCCCTTCATGAATATATATATTTTTTTACTCTATGATAAATAGTTAATGAAGTAAAAATGACAAAATTTGCATGTAGGCAAATTAGTTTAATAGACTGATGTCTTCCCAGTCTACAGAAAGTGACCTTTTTCCTATCAAAAGAATGACTAAAAATACTTTGAAACGATGGCATGGATGTCATTCCACAAATGACAAATCGCTTCTCTGAACAATATAAAAATTATAAAACGCAATAACCTTAAATTCTCATCATATTGTAAATGTGTCCTCTGCTGCTGCATTTATCAATTTAATAAAAGGAAATTAAGCATATTATAAAATACCCATTTATGGGGCAATTTTTAATCCAGGGAATAAAAATGAGAAGCACATGGTTAATAGCAAGAAAATATTGCAAAAACGTAGACCTATTTTTTCCAGAAGGTTTGACTGACTATTTACTTGAATGACCTCCATTTAAAATATATTTTTTATGTGGAGTGATGTAAGATATGGCAGTCTCATGCTTCCCTTTATAAAAATTGCTCACAGTTAATTTGGTATCTTATTTAAAAATTAACACATTAATAATGCACGCAATAAGGCCTAGTGATGTGTCTTCCATACTGATTACTTTGTACAATTAGACATACAAAAAGAAAGGGACAAGATAAATACCTTATGCAAATTCATAGCAGAAAAAAGAGTCTTTCAGTATCTGCAATGCCTATGAGCATAAAAGACCTGAAAACATAGTTTCTGGTTTTACAGGGAGATGCTCCATGTGGAGAACATATTTCTGGAATGGAGCGGGTTTTTAATACAAAACTAGATTTGCCAAACACCTAATGAAACCGAGTTTTATGGTTCTCTTTTCCATCAAAATAAACAAGATATTGGAGCAGAAGGGGAAGATTTCAAGGCTCTGAAGAACACTGGTTGTATTTTCACAGTATTCGTGTTTTGTAGAGGTAGGTTGGGAGTTTTTGACAGTAGTCTCCAATCACAAATTTTCCTCATTGTGAGGCAGATTCTGTGCCCGGTGAAGTAAATGACAGAGATCCGACTGATGTCAGGGATGCAAATTTCTGCACACTTTCTACATGCTTCCTATCTCCTTATATCGTGTAGTCTTCACCGGTATATTCCATAGAGAACAGGAATGTTTAACACTGTCACGGCCTCGCATTTGGTTAGGACTGATACAAAGGAAAAGACATGAAACTCGTGCAGATGTAGAGAGAATAGGAGTCAGAATCTTGGGGACTTAGGCTAAAGCCAAAAGCGTCCATCACTCCACTTTGTCAAATGAACTGTGCAGTGCTCCCTAGGGAGCACAGGGGAGTCCTCCCTCTACTCTGACTGCATCCTCCCTGCTGCTGGATCTGGCTGAGGCTAGGTCCATTTTAAAGGATCTCAGAGTAAGGTCAGGTACTCGCATTTCAATACAGCATTTCGTACATGCCAAGCTGCACATTGGGTGCAAAACTAGGCACTTAAATATGTCTATAGCCATGGGTCATGTTTTTCAATGTTCTGTCCTCTTAAGTATGGCTTATAGCAGTGGATATGCTCCTCTACTCTGCTCTGGTGAGGCCCCACCTGGAGCATTGCGTCCAGCGCTGGAGCGCTCAGCACAGAAAACACATGGACCTGTTGGAGCAGGTCCAGAGGAGGGCCACAAAAATGATGGGATGGAGCACCTCTCCTATGAAGACAGGCTGAGAGAGCTGGAGCTGTTCAGCCTGGAGAAGAAAAGGCCCCAGGGAGACCTTATTGAGGTCTTTCAGTACTTAAAGGGGACCTACAGGAAAGATGGGGACAAACTTTTTAGCAGGGCCTGTTGCAATAGGACAAGGGGTAATGGTTTTAAACTAAAAGAGGGTAGATTTAGACTAGATAGAAGGAAGACATTTTTTACAATGAGGGTGGTGAAGCACTGGAACAGGTTTTCCAGAGAGGTGGTAGAATGACCCATCCCTGGAAACAATTCAAGGACAGGTTGGACGGGGCTCTGAGCAACAGGATCTAATTGAAGATGTCCCTGCTCATTGCAGGTGGGGTTGGACTAGATAACCTTTAAAGGTCCCTTCCAACCCAAACTATTCTGGGATTCTATGACAATGCAGATTTCTTCTATTCAGGGGAAGACTATTTGTATACAGAGGAGTAATTTTTCTTTCCATTCTTTTCCATTTGTCTTTACCCCCCTCCCCCATCCTCTCCTTCTCCTTGCCTGCATTTATTTTTTTCTTCCCCTCCCCATCCCCCTGCATCCAGCCCTTCCCGTACTACGGTAAGAAATGATATCCTGGTGATATCATTAGAAATACATTCAGCATCTGAAACAGAAAAGTAGTTGTTTGCAGTTGCCTTATTCACCACTTTTTCCATATGGCATTTGTAGTCCTGGCATGTAAAATGAGGTCCAGTATGTATGTTCTTTCTTTGACCTTACTTAACATGTAACAAAGGTAATAGAAACCAGTCATCAGTGGCTATGATTTGACTTACTGTAGAAAGTTTTTAAGTGAAAAAAAAGGGTGATTTTGCTTACTGGGGTAAAGCAAAGAAGTGCTGTCTGTATAAAAACTGGGAATATCTGAGGCAGGTGGCTGTGGTAGCACATCCAGTTGTTCATACCTTTTCCCTCCCCTCTGTTGAAATGCAATGTGGTGCTCTGCACTTTCCCACAAAAATTAAGCTTACTGAGTATCTGCTTTTTCATTCAATTGGCACATTCACCTTTTTATTTTTCCTTTCAGGGTCCAAACTGTCATCACGAAAAAAAGTGGAAAATAATTACAGCTGTGCCAGATGTTTATAGCAGTGACAACTGAGGCTATATATTTATATAAACTGCTGATCTTTCAGAGGTACCTATAGAGACTTGAAAAACCTGCAGACCCTAATCTGAAACCATTTGTTCCAGTGGGTTAGAAACAAAAACAAAACAAACAACTCATACATACTTAAGAGGACTAATTTCTTTCCTGTCTGGAATCTGTTTGTTTTCACATGGAAGCAGGAGAGTTACTGAACAAAGCATTGTGCGCAGAGGCACTCATAGATATATAGATCCAATTGATGACCACTTTAACAATTGTCCAAGAGCTGTTTTATAAGATAGGCCTATGGGAATTTATAATGCTAATGCAAAGCTAGAAAGCAACGAAGAAAATGTCCCTCACAGAAGGAAGACAATGACCCTCAGACTACTGACCATATTACTTCTGTTATTTTCAATTCTCTGAAAGCAATTATGACCAGAAGCCTCATTTTTGGATGGCACCCCCATCACTGGACACTTTGCAAACACAGATATATCTCCTGCACATCACAGCTTAAAGTCTGTATATGGGACTAGAGGCTAGTGGCTTAATGGAAAAGAAAGAGAAATTATTTTGACAGCCAAAGTACAGCAGACCAACTTCAGACCTCTTCTACCTCCCCCTGCACATTTCCAATTCAGCCCACTCCTCCAGGGCGACCCTGGAAGGACATGGCCAGGAAGGAGAGCATGGCTATCGCATCTGACTCACCAAACTCATACCCCTTCCTCAGGGCAGACCCATCCATGCCCTTGCAGAGGAGCAAATTCGACTTGTCCATGGAGCTCCCCAGTTTGCTGAGCTGGCTGAGAAATTATCTGGGATGGTACTGATATTTAAACAAGTAGCAAGTCTCTACGACCCAGTCAAGAATCACCAGATAGTATAGATAATTTTTGTCATCAGTGATGCCGCTAAGCCTTTGGATACTAAGCTGACTGTAACCCCTCAAGACGTTCAGGCAATGCACATAGAACCTTCTCACAAAATTCTCCTGAACATGCTTCTTAGCTTCTCCGTTCAAAGAATCACCCTGATTTTCTTGTGTACCTAGGTCCTTTTACATAATACCCAGAGTCACAGACTCTCTTCACCACTCACCATCCGTCTTTCACCATTGATTCCTCTCCACTGCTCAGCCCTCTTCATAATAAAGCTCAGCTCCTGACTGGAAATCTCCAAGTCCAGTGGAACAAAGAATGTGCCTTCCTCACCATGAATCCGTTGAAATACATCCAACAGCCAACCTTCACTATGTAGCCTGAGGATAGAAATGACACTTTTGGTCCTTCTTTGAAAGGACTTTTCATGCAAAAAAGAAAATGGTGTCTTAGCCTTTTGTAGACTTCTAAAGCTTGGGTTTCTCTTCATGACTATATTCCCCTGCCCATGAGTAAGAAGCTTCTTTGCCATAAGTTCTCCAACATACAACCCTCCGCAACGCTCTGGAGACTTTACAATACCTGAATCAAATCACATAAACTTAAGCAGCAATTTCTTTTAATTATTTCAAGATAGTGACTTCCCAAAAAGATCATGATCTTCCTTTCCTTCAGAAATGTCCAACGTCTGTCCTTAGCATTGGCCTGGGTAACTATTTCCAGTGCTTACGTGGAGTACCTCAGTTAGGCATGAATGGAAGTCCTCCTGTGCCAGGGTTGAATAATGGGCAAACCACATCGTATAGGAAGGAACTACCCACCATTCTTTTCAACTCCAAGGCTGAGGTCTATACAATCTAAACTTCTCTTGATGTTAGAAAAGTTCATTTTGTTTGTTGGATTTGTTTTTCTAGGACATTTCTGTGCTGTGGTAGGGAATTGAATAATCGCTATGCAGTAAAATGCTCTACCACAAGAAAGGCTTGCTGTGTGGTATTTCTTAATGTAGGTGAAACCAAGAAATATTGTGAGGCTTTTGGAAAGCCTAGTGTCACATTTTTAGCCTTAGATGAACTTTAAAACTTCAAAACATTGCTGTTTAATTCAAATGGAACCTCTTCAAGTTAATATCTTTCTCATTCTACTTTTAGTCCAAAACCAGCGTTTCAGAAATAAAGACCAGAAAATCTGGAATCTCAATCTTGGATATTGAACTGAGGTCTTTCCTTTTGTACCCTCTTCCAAGCTAACACTTCATTACAATTTGGCTCTTGCTTGGTGCCAATCTCAGCTTTTCCATATTTCCCAGCGACTGGCTGCGTAGTCATCAGAAGCGCAGGGATTGCTCTGTGGCACTGCAACCAACAAAAAGCCTAGATTTCTGTGAGGCAGAAGAGGTCCTTCATTTCTTGGCAGGTGGGAACGAGAGCACACACACAACTCCTTTGAACACTCGTCCCCGTGTACAGCAGCACTAGATGTAGTTCTTGCGGTAGATCCTTGTTCTTGGGTCCTGTATTGGCATGTATGTGCTAAACAATGCGTGTGCGGGTGGAGAGCAGTGGACTGTTCAAGTAAATCAGAATGAAGTTCACATTTACACTAGCTCTATATCTCACCTTACAGTGCACACATTAATTGTAGAGAAGCACATTCAATAAACTGCTTGGTACAATTTTGCCCACAACTGAGATTCAGTGTGGAACAGAAATAAGGAGATGCACCAACAGACCGTTTTTCAACTTGATCTCACGAGGAGTTTTAGCTCTCTCTTCAAAGGGGAATATGTACCTTCGGGTCAAGCTCTACATCCAACAGTTTCAATGATGGAGTAGCTGTTCTGATACTGAAATCTGGCAGCCTGGCTCAACATCAGATTAGGAAATTATATCTCCTGCTTTGCTGCAAAGGCACTCTCTGTACTTTTTTTCCCACCCTTCTTTTTTGAAACATTCCTTTTTGAAGCTGCAGCCCTAAATTTGCTGTAGTTTCCAACATGTCATTTTGGGATTCTCTTATCAAAAGAGGAGAGCAGCTGGAAGATAACCTAATTGAGATGTAGGTAGTCCTCGGAATATACACAAACTAACCAAGAAATAATAGAACAAGCTCTAAAGGATAATAAAGTATCTTAAAACATGCTACAGAAGAGAAGATTTTTGAAAAATAACTAATACACTTCATGAAGTAATTTTCCAAATTCCACAGCATCTTCAAAGAAAAGTTTGTCTCTTAATCCCTGGATCTATATTAGATGTTCTTTCAACACAAAAGATACATTTTTGCAAACATTGACTCGTAATTTAGAATTGTCTTGTGCTTAGTTGAAAAACTAGCAAACAAGCTGGTAGGCTTTCTGGCCTTCCACTCATCTTGAAACAATAATATTCTATTGTGTTCATCTTTGAAATTCCAGGTCAGCAATTTAAATGACTTGCCACTTATCTTGCTAAACAAGAAAAAGACCTTGCCATTTATTTAAGCTCACTTAATGTAACACTCTTATTTCAAATGAAGTAAAATTTAATGCAGTTAAATTACTGTCTATTTGCTGCCATAAACATTTTCTGTATGAAGATTTTAAGCACATGGTTATAAACAATATAATTAACTTTGAATTAATTAAGAATCTTGAAGCCTGTCTTCCAGCTTTGTTCCTTTTGCCCAAAAGTACTCAGCCTGTTCCTGTTACCTGCTTTAATTTCGTTTCTTTGACATGAAAACTAATAAAACACTACTTCTTGTGTCTTACCATGGCTTCTTATGACAGTAATAATTTCGATTGCTAATGCAATAAAGAGCAAAAGAAAACTCAGATGCTATTTTCTAGAGATATGAGACCCAGTGTAATACCTTACAAGTTCGCTTATTTATGAGAAAGAACAGAAAACATTGAAATGATTTGCTATCCAGAGTCAGATCAAAAAAGTGGACTTCTCGAAACTTTACACAAACAAAAAGTTGAAGGGTAGAGTGGTTTAAAACAATGTATTACATCTTTGCTTGAGCCTTTCTCATCCTTTTTTGGAAAACAACTGTAAAAAATTTAAAAATAATTTTGCTGTTAACATTGAAAAATGTATATTTTTGAAGCCTTTCCCAAACAAAAAATTTCAATACCAGGAAATTTAGACTCGTTCCAGCAGAGGCTTTTAGTTGAGATGGGTCTGCATTTTCTCACAGTGCAGAAAACATTTCACCACAAGTTTCTGACTGTTTCTAGTGTCTAGTGGAATTAAGATGAAGGAATTGCAACCAGTGCCACTTATTTTTTCCAAAAAGTAATTAGAATATCTCTCCATGCTAGACGTACTACAGACTTCCAAGGCACCCAAGGGGAGCCAGATTTATTGAGGTATGTTAGTTTATAAAGACAGAAATAGATGCCTACTGCTGTTTACCCCCTGCCCATGATTTTGTTAGATTCCTGGTTGTTCATCAGTGCTACCATGAAGCTTTCTAGCTGTGTCAGAAACAGACACTTCCCCTACTTGCTTTGGTGGTCTGGTGGGTTCACTGTTCTCATCGCTTTTTTATACTCTGCTGAACACTTCTCTTAAATGGCAAATTGCTGAGTAACTCTAACCATTGGCACCAACTCCACCATCCAAGAGCCAAAGTCTTCCCTGTGGACTGGTGTCTTAGGACACAGAAGACATCCCTCAATATTTATATTGGTTTACATTACAAGAGAAAGTGGTGGATGCCTGGGTGAAAAATATGTTTTCTGAGTCAAACAACATTACATTTGAATATCTTTGAGATATAGCACCTGAGAAATATTCACACAAAGGGATACTACTGCCTTGGTTATAATACTATTTTCTTCTGAAAATGAATGCTGTTATATCAATATTCAGGAAACAATGTTAAAAATTGCAAAGATTCTTTCCTTAAAAACATCTTAAAATGTTTTAATGCTATCATTAACGGACTGGTAGTGTGCTGCTCAAGAGTCCTAGCCAGGTCCAAGGTTCCACTGTGCTGGGCTGTGGACATACAAGGAAGAGAAAGTTGATCCAATTCCAGAAGCTCATAGTATAATTTTACTCATTCAAAATGTTTATTTTTGTTTTCGAGCAACGAACTTCAAAGACCTTATGCATTGTAACAGATTTTGTTATCCTTCCTTTGCTTTTGTATTTTGCTATGAATCATTTTTAAAATGTGTCGTACTAAGACAACTTTTTTCCCCTAGTAACATTCTCCCCCCACCCCTCTATTGGAAAACATTATGGGAAAATTGATCCAGAAGGAAAGGAACCTTTGATGATCTTGCACCTGTTCCCCAGACAATGAAGATGTTGGTAATATTCTCATAAAAACCTGCCTTACAAATGTTTTAATTTAAATTAATTTTCCTGAGTAATAAACGACAGCCGCTAAAACCTATGAAGCTATTCAAAACTATTAAGTCAATGATTAAGAAGGCATTAACATCTCAAAAACTAATTAACTAGACTACCGGTACATTGGAGTTGTGTACAGCTTCCAGGAATGCAGGATCTTTGAAATACTTTGCAGAAATTTAGATTGCCATTTATCTTTTTCTGCCTGCTGCAACAGAGTTTGTGGAAAGGAGACCGAGGGATGATTCTGTCAGATGGAGGGTGTATGCTGAGCTTTTCCGTTCTTACACCTGCCTGCATCTTGCCTTTGCGTACGGCTTTTTATTGGTGCTTGCCACCACTCAATGTTTATCACTGGGTGAGTCGAGGGCCAGCACAAAATTCATACTGGATTACCTACAAGTCACTCAGAAAAAAAGAAAATACACTTTTTCATTCCATATATTAGACAACCTATCTCGTTCATTTTCAGTGTCCCACACCTGTCCTTATTGACTGTACAGCTAATGGTGCCTGCTAGAAAGGTGGCAAGAAAGGTAGCTGGACAAATTTAATGATGAACTGAATACTGACAATGGGCTAAAGTAATGGAAAAATTATTTGGATTAAGTCATATCATGCAGTGGGTTAAATCCTCAGTCACATCAAGTCAAAAATCCTGTGTCATCAAAGCTGTAAGACTCTGGGGGCCACTGCAGATTCAGAGAGAGATTTTGCACTTTGCGCTATATGCAGCTTTCTGAATTTTTCCTATTTCTCACAAAAACCCTTCTTGAAAGACTAAAGACAGCATCTTCCAAAGTACCTAAATAAAAGGTACACACACTTCAGAGCTCAAACCCTTGACACAGACACCATTGTCTGAAGCCAAAGGAACAGAGGCTCCCAGACTCTATGAAAACTCATTATATCAATTGTGTTCCTGTTGGGAAAATAGGTGGCTCCCTCGCTGACTTTCTGTGCCCACCAAATACCAGTGCATTAAAAGTTAAACAGGAGCTAATCCCTCCTTGATTGGCAGCAATTCTGGGCTCTGGACATGTGACGTTGATATATCTCTTCTGATGTCACCTTATTCTATCTTACAGGGGAAAGGGCCTAAGCTCCTAAGAGAATAATGAGATAAACAGACATACCTTAAAAAGTACAGGTATAACACTGTCGATGAGATGATGAACAGGATTGCATAAAGCAACACAGTGATTAAGGCACCAGGAATCCCTGAGTCCTCTGCTCTTAGAAAGACCCAGTAGAGTTTTGCAGCATCAGCAATGGGTTTCTCTACACTGTTCCCAAGTCTCTGTCGTGGGGGAAAAAAATCAAGACAAGAAAATGCCAAACCTGATTAGACTATTTACCTATAGAAACAGAATAACTTGAGTTTCTTTATAAGAAGGATTTAACTCCAATTTGTGGGGCAGACAGCTTGAAACTTAGGAGTCTGCTACACAGGATTTGAAATTGACCATGAGATGTGAAATAAATTATTTTCTGGCTTATTTTAGTACAATTAAAATCTACCCTATGGAGGTAGCTTATTGAACAAAACCCACGTCACAGTGAAAATACCCAACATGAGCTTCAATAGCATATTTCAGGAGGAGTGGAAGGGGAAGAAGGCTGAAATGTGCCTTATTTCAATGAGCAGAGGCACAATATTGAATGATTTATGCTGCTTAGGAGCGCTGCGTGAGCAGAAAACACTTGTGCCAGTGTATAATTCCAAACTGACCAGTCTCAAAATGACATGACCTTGTCACAAGAAAAATGCTGGTTCCTACCAAACTTAGCAAGTTGCATTGTTTTGAACATGTGCACTTTGGAGGGTGTATACCTGCCAATTCCCAATTTCAGATTGAGTCAGTGTTTGGTGCTACCACTGGAAAACAACAGTAACCAACACGTTATCTGAAATGCTAAATGGGAGCATCAGGGCATCTGCATGCATTGCTAGCTGACACCTAGGATAGCTTTTCCACCAGCCTTGCAAACAGCAGCATCAGCCAAAGAAGGTACTGTATTCACAGAGCTTCACTGGGACCCAATGAGGTGAGAAAAAAGGAGAAAGCAACTACAAGCAGATCAACAGGGGACACCAGCAGGGTTTTGTTAAGTTTTGCCCAAAGGGGTTGACCTTTTTTCAGTGCAAAAGAGACAAGTTCACCCTTATGAAGCGGTATTTTAATTTATGTGCATGCATTATCAAGACTGTCTGCAATGTTTTAAGTCAGAAAATCAGATATTCCCTTCATCCCCCACTCCTAGTGTCCAGTCAGTCCAGTTTGGAAAGCCACAAAGAACAGCCTGTAACCAACAAACATCAGCATTATTTTATGATATAGCTGTCACTTAATTTCGTTCTTTCCTGAAAGAAATAGACACACAACGAGACCAATACCTCTGAAGAGATCTGTCTGTACCATAGTCCCTCTGCTGTGGTGGAATTAAAGATACCTCTTAACTATACAAAGTAGCAACCATAAGTTGTATCATTAATAGCTTCTCCAAAGATACATGACTGTCATATGCCCTACTTTAGTTATGCTATTAATAGTTTATCTTCAATTGCTCTGTAAACAAATAAAAATTTATAACTATTTTAATTCTACTGAAGGTGAAACAAATCTTTAGCATGCTAAATATTGGTAAGGAATTAATATTCATACAACAAAACTAGTAATTTAATTGGGAAGAAGGTGGTTTGTGCAGTTTTGCAAAGATTCACAAAGAATCCTGAAGGTTTCATAGCATCCCATGTTTCATTATACTTCCAGTAAAACATGGAAAAAGATTTTCCAAAAATCTATTACTTTCCTTTTTTTTTTTCATATCTAGTTCTTAAGAACTAGCTACTGTATTGACATATTATTGCCCTCTGCTGGATCAATTTAGAAGAATTCAGCTACATATCATGGGTCTTCTACTGCTCAGAGCTAAAAAAAAATCCTCTCTTCACCTTTCTCTTTTTAAAGTGACACAATGACAGTCATATCCATATTAAATCACGTTAACACATTTTGCAAGGATGTGAAACTGCACCACCAAAAAATCCAATATTTGTCATTCAGAGAGGGAGTCCGTAACCTCTACGCTTCAAGAAACCTGCACCTTCCTGAGCAACTTGCCTGGACTAGTCCTTAGGAAGAGTCAAAACTTTCTCCCCACTTTTTTTCTACCTTTGCAGTGACATGCATAATAAAGTAAAGACAATTACAAGTCCAATGATGAGCTGTACAAGGACTGAGATTCTTCAGTATATTTCTGTGCGCTCTCCACCCTTTGCAACGCTGCCAGGTTTCTGTAATGGAAATTACAAGTCCCAGGAGAATGGTAACGGCACATAAAGACTCTCGCTAATTAAGATGTGTCCGTATTCTTTACAAAGAAGTTAAAATACATTATTTCCTGGTTCGGTTCTATCTCCCTGTCCTATCCTCTCTTCTTGCAAATTAAAAAAAAAAAAAAATCTGTCTGCCTCCACCACTTTCTTAACTGAAGAGACTGTCTACCAAGGAAAATCCTCTGCACAGCAGTCATGTCCTGACATCCCTCCAGAGAAGCAAAAGTCTGAATGGCAAATAAGGATAAATTTATCTCGTACCCAAGCAGTTCTTTCTGTCAAGGCAAAAATGACGTGGGGGAAGTGTATCTTTCTGTCCATTTTTTTCTAACAAAGAGATTGTGTCAATCCTTCTGAGGTCCTCAAAGACATCATCCAAGAAAGGTTTCCTCATTTTAAATCGTTTCAATAATATCTGTCAGTATCTGTCTTAGATACTTACCACACCACAGAGTGACGGTGCTATGAGCACTTTGCAGTCTCTAACGTTTCTTACGATGACACGTATCCATGTGGCTAAAGAGGTGTTACTCTCTGCATTTTACAAGCTACAGAGAGACCAAGTGAGAGGTCCCGGGAGAGCTCTGGCAGAACTGGAACTACAACTGCATTCTCCAAAATCACGGGAAAGTTTCTTACCCCTGGAACACCCTGCTACAAGCTGATAGTAAATCAAGCCTGTAATCACACATTTGATAGAGTATCTTTAACTTTGAGTTGAAACACCCCAAACATGAAACTGTGCTCTAGTTTCCCTTAATAATAATAATTTAAAAAAATTAGTTTGTAAACAGAGAAACCTTTGTCTCCAGGGCTATCTGTCATCTTTCATAAGTATTAAGGCCATTTAGGATACTAAAATACATTCTAGGGCTAAAATATTACCACCACAACACCACATCTTAAAAATGCTTGATCTAAAATAGATTGGCAAGTAAATCTAAAATAGCTGCTGAAAGAATGTCAAGAGAAAAAAATTACAAATGCAATAACGAAAACGTGTGTAAGAGATATAGTTTCATTTTGGAAAGGGTACACACAGTATATTGTGTAATGATTGAACAAATGACTTTCTACCAAAGATAAACTCGGTGGGTAAAATTGCCAAATTTTCAGTATGAAGTACAGAGAGGGGTGTGCTTTTTTAACACTGTAATGAAAAACTTAGTTACTTTATTCATATCTCACATTTCCCTCTGACCAAGCAAAGAAGCCCTATTTGAAACTGATAACAAATCTTGTCTGACTAGAACTGAACGCAGTTCCATGGAAGTCAATGGCAATGATTTTCTCAATGCAAGTGTGGGAAAGACAAGGTAGACCTCAGCCTTTCCTCCAGTTTTTATGAATAGAAGGGGAAGCTTTTTAAATATTTAAATATTTCTAGTTTGGATCTTGGGGAAATACCCCTTTTTCTCCTAGGAAAATAAATCATCATCAGAATAATTACAATTACAATTAAATTCTGTGCATGGCTTACACCATGAAATTAAAAAAAAAAAAAAACCACCAAAAAAACCCCAAAACAGCAGGCTGACCAAGTGAAAACTAGAGTGTGTTGCCACATGCTTAAAATATTGCAATTACCTCCCAAGTGAGCTCAAATTAAATTTCTTGAACAGCTGAATTTTAATTTTCAAAACCACTGCAACGGGAAACAGCATGTAAACAGTTGAAAATCACATTTTTAACAGGACTTCTTAAAAGCAGAGCACAGGTTAGTGAATGAGGAACCAAGAGACCTGAGAAAACCTGATCCACAACAAGGACTGTGGGTTACTGCTTGACCTGGAACGAACAACAGAAACAAAGATGCCTTTGAAAGGCAGACAAGGGCAGGACGACAGCAATACCATGCCCTTAGAAAAACTTGCTGAGTCCTGCACCCATCGAAAGGACCCCGTGTCACCAAGGGAGTGAGAGACAAATCTGAAACGCACGTTCTGGGAGGCTGGGCATTACCTCGGATGTGGGCGTTACCCGGCCACCAAAGTACAGATGGGCTACACAGCGCATATGTAGGCACAGGGAGAGCTGGGAACTTTGCTCTCATAATTTCACATGTGGTGAAGCTGTTTCCTTAAAGATGTCTGTCTTTCAATCTTACAAATCTTTTTTGGTGTGCCAGCAAGTTATGTTAACTACGTTGCATGTCAAAGAAGTGCACAATAACATTTCCTTTGGGTTTTGCTATTTTTTTCGGTTTGTCTGTTTCAGCACTTAGAAAAATCTGAAGCGCTAATAATCAGGACTGCTCATTAACCCATCTCGATTAACATCCAAAATTGCAGTAATCCTTTTCAAAGCAGATGCAATCATTCCAGTGGTGGATTTACTTTCTTATCTCCATATATGGCTTGTACAGTGCTCTTAATTTTATGCAGAAACAGTGACTCCATTAGATGGGAATTTTGTTAATAAAAAGGTAATGTATAACATTATTATTTAATTTCTTTTTAACTTTCATGTTCTATTGCCAGAGGTGGAATTTCATATCTTTCAGTGATTCACTGAATAAAACAAACTTCTACGTCAAGGTCTCATGTCCAAGTTATTTTAAGTGACTTACCCCCAGGACTGAATCCACTATGAACACTGCCAAGGGGTCTAACACTGTCCAGAGTCCCAGAACTATGATAAACTTTGACAAGAAGGAAGGGAATGAGTCAAACAGCTGCTGACAGCCCCATCTGACCAGCACCATAAGAAGCAGCCCTGCATTCAAGGTTAGGGGTCCCACCACAACCATGACCAACTCTTCACTGGTTTGCAGCAAGGAGTTCTGGTAGCACAGCTCAACAGTGTGAGGGAAAAGCTGGAACCTGTAAACAAGCAAAAAGGAGAGAGTTTGTCTGTGCTCCTAGGCAAAGCATTAAAAAAACCCATAGAATAACGCATACAGCACGTCGCATTGTAAAGTTGCATCCTTATCTCGGTCACAATCCTCTGGCCAAAAACTGTATGATGCTACTCAAGAAAATAGAATTTTTCTCCTCTTCCTGCCTTCATGTCCTTTGATCTCCCCTGACTCTCAGTTCAGTGGATGCGCGCCCAGGCCCTTGGGACTGTGCCTGCAGGGCTGTGGGAAGGTGTTAGCTCCCACAGGCTCCAACGTGAGCACATGCCCCAGGAGCTCATCCCTCTCTGCGTACTGCAGCACCTCTGGACACTGCACAAAGTGGAAAATGTGTCAAGGAAGACATAGCTTTTGGCATCCTAAAGTGACTGAAAATGTTCTTCTTGCCACCATGGGGTGGTGGGATTTGAAAAGCTCACGCAATGAGCAAATTTGCTGGCACTACAGGAGACAGGAACTGCATGGTACTGTGAGCTACATCCAGATGCTGAAATTTAAGGCAAAAATTTCAAGTGAATCAAACTGGCTTAAATTTTGCTCCCAAGTAAAGGCAAAGTGGTTTGATTCTCACTCTAGTTCCAACTCGTGAGCACTACCACTGCATTTGGCGGGACTAGAGAGCGCTCAACTCAGTCTCTTCTGCGGGCACACGGCTACAGATTTGGATGCTGATCCAGGGCATCTTGGCTCGAGAACATTATCCTTTATCTAGCTGACTGCCTGGGACAGCTGTGATTAGTGGCTTCGAACATGACCACCTCTCTCTCACATGTTGTTTCCTTCTGTTGTGTTTCCTTTGCTTTCACAGAGTCTTGATGCTTGGCCTCCCAAAAGTTTTAATGCCAGCTGGCTGAGGCCACCTGGTCTGTGCAAGGCCAGAAGCAAGAGATGGCTGGCTTTGCGTTAAGATCTAGAAGACCACCTTAACAATACCCACTGCTGTCCAGAGTCCGCTCAGGCACCCTGTTCCAATTTTAGCTAATAATCAGCAGACACAAGTCACAGAGTTGCATGTTACTGGCTCCTAGTGACTGATTCAGGTTTGCATGATGCTTTAAAGCGAAGCAGAGAAAAAAAAAGTTTCTGTTGGGGAAATCTTCCCTTCCCTAAGCATGGCTGATCTTTTTTGCTCTGTAAACCCATTCTCTACCCCACAGCAAAATACAGAGAAACAGGTATATATCACCTTGTGGACTTGCTCTCCGTCTTTTTCTCTTTTTTTCATGTCAAGTAATGACAAGTAATGATTTTCCTGGAACTCTCGCAGAGAGCTCTGATTCCCGAGCTAAAGTTAATGTATCATATAGTTAAAATATGTCAACCCATTGTAGTTCTCACAGTAAAACAGATACATCAAAGCTAAATTCTTCAAAGTATTTTACTCGTAGATCACTTTGGTAACATCAAATACGATTTAAATTCTTCTTCAGTTTTATGCACTTCTTAGGCGTTTTGAAATACTCGATCCAAAATGATAAATGATTCTTGTGGAAGATACGTAACCTGCTGGGTATCTCAGAGGGGGAGAGGTAGGCATGACACAAGATGCACAAATGGACACATCGTGTTCTGGGTTGAAAATTTACACTATTAACACCTTCATCTTCCTGTTAGGGTCATATTTACATATCACGTTAAGAACAAGGATGTGGTCCTTGTTCTCCTAGTCTCTGTACAGGTTCCTATCAGGGTTTGCATGCCCTGTTGTAGTCATCAGTTCTATTCATAGTGCGAAGAAACTGCTTTGAATCAAGCTACTTGTAGAAATATTCCAACAGAGAAAGAAGGCGGGAGGGTTGGAACTAGATGATCTTTAAGGTCCCTTCCAACCCAAACTATTCTATGATTCTATGGTTCTAGGACTTACTTTGTAACAGGAACTGAGATGGTCTGAAGGAAGAGCCATTGGCTCAAATAATGCAGGTAAAGTCTCACGAACCAAAGCAAAACTACCAGCAGCGTGAGGAGCCAGAAGTCCCTGGAGCGCCAGTGTGTGGCTCCCAGCTCTGAGAAGGCTGCGTATACTACAAAATGGAAACGCTCAACAACCCGCCTGGACAGTTTCTCTTCAGCAGCAGAACAGCAGCTGGAAATATATGGAAATAAACCAAAGAGTCATTCGGAAAAACATACAAGAAATAGCAATCCCTAACCCACTGTAGAGTCCTACTATACAGATAAATGTGGCACACGCTCTGATCGTAACTTCTGATTGACCGATGCATCTGACAGGAAAGAAAGGAACAGTATTTTCCATTGCAGTCTAGATGATAGGTGGCTTCCTCCCAGAAATCATGCTGCTATTTTATAAAGAAAACAACAAAACACATTTAAAACAAAGTTTTAAAAAGTATTTCACTTTCATTTTGATTTTAATTTTCTCACAAATTGCTCTCTGAGGAACACTTTATCACTTATTTTCCTTCTGAGAAATGGTAAAACAACTTGTCCTATTTTTACTGAAAAAGTATTCATTACATTGGAAAAAAGCGAACAGCTTTTTGGCATTTGGGTAAGAGAACTTCAGTCAAATATTTCAGCACACAATGTGGGCTAAAACTTCTCCTTAAACCAGTTTCAAGTGAAAGAGAAAACTGAAAGGAACTTGCACCGTATTGTACTGTATTCTGCTACTGAGTGTGGCGTGATTTGCCCTTTAAGATAATTACTATACTGCTTCAAAGGAGGGGAAAAAAAAGCAATGAGATGCAGAGATGCAGCCTTGGCATTATGTTTCCAACAAACTGGAGTCTCTCAGCTGATTCAAAGCTGAAAAGACAGTAGCTTCTTTGACCTTTGGAAACTTCTAACTGCTATGCTTATTTCCACTGATTTAAATGACTAAGCAGCTGAGATGCACAACTCTAGGACTAAATATGATGTCATCATGTTCAAACCATTATTTATATCCATTAACGCATCTGAAAGTTCAGAAATATAAAGATCTTTTTGTGGCAGAAGACATCCTGGCTTTATGAAGTGTAGCATATGACTGGAGGAGGAGCGACAGCAATACTTGCACTGTATTTCCTACTATTTTAAAGCATTTTCCTGCCTACACATGTGAATTTCTTAAATAGACGTGTGTATTTCTCTCTCCAGCAGTCACAAAGAGAACTGCAAATAGCAATGGAGAAACTTAAAAGGGTTCTGCATCTGGTCTAGGTTTGAATGAGCAGGAGAAATAAAAATCCCGAACTTGCCATTGATAGGTCTGGATTTTGAGATCAGCCTTGGCATCACATTACTCCTGACCCTCAGAGTTGAGCAGGATGTTTGTGTGTAGGAGAAGGCATGCTGTCAGCCAACCCCTTTTCTCATGAGAAAGCTCATGAGTTTAGTTACCTGGCTGGTTGAAGAACAGGAGGAGAAGTTGTCAGGGACACACCACAAAAAAATATTTTTTGGGTCATTAAGAAGGCCTCAAGTACAAATCACCAAAACTTCTCACAGAAGTATCTGTTGACCTGAGACAGGTGATCCTTGCAGTGACTATAGGTTGATCTGTCAGGGGTTTTGAAGGTCTTTTTTAGACACTGCAGTCCACTTTGCTTATATCCTAATCAGTCACAAAGTCCTACTTTACAGACTTAGGTCCACATCATGAATCACCTTCCTCATATTGTAATTATTTACCCACAGCAGCCTAAAGAAACATCACAACACAGTTCATTAACATTATGAAATCATAGTCTAGGCTTGTGTGAGAAAGAGACAAAGAAAAATGTAAAATAAGAAATATAATTGACTGTGGTATTATACTACAAAACCCGTGGCATTCTGAATGTTCTGAACTCTGAATCTAGAGTGTACTACATTTCCTTTTATATAAAGAAATTTTTGTCATCTTTAATCATTTCCATCAAAGTCTACTCTTAAAGTATTCACTCCTTGAGGAGAGTTAATAGAGCAGGATTAGTCACACAGTTATTTTAGTCAGACCAAATAGTTTGTTGTTTGTGCAAAAAAAGGAAAAAGATTTTAAAAAAAAAGATAAAAGAATACTATCTTAGCTCATAACACTCTTCTCATCCTTCGTCAAACAATCAGAATTACACAGATGTCCCACCCAGCCTCACCCATGTCAGAAATCCACATCCTATAGGGATCACTGCCAATCTTCACCTCTGTGCCGAGAGCATGAGTAACTATGTATTTTCCACAAAAATCTGGATTGAGATCACCTTCTCATTTCATGTCAGAGTCAGTGACTGCTAGATTATTTGGGCTCAGTTTACTAAATGAAGCTACCTCCAAACAAGCAACACCAGAGTGAAACGTTCAATATAACACCTTTAAAGTGTTACAAACAGCGTAAGTCCCTCCTCTAACCCAACACACCTATCGAGAAGGATAGAGCGCAGTTCGAGTGCTGAAATTACCGAGCCCTCTTCCATTCGCAGCTGTCCTGGAGCACCAGAAACACTGAGAAACGCTGGGTTGGGAAGGTGAGGTAACTTCTTGCTTACAGAGGCAGGATTCTGGTGATGCAATCAGCACTTTCACAGGAGTTTCATAAATACACTTATTCCATCTCTGTAATTCACCGTGTGGAAGCTGCTCGAGTATGCACCACGAGCACACAAGACAAAGAGGGGGCTATCAAACCTCCCTAGCAATGAAAATTTAGGCAGCAATGAAAATATTCGACCTGTGCCTTCATCGCTCTGTTGCTCCCCAGCCTACTTCCACTTCCGAGAGGTCAAAATAGAGCTAATGCCTCCACCTGTGCGCTATCAAGAAAGTCGCACTTTTCTAGGACATGGAGATGACAAAGAGCAGAACAGAGGTCTGTGCGTTGTTATCTCTGCTGAGACGCTGGCTCTCAGCCACAGGAATACACCTACGCAACAAACTTCCAAAGTACAGAAATTCAGAGCACATTTGCTGTTATCAAACCCTAGACATTTTCCACTGGCAATGACCCTGCTTAGACCAGCAGGGCAACACCTGTGATCCCTTTACCTTGGTGCATCTTTCCCTGAAAAAAGCAGTAACAGCCCAGAAACTCTGCAGAAGGCCAAGCTTGCTGGAAGTCAAGGAAATCAAGAAAAATACATCCATTAGGCAAAACCAAACAACATTCATTTTGATTTCTGAAGAGCCATTTTTTTTTTAAAAGACATCATGATTTTCATGACACACCTTGACCATCGTTTCCAGCTTTTAAATGGAAATTAAAGTCCTCCTTTTAACTTGTCAGACAGTCCAGATTCACTCCTGAGCTAGCTTGTACTTCCCTGTGACCGTGTAACACCTTGACATGCACATCATCAGCCAGTGGTAGAAACTGGTGGAAAATGCAGCATATCTAGTGGCTCAGTGAAGGTCCCAACCCACAACTGGAATATCTTCATTTGCTTTAAAACAAATTCAGCGGGCCCCAACTTACTACTTGTAAGTTACAGCAAACTGTTTCTGAGTATACTTATTAATCATGGTATGAGGCTGTTTACCGGTTGTCACTTCAAAACGCTGGGCTTATATGATATCTCTTATTGACTTTTTTGAAGAATGAAGAAAGAAGAAGGCAGAAAAATGAAACAAAATGCACCAAACAAGTGGAAACAGCCCCTTTAAATATTTTTAGCTGGTGTTACTAGCGAAAGCTTGTGGGTGGAGTGACAGTGCTGGCAGATACAGTTTTCAGAAGATTTATATAAAGTTGCTCTAGGGCAGAGAGCATGAGCATTACCTTTCAAAAACAAATCAACCCCTCCACCCACAAAAACCCCAAATCTCAACCCTTGGGTGAAAACTATATAAAGCTCCAAATGAGAAGCCACTTGAGCAATGGATTTATCCATGATTCCTTGGATTACTGGTAAGTAATTTGGCTGAATGTTTCTGTTCTAGGGCATTAGTTTTGCATTTTTCTTTGCAAAATGCTGCAGTAACAAATAGCAGAGACCAAATTACCATAAAAGCAGGTCAATTATTTCAATGGAAATTGTTCAGAAGGAAAGAAACGATGCACAGATTCTCTTAAGCTACACTTGATGATGATGACAGAAAAGTAATGGCTGATAGAAGGCAGTGTGTACTGTTGGGTGACAGCTTTGCTGCTGACAAACTACGGTGAACATTTGTATAATGCACTCCAAGACTGGCACTTACAGCTGATGGTGGGGGTAGATTCTCAACCGATGCAACTCTGCTTCTTCCAGAGCTACATTGGTGTATACAAGCTGAGGTATTCAGGATCTACTCCTGAATGTATCTATTATTTACATTGCATAAAATAAGGCAAAATAAATGTTTTATGTTACCCATACAGACAGAGAAGACTTAAAGAGCAAATGCAGACATGAATGACTTTATGCAAATTACTTTCAGGGAATCACAGGACTTGCAGCCCAAGAATCTATACAACGTATTTACTCAGTTCACAAATAAAAGGGACCCCTCCCCATCATCAGCATAAATGGTAGGTGTTTAAACTTAGCTATAAAGTCCTTTATGGCTTATCAACAGTAACGAAGATGCAGGAAATGCTGCCCATTGTTACTACAATGAAATGCTATCACTTTCAGTGGAAAAGCACACCTGAAGGTTCAGCTAAAAATAATACACGAATACATGTGGCCCTTAAAATGGAAACCAGTTAACAGCACCACTGAGGAAGCACGAGGCAGAATGGAATCTGGTTCATTCTACTGGGCACAACATAAACATATATTAAAAAAATATAATTTTATTATCATTAGAAGGATTTTATTATTATTCCTTCTGCATAATATTTTTCCTTTATAGATCTCATATTGCATTACAAAGAGATTGTCTTTATCCCAGGCTGTATGGTGATGATACAAATGAATTTGCCCAATAAGCCAATGGCAGAGCTGTGAACTGAGCTCTGCTGAGTTACAGTCCATTATTCTATCCACTGGATTCCTAATAAAATATTAGGGTTTTTGTTTGTTTGTATGCAAAATGAATATAATCAGGGAGAACATTTGCTAAGGATGAAGACACTGCTTTTTCTCATCTTTTTCTAGGACACACCTATGCTTCGTATTCTTCAGTTTGCAAGCACCAAGAAAGTGGGTACCACAAGAAGTTACAGGGGCTACCTGCTGTAAGAGGGGTGGCAAAAGACCTGAGGGGACATTAGGCAATTGCTTAACATACAAATGCTCATAGGAGAATTTGTTCTACAGCATACTGAAAAATCCAAAATCACGGTACAGAAGAAATGCTGGAAATCATGACAGGTTTATTTTTCAGGTACAGCTGTGGTGGAAAAAAGAAACTGCCAGAAGCATGCAAAATCCAAAAACTCTGAAAGAAGGTTTTAGGAATTAAACATCCTTGCAAAGCAGGAAAAATAGTCAGCCAATAACTGCAATAATTGTTCTGGGTTGCTGCAAAGAACATGACACAGGTATGTGAGTCCACCTGGCAACACCCACGCTGCCCCACCAAGCTGGGGAGAAGGAGGGCAATGGTGGCCGAGTTCCTTCCAAGGTCCAGACTGCGCCAGCTCACAAGGAGATGGCCAGCAGGCAGCAAGCTCTGGATCAGCAACAGCCCAGGTGTGTTTGCATCACGTTCATAGCCAGGAGCCAGAACAAACACATCAATTGAATTTTTCCCACAACGCACTTGCGCCAAGAAGCTCACAGGGATACACGCTGGCACAGCTGTTGCCTTGGAGGGACCACTATGTTCTTCAACACTGGGGATGGACAGTGTGGGTCAGTGGACCAAGACATATTAGTTAAAGAGGAAGGGAAGGAAGTCCTAACAGCTTGATATTCCTCTGTATGCATCTGTGCTAGCCCCAAAATGGTGGACACACAGCTCTCACTATAAAAGAGTTTATGGCAACAGAAAACTGGCAAACAGCAGCAGATTCCTGTCCTCATCGGTCCCTTTAGCCAATGGTGTAAGGCTGGCAGGAGAGCCCATCTTCTGCCTTTAGCTAACTAAGAATTTCCTGAGGGAATTAACTAAGCAATTCACAAGACGAGATTTCTTACCAAGCTGGGAAAGGAAGCATAGGAGGAAGGAGGAATCGCAAAATTTAAGCAGAGCGGCAATAGTGCTGGAAGACAGTGTGGTTCCTTGTAGAGAGCTGGCAGAGCTTTGCACATTTCAGCTTTGAGCAGCATCTGACAATGACAAAGCAAAAATGACAAAAACCCCAAATTATTATCGTCATGGCTACAGTTTAGGTAGGCAACTAAAACTTTGCCCATTTCATGCTTAACTGCATTTTCATGATCCTATTGGCTTGGCAAAACAGTCTGGAAATCTTACAAGAACAGACTTTGTTAAAATATTCCAGTCTGTCTGGTTCCAGCTCTGGATGGGAACAAACATGAAACAGGGAAACTCGAGCGCAGCTTTCAGAACTTTTAAGAAGCTCTGTTTTATATTTCATTCTAGAAAGGAACAAAAGGCAGCAGACAGTCTCTGTTATTCATCCTCATGACATGACTAGGCCAGTCAAGAAGAAAAAGAAAGCATGTAACTCCTCCCCTCCTCCCTGCCTTCTGACTGCTTTAAACTAATAAGACGACAATGAATGAATGAGAAAAAGACACAGCCCATATAGGGGAGGATGCGAGGCATAGATCTCACAAACACAGCACTATCTGTAAAGCTGTTCTACCAGTAGGTAACCACGAATGTTCAACCCTGTGCATGAGCAATAAAAGAAAGACTTTACGACTTGGAGAAGAACATCACAGGGCAACCAGAGTAATAAATACACCCTCAAGTTCATCACAGTTAAAAAGAAAAGAAAAACTAAAGGAGGGGAGCTGTTAGGGCTAAAACAACTGTGGAAGGTCAGGTGAATCAAGATGAAAAACTTTACATTTATGTTAATAGTAACAGCGTACCCTACCCAGGAGAAAAAGAAATACATATACATGTAGGTAGTACTCTTGCTTTAGCTAAGAGAGTCCCCTGTACCTGATGTGTGGAACAGTTTCTACCTTGACACAGAAAACATCCCCAAGGACATTTGCTCTGTCTGGAGGAAAAATGTAATCTTCCTCCTGACCAAATACATATCTAATTCTGAGAGCCACTAAACACTCAAACACCATCTGTGAGCTGTGCATTCATCTGTAACACACCAATTTAGCTGGCAGGCCACTGGGAAACAAGACTCTGAAGTTGCCAAGTTAAAATGGCAATCCAATACCAGCCAAAACTCTACCAAGCAAACAGGTGAGGTTTCCAGTGAGCGCCGTAGCAGAGAGCAATGAAGCTTCAAAATAAGAAACAGCCTTGTGGTGTAGGGGGGAAAAAAAAAAAAAAGAAAAGAAAAAAAGAAAAAGGCACAGCTTTGATCTTTACCATCCTGGGCTTAATTAGCAGCAGCATCACACTAGGAGCGGGGGTCTGTACAGCTGGCATCAAACAGTCACCTTCCTTCGGTGAGAACCAACAGGCTTGTGGCTGCTGTGGACAGAGCGGGCAGGAGACGCGTTGCACCGGATGGTCCCACATTTCAGAAAGACCTTATTCTGGCTGGCTGCGCAGCGACGAAACTTCATCTTATACAAACATAGGCAAGCCACGAGTCAAAGCCCCCCGACTTCTTCGGTTGTGTCTGTTTTTCACAGCGACAGGCTGAAGCACAAATTGAATTTCTGCATGCTTGCGTTGTTTGCCTTGCACAATTAAATTGTACATGTGTGAAGGTGCTGGAGTTAGGATGTTGATTGTTAAACTGAATGCACCGTTCGCTTCATTTGCAGATTTATAATACTCATGCACCATTAGAATAAGTGGGTATAAAGATGAAAGAAAAAAAGTGAATCTATGGCTGTAGATTGGACATAAACATGCTTCTAAAACACCACTAGTGTTATTCCAGTCAGATCTCTAGAAGCTTCTGTAATGACCTGACAAAAATGACCTTTCGTTTTTCATAGCAAGTTTTACAAGGAAGAACTAAGCAAGCGAAACAGACGGAGTCTGGGGGAACAATAGGACATGTATTTAGAGCAATTTGACATTGAGAATTAATTTTTTACTTGATATCTATCACCTTTGTTTAGTTAATTTTAGTTTGCGCACCAATGTGTCCATGCACAGAAAAGTTTGATTGATACAGGAATAGCAATCCGTGAAGAGAGTGAAGTATGATGTGACCCAGGTAACACCAATTAGAATGCAGTTAAAAATAACTCCTTGCAGATTTAAACAAGGCCAGATAAGGCAATTCACGAAACTACAATGAAAATGTAATACAGCGAAATATAAATCTCACAAACAGAAAATTGCCTGAAATATTTAGAGCATTTACAAACAATACTTTGTTCTAATGTAGCTATAACGAACCATTTTGGAAGAACTACTCTTCCTGAAGGTTTTGATGAAAGAGAGCAATCTCGGGTTTGAGCAGATGACTGATGTTATAAAACTACATTTTAAAAAACATTTTTGCTTTAATAAAACCTGTTTTCTGAAAGAAAAAAATATCTGTTAGACCAGATAAATTAAATCTTTAAAAGCCTTAGGGGAAAAAAAAAGGGAAGAGAAAGGGAAAAAGTTAGGTGCTTGTGCAGAATATGCTAGGATACTATTATATTTAAAACATCATTCAGCAGTTATCAAGATGAGAAAACTTAGATACTGTACAGATATCTTAAATTCAATTACATGATGAAAAAATACAGCTATAGGAAATGTTAAACTGAAATCTTTTTAAAAGATCTTTATAAACACCACTGAAATTATGGTGGAAATTATCCATACAATTTAGACAAACAAAATGCATCACATAATAACAGTATTAACTTTTTCTTTTCAGTTTAATGCTGCATTATTATATTTAGCTGCCTGTTTTAGAAAGTAATTTGTGTTGATGGCTCTGGAGAAAAACCAAGCATTAAAGAACTAATTTAATTCCTTCTGAGCTATGTTCGATTCAAAAATATTTCTTTTAGAATGTCCCAGTACTGCAGAATCTGACGAGAAATCCACCTTGAACTATGTGCACTTTGACTAACTCTCTCCCCAAGGCAAAATGATCCTGCATTCGGCAGGGTTTTATCCCGGTCTTCTAAAGGACTTACACAGAATGTACCTGATATAACTGGACCAGAATGTCAACCATGATAGAAATTATGATCAAGACATGGAGGATACATAATGAGAACCTTATCTATTTTACAGTGGACTGCTATTGGTAGGGGAGTACCTTTAGGGGGTTGTTTACAGAAATCAGGTCTCCCGCCTTAAAAAAAAAAAAAAAAAAGAGAGAACGAGAAAGAAAGAATGAAAGAAAGAAAACTGTGCAATTTCTTGTGCAGTGCTTTCCTTCTCGCTTGTTATGCTATATGACATAATGGATACTAGCTGTATTTAAGGTGTTCAAGTAGTGTTATAACAGGCTGCCTGGCTGCCTTTGGAATGAAACGTTCACAAATTTTCTTTCAACGTGAAGATATGGCTTTATTCCTCTGGTTCCACAGTATAAAACAGAAATTAAAAAATTGCCACAGCTTGTTTCTCAAAAATCAATGCATGATCGCTAGCTGCACTGGGAGTTTGAGGGATATCCCCTTATCAGAGACAATCTCTAGATAACATACTTTCCTCTATTGCCCATAGCTGCATGTAAGACATGGCAAGACAAATGCAGGCTTCCTTCTCTGTTGGTGTCATCTATTGATCCAGTGAAATGCTCTTCATCTAAAACTTCCTTCCCAAAGGGGACATTTGCTATGAGAAGTAAACCTTTCTGCCTGATACTAAGAAATCCTGAAACTTCCTGCTAATTACTGCACAACGCCATGGTAATACATAGCTCTAAGAGTGTAAAATTAAAAAAAAAAAAAAAGCTCAAATGAGAGAGGGGCCGTCCTTTTCCTGGTAGAAATATTGCTTTGCAATACTGAAAGTGTGCTGTAACAAACTCATTTTGTGTTTTCTGTGTGCTCTCGATAAAAATGTGCTCTGGGCCTGTGTTTTTCTTTGGGGGCATTTCCTTTCAGACACATTCAAAACTGCTGTCCCAGGTGTGACTAAACGACCTCCAGTATGAGCCAAAACACAAAAGAGCGTCACTGTGAGAAACACCAGTATCAGAGAATAACGAGAAGCAGAGTGGTAGGTAACGGATTTTATCCCTCTTGCTGAAATTAGCCAGCAGGTTCAGAAGTTACTAGAATTACAGGCAACCTTACTGCACACACCCAGACTTCCTAAAAAACCTGGCTAAGAAATAACCCCCGATGTTCAGAAGCCATTCACGTAAAGCTTCCAAAGCAGAAGAATAATGCATTTGGGCAGAACAAAAGCCTTGTTATTTTGCTGTCTCTGGTAAACGATAGTCGGCGAGTATTGAATTTACCATGCAAATAACTTCTCTGTTTGTTTGGTGTGTTTTTTTCTCCTGTGTATATTTTTCTGCAAGTGTATTTGTAAACAATACAGTTGAAAATTTTTTGGAGAAACTCTCAGGAAATATTTTTTTTTACTGTCTTTTTATAAAGACACGATCCTGCTTTTTCTTGGAAGCTTTAGATTTTTCATCAAAGAACTCCTAATACCTGAAAGACACAACTGCAGTTTTGCAAAGAGCCAGGTTCACCCGGACAATAAAGGTAAGAAACAGTTCAAGAGGCACCACAGAGGCGGTTCCAAATTTAAACTTTAGGGTTCCCTTATTCTGCTGAAAGGCTGGATTATTTGGAGGTGTGGATGGGGGGGGGATGTGTGTCAGTGTGCCAATCAGCTTTAACACTTACTAATTTTCTACCTTTCTATCTACAATAAAGACAGCCACACAATCCCAGAGGACAAAATCCTACTATCTCAGATCCATAAGGTTTTCCACTACCGGTCTGAATTCAGACAAGATTTCACTGACTTGCAGTAGACTCTGTTCCTTTGACTCAACACAACCGATACCTCATTTAAATAGAAGCACCTACCAAATAGTCACACCTTCCCCCTCCTGGACAAACTGCCCCTCATCAAAACTCAGCGTGATGGGCTAACAGCACTATGGAGTCTGGTGCTCCTTTCCCCTCCAACAGCTCCTACTGCAGCAGGATCCTTATCGGTCCTTCCTTCCTATCTAGAGGCAAAGCCTAATAGTCAGGTATGCTTACACAGTATTAATTCAATTTAGTTAAGTAGCCTGCTCGTCTTCCCGTGGGTTCCCATAAGTATGGTGACAGTGTATGGATGCAAAAACCTCAAGAAGTCAGGCAGGGCAGTCAGGGTGAGGTTTCCAAAAATACCAAAGGAATCCGGCTGCTGAAATGCAACTAGAAAGACCACTGTGGTTACAGGATACAGACTACTTTGAAAACCTCTCCCTCAGTTCAGACAATAAGGCGCTCTCACGCTCTTGGTATTTTATAGGCTCTTTTTCTTGCTTAATATGTAGCTTTAATAATCTTTATTTCCTTAAGGATTAATCTAAAACTTCCTTGATCCACAACGCATCAGAACTTGCATTGAAACTTTTAGTTTTCACATCTCCTAGTTTCTTATTGGTGATATTTTAGTTGTGTAACCTTAAAATTGTGTTAACACACTATGTTATTTTTTATTTTGCTTCTGTTTTAACCTGAAGGCAAATTGGTTCACAGGTCATATTTGATGTTATTCTTTCAGCTTAAAGACTTCAAATCATTACAAAAAAGAAAGAGAGAAGGTTTTGGTGGTTTAGGTTTTGGGTTTTGTGTTTTTTTTTTTTTTTCCTGCTTATTAAATATTTTTTGCTCGCTGGGATCAAGGTTTGAAGGTAAAATTTACAAAGACAATGCCTTTTGTCAGTGAACCTTCTGCTACATTTTTAGAGGCAGTCAGCAAATTCCAGCAGTGGATTTCTAGACACAAAAGACAAATACAACCACTCCATGATTTAGATTGGCTTTCTGTTTGTGGGTCATGAGACTCACTGCTGAGCACGTCAGAAGTTGGCTGCGGCATTTAATGAAGGTCATCAGCAACTTCATAACTCCGGTGGCAAAAGAAAGAGCATGCTCTGGCTTTGGTTTTGAGGTATGGGTTTTTTTTTTCCCCTTCCTTCTTTCGGAGCTTTGATTGGACTCTGACACTGGAGTTAGTGGATAAACTCAGTTACTGCAAGAGAATCAAATTAGAAGTCTGGAATAAGCTAGTGCTTTGAAAAATGTTGAATTGCATAGGTTTCTTTTTTTCAGAGACACCATTTAACTTTGAAAATAAGTATTATATTTCCCTTCAGTTCAAAAGTTAAGAGTCATTCATGAAATTAGGAACAATAATCATACTATATTACACCCTGTCTCATGTACGTCTCAGGAGGGCTGTGACTTGTCATAGCATGAAGGAACCTGGAAAAATGACTGCGTGCTGCTTCAAACAGAAGATGCAGAGCTAAGATGCTCGTTAATGAGGCAAAGGAAAATTAATTGACATGTCTAATAGTACTTTTAATATAGCCTCTAAGCCTTGATGTGTCAATTCCCAAATTACCCTGACATCCTTTCTTTCTCTCTCTCGGTGATCTTGTGTCACCTCACTAGGAGAGAGAAATAACATTTCTTTCCTTGGTCTCTCTCAGCGCACTTCCTGGGCAAGGGCATTAGACCTCCAGAAAAATGAGATGCATTAGCTCAGCTGCCTTAGCCTCTCCCCAGGTCAGGTGTAACCTCCCAGACTGCAGTACTCCAGCTTTGTGACTGCTCTGTGTTAACGATGCGTCTTTCCTGGGGCATACAGTGGTAAAAACACAAGCTTAAAAAAGCCTAAATGTGTCACCCTTTCTGCATGTCCACGCTGCTCTTGAGCACTCCTTTGACTGAGATCAGGGTTCCTTTTAGCACGTTAGGGTCTTCTCTACCCATTTCCCACCAATGGGATCATTTCCCACCAATGATCTCTCCTCTGAAAGAAACTGTCTCGTCCACCCTGCAATAGTCTTTCATGCTTTCTCCAACACAGCCAGAGAAAGAGCATTCCTCTTAGGGCATCCATTCTTTTCACGTTATTATCACCCAATCCAGCCTGGAAAAAAGCTGTTTCCATTCATTTGCAAATCCTTTGATCAAGACAGTTATACTGTGTATATATGCTCATCTAAGCTTATTTAATGCATCTTTATAATTGCCCCTCCTATTTCATCAGTTGGTATTTCTGTCCTGCATGGAGTTAGGAAGAAAAGAAACAGTGAGAAGGTGGACGGTCACATATTGCATCTGCAGTTTGTCTTCTGGCACAGAAATCTGTGGGATTCCCAACATTAAACAGCATTTGAGAACTTCACACTGGCAGATTCTTTAAGCCATAATTCCAGAAGCTGAAAAAATACTGCCTACAATGTGATTTGTTTGGCGTTGTTTTTTCATATGTAGATTAAGTGGTGTGATTGGGAAATTAGTGCCTAACAGATCATAGTAACAAACCTCCTAATACAGAGCCATGCTGGAAAATACAGCTCTTTGTGCAGAATGGAAATCACTACATAACAATACGTCAGATCTCTATGATTTTCTAAAAATAAATGGGTACAATCATCAATATATTCTTAAATTTGTATTCAATAATTTCAGCCATTCTGCTTAGTGTAGTCGCATCTCTGGGCTTTCCTGTAAGAAACAGCTCCGCATGCGCTGCAGAGCATAAACACACTCAGAACAATAGTCAAGAAAGTATTACAGAAGTACTGTCCATGGAGCTGTATGTGTGCAGCAAGTCCAAGGCATCTAGAGAGCATGAGATTTCTTGCCCATTTCAAGGCTATTAGTCCACACACAATGGATCTAACGTCTCCGGCACAGAGAAGTCACTTCTCACGTGCTATAGAGCAAGTCTGTACAAACCGGTGGATGCATCTGGATTTGCCACATGGGCTGTCAAAGGTCTAGACATCTTGAACAAATGTTGAAAGCCTTCAGCTTCCACCCAGGCCCAAAAGGGAGAATTCAGGAAAAGCCAGGTTCTATGAAGTTGGGTGAGAAATGAAAGTAAAATTCAGTAACATTTCTCTGTGAGTGTCTTTCTATTATCTGATACTTTTTGAATATTCCAACCAATCAGTACTAAAAATTCAGGGAATACTGTAGGCCTGAACTCTATTGATTTTGACAGAAAGTGAAATAAGAGAGCAGGGAAAATATAAGAGAATCAGCAGAGAAATCACAGAGGGGGAGTTCGTGAGCAAGAACAAAGACATGTAAAAACTATCCACAGGAAGCAGAATGAGCGTGAAGGTCTGTATCTACAACATTTTTCCATGATACACATCATAATAAGAATACAATAAGGATGCTGAGGCACAGACAGCAAGAATATTCTCCAAGATAAGGTAAGTCAGTAGCAGGCTGGGGAACTGTCTTTACCGTCCATTTGTTCTTCTTCCATGCTGAATCTAATTCTGTGTTACTGAGATGCGGAAGTTACACAAGGTACTTACTTGCAGGCAAAGAGAACCTGTATGACTTATTTCATGGGATCTCACTTTAACTAATACATGAAGGTTACTTAGAATTTTTTAATTGCAGAAGAAAGATGGATGAGAATTAACTTCCCCTTCGTGTGAAGATTTTCAAAAAACAATTCTGATCCCAAATTGGGATGAAAATGTTGAAAACAAAAATGTTCATGTACTGATATTCTGGTTAATGAAATGACGTATTTTGATCATTTAAACTGCTTTGAAATTATTTTGACCTTTTCATAGATAATGAACCCTTCTGTATATATTAAAACATGTGGGAAAAAAAGGCCCTTCAAAACAAATGTTCTTTTCAAAATATCAAGATGGAATGTTTCAAGAGTGTCCACACTTTGTTCCAATTATCCTTTCCTGAATTGGAAGAAGAGTTAACACCAGCTCTTTCCCACAATTTCATTTTTTGAAAGTCTTTGTTTTCCAATGAGAAGTGCTTTGTCAAAAAAACCCTCAACCATGGCAGTAATACCACACATCCTTGATTCTGATGGGGTCACATGCTTCCTTCATTTCAGTGGGTAGCTTGAGACAGACTGTAAAATTCTGATGTGTCACCCATTCCGGCACCGCTCTAACAAGCATCGTGGCAGACTATACGGGGCACTGAGACTGCACTCATAGTGAGAAGGAGGAGTGTAAATTGGAAATACATCTTCCATTGTGCGATCCAAGCGATCTGGGGACTGTCTTTATGCTAAAAGAGTGTGCTCTGACTTGGCCAGAGGGCTGCCAGAGGCTGTGTGGGAGGACTGGGGAATGCTTGGCAAGTCCTGGGAAAGAAAGAGAAGGGGAGAACTCTGCACCGAGCAAGTGACCGCCCAGGATGCCACCGAAAGGGAAAACCAAGTTTCCGCCACACCAATCAACCAGCTAAAAGGTGATTGTGGATCCATTTAACCAGTTAAAGTACTGAAAACCCTGGACAGTGGTCTGCACTGGACTTTAAAAATGTTTTTCCCACAAATCTTCTTTTCCTCCTTAGTAACAAGTAAGCTGAGACTCAATTGTAGACAAGGGCTTGGTGCAGAGGCTTGAACAATAAACTGGTTATATCTATTATGAGCAGAGTTGGATGACACAATGTTGGAAACATATGCAGCCAGCCTATGAGACTAGGCTTGGTTACAAAAGCATCCACCACCAGTCTACTTAAATTCAGGGTGCCAAAGATGAAGAATGTTTGCTGTGAGCTACAGTTACCCAGGCTCCCTTACTGAAATATGAACAAATCAGCACACAATCACACATACGTTGTTTTTCACACTTCCTTTCTTTAAACAGCATTTGTAAAAAGTGCAACTAAACTGCAGTTTTTCAGCTGACATAATTGCCATGCTGAAGCCACCAGTCTTGCAAGCTGATTCACACACGCTAGTGAAGTATCTGATCTATTTTCATTTTGCTTATTTTCTTAATATGCACTTGATGGCTTTTATCCTACCACTATATCCAGTGATTTTAAAATGAATAGTAAGCTATCTTTGTAGTGCTGTGTAAGTACTAAAGCAATACATTGCTTATCTTTATCAGAGTTATCAGAGTTCAATTCTGCTAAGATAGTAGTAGGGCAACCAACAAAAGGGCCCTCCCAAGTACAAACCTATTCATTTTCCACTTTGCTTCTGCGCAAGCTTATCCACAATAAAAGTCATCTCTACTGGGTGAAAACACACTCTTTTTGTAGTCTTTGCTTGGAGATTTCTAAGGAACACAAGGGATGAAGGTACGCTCTGGGTCCAAGTCTCTTACACTATCCAGACCAGCAGACTCAGACCCCGCAGGAAAGAAGGCAACACTCAGTAAACCTGGTTCATGTGGAGGCTGCAACTTTATTAAATGTAAACCACATTATGGGCTTATTTAAATTAATGGGCACAGCGGGTGCTCAACACCTCTGAAAGAGTCTGCACTAGGGCTAGCCATAAAATTTTCCGTTGAGACTGTTGTGTGAAGGAGGACTGAGACTTCTGACTAGCAGTGGTTGCCAGAAAACTGCCTTTCTGTGAGAATTTTTTTCTTCATAAAATGTTCGGGTTTTCACCCTGAAAAAAAATAAAACTGTTTTGTTTCAGCAGTCCCTCTCATCAGAATCAGCAACTAGCTCTTCATTCCCTCGGCCCACGCTCTGTGCGAGGCACTTTTGCCAGATCGTCTCACTTGGATATACCAGAATCAAATGTCCCAATGTGCAAAGCAAAGGCTGAGAGAACACGCTGCACAGGGGCCATGCATGCAGCCCACCTGGGAAGCTTTGGGGAGATGAGACCCGAGTGCCATCCCCTCTACCCTCACCCCATGTACCCGGGTTTCCGTCAAAGAAACCCAGGAGGACAGGCAAGGTAGGAGACCACCCCATGATCTCCCTCTGTCAAGAGGACCAGAAGACAAGGACTACGGAGGGTACCACAGGGCCTGCCTACACCACAGCGCGCATGCAACCAAGTGGCAACCTTTCCAAACTGAGCCACTTAATTCTTCTGGACTGGATGTTTCAACTTTGTCAAAAAGCTGTTGTTTTCTGGAGGGGGAAAAAAAAATTCCTTTTCCTAAATATAATCAACAAATTAGGGCTGTTAAGTTAAGAATGGCTAAGAGAAAGTAGCGGGTGGTATTTGATCAGCGACTCACCATGGTTATGAACAATGAAAATCCCTACAAAATACTCAGCTGAAAACTGAAGGAGACATTTTTCCAGTTAAAAGACAGGAGCACCGTATTGTAATTGGTTCTTGCAAGAAATAGAAATATCTTAACTGAGTGAATGACAATTACTTGCATTATTGTCATACTTAAAATGTCAGTGTTCAATGATTGGTTTCAGCTCATAATAATAAATTCTAGACTTTTAAACATCAGAAACAATAAAGCTACATGGAGAGGATGTTTGTAATTGAGAGAAAAAATATCCCAAATATAGGCCTGAAGCATTGTTTTTTTAAAAAAAACAGAAATAGAGCTGAAGTAATTTTAATAGAAAATAAATAAATATGGGAAGATCACACAACTGTAGCAACTGAAAAATTAAAATTTAGAATTACATAAATTGCTAATTGAACTGTACCAAATGCAAATAGATTTATACACAAATACTTGTAAATAGATAGATCTACATGTATACTTTCACATTCTGTATAACACACAACCTTGTGGGTGTAAAGGAAAAAACATATTGAGGATGGCCTGCAACTTAAAAACACAGCCTTTTGAGTTAAAGTATTTTATATTCCTATTTCCAGTCATTTATAATGACAAGATAATGATTCACAGAACCACTGATAAACAGCAACTGTGTCCTTTTTATTTGCTTCCTAACACTCCTGGAAAGCTTTATAGTAAACAATTTAGAAGATAATGAAAGGTAAAACTTCCATCTGAAAAGGTTTGATTCAACAAAATTATTGGGACAATCACTTAGGTTAAGTGTTTAGCCCAGAGGGCAGTATAAAATTTCATCAAAATTCAAACCATGCATAAATGATCTCAACTTGCAGTGTCTATTTATACCACACAACATGTTAGTCACATTTTTCACTGCAGATTGAAAGTAATGATGAAGTAACAGATAAGGATGAAAGACTGAATATGTGCTATGCCACCCATGTATAATTCAGTTAGTGGCAAACATGGATTAGAAAGTATCCTGCAACAGCATGCGTTTTTCAACTGCCTGAGAAAACCTGTGAACCACTAACGAGGCAAAGGGGACAGCAACGAAACCAGAAATATTTCACATACACAAATTAGCCAGATAAAGAAGAGAGAGTTAGTAAATCAGCAGGTCAAGGATTCAAAGACAATGAGAAATGCAAATATGGATCAAAAGAGTATTACAGATTGGTATCTTTTAAGTTTGGTGTTTCTTTAAAAAAATTCACTGGCTTTTTTAAATCCAGAGAACAAAGTAGCGTCAGCGCAAATGGCATCATTTTCCTAAAGCCAAGATCTTCAAATTCTGGTGAATACCACATGAAGAAAACTTCAGTGCAGACTCTCCATTTAAAGTGTAGAATACTGTCCTCAACCTCCAGGAAGAAAAAATCACAGTTGAAAAAAAATTTGTGCGAAATCTCTAGTTGATGACAGCTGCCGAAAGAACACAAAAACTATAGTACATAGTGCTATTTATCAGCTGATTATGGATCACTCCACTGAGTGTATCAGCTGTTCTCATAGGCCTGCTCCAGTTTTTGCCTAAACTATTAGAATCAGCTTCTTACAGTGACACTGACCTTCATCTGAAGTTCTGTTGTTGCTAAATGGGGAACAGAAATTATTAATTGGCATTCCTTTTTTTATTATTCTAGAAGCATCCAAGGTGCTAGATGAACTAATAACATTGCCAGTTCATGCTTCAGGGAGATCATAATGTAGCATTGAAACTGCATGGCGGACAATTAAACACGAATGTAAGTTGAAAGCCACGTATGGGGCTGCGATTTCATTCGACATCACGTTAGTCTCCGCAATCTCCGGTTATCATCACTCTAAGCAGAGCGAGATGTTAATAATTTGTAGCTGCCTTTTTGGGAAGGATGGGCTTAGAGGAAAGACGTCACAGATATTGTTAGGAGTTACCTCTAAGTAAAAGGCATAGGTTAAAGCTGCACGTGGAAGTAGGGGCAAGAGGAGATGAGAGCCGATATCTTTGGGTGTAGAATAACATCACCACAAGCCACGCTACTGAAAAGTAGAGGGAGGCTAAGTGGTAGAAGACCTTACAAGTGGCTGGTAAAGATTATAGTGTGACAGATGCCTCCAATGATAGCTAATTTGAATGCCCTTAGGTGCATTATATTTCACGTGTAGACAGTCCACAGTGTGATGGAAAGTATTACAGTAGGTTAGCATGAAAGTTTACGCTTCAGTCAGAGTAAATTGTCATCACTCCACTGGAAATGGCACTTTAGCAGCTTACCTCAGCTGAGGATCTGTCCCTTTGCATTACTGCAGCATTCACTGTCTTTAGCAAAAGAGCAGATGCTAAAGCTGGTGGAACTTAAGCAAGTTTCTGGTGACTCATTGCCCCAAAAGAGAAATTAGAGCAAAGTTAATGAATGTTCAAGCATTATGCAGCATTTTTAGTTTATTTGGCTGTTCTAAGCTTCCCATTTTTTTCAAAAAAGGGTGATATTAAATAATATTTTTTTCCTGATTAGCATTTTTACGTCTTTAAATTTAGTGTAATGCAGCCATTCTTCCAATGAAGTCTAGGAAAATGGCAGAACGAATCCTGGAGTACATTATTTTTGGCTGATTTCCCTGTAACATCAGTAAACAGTTTGATGCACGATGTCACTAGTAGCACTATTCTCTCTTGTCTTCCCCCGTTTAATGAAAATCTGTGAAATAAATGCTACGAGGCAGTACTGCTGGCATGACAAATTCCAAGCCAATAAGTCTTGCAGTTGCCAAGATGTAAGCTCTGAAACTTGGCATTTGGCATTCAGAACTAGATAACCTTACTATAGTAACTACATTCACTGTATCTACAAGAGGGATGAATAAATCAACAATAATTGAACTACTAAAAGTGTCTAATTTCCAGCATAGTGCTTCAAGCAACAACTGAAATTAAAAAACTGTTAAAACACAGCTACGTACCCATACAATCTTGTCATGAATGCACTGAAGCAAAGGTTAACAAAAAAGAATGAATATGCATTCTTTGCTAAAAGTAGCGTTCTTTGATCTACAGTAGTGATGAACTGTATAAATGTCAGGTCCCATCTAAGTCCCACAGAGCTTGGCGTTCCCAGTACCAAGAGTTTTTTATTGTTCCTGTAACATTACTCAAAGCAGGGAAAAGGCTACTCCTGGTGCATGTGGAATGCAGCCCCTTTTCTGAAGCCTGGCAGTGTCTCCAAAGTTAGCAATGACCATAAACCCTTGAAATATGTCTGGTATCTCCAGGGCCTGATCCAAAGCCCAAGTGAAGGCAAACAGGAAGATTCCACATGGCTGCAGTTTTGTGCAGGCCAGGCTTAAAATACCACTTCTCTTGTCTCTTGATTCCATAATTGAGAATTTCTGACGCTGCCCAAGTCAGATTTCACTGAATTTTCCATCTACCCATCTTTTCTCACACCATTAATTTTTATTTTAAAAGCACAGGTCTGGAAATCTTTAGGAAAATAACTAGCACAATAGGTTAAACGGACTAAATGCTTTAGAGAAACAGAACAGTCTAATAAACAGGGTTTCTAATGTAATACACTTCCACACTAATACACAGGAGAGAACACACCATTGGGACACCAGCCTGCTGTACGCTACTTTGAAAACTCTCTCCCAGAATTAATTCAGACTGATTATTAGCATAGCATGGATGCGTTCACCTGGGGAACTAACTAAAAATAATAGCCAATTTGCCAATGAACTAGAGTAGGCTTTTTAATCTCCCATGACTCCACAGATTGGTGGCAGTACACTACAGAGTCACATCTCTGTGATTGCAGCACAGCTGGCATTAAGCTTTGGGGTATACGCAATCACAAGGAATTGCTGGAAGCTACTGAAATGTTAGATGGAGCCATTCCTTGGGCCACCGTTTGGACAGTCCTGCTACAATCTTAATATCTGGGCTGCTCATTCATTAGGGACGGATTGGAAATACTTCCTTGATATTTTGGCTAAAACCACTGGAAGATCATTTGGTTTCCAGGACCAGCTATTTACCTTCTTTTGGGACATCAAATCTGGAAATTCAGTGTTTATTCCATGTTGGCATTGAGGAAAGAAAAATATAGGCATTATGTTTTTTAAACCTTTCATTTCCCATATCTTTCCTGAAAGCTGAGGAATAAGAGAGACGCTACCACAGTGGAGATACTGGTTCTTATAGCTATCTCCAGGAAAACTGGGGACTGTCTTCATGTGTTTACTTATGTAACACATGCACAGACAGGGAAGTATTTTTCTGGATGCACTGCGTGGGATAGTGAAATGCATGATAAACTGGTCTGAATATACATCTTTCATCCTCTGACGTTTTTTAAGTCAAACTCTGTATCTGATGTACATATGTTAAAGCCAGAGAGAGAAAGGCAGATACTCAGACACGAGAAAGTGTTTTCTTTCCTCAAAATTCCTGCCACCTCTGAGGCTAAATTGAATACTTGTGTCATGAACACACATACGAGTGTCTTTTAGAAAATGAGGATCATGATACAATGTTTTGAAGTGGAAATTGTTCCAACTTTGAAATACTATAACTTACCAAGCAACCAAAGATGCTAGAAGTCCCCTGTACTACATTTAACTGAAATGCAAAGCAAATACAGACAGTTACTCTGCATAAAATGATACACATGATGGTTAAGGGTGGCATTGTTTCCTCTATATAAAGCAAGCTTCAAAGGGAACAGTAATTCTTGGATTAATGGGCAAACAATGCAGAACAAATTACATCAGTAGTTAGTTAAAAGCTCTGCAAAATAGCTTGCCCTCTATTTCTGAGTAATGGGACTGATGAAGGAATGGGATTTTTTTTTTTTTCCATTCCCAGCTCTTTCCCCTGCAATTGTTTAAACTGGAGGATTAACAGTCAGAGAGCGCATCTCTGCACATTGTGAGAAAGACGCAGCATTCAGTACAGTTGCAAGAGAGAATAGCTGAACCAGGAGTTTCATCACTGTGAATCTCATAAAACAAACCGTCTGGCATGTTTTCAGTCATTATCTCTCAGCGGAGATCTAAAACAAAAACTGGGATAGATCTAGGTACCAGTCCGAGAAGCTTAAGAGGACAAAGTACACCAGAGAGCTACCTAGTCTGTTTAAAACTAAGCTCAAGACAGTGATTCACGCTTTCATAACATTCAAGCATGACTACTGCAAATTCCCTGTTTGCTGGACTTCCTTTTAAATCAAAAGGCAGACAGACTGCATTTTATCCAGAATTTTGTAACCAGACTCCCAAACCTGGCAGGTTGGGTTGTATTTTTGGATCCAAGGCCAGGCAAACAGTAGGTGCCCTCTGTTCTTTCCTATTCACCTTTCTCATCTCCTCCCTGCCCCAATTTGATATTGCCAGGGAGGGATATATTGTTTTCTACCTGAAGCAAGGTCAAAATACATGGGGTGAAATATTGGTCCCACCAGGCGACTGAGGAGGAGTATTTTGACCGTCATCCACAATTTTATCATTACCTCTGAGATAAGAAACAAGAGTCACCAGTTAGAAGGCCCATATTTTCCCAGACTTCCCTGCTCCCACTCTTTTCAGCTTACTGTCAGCTTCTTGTTCCCACCCTTTCTGAAGTGTCTCAGTTTGTACTGGAAACCTGTAAGGACAGAGACCCTCCTAACTTATCCGGCTGTTTTGTCACACATCGCTGTATATTTAATAATAATTATGCCTCTGCAGAGGTATTTTATTCTGATAGATTCAGAACTATCCCACCAGGATCTTCAGCTACATATTCATTTTGCTACAGGCTACAACAGAAAGAGTTAGAGAATTTACTGAAATAACAAAGTCATTTTACATACATATGGTCTATGCTTCTGTGCCACAGCAGTGACAGATAAAAAGCAGCAATCTGTCATATATTTCTCTCCACACTGTACTCAATAGGATCCAAAGTGTGGTACCCATTTTGCTACTAATGCACATGTATAACTCCCACTTATTTACTGTAGTGCCCTGAAGATGTGACAGTTAGCTATGTAATGCACTTATTATTTTTATTCATTCTATTCATTAGAGATGACCGTGTATGGCGCACTTATAGCTTTGCTTTTCTCCACTAGTCATCAGTAATGTCATCTTTTCTAGCTCATGAAAACAAAATGTGTATTAAATGACAAACAACAACCAAATCTCTCTCTACCCGATGCTTCACAGCCAGTTTGCCAAGCCTTCCCCCTTCCTATGAGTCTGAATAAACTAAAAAGCAACTCAGTTATGTCAAAAAGTGCTTTTACACCGAGCAGGAATCAAGGCTAAATGGCGTGAAACACCTGTGAGGGAGAAATGCCGGCAGTACTCTCTCAGAAACATGTCGACTACCCTCATGGCAAAGGCTTCAACTTTGGGAGCCCAGGCTGCTCGATGGCTGGACAGTCAATCCCAGTATTTAAGAAGAGAAACTAGCTACTTCTGTCAAAAAGCTGCACGATAGACATATTCTGTCAGAATACCCCGCTTTCCCCTGACTATTACCAAATTTGAACCATCTTCTTTCACTTTGAACGAATAGGAATTCTCTAAGGGGGAGGAGGAGAACAGAAAAAAAGCCTTTTGGCTAGGAATTATAGACATACACTCCTGGAGAGGGCTAGGCCAAACTGTGAATTTCTCCAGTGTTGAGGAGCATTTGCCTCCTCTTTCAGCCCCATTACGTATAAGCAGATGGTAACCACATAAATCACTTGCCCAGATGTCTAGGAAAACTTGGTTTTCGTAGTGGTGCTGTTCAACAACTGAGCTCACTGCTTCTTTCCGCTCAAGAACATTAAAGCTAGTAGAAAAGAAAAAAAAAAAAACAAAAAAAAACCAAACAAACATACATCTCCCTGGCATCGTCAGTGAGTGATCACTCACTGATGATGCTCCACTCACACTCTCAATGGAGTGACCTGTATCAACAACTTCTCCTCTCCAGTGCTCGAGGCCAGCTCAGCTAGTAGAGCTCTGCAGGTCTGGAACCCGCAGGAGGAAGGGCAGCGGCTGCCAACTCTTTTCATCATCCTGAACATATAAATAAAATTATCATCAAGCATAATTACACTGAAGTCTATAGGTAATCACAATAGTAAATGTTCCCTGTCACCCTAAAAAACATCAAATTCCGGCAAAATCAAGTGTGTGCATATATATTGGAGGGCTTTGCAAGAGACCCCTGTAAAAGACAGTTCTGAATAAAGGCTCACGTTTCCTTGGCGTGTATTTTCAATCCTGAAAATTTTGTTTCCTATTTTTTCCAGCAGTTTAGATAAATTTTGACATCATCTTTTTTGTTGATTTTAAATTTGTTTCCAAACAGTTTGATCCCCTCGGTCTTCACCTCTACATCTGAATCATCAGCAGGAGGTACAGCTTATTTCTCGTTCACCTTTCACTTGCACCGTTTTACCACAATGCACTGGTATAGGAATATAATTCATCAATTGCACAAGACAGAAAAGAAATACAGTGTCTCTAAATGTATGCAGTTCATTGGACTTTGCCCATTTATGAATTATACTATATAATAAAAGAAGCAACACACAGCTTCAGAAAAATCTCCGGGGATGGGAAAGATGCCACAGCTATACTTAATGTTTGTCCATAGGATAAGTTTCCAAAGGGTAAACTTTTACTGTGACAGAAAAATCCCTGACAAATCTAAGACTAAAGCAAAAACTCCTCATAAGTATGTACCGGTCTGCTGTAAAAATTCAATCTGCAAAGATGGGAGGACACGCACCAACGTAAACACTGATCTGACATCTGAATACACGGGGGAAAAAAAAAAAAAAAAAAAAAATTCGTGACCTGTGCCGTGCTGTGACTTGTCTGCAAAACATAACTCCCACAAAGAGTACAGAAGGACTAATCTTGGTGACACTCTGTGCTCACACAGCCAAAGCTTAAGCATTTTTAGGAACGACGTGAAAGATGTGAAGGCATTCAAAGAAAACAGTGGGACTTCTGATTTCTCCCAAGAGGTAAAGCTTGGCCTGCCTTTAAATCTCCATCTTGAAAAACATTAACTAGATTCCACTTCAAAACGGAATTAGAAACAATGAAACTGGGTTTAGGTGGACTGTCAGAAGTTACTGAGAAACTGTTTCTTGAAGTAATTTTTAAATTATTAGCACTTTTTAAAGTAAGCAATAAAGAGCTAGTCTCCTTTTCACAAAGAAAGTTGAATGCCTACTCTTAATGGCAATATTTTATATATAGTGCATGAAGCAGGTCCTACTAGTACAGCTATTAAAAAATGGCAAAATTTGACCTTTGATTTTAGGTAAATGTTACATATTTGAATAAAAGGTTGCATTTATAGGCAGCCACAGATTTTTTTTTTTTTATTTTAACAAAATCTTTAAAGGAGCTCAAGGAAGAATCCAGGGAAACCTTTTAAACAGGCAACACTAATTTCGAACAAATTTTAAACACTCAGACAAGGATTTTCCTCCAACGTATAATTCATCACTCTCCTTACTCAGTGTAAATTCAATCTGTTCTCTTTGTATGACATAAACAACAACCAGTTTCACAGGAATGAGGCAAACCATATGTGAAGGTGTTTTAGAAAGCACAATAGGGAATACACCAAGCAAAGAAGCATCTGCATTTATTTCAATGTCAAATCACATGTGTATTATAAAGGGAAAGTTTATTGTTTTTATTAAAAAACAACTTTCCTGTGCTGTTTACAGTTAACTCTTCCTGCCCCTGAGTGTCCTCACCAATTTGGCCAAAAAAAACCCCAGCAGGTAAAATCGTAAAGGCTACAGGTGCAAAGGTAGGGTTCCAAAGGGTTCTTCAACCCGCTCTGCCCTGCCCAGGCTTAAGCTGCCAAGAGCCCGTTTCTTCTCCACCCTCCCCTTGTTTCTCCTCTTGGACCGGGGCTGCATCTGCTCCTGATGGCTGCAAGTGAAAACCAAAGCCTGGCCCAAACCTCGCTGGAGATTTCAGAGGTGTGAGAATGTAAATCTAGGTAGGATTTATTTCTCACTGATGCCTGCATGCGGTGGGACACCGGCTCGTCTCCTGTCTCAAGATGCTGCCTGATCCCCCACTGATGCTGCACCGACCAACCTGCAGCCAAGATAACGTGGGCATCTCGTGACACTGCCTGCACGGGGCACTGGGTATTCCCCCACAAAAGGCAATGCCCTATAATAAATTATTTTTATAGAAACTGGCCAGAGTAGCTTAACACATTTGGAGTTCAGGAGAAAATATTTCAAAGCAGCATTTAGCCTGGGTATGAGCTACAGGCACGTTGTTAAAAAGCTAATTGCATGGAGACAAAGGATGATCGTTACTTTTATATTAGTGTGTAATATTAACCCTTAAGAGCTGTGTTTGATGATAAGTTGCTGGTGACTGAAACTGCTAGTTCATTATTTATATTTAAACTCAAGTCTGAATATTCCTAGAGTAAGAGAAAGTGTTTTATTTTGTATTAAGACAGATAAAGGCCTTTGAAATCTGGGGTGTTTTTCCCGTCTTCTCTAAAACGATGCATAAAAAGCAGTGTTAAAGTGTTGAAATGCTGAAATTATTTTTCAGATCTGTATTTATTACGCATTTCAGGAAATCTGGCTTTATAGTGACAAATAGCCAAGAGGAACATTTTTTCCTCAAATTTCGCTTGCTTCAGGGAACAGAAGAACAGGGCTAGAAAGCTTCTGATATCAGGTTTTGGGCTGCAAGGGTCAAAATGCCGCCAAACATTTTCTCTCTCAAGGTTATAGATTTCACCTGTGTTATTTAGACAATAGCCCCTAAAAGTATTCACATTCTGCTGCAGGTTACATGGGCTTTTAGTTCCAGAAACGCAAATATCTGAGAGAAGGGAGGTTCAGAGATGCCGTGGTGGGGGTCAAGGTCCTGGGGCTGGCTCTCAGGAAGGTCTGCAAAGCGCTCGTAGCACCACAGGTGACCACATCAACAGCACACAGAACCCTCTCATATGTGACCACGTTCATCTGTTGTCTTAACCTCTTCTCTCTCACCTTGTGTTATGGACTCATACCCTTCACCACCAATTCATTGGACCTAAGCAGAAGCCAGCTGCTTTCAGCAAGGCTGCGTGTGGGCACAGTGGAAAAGTCACTCGCGTAGGCGGCAAGACCGAAGCTGAAGGCCGCGGGCTTCTGCAGCCAGAATGATCTTTTTATTACGTGTGTGTATAATGCAATGCCCACTGTAAGGAGGTTTGACTATGGCCTACGGATGTGAGACACCACTGTCAAATTAATATGAATGGTAAAGGACAAGCATGCTATAGCAATGGAAACAAAAAAAAAAAAAATTCACAATTATCAAAAAAATATTTGTGATCACAAAAGAATAGTTTGCTCGTACTCGCCAGTCTCCCCTTTGGCAAGCCCTACAAGAAAAGGGTAGATGAGAGGGAGGAAAGAAGAGAGAAAAAAATACAGGGAGAGGCAGGGAGAGAGGCGGGGGGGAGAAAAAGGAGAGAGACTGAGACAGAGTGGATAGTTTTAACTTGTCCCAGTACAACACTAGCTTTTAATTAATACAGGGTATGTACAACTTTGAAGACTGTTGGTCGTGCAGTATTTTATGATAAATACATTTTATGGGATTTTGTTTTTAAAGAGGATTTTGTAAAATAACCTAGCCCAATAAATGATTTACCAGCTGCAATAAAAGATCAAGGAAATTGCTCAGATTGCATCTCGGAGCATCTGAAACTCTGAAGTTTATGGAGATCTAAGCTCCCCCCAGATCTACAGTCCTATTAAAAATTTTTGTAGTAGCTAATTATCTTGCATTGCATTTTTTAAAAGGTAGCAATCCTAGCAGAGAGGAAGGTCTGGAAACAGACAAAGAGGAGCTGATGCCCTTTGATGGATAAAGTGGGAGAGAAGGAAAGGAGAAGAGACAGACAAAAGTGAGTAACAACTGAAACATCATGCCAGTATGGTGACAAACGGAACTAACAACTCATAAGGTATTGGATACTCCTTCAGTCACACAGGGAAACTGAATTAACTCTAAGCTAAAAAAATACATTATTATTAAGGACACATTCTTTACATGGCATGCTAAGTGTCATATCTATATTACTTGGCCAAGAGTAGAGTAATTTGTTTTCCAATTTTTTTCTTTTTTGGTAAAGATAATGTTTTACCACAAGTGAAGCAGAAAGTAAAGAAATGATCTCTAAACTGTTTTGTTCTAACCTCATGGGACTTGCACGTAATAAATAAGTAAATAAAGCAAGCACTGGTCTTCACTTCAAACAGGGTGACGGAGACAGTAAATAGAATGGCATATTGAAATAATAAAATACTAGCCTCAGCTGTCTTCACAGAAGGACGGGCAGCACGGTCACCGTGACGCATGCCTTGTAGCCTTTGTTTCATACCAGGATAATATGGTTCATGCCCTGTGACTTATTGCGCTCAGACATACCTCTGTCTCCCCAGGGAACCCTGGTGAAGCCAGTGTCCCTGCAGGCACAGGGCTTCAAAGTCAACTGGGCTTCCTAAAAGAGGGTGAAGAAAGGAAAAGGAAAAGCAAAAGGAAGAAAGAACCATCATTTTTTCTCTGTCCCCAAATCAGACAGCGAGGTACGTGGCAACTGAGACAAATGCCTGTTCCCTCTACTCCTCTGGGCACCTTGTGCAATCGGAGAGGCCACAGGCTTCAAGGCCTGGGGCCAGGCTGCTGCAGGGACAGTGACCAGAAACCAGTATGTGCTCCAGGAGTGCTTCAGTGCTGAGGAAGGATGGACTTGGGCCCCTTTCCCAACACCTTCAAGCTGAACAACTTTGAAAAGAAAGAAGGATCGATACTGCTGACTTTAAACATTTATTGTGTCACTGTAACTCCGCAAGACGCAGAAGAGAGACAGTAAAGTTCACCGCCACAGAAAGCAAGGACCTTGAGATAGAAAGGGCTGATGATAATTTGGTTAATTTAATTTGAAAACTGAGGTAGGTAAAATAAAACAGTGGGAGGCAGCAAGGATATCTAGATGAACACTGCTACTCTAAAATCCATTCTTAAATTATGGCCAAGATGGGAATGTCCTTAACTGTCCAAAATAACCACGATTCATTCAGCAGAATTATGGCAGTCTGGTTTGATATGATTGTGTGTTATTTTTCCACTTGATTGCTGCCTCCTGTAATACTCAGGGCTGACCACCTCTAGTGTTGAGTTCAGATTTCTACAGTGAAATTGCACTTTGTGTCTGTAGGGTCTTTACCTAACTTTTTGCCAAACTTTAAAGGCACCAAGTGAACGTGGCAAGTGAGAGCAGGGAACGACAGGGCCGGTGATGCTGAAGGCTGCTTGGCTTGCCTGATTAGATAATCCTGCCTTCGAATGTTTTGATTGCTAAGTCATTTAAAACTACATTTTCACAGACATCCACCCTATTCTGATGCACATTTTCTGGATGCTTTATTTAAAACTCCAGGGTCTGATTTGCAGAAGCCCATAGGTGCCAGAGGTGTACATTACAGCTGGGTTTTGAACATTCAAAACACAATACAAAGCTATGTGAAGGAATTTCAGATCATTTCATTTAGTAAAGGATTGGGTCTTCATTGTTTTCTACTAATTACAAATAACTGCCCAACTTTTGCAACTACCTTGAAGATGAAATCCCAGGAAAAATAATTATAAGCAAATGAAAAGATTTCATTTTGATGCAGTCTTTTTAATTTCGCTTTAATTTATCTTTTCATTTAATTCATTCCCCATATGTGTATTTTATAAGAGAGAAAAGTAATAATACTTAAAGTAGTGTCCAAGAAAGGCAGAGTATTGCTCTTAAAATGCTGAAAAGATTTTCCAGAAATCCCCTTTCATTTCTTTCCCAACACAGCTTCTCAAAGCAACACAGCAATGTCAAAATTGCATTCTCAGGCAAAAAATGCTTCCAAATTTTTTTCTAATCAACTTCAATTATAAATAACACTAAGGAGTCAAAGAAAATCCAAGTCTTTACTTATAAGTGCTAGAAATGCCTTATCTCATAGCCCTGTCTGTGAAGGTGGAATGACACCCCTTCCTAACTTCACAATGATTTTGCGAAGAAAAAGTAACTCTTATTTGTAAAGTTCTATTGGGAAGGAAAGTACAAGGAAATCAGTAGTTTTGAATTCTAGGCAGAGTCTGCATTTTGTAAATAAGGCCAGGGGCTACAGTGACCAAAAAGCAGAAAATAAAATACTTAATATTTACACAAGTAAATAGCACACACAGAGAAAAATGAGCTCTGTGGAAAAGTAGCATATGGTGTCATAATCATAACATACATGCACAAAGGGGACAAATTGACATTGCTTAGGTAATTGTCAACCTACGTGTTGAATTTTGCAGCCTAATAACATTCATCTGAATGTAGATACCTCTGTAATACAAGAATAACAAGGCATACTTTTGGGTTTTGAAACTATTTGGTGCTGAGATTGCTTACCATACAGAAAAAGTATATTTCTCTAACTCCTCCAAGCAGAAATTACTCTCTGCAGATGCTTTTCCTCCTTCTGGGCTTGCATTGCTCCCAGGACCTGATTTTTCTTGATAACACTGGTCAGGTGGGTTATTCCCATTGATCTTTAAACGAAAAGAAAAACCAAGTTAGAATAGCAAGGTAAGTAGCTGGGCACAGCTAGCAAAGTATGAGCTGCCAGTTTCACCCTGTTTTTGAACTTCTAGCTCTGTTTTACCCCTCAATCTACAACAAATCAGTTGGAAGGGACCTACAGCGGTCAGCTAGTCCAACTGCCTGACCAATGCAGGGCTGACCAACTTAAAGCACATTATTAAGGGCATTGTCCAAATGCCTCTGACAGCTTGGGGGATCAACCACCTCTCCAGGAAGCCTGTTCCAGTGTTTGACCACCCTCTCGGTAAAGAAATGCTTCCTGATGTCTAGTCTAAACCTCTCCTGGTGCAGCTTTGAACCATTCCCACGCGTCCTGTCACTGGATCGCAGGGAGAAGAGATCAGCACCTCCCTCTCCACTTCCCCTCCTCAGGAAGCTGTAAAGAGCAACAAGGTTGCCCCTCAGCCTCCTTTTTCTCCAAACTAGACAAGCCCAAAGTCCTTAGCCACCCCTCAGAAGACATGCCTTCCAGCCCTTTCACCAGCTTTGTTGCCCTCCTCTGGACACGTTCAAGGACCTTCACATCCTTCTTAGATTATGGGGCCCAGAACTCCATACAGAGTAGTTCAGTGAATTGATTTATGTTCCTATAAGGCTGTGGTTTGACAAACCCTCTCCTGGAGGCATAAGCTCATGCTGACACCGGAAGAGGTCATCCAGCCTTCCTCTAGCTGCTCACTTTTTCCTGTGTTGCACACCGCACTCCCATCGGCCCAAAAATTTGGACATCCACATAGTAAAACATATGGAAGGAACTGATCTGAGAAGGGAATTAATGCTGTTGGCCTCTTTCTTTTCTTTTCCTTTTATATAACTGGGTTAGCTCTCAGCTGGACCCATTCTGATCCAGGCCACCCTGCACTGGTGCCAGCACAAGGGAGGAGAGGGACAGTACCGCATCTTGTAGTGCTGGTGCCAGTTTATGCTGATTTAAACTACTCCTTGAGCTACAAAGTACAGAATCTTAATCTGTGCTCATCCCTGGAATAACATTTTTGCACGCACAGGGCCTGATTTGGCACTGGCATTGCCTCTCTCTGGAGTGACCAGCAGGTTCCGCGCATATGTTCGGCATTATTGCCCCTGAACAGAGCGCCAACCATCGCTTCCACCAAGAGACACAATGAGGTCAGAACTTACCAAACAGACATCTGCAGGTCCCTTCATGAAGCTATCTATTAATACCTTCCTAGGCACAATACCAAACTATGTGACGGGTTTGTTAATGTTTAGTGAGTAAGTCCAGAGAGAACAAATGCATGGAAGTTAAAACCAGTTATGTTCAAACTAGAAACAGGACTCTCTTTTCGTTTTTTCTTTTAGACAGGGAGATGAAAAGTATACTGTTTAGAGGTAACTACAGAGGGAAATTTTGGTTCTCCATCCCTTGATGCCGATTTTATGGAGCAAGTGGTTGAAATTTTGTAGCCTGTACTAGGAGCTAAGCTAAATGATTGTCCTGGTTTCCATGGCAATGATTGAAGGTCCGTTTTGACTTTTGCATGTATGAAATCTGTAATGAACAAAACATCCGAGTTTACTCTGTAGGCCTCAAAAAAATTCAGTTTCCAGGGAACACAACACTGGCGTTAGATGTAGTCACATCACTGTACACTTTGCTAGTAATGAAAACTACAAAGTTGGGGTTTTTTTAACTCAGTAAACCATTTTGCTCTAAAAGGCAAATTTGTATTCTGAAGCTTGGATTACATAGACCTCATCCACATTTTGAATTTTAATTTAAGGCTCATGGACATAACAGACAGAGGTTCATATCCGTACCTACATAATGCTAAGCATGGTTATCAGTAAACACGATACAATCATTATATTTTCAGCGGTCATTGGAAAAGCTGCCACAAGCAATGGAATATATTGTCAGAAAGTGATTCTATGTAAACAGGAATAGTTAAGGCAGAGTAGAAGTGAGTAGTGTGCTCAAAGCTGTTTTCAAATATGAAGAGCAGGCAGCTACAGATAGCATTGCATTCACCTAGCCACATGACTGACCAACTTCATTCCCTAGAGAAAGTCAAGGTTTCAGCGTAGGTAGCATGTGCAAAGTACCTTGCTTGCACTGACACTGTCTCCATGAAACTATCCCTGTGAAAGTAGATATAAAAACACTATTTAGACATAAATCCTGAAAGTGTTAAAGAGTATTATGAGTTAATTTCTTTGAGACTGTGTTTGATCTTGTCTGAAGTATGAAAGCAGAAGCTCAGTCATCTGCATGAGGATGGGATTATGGCCACAGAATATATTTTAATTCTCTAAGAAGACGCTGACCGGGAGCATTGTGTCCTTCATAGTCACCGTTCAATATCCTGAATACATGCAATGGTGTGCACACTCACTGCAACAAAAGCTAAGTTGTCACTAATGCCCACCACTCAGAAGAACCTCAGTGGGAGACTCTTTGCAACTCCTTAGCATAGATGAATTTAGGGGCAGGGGAGGCAAAGCAATAACACCTGTGGTTTTGCTGATATATCTTACATTCCCAAAAATGGTGGTCAGACCCAAAGGTCTTTCCATTTGTTTTTGTTACCAAAAAAAAAATAAAATTAAAATCTATTTACAAAAAGAAAAGGGACAGCTGAGGAGAATAATCCACTACATGAACTTCTGTCTTCTGCCTTAAGTCTGTTCAATTGTTTGCAATATATGATTGCTGGGTAAAATTATTTTAGAAGATGGTTTCTGTTCCAGAGATACTGGTAGGCCAAGCGTCTAAATCTTGAACATGCCAAAACAAGGATCTCTCTGAACATTTAGGCTCACTCATCGCATTAAAATAGAGGGCCTCTTACAACTTTTGAAAGGAGATTTCACATGCTCACTTTTCTTTTGTCAGAAGTATTCTCAGAAGAGGCTCAGTTCAGAAATCTATTAAAACATGTCAATAACTGTAAGATTGTGAGTCATTTCACTGAATCCAAAGGGACTAGACAGTGCTGAATTACCCATGGGCTTACACACCTTACTGAAACCAGGTCACTTTAATGTGGCTTTGAGAGCCACCCACAACTGAGGTTCCTATAAGAGCGTGGCACTTTGAACAAAGACGATGTGCTATTATGGGATTGTAGGAAATGAATTTCACTCTGCCACTCCCATGGGTTGGGTTGCTTTGCCCATTACACCCACTCCATCAGTCCTTCAAACAGTCCTCCTATAGATATAAGGCTACACACACGCATGTACACATCAGTCTGCAGCTATGTTTATAGCCCTGGTTTCTCCAAGTTATCCTTCCCTCCCTAAAGAAATAAATCACTTGAAAACTCAGTCATTTAATATGGAGGGAATTTCCAGTTGGCCAATCTGGTTTATCTTATAGATGTTTATATCTATATAAATGGATCATTATATATATCTATATAAGTGGATCATCACACTACTAAAGTCAAAGTTGTGATAATAAATTCCCAGCTATTGAGTATTTCTGCCACAGTACATGTACAGGTATCAACACATAGTACACAAGTTTGTGAGTACTCTGAGTACCATGACGACTTCTTTCCATGGGCAATTAAAAGCATCAAAAATGTTTCAGAGTACATCTAGAACAGGGTGAGACAAATTGCCATGAATATTCACATTTGCAGTTATAGTTCACTGCAGCCATGCTGATTTAAGGAGGGAAGTGGAGCAACACTTACAGAGAAAAATTGCATCTTTCATTGGAAAATATCTAATTTAGAACAGATAACGACAGAGTCGTCTTTGTGTCTTAGTTCTCAGGATTTACATTAAATTGGAAAGTTCCAGTGGTCTCTTACCCAGAAAGCGTTGCCATGATGCATGTGTAATTTCATGGTAACTTGTACTGATGACACAATATTTGTTCACAAATGAATTATGTCCTTGAACAAGATACTACAAATAAGGATTCTAAAAGTAGGGGTAGGGATCTTCTGCACAAGGACATGAAAGCTTATAGATGCATAGGAAATCTATCTTGTGTTTAAATGTTACTGAAATATCATCTTGCAGTGCAGTCTTGATCAAGTTGCTATCGTCTGATTACTGGATGGTCTTTCCTACTATTCCTTTGAAATTCCTTTACTGGAGGGATTAGCTCCCTACAGATCTATGCAGGAGAGAGCAATATTCCTGGCCATGCGAAGCCTTATGTTCGCTATAGCAAAATTCACAGTGACAGATTAAAGAAACCCAACAACAATGACAAAAGCAAGCCCACAAATCATTCCTAAATGGCACAGGTAGAAGCTCCAATGGCTTCACTGTGGGCTTTAAGGGAGATGGTGACATTCGGACCAAGGCCACTACCTTGTGATGTCCTCCTTGGTCTTCCTTAGGCCAAAACAAGCTGCAGTGCTCGTCTTCACTGCCAGGGCAATCTTGGTAAAAATCAGCCTCTATAAGAAAAAAAAAAAAAAAAAATTATTTTTATATCAGTGCATAAGACAAAGCTCTGGAAAGGAAGGACTTGGGTTTTGTTCCCTCTTCCACCAAGACCCTATCCTGCAGGACTCCAGGCAATTTTTTTCCCCTCGGTCCTAGTTATAAATAGGTTGTTAGTTCTCTCCTACCTTCTACCTTCCAGAAGTGTTAGGATGATAAATGCAGACAAAACTTCAGGTACTGTATTGCTGGAAATAAAAACTGTATAGATACAAAGCACGGGGGAAAAACAGAAATAAAGAAATAACAGACTCAAGAAGAACAACAGTGAAGGGTATTTTAAACACCTCACAACGTGTTCTTCAGAAAAGAGAAAGAAGTTCATTTTCTTGTACAGGTGCATCGAGAATGAGGCACAGGTACTCGTGTGTTCTAAGCAATATTTACTCAAGTAGTGTCCCTCAAACTCCTGAAAAGCAGTGACCTGTGAACAAAAAATGTACTCCCACATCATAGAAAGCAGTGGTACAATGGAAATTAAGGTCTGTATTACACTTCTTAACGTACAGCACATGGAGGATAAGCCAAAAATATACTTAGCGATTATTTCACCTTTTTTTTTTTTTTTTTTCAGTTACTTCCACTTCCCCTCAGTAAAAGACAGTCAAGTGTACTTAAAATCACTGCTACAGGCAGGATCTGCTCTTAGGTGTTATAGTTGTAAGTATACAATATGCACATATACGATGTTATGGCTTTGAGCTTGGGCGTTCGTGTATATACCTATGGATACCTTTCTATTTCTTGCTTCATATATATTTACACACACATATAGGTGTATATATGCTGAGCACTCATAGTGGATGGGGTATTTACAGGTATTTACGCCATCTGGGAAGGCAGAAAGAAGAGATCTACTGAAACCAGTGAAACTGCATAAAATACAGCTGCTAGGTCTGTCGCGTGAGTGCACACATGCAGTATAAACAGTTCAAACCGTCTCCGCATATTCCACACGTGTGATACATGTATGAACCCATAAACACACATTAACATATAAACATACCTTTGTAAAGATGGTTACTGTGGTTTTCTTTGTTGTTCAATTTATTTATTTTTTAATTTTGGCTCACTGAAACGGGTTTCCAAATAGCTTTGCTGAAATAATGAAGGCTTTGACAATGTTTTTGGAGATGAATAAAGCAGTAATTACCTTGGCCAAAAAAACAGCACAATAAAAAGAATAAAGAAAACAATAATATTCTACATTTAAGAAATGAGAGGGTGAAGGAACTCAAGTTTGTTATTTAATCATGACGTGCTCTTCTTGTATTTTATTTGTAAGGCTCCGAATGCTCTTTTCTTTCTATACCAGTAAGCTCATTACTTTAATTCCTTATAGAGTTCTCTGAACAATTTTTGCTAAGTAAAAACACAATGTAATTCTTCAATGGCTGTAACAATAAGAAGCTGCTCAAATTAAAGATCAATAAAAAGTACAGAAAAAATCTGTATGAAAATAAATAAATAAAGGCGAAGATGGCAAATGCTTGCAATTAGACAGGATGAAAAATCTAAAAAGAAATTAAATTTAGTTGTAATACATTTCCCATTCTTTTCTTCATGAAAATTACTACTGAAGTGGTTTTTTTTCTGTAATTTAAATGTTAAGCTGCCAGATGTGTGTCTCATGCTTGAAGAGTTGAAGCTTTGCATTATTTAGCATATTAAGATTCACAGAATTTAAAAAAGGGCTCCTTTATTGCCTGGAGGTTCTAATTAAGTAAACCTTAGCCTGGTACATTTAAAACTTGCAATACAAGAGATTTTGCTTCCTTTTTTTTCTCTGCAGCCAAGTCTCATCAATATAATAAATATGGAAAATACTTAAGATGATATAATTTTTCTTTGGCTTGAGGAATTAAACCTATCTATTATTTTAAGAAGTTTTTAATAGAGGCCAGCAATCAGAAAGACATTTAAAGACTCCAGTCTACTTTTTAATCATAGGAGTTGCTCTTAGTTATTGGGGGGAAACGTGGCTTATAAAACTGAGCTATGTAGAAATTGCTTCTTCCACTTGCACAAAACAAAGCAGTTCTGAGAAAGAAACAAGAATCACACAGTTCTTTATTATTAAATTGCATTTTATTTTTTTATAACTTGTTATAATTGACCACAGAAAAGTAATAAAGCATTAATTAGCTGCGCTATCAGCAATTTATTCATTGAAGGAGTTTGGATAGCTACATCAAAAACTGTAATGACACAGAAATTCCTTTGACCTACAGTACCCATAAATCATACCTTAAATACAGTTATTTTTGCCATTTTAGAAAATGTCAAAGGTGTCAGCTTTGTCCAGATATAGCACTTAGCAGTGACTATTTTAGTAAATTGACTCAAAATACATTTTGTTCCCTGACAGGAAAACATAATACCATTCATGATAAAAATGAACAATTTGAGGAGGAGAAAACAGCACCAAGAAAGAATGATCAAAGACTGGTATCATAGCTACGATAACGGTACAATGGCAGGTGTAAACTCTCTGTTAATAGGTTTATCTGGAAGTCAACAACCATATGCATAAGACCAGGAAAATATGATTACACCAGGGCCTGGAAAAGACAATAAAATTCTTAATTCAATGCTATAAATCTGGGATCAGGTATTAATAAGAAGTCCAGCAGAATAGTTTTAATGCTGTATGTTTGTATAAGACAAATAGGAAAAAAGGGGTGGCATTTTTCCCCACCACTGTGGAATGGGCATGATAACAGTAATGCCTGGATTTGGGAAAGTATAGCAAAATGAAGTTTGTTTCCAGACCCTGACCAAGCTGAGTGCAGTCTTATTTCCTGGTGATATTAAGTCCCAACAGTTTAGATGCTACACAGCTCACGCCTGATATGGGGTACGAAGAAAGTATCACCTGTACCAAAGTCCCTGAGTTCAGCTGGGACCTACATTTTTAAAACAGGATGGAAAGAGGCTGGAAACTACAGTGTTAGTGCTACTCCGTTACCTTTCTCAGTATCAGCCTTCTTGGGGCAATAGGTCGGAATAGTAGCATGACCTTTAATAATGGAGGGTGTCTTACTGCTTCTTAACCCTTGTAGAGTATAACGTAACCTTTTTTGTCCCCTACATTCAGTCTGGAAGTTATCCTCTTTGGTTATGTCTTCTATAACAAGCATTGTGGTGCAACAGGAGTGGATCTGTAGAATGATACCAGCAATTTGGAAGACACCACTAAACACTGGGGACCCAACTTTATGTTGAAGAATCATAGAATCATAGAATTGCCTAGGTTGGAAGGGACCTTTCAGATCATCTAGTCCAACCATCACCCTAACTCTGACAAAAGCCATCACTAAACTATTTCTCCAAGCACTATGTCTACCCATCTTTTAAATGCCTCCGGGGTGGTGCCTCAACCACTTCCCTGGGCAGACTGTTCCAATGTTTGATAACCCTTTCAGTGTAAAAAATTTTCCTGACATCCAGTCTAAACCTCCCCTGGCACAACTTGAGGTCATTTCCTCTTGCCCTATCACCTGTTACTTGTGAAAAGAGACCGACCCCCGCGTCTCTACAACCTCCTTTCAGGTAGTTGCAGAGAGCGATAAAGTCTCCCCTCAGTGTCCTTTTCTCCAGGCCAAACAACCCCAGGTCCCTCAGCTGCTCCTCATAAGACTTGTTCTCCAGACCCTTCACCAGCTTTGTTGCCTTTCTCTGGACCTGCTCCAGCACCTCAGTGTCTTCTGGTCCTGTGAACTGATGGTCCATTAATACTTGATACACACAAAGGTGCATCCTGTTGCTTAGCTTTACCATAAAGGAGTCCAGTGCTTGTCCTCCGAGATCACTCAGCAATGCGAACCAGACAGCAGCAACTGGTGCTGGGCATTCACTTCAAAAGTGCCCTAAAAACCTAAAGGCTAATGTAGATACACCCTTTGTGACCTGGGATTAGAGAGGGACAGGAAACAGATTCTCTGTGATGTGAAACTTTCAGAGGTTGCATATAGAGCTGATACTGTGAAACTTTGATGTAGAATCATAGAATTGACTAGGTTAGAAGGGACCTTTAAGATCATTGGCTCCAACCGTTAACCCAGCGCTGCCAAGTCCACCACTAAAACATGTCCCTAAGCACCACGTCTACCCATCTTTTAAATACCTCTAGGGATGGTGATTCAACTACTTCCCTGGGCAGCCTGTTCCAATGCTTGATAACCCTTTCTGTGAAGAAATTTTTTCTAATATCCATCCTAAACCTCCCTTGGTGCAAGTTGAAGCCATTTGCTCTTGTCCTATGGCTTGTTACTTGGGAGAAGAGTCAACCCCTACCTCACTATAACCTCCTTTCAGGTAGTTGGAAAGAGCATGTTCGGGGGAGGGGGGGAGGGGAAAGAGAAATTTTAAAACATTTTTTTAATATGGCCAAAAAGAAACAGCACAGCTAGGAAATTACTTTTTATTGGTTTGGTGGGAAATACTTCTGACTTGTATGGAGGCAAAGTAGAGAAGGATGAAGTGCACTCCCTTCTGATGGTTGCAACCTCCCATTCAGTCAGGGGGAAAGGATTTTAGAGTGGGACAGCACACCCAGGAGCAGGGCAGCAGACAAAGAAATCACCAGATTAATTACATTACAGCAGGGAAACAGAAAATAACAAGAAAATCCTATCTGGACTCCCTCCCTAGTAGTACCCCAGCGGCTGGGAAATCAAACATGTTGTAAGAGTCGGAAAAGAGTTTGGACTATCTGGATTGCACAGCTGTAAATGGGAGCTGAATTTGATCCTATCTGCAAGAATCAACCGAATCCATTATACAGCCCTGCTCAGAGGAGGAGAAGGCCAGCAGAGAAAGAGAAGTTTCAGTTATCTGAGGCTCTACCTGTAGAAAAAATGAAGGGCAAGTAATCTTCATTTTAAAACATCACTTTGTTCTCTTTAAAGTGGCACCCATGAGGAACTACCAATGAGAATAGCCTTGGGTTTTTTGGTTTAGGTAATTATTTTTGCATCTGCATACAACTGTTTTGTAGAAGCAAACAGCGTGTCAGAAGGAGAACCTTGTTGCAGTATAATGAGAAATATTGCAAGGAAGGCTCACTAGTTTTCACGAAATTGTTTCAGAAGTGGCTGTGAGCATAAATATAATCCTCTCAACCAAACCATTTCTCACCTACACGAGCATGTTTTAACAAATGAAAAACTTTCTCTCCAAAGGTAATAATAAACTTAGAATGAAGCTGTCTCTGGTATTTTGATATGCAAGGGACATCTTAATATGTTCTGAATAAATTTCTGAATGTTATCTGCTAGTGTATTAACACCTTGATTAGCCTGATGCCCTCTTTGCTTAGGTGTTATTCTGAAGCTTTGTTCAGACAGGAATGTTTTTTGGTGTCACAAAAGGACACAATTCACTCCCAATATTTTTCCACAAATACAGAGAGACTTTCGAATAGAAGACCATAAATGTGATCAATATTTAATCTTCAATTTAATATTCAGTTTATTTCAGAAGACAGACATTGAGCAAAAGAATCCTTCTGAGCTAGTATGTTTGAAAAATCAGGGACTAAAAATTCATCCTGGGTGTGCCATAAGGTGATAGAGCAGAGGGTTGAAGGAACAATAGAAGTGGTGTCAAACCCCAAAAATGAGCAGAATGCAAGCTGCTTGTAACAGGCTAACTAACAATATTTATGAGAAATATTTTATATGTTTCCAGAGTTTTTACTGTAGTATGTGCATAACTGGGGGCTTTGAAAAAAGAAATCAGGCTTCATATGAGAGGAAGTAGATGCCTGCTGGGATAAGCATTGGTGGGGAGGAAAACGCAGGCACTGTTGAAGCTCCAAATTAAACATCAGTTAAAGTATAAATCCTAGTTTTTACATGGTTCTGCAGAAATTCTCCAGGGATTTTAAAATGAAGCTTTTTTCCCTTCCTAGTTGTCAGTGCAGATACTGAGTTTAGTGGTTACATTACTGACCATGTTCCAACACAGAAAATCTGTACTTTAGTGACGTGCCTTTTGAAACCAAGGTTTTGCGTTAAATTAACAGGTAATTGATTTAGCAAGTACCAGAAATTGAGCTCATCAAGAAAAACTTCTGTCATCCTGTGAATAAAGATAAGCAAAAACATTTTTCACCTAATTTGAATCCATGGATGCCTTTGGAGATCTGCTTGTAGTTCTGGTAGACTCCCTATTATACAAGATCTGTTTTTAAAATCCTCAGTAGATGACAGTATTATCTTTTTTGAGTATACTGATTTAGATCCTCTGATGATGCAAATCAATGCCCTGTGAATCTAACCTTGCTTTGATAAAATCTGTAGTAATTCAGTACCTTTCAAAATCAGGCCATTTCTCTAACTGCATTGTTTCAGGGTATTTGTAAGAGACCCTCTCGAATTGAAAACGTGGTCTCTAAAATGCTTTGTTTGGCATTGGATCTCTGCTGAACTTCACATAACTAACTTGAATAAAAAATCAACATGGTAGTTTTAGACCTAGATAAACATTAGTGATGGGGGTAGGAGGAAGAAGGGACAAGGAATAGCTGTCTACCTGCACAACTAATCACTGGTGTCTGAGACGTCGTTCTAAAGATGGAAACATCCAGATATTGGCATGTTAGTTGGCTTCAAATCATCATCCAAAATTCTACCGCATAATTTTGAGGAGCCCACAGACTGGAAGACAACTACAAACTACTGTTTACACAGATAACAGGTATCTATCAGACCTCAGGTAGCTACCCCTTACCCAATATTTTTCAGTTCGATGTCTAAACATGACCTGTTATAGCATCCTGGTACAGAAGGAGAGTCACTCTTTCCCTTCAAAAGGAGGGATTAATTTATTTTCACTTACGCTTTCAGCTCTCTCTATGCACCAAGGCCATGAGAGTCGTACTTTCCCTAAGTGAAAGCTGACCCTCGCCTTGTTTGTGGTAGGTGGGAGAGTCACGACCACTGCGGATGACTGTAGATCTCAGGTTGTCTCCCAATGCCCTCTCCGCTAGTTCAGCTACTCAATCTACCTATTTATCCTAATCATCTGTACTGTCACCAGGAGGGATGGCTGGCACCCAGGGCATCTATGTGGGTATGAGCATGAAAGGGAGCATGGGCAGCAGCATTTTCTGTGCCTGCGCAGCCATTTTCCTATCATGGGACAGAGAGCACAATTCACTATCCAGGTCATTAAGTGGGGATGGCTGTCTATAACCTTGATACCATCAGAGCCCTGTCCTGTGATAAATATGCCCCTGGCTAGTTTAGAATAGGACCAAAGGGTTGTGTTGCTCAGTTTTCAGACATGTGTGTTTTGCCTGGGATTAAAAAAAAAAAAAAAAAAAAACCAAAACCAAAACTGAAACAGTGCAAATTGCAAGGCTTTGCCTTCAAAAGAAACCCCACATCCCAAAAGCAAATGCTACCTGATGTTAATACAGACAGACACTCTTATGCAATTTAGCTCAGCACAATTAACAAAGGATATTGCTATTAACATGCTGCAGGAAGACAAAATACTTCTCAAGCACCTAACAGCAACATGTTGTGATCCGTGGATATAAATGACCAAATAAAATGAAAGGATGTAAAAATGTCACAGAAACACCAGCTGTAATCTAATGTTGTCAGTGCACTCCACACACACCTTGTAATTACTAACACATTTGGCCTACTAATACTTTTTAGACGGAGGACCCCACCACTTCTGCACCTTTTTCACCTAAGCTGCTTTTGATCCTTCACAATTGATTTAAACTCTTCCATCGCTTCCTTTGCCTAGTGAAATAATGATGAGATGCTATCGCAGAGCGAGGGGAAAGGGAGATGGGGGTATTTACACACATGCCAAGCAGATCTATTTGCAAACTTTTGCTAAATTAACGCAATAAAAGTCCTAACCTGCTGGAAGCATTTTGAGCTCCTCTCTTTTTCTCCCAGCTTCTTCTGACACACACGCTTCTCCTCCTTTCGCGGCATTAAACTGCTTTTCCACTTCCTTTATAACAGTGGGAATACTTCCCTTGTGGGTGTCAGGATCTTTTGGGGAGGTCAGGGGTTGCCCTGCAGAGGAAATGACAAGCTGTGAAATGTAAAAGAACAATTCCTTCCACATGTTTCCTTGCTATAGGAGCAGTAAGGGGTTGTCGGCTAGCATCACGATGGGATGGGCCAGGCCTTTTCCTAGCGGTCCTGTCAAAACTAATTTACAATTAAAGACCTGCGCAACTGTTTAAAGCTTTACAACTCCGGCAAGTTTCAAGGACTGCTGAAGCCAAGTGGTACAAAACCAACCTTATTTTTAACAGGCAGGCAGGAGGAAGACAGACCAAAAAATGCTCTGAATTGTACAGTAACCAGATAAATTGTATACCTGAAAATTATCCTTCTATGTAACGTTTATTTCCGTTATAAGCTCATAGTTTAGGAACAGAAAAAATCTCAGCTGCTCTAACCTGTCTTTTGGTTGATGTATGTGGCACATGAGCCACATGTCCTGCTGTTAGACTGCAAGCCTTGCGGGGGGGGTGGGCGGGAATAAAATTTAGGAAAAAAAATGAGCTATTTGTTCATTGTAAGAAAATAAGTGTCCTTAAAACCACACTCAAATAGCTGAGTTGCCTTTTTCTTTACACTCCCAAAAGTATGGTGGAGCAGGGGGGAATGAGGGACAAGCAAACTTTCTGGAAAGAAAATGTTACAGGCACATAGAAAATCTGCAGGTAGGTGTTGAGTCCAAAGACAGCTATGGTGCTAGGAGTCTTCCTACGTGATAAATCTACCTGGCAAAGCAGTAGCAACAAACACCTCTGCTAGCCCAGACACTGGGAGCAGTGTACCCATGCTAACACAACAGCGTACCCAGGCTAATATAGCCTGCATCACAGCTCTACTACAGCAAGATCATCCTGCTGCTGGGACCAAACCAGCCTGGCTACCTTCAAACACTCTCCTTGAAAATCTCGGCTAATAACACCTCTCCTACAGCACAGCCAGGCTAAGCAAAACTCACGTCTTGATTTCACACTGTGGTGCTTGGCTTAACTTCTGCTTAAAAAGATGCACGATTAGTCATGACTATTTTTAGGTACAGGCAGTGATTTCTGCTGTTATTTGACAAAAAACTCCACACAACTTGGCAGTTAAAAAAAAAAAAAAAATTATTGTTTCAGTATCTTAATCCTCCTCAGCCACTCTTCCATCTTCTCCCTTCTAAGCACCTTTTTTAGGTCTTGAGCGCACATTATTATATCCTAGGACAGTGCTGACCATAACTTCAGGACTTCAAACTAGCCAATATTAAAGAGGCGTGAGTAAACCACTAGAATCAAAAAGGTTTTCCTTTTGGTTCTACAAACTACAGAGACTAAAATTATCCCTGGTTTTCTACTTGCCTATTTTATTTGATCACCATTTCTGATGGGCACAAATAGACGTTTCCCTGTCAAGTCAGAGGAACAGCACAGATAGAAGAGCGAGCATTTGGAAGAATGTTCCCAACAAGTGCAGGGTGACAATTCCCAAATGAGCCTGAGTCTGACCTAAAAGTCTTTGAACCGGAGAACAAATATACGAGTGCTGTACAGCTACTTTACTGAGGATGAAAGACTTTCAAAAAAAGACTCTTGCCCTGACATTTTGCACATGTGAATCCCCTCATCTATGGACACTAAAGTCAAAGCGGACATTTGCTGTGGATTTCACAGTGAGAAAGAGTGCTCTCTTGAAGAATTTGTATATTTAGTATTTTATATGGAGATTCACATTTCTGAAATTCTTATGCATTTAGAAGACTGGGTTACTTAGATCCAAGTCTATCGAGGCAACGTTTCTGGTAGTTGCATCAAATTTTCCTACCTATGCTACTTCTATTAGAGTTCTTATCACTTCCCACACAACAACGGCTAATGAATTCCACCGAGAAATTGTCACTTATTTATTGACAGGGACTGTTGATCCCTTAATGGGGCAACAGATCAACAACAGAGAATTTTCTTAAAAAAACCAAAGAGGGGTGGTGGTGAAAGCAGAAGCTGTATTCTTCCACAAACCTCTCAGGGAATACCACTTCAAAAGAGTGGAGAGAAGACATGGTTTGGACTGAGAGACGCACTAGATCCGATAACGTACATCTGTGACCTACAAAGGAGGTAGAATGAGAGGTATTATGTTGCATTCCCCTGCATTGAACTCTGGAATCGAGATCCTGTGCAGCAGGGAAGAGCCATACCCAGCCCAACACGGAGCTGTGGTTTACAAGAATAATGTAGGCTGGAGTTAATGGAAATAATGTGAAGACTCTGTCTTGAACTTCTAAAATCGAGACAAATTTGAAGTGAAGGTTAAAACACCATCTCCTAACCTGCTCTATTTTGCTTATATGTTGCAGCACCACATATGGTATCGATATGTAAGATCACTCACTATTTAGACTACTGCAGGAGAGCGAGTTACAGAGCACCAGTCTTCATTTAGACTGTTCTTGCTTTCTCTGGTTTGTGTCTCAACCTTAATGTCACTTTAACAGAGCTTTTTTTTTCCCCCTGCTTTTGGTGGTTTAACAGATATAATATAGTATTTATAGAGCATATCAATGTGCGACAGCTTGCCACAGATCATAAACACATTTTTCTGTTGGAAATGTTGAAGTCGTGATTTTCACCACGTGATCTCCAGTTCCCTAAGGTTTGCTCCTTTAATTGTAAATAGCCAGAAAGTCATCAAGCTAGCGTTTAATAAACTTTTAATTTGAAATGGATTACCACATGTTGTGTTTGTTTACCCATTATTAAATCTCTTAGCAACATATCACCAACAGAAACAGCATACTGTAGCACTGCATAGATACATTAAAAAACAAACCCATGGGGGATATTAGCAGCTAATAATATCTTTAAAGAAGGCTCCAAGAAAAATAAATAAATATAAACAATATCAAAAATTACTCCTAGAAATTTTGTTAGTGCAAATCTGTTTGGTATGGAAATTGCAGATCTTCCATGATCAGCTTATCAGCGTATTTCAGAGGTCTGCACGCAAAATACAACATACCCTAATGCTCTTTCTCAGTTCTTATAAATACATCTTTTCTGGACTTCTCAAACTGAGTATCATGAGTTTTTCTATGTGTTTCCAGAAGCGTGACCTATTCAGTTGCAGCCTCTGTGTCTATGTGTGCATCTGTGTGCATGTGAAAACCGATGGTAGGACCAAACAAGGGTAAGGACAACTTTGATTTATTAAGAGCTTGCCTATAACTCTTCACTGTTGAGAAAAATTGGCTGCAACTCCACCTTTTGGATCTACTGTTCATGGTTTTGTGCTACACCTAGAAGCACCTTAGCAGATATGTAGAAGAAATATGGCAACAAAACAGACATTACTCCTCAGTACAATGTATGTTTGCATCTCCATGCTTCTGGTGTCAGAGTGATTATATAAAAGCCTTTTGATCACGGTGCAGTTGCTGTTTAGCCTAGAAGTGTCACAGGGCAAACCTCATTTTCTGTATCTCTTAAACCATCACTTACTCTCTGAAAAATACTTCTACTGGCCTCTTTTCGTGTTACGCTTCCAACTTGAGCTGCCCATTCGCCACGCTAAATGATTATTGCTTATCTGCTCTCTTTCTTCCCTTCCAATATCCTCCTCTTTCTCCTTCCGTGTCTTCTACTGTGCATCACTGCTGCTGTTCCCAGTGCTCAAGGAACCTCTGTCCTGAAGAACCTCTGTTTCAGATCTGCACATAATATTAACACAGACACTATGACCTGTGCGATGGCTGCATCCTTCAGTTCATTAAACAAGAAGGAATATAGGAACGTCTGTATACCAAAAAAAAAGAATTCTTTTAGTCCATGACAGTCAGATCCCACACGCTTAAAATAAAAACCAATGGCAGTGTCCTGACATTTTTCTCACTCCTGGATTTCTAACAGTAGAGGAGAAATTTCTGAGTCCACTGCAACACAGGCAAGTATGTCTTCAACATAGCTACATCAGGAGACTCAGAGGCCAGGGAAGATCATAGAATCATAGAATGGTTTGCACTGGAAGGGTCCTTAAAGATCATCTAGTTCCAAAATGCTCAGTCTAAGAGTAACATTCAGTGATTTTTTGAGAAAGATTCTGGGGAGTTCTGCCGCACATAAGCAAATGATAATTTGTCTTTCCTACAGGTTACCACTTGACTGAATCTTGGTAGAATTTCACAGGAATAGCATAAGGCATGCCTCTAATACCAGAACTATCTCCCTGCCAAATTTGAAGTCCCTATTCTAGCCCAGGGAGGTGCTAGAGTTCTTCCAGAAATAATTAGACACAAAAAGTATCTTTTTTTTTTTATTTCTTCCTGTAAGCTTGGTGTCATAAACAGCTGAACTGTTATTGCTGTGACTTTCCAAGCAGTATTCAGCCTCAAGCAGAAGCCAGCACGGAAAGTTTCATCCTCAGCAATGAGGCTGGTTTAAATTGCCCACAACTGAAAACAAAGTTAAGCAATATTAATAAAAAGAATCATAGTATTCCTGCTGTAACACATGTTGGACCAATATCTGAATGAGGAAAATCTAGGTTAACAAGAAGAATAATGACTAGCCAACACTGAAATGAAACTATGGATTGCTCCAATGAGAGCCTGAATATAAATATGAAAAATTGAATCCATCACCTTGTAGTCCAGACTGTTCAACATTCTCTGAGACACCATTCTTTTCAGCAATGCTTGAATACATGAGAAGTTCAGGTGGGAGATGAAGGTACATATCACTCTTATTTTGCTTATCTGAATCCTGTGGTAGTTTAATTATCTGTTAAGAAAAAAATAATACATGAACATAAGCAGTTCAGTATTTCAACAAAGCCAGAATGTACCTGTTTGTACACTATTTGTGAACCCTAGAAGTCCGAGATGTTGCTACGAGGATTTTAGGAAGTTCTTGTTTCTCTGTACTCTGTTTACTACACTTTTCTCCCATATCAATTTCTTATGTACATCTTCCCCATGCTTACAGACTAAAGAAGACATCCCAGTAAATGGGGGGTCACTCACAATCCAAATTCAGAATCATCAGGGGAAATATAGATTCCCCGGATCATTAAATCATCTCAGCTTATACATTGAGTTGAAAGACTAATTTTGCAGCTTTGGGGTCTTCCCTTCCACTCCCCCCCATTTCAACTAATTTTGAATCTTCTTTGGTTTTTTTACAATGGTTCTACTAATGTTGTTCCTGACATTCTTTTTCCTAGCATATCTTAGGTATATTTTTGGTATAAATTCTTATATATCTATGTGGCTCTGAAGTTATTTTCACTTTCTTCAACTCTTGGTAAACCCAAAAAAGAAAATTGCCTGAAACCCAACACTACAAGGAAATGAACAACTACACTTTCTATTAAGTAAATTCACATGTTAAAATTAATATGCTTTCAGTATTCATCTCTTCCGTTAAGTGTTTTTTCCTGAGCCAGACATGACTATAAAAGAGGTATAAGTTTGAGATCTTGTTAGGATTCTGAATGAGGGAATGTATCTCAGTTACAATATCGCCCTTAATTCCTAAGTGCAGAAACCAAGCTTCCACTGAAGGGGAGTTCTTAATTCAAGCCCATTTTCACCAAAGACATACACAAAATGTCACATCTGAATTACGTCCAAAAGCTGTTCACTGTAAGGTTTCTGGCACAACAGAGCCTTGCTCACTAGCTGCAGAATCCCAGACATACAAATGCAACAATATCATAAACAACGTGATTTTATTTTGTAGCCATGTGAAAGCACCTCTGAAATTCACTAAAACTGTGGAGGAAATTAACATGTACTGGTGGCAGGCTCAAACTCAGAATTTCAACTTTTGATCTAATTTTTTGGATCCTATTACTCAGCACCCCAAACAATATTTTGATGTTTGAAATAGCACTAAAATTTGGTAGTAAAAAACATGTTAATTTCAGGTAAAAGTTGGAGATGCATGTGATTTTCATTTTCTCTATATGCCTACTGAGTAGGCTGATAAACCATTTTTTGGAAAGATGGTATTGATTTTAAGGCAGACAGAAGGAAAGTGGAGCAGGCTAATTTTTTTTTAAATACAAACCTGAAAGTAAAGATTGCATAACCAATGATCCAAGTCTTGTGAAATAAATTTTTCAATTTTTTTGAATCGGTCAACTTTAGAGTCGTAGTGGCCTCTAAGGAAGGGACATTTAAATTTTCCCTCCAAAGCATTAAAATTGTTGTCACACAAGGGAAAAGCTCCCCATCCCACTTCTCGATCAACCCAAGTACGGGTCCCCCGAAGAAGGAAGAGTTCAAAAAGGAGGACCATGCCTGGCGTCACAGCTTTTCTAGGTGGTAGAACCTAGCAAAGGAGGAAAAGAGAAGATTTATTAGTTATAAAAACATCACAAGGGAACCAGCTTTCTTTTATCATATAAAGCTCTACAAACTTCATACCTTTGAAACAATTTTGCACACTAAAGCAATGAACAACTCTGCTCTTTCCACCAAATAATGCATTTGAACAATTTTCCACTCTGACAAAAAATGCTGTGCTTTTTTTCCATGCTAATTTTGTGATTTCTTTTTTCCTTTGGCTTTCTCAAGGTGTTTCATTTTCTGCCTTTTTTACCAGTGGTGGAATAACATTGCTACAAGAAAACTTTAAGGCAGAGTAACAAACCAGCTTGGGAATCTGAGATGTCCCTGTGAGGCTTACCGAGATTCACCACTGGGTTCTTCTTGCAGCAACTTTGGAGAGTTCATCCAAATACCCAGTGAGATCACTTGTGGGCTTGCTCCTCATTGAGTCCTAAACTCTTCTCCACCCAGTTCTGGGAATGATATTGGTACAGAAGAGCCTTCCTCCTTCAAATTAAAGCAGGAAAACTCTTCTTGCAAACTATATGAACCTCAGGGTATGGTCAAAAAGGATTTTGAGGTAGTAAACTGTCAGGATACCAAAGGCTGGCAAATACTGTTCACACTTTTCATAAGACAGCTCGAGATATTATTCCAAGCAGCTCAGGCTGTGGAAGGGTTACCAATGCCTTAGGGCCCTGGAGCAATTGCGTTCCCATGGCAAAGACTTGAAAATTGGGGATGAAGAAACACCCCAAAGTAATGAATTTATGTAAATCCCTCTGTAAGGCTTGCTGTGCGAAGCAATGCAAAAAGTCATGGAGAAGAGGGTAGAGAAGGGAGCAGGGCAAAGACAAAGAAATATGGTCCTATGCCACAAATGTAACTGATTTCTTTAATTAGCGTGGGAGTCCTCTTGAACAGTTCTAACACATTGAAAAGGGCAAATAAAACAAAACCCACAGAAAAGCTAGAACATGGAAGGTAACTGCCATCATACCCTGGCTAACAGCTCTGAAGGGTAGTCACCTGGGGACAAAGGGAGCAAGTATGTCAGCGGTGACTCTCACACAGCAAAACATCTTCTTCGTCACTGCTCCTAGACATTCTCCTGGATTATAGAGAACTGGGACTGCCTAATCTCTTAAATAAACTATCTCGGATGCTTCTCCAATAGAGACATTGTTCTGTTATTTGAATGTTTTCCGCCTTCTGTTGTTCCCATTTCAGTCCTCAAAGTTCATAGCAGCAAATGCCTTGGTACATTTGCCTTGCAGAGACTCCTGCTCAACCTTACCTCGCCTTTCAGACAAGGTAGAGAAAGAGGAGCCTTTTCTCCTCTTGTCCCTGTGAATTGGCACGTACTCGTAGAAGGCCACAATACTGAAGGGTATCCTCTGACTCTGAGTGTCCTGTAGGATATACCCTCGGCACTTTTTGAAACTCAGAAAGAGACTTCCAAATAGGACACATCCAGCCAAACTGATCACCCACTATTAAAAGCCTAAAATGCCGAAGTCTTCTTAAATTAGCAGGGATTTCCTCAACCAGACAACATTCTGCAGCTGACAACCAGCCACAAATCTTTACTGCTTCAAGTATTTCTGCACATAAGTACACACCCCAACGCAGCTGTTTCTTGACTGGTATTTGTAAATATAAGCATTGCTTTTGTATACTCCTGATTGAAGAGCAGGCAAGATAATAAGCACAACTCAGGTACAGCCAAGCTTTTTCTTTCTCTTTTTCTGAAGTAGCTAAGGGATTTGCCCATACCAGTAACCGCTATGTTAGGAGATGAGACATGTTCATAGTTGTGCTGCATTCTGTAATTTTTTTTGAAGAGGTGAATGTAAATTATTGTTTTAATAATATGCCTTCCTGTTTCAAGTTATATATTGTGATTAGATAATGGCAAGAGAGAGGAAGTCATTTGAGGAAATCTTTTAAAACTATAAATATTGTCATTATTATGTAGGTGTACTTTATATTAATTATGTAAATATATTCTAAGACTTAGTGTAGGCTTAAAATGAAACAGAAGCATCTGTTGAAAAATGCCATAACCCTGTGGCAGCTGCTATTAAACCATTAACAGTATCAGGTTTCATTTAAACCAGATTTACCATTTTCTATAACAGCCCGTGGGAAAGCTAAAAACATTAGGCACAAATTACTGACAAAAGAGATCCTTAATCAAGCCATACATTTCATTTGGCTAGCTGGGTGCTAGATAGTAACCTCTGTGCTACAAATTAAAGGTGGTGGTTACAAGGCTATGATCAAAGACAATTACCTGCATTATTGAACAATCCCAAAGCATAAGCAGCTGAAATCACTGTCGTATCACAACATCCCTTTTGGTTTCTCCCTTGTTTCCCAGACTTACTCTTTTCTTGAGAAAAACTTCACAGTACACTCTTCTGCCAGCCTGCCTACAGACAGTAGTCAAGCAGTTGGTGTGAGGGTAATTTTGACTATTAAAAATTCGTTTCTTCGTTTCCTTCTCACAGTTATTCTTCATTTGCTACAAGCTCCTGTACTGGGCCTGGATTGCAAACTCACTCTTTAGGACTGGAAGCATCCCTTTCCTTATAGTTACAGGAGCTGGATGTTTAAGCTGTGCCATGATCCAAAAACATAATGACGAAACACATAATAAGAAAAAGAAGGATTTTGTCACACACGTGTGTGTTACAAAGCCTGAGGCTGTGAGATTTATTCTGTGAGTCCTCACACGTGAACACTGGGTGTCTGACCCAGGTAGGACAGCGTCACACATTTCAGCATACATGGTCAAATAAAACATACCTACCAAGTAAGAAATTTCTTTCTGTTGAATCCATAGAAAAATCCCAGCCAATTTTCTGCCTGTTACTCTATGCCGGTGTGCCAAGCATTCACGCAGGCGCCTGTGGGCTTTCATTTCCATCCTGACGGCTGCGGGAGCATGATTTATACAGGGGAACTGCTGTTTAGGAAGGGACAGCCAGGCTGAAGCAGGACACTGTCAAAAAAGAGGCAGGTCCCCTCAACAGCCCCACGCTAAACCTATTCCCATCGCCACAGTGAATGCACTTCTCCGTCACAGCCCACTGTCCCACAGCCGCAGGGTCAGACAGCCCTGGGACGGAGCTTGGTGTTGTGCCACCTGCCCTTCATTAGCCTCCTCCTAGGTGGCGAGCCCGAGAGCAGGGATTTGGGGCACAGCCAGCACCACCCATAGGCATAGATACACAAAGGCCTTTAAGCATGTAGCTCCGATTGAAATCTGTGGTCCTTGAGCATCTGTGTGCCTCTGCGCGCTTGGGCCATCATGGTCAGGTACAGGGCAGGGAACAGCTCAGGTCGTTAGAGAAGGAGGGGAATCAGTAATTGCTCGCTCTTGTCAGAGACCCAGGGCCCTGGGAGGAGACAGGAAGGGGTCCTTTCTGGAGCTGTGGGAGAAGATACATCTGCAGAGACCACTGCCTGGCTCGAGGCAGTGCCTGGGATGGGCAAGGCACAGGCAGCTCAAACTGACCAGTTTGTTTTGATGGACTGCTTTTTTTTGAAGAAAAGAAAAAAAAAAAAAAGCAGCTACATTTTCCTTCCCTGCTGGTGGCAACCTCTTTTGAGGCACCATTCGGTAAGTTAGTCCACAAGCTTGACCAACACTGTTGATGCTCAGAGAGCACACTAATAAATACAGGTTTCTGAGTTTTAATGGGTCTACTCTCTAACACCTTAGCTCCCTGTTTCTCCGTGCTCGGCTAAAATTTCCATTGAGGTCGGTGAGGTATATAGCCTTTTACAGTGCTATGAAAGCATCCAGCGCCCACTTTTTACTGGTGTAATTTCTTTTGCAAAGAGAGATGCGGCAGCGAATAAATAATGCTTGTGCGTGCCTGCACAGGCACAAGTAATTCTTCTTAGTCTGCAGTTAACAGTGTTGCATTTAATTGAATTAAATCATAGTGAACTAAAATTATCTCTTGCCACTATTTCTGAATTCAACTGTTTTATATCAGTTTTATTGTAATATATCTTACTTCCCCATATGCCACCATAATTTCAGCAACAAAATCATTTACTCTAGAGAGAGAATGAATTCTATTTGAATATTTCAATAAACAGATCCAGTGTGAGGATTGGGGGGGTTTTGTCTGACTTACTCTTGGGCTTTAACCTTGTCAGGAAAGAAAGAAGCCTCTTCTTCTCTCCTCTGCACCTTCAAATGCTTTCAATTTAGGAGAAAAAGGGCAAAAATTACCTAATTCACATAACACAAAAATTTGACCACTAAACACGTACAACTCAGATTAAAGTGAATTAAAAGATGCAAAGGCAATTCAATGTTTTCTTATTATATAGAAGAATCTTGCAAAAGACCATATAAATTAACAGCTCATCATTTCTGCTTATGAAAACTGTGGCAAATGAACCTTACTGGTGTAAAACGTGAGTAGAAAAACACTTAAATAGGAAGCAGTTTCCATCAAACTATTTCATTAACAAATAAAAAATTACTTCGCTATGTAAAATGAATAGTGCTGGAGATGAGGCTGTTATTGCCAAAATAAGGCGGAGCTTTCACAGCCAGATTCCAAGCCTTCCCCATTAACGTGCAAGGCTAGCATACAGACAGAGGGAAGGGCATTCCTGGGAAGTGTTTATGTAACTTTGAAATTTATAAAAGGCCAGAGGGGAGGGAATAGAAACACGGGCCGAGGTAAAAATAAAATATCATGTTATTAGGGTTTTCCAAAAGTCCTATCTATCATCAGAATGTCCTGGAGTAGCTGGAAACTGCAACAGGTATCTGAATACAAAATAACACACAAATCAAAGGAGGACTGTGCACTGCACCATCATTCATTTTCCCATATATATACTTTTTCTTTTTTTTTTTTTCCTATTTTCTGAAAAAGAGAACAGACATTTCAGGCCTGACTTAGGTCAAACAACTCCCTGACTCCTCTCCCTGCAGCTTGCAGATCTCCTCAAACCTTTATGCAGTACCACCATCTTTCCTGTGACCCAGTATCCCAACTTGCCTGACTGGGGGGGATTATGGACCAGAAGCACTTGCAATGCAGCACATGAGCTTGGGATCGCGGATGAGCCGCATGGAGCTCAGGGCAGCGGTATCTGTAATTGGGCTGTTTATTCCCCACTCTCAGCATCGCAGCAGTGGCAGCCAGCAGGATTTCTCCTGATACACTGTGCCAAAGCACCCTGGTGCCCTCCCAGAGCCACATCCAGTGCCCCGATGGAAACATCTCCTGCCCTCTCCTGTGCTACCAGAGCAGCAACGGTTCCCCACCGCCTCCCTTTCCTGTAGGAGAGATAACTCAGGGGGCAGTTAACTCCGGCAGCATCACACGCGGCACGACTACCTTACACCAGAGGACCAGAATCTGGCCTTTTATCTTCCCAAATACAGGGGAATAATGTTTGCATTCTGTGAGCTTTAGCCTCTGCATCTGTTGCTAATTGTCCTGGCACATCTGCTGCTAATTCTTTTCTGTTCTTTGACCAGCAGGGAGTAGTAATGTATGGTACAGCCAGCACTAGCCTCCCCGAGCATTTCTGGTGATATACCGCTGGCCTGGGTGAATTCTGACCTCATCTTGCAAGGGAAGAAATCATCTTTGTAACAGGAAGGCAGGAACCCTGGTTCCTTCCCCTGAAACTCCCGTCTCATTTATTCCTGAGACGGATTCCAGCACGGTCAGAGCATGAGTTTCCCGGGATAACATAGGCCACCGACATGAAACAGCAGAGTTTATTTCTTTTGTGTCGAGGCGACACGTACTTCGCTCAAAAACCACTCGGAGCCAAAGCGTCTCAGGAAGACGTGGCTCGTTGGGCACACAGGGCTGAGTCACACAGCAGCGCTGCTCTGCCTGCCCCGGGCTCCGGTGCGGGAGCAGCCAGCTTTCCTCTCCCTTTTGCTCCACGAGCTGCTCCATCTCAGGTCTCTTTCCTGATGCTGTTCTGGATTCCTCATCACGCCTCGTGTAGAGCAGCATCCCCTTCCTCCTTCAGCTTCAGTCCAGCGTGGGACGCAGCAAGGCTCCCTTCACCAGGGAAGCTGTGCCAATGTGGAATTGATGCTCCTGCAGTATTTTCCAGGTGGTCCAGACCTTCGTTGGGCTCTGCTCTCTTTCCAGGGGCTCAGCTAACACCCCTCCAGCAAAGAAACAGTGAGACCGACTCCTGATAACAAATCCCCTTTTCCTTGTGTGCTCTGCTTGAAAACTTTATGTATAAAACAGGATCACTTTTTTCTTCTTTCGTGGCATAAAGTACTCTTCCCATTTCCACAGCGCAGCTTTGCAACTCACCTGCTCATCCCGAGTTCACAGATAACTATATAAAACATGAAAACCTTCAAAACCAGATGTTTTAAGAAAAATAAGTGTCTTCTGAGGGTGTTTTGCTGGCTCCCACGACTTGAAGATAAGGACCAAAACACAGCTTAAGCCCCTTTTCACAGTTCCAGGCTGTCAGCTCTGGTGAGTCATGGAATTGCTCCATTTTTCCACTCAGAGCATTTAATGTTAAGGCGGGCATTTATGTTGTTCTTGGTGTCCTCTCTTGTCCGGAGTTTACTTGGAGCTAAGGATACAAGCAGGGGCTGCTGTATTCTGCCTTCCCACTGATCTGCCCCAGATAATAGATGACTTTTGTACAACTGTTGTATCCTACGGCTCACGTCAAGCTCTCTTACAGTTATAATTTCCCATTAGGTAGGGAATAGGCCATGGAGTGGTCCAAAATAAAGGCCTGTCCCTAGACACTCCTGATCTTTAACATATGCTTGCGAGATTTTCTAATGAAGACCACATACCTTACCCTAGGTAGATATGATGCATTGTAACATAGGCCACATTTCTGTGGTCTTTGGGCAGTGGGGTTGGTCTAAGCTGAAGGAGCACGCATGGCACAGTCAGCAGGTGTTTCCAAGAACTCCTTCACTGCAGAACAATGACCAGAAGTGTGAAAAGCAACTCCAACTAATTACCAAAAACAAAACCTGGGATAAGTAGTAACCTTTTGCATACGTAAATCAATTGCATAATGCTAAATATGGTAGATGCAATACAGTCTAATATACAATGGCTTTGTAATGTCAGCACACCAGACTTAATGAGTACTTTCAAGTCTTCACACAGTGCTGGAAACAGCTTTCCACATTGGGAAAGTCCATCTTTGGGCAGTGAAGGTCTCCAGAGAAAGCACCTGAAGGCAGCTCGTGGATGGAACAGGATCTGTGCTCTGCACAGTGGCACAGGAGGTCCTCGCGACCCTTTCTGCTGGCTGCAACAGCAAGAAGAAAGGACTCAGGGCCATTTGGGGACAAGAGGACTACTGAATGGTTGGCAGTCAGCCAGAGCAGCGTGGGTCCCTCGTCTCCGTGCTGTGAGCAGCACCCAGTCCCAGGGCTGCCGGCAGCACGCCACAGGGACCTGTCCCCAGGACGGCACGGGGGCGGGACACAGCTGGAACAGGCTCCCTCTGAAAACATGCCTTTTGAGGAGCTCAAAAAGTTGTTTAGCGAATAGCAATCGAAGACCAAAACCCCAAACAGACTCAGATAAACAAAATAGAAGTAGTAATAAGCGTGTGTTCCCGCTGTGTAAAAAAAAAGTCAAACCTGCAGTCTTCAAATAAATACAAGCACCCGTCTAAGCTTAGTTCTTGCCTTTACCAACAGGTTCACGTAGCACCTTATCATCCCAACTACAAATAATTGCATCCAGGGAAAATTTAAGTGGCTCTCATTTTGAAAGTCCTCTGGCACTGCCAAGCATTATTACTTCCTATCTTTTTTCATAGTGTATCAAACTCTTATGTTATGTCCTATAAAGTGTCCTAGAGCTAAATGTTCTTCATCTGTGCCAGCATTTTGCTCAAGAATAAAATAACGGGGGCGGGGGAAGTTTGTGCTCTACTTTTCCTAATGATACGTTGTTTTGTAATTACCAAAAGCATCAGTCCTTAGACAGCTGCTGACATACAGAAAATAAGGTCCTTGAAACTGTTTGTTTCATCATATTTTAAGAATTAATACCTTAGGTCATGTTAATCAGTTTCTGATATATGTAGTTTTCGAAATGCACTTCAGGGAAGAAAATGTTGGAAATGACTAATAACAACAAAGATATGAACTTTATCTGTTATACATCTAACTCTGAATGTGAACATTACCAAACTACTTTGCCATCTTAAGTATTTAGGAGGCCTTAAATAAAAAATAAATCCACCTCATTCAGTGAAATAGAACATCCTCTTTTTCCAAGCAAAAGAGTTCGAATTTATTAATTTTGTAGCTATATTTTAAAATGAGTGTCAGCCCCTGCTAGATGACTGCATGATAAGTGTCCTGAAACTTCAGAAAAAGGCACTAAATTTTTCACAGCATTTGTGTTTCATTTTCAGTGTAATAAAAATATGGTGCCCTTTTAATAATGAATAATAGATCTCCTGGTATGATTTACATGCGTGGATTAAATGTCATGTTTGAAAAGTTGCTGTTTTATTCATATTGAATTTCCCTCAAGTAAAACAAAATGGTACCCAGCTACTGTTATAATATCGCTAGTACCTTGCCACACTGATACATAAATATTAACCGGTTGATATACTCCTTAAAAAGCTACAGATCTGTGAGCTGTTCTGTCAGTAACTGTGGCTTTATATGCATATGAACTGATTTAGTGCTATCCTGAGTTCCAGGTACATTGGGGAAAATGCGTAGCGCCAGTGCAGACGTACTTCTGGAGCTCACTTTTTTTCCTTGCTGAAGTGCCAATTTTGGAAGGCTGGCACAGAATAAGGGCCGATGCTGAACAGGTGCAGCAGGACTGGGGTTAAAAAGCAACTTGGGGAGCCTGACACTGACACGATTGTCCCTGCTTCTCCTCAGCAGCGCTGGACTGACGTCCCGGGTGACTGGACGGCCTAATGAACGTTTTTTTAAATGTCACTTGCAGTCCATCTCGTTGGCTTACACTGCTCTTCGCAATAGCTGAAAATTTCCTATCTGAACTTTCCCTACTGAACAAAAACTCACTTCCCAACAGGCAATATTTTTTCTGGAAATGTGTTCCAGAAATGTTTAAAATTTATTGCAAATACTTGAAACAGAAACATCTTCCTTAAAGGTCCCTTCTCTTAGTAGGTGAATCTTGCGATGTGCAACAAAATATTTTGGCCCTAATAATTGAAATTATAGCTAAAAACGTTTTTCTTAAAAGAAGAGAAGCATTTTAGCCACACTCCAATTTTTATTCCATTGAAGCCACTAACTACTTTGACTCTGAAAACAGAGGATTTCTTCTTTTTATGGTAATTGTTTCATACAACTATTTTAACATTTACTGAACTAACTTATGACAAGCTGACTAAAAGAAAAAGAAAAACCACCACTTTTTCTGAGCAAAATTAAACTTTTGCACACCGCAACTCATTTGTGCTCTCCAAGTCATCACTAAGCTGAAGAATGTCATCTGGACGTGCTAACATTGGCACGTGGATCCTATGGGGTAATAAGGCACTACTTTAAGTACACTGTGAATGAAAAATGTTTACTGACTACTTAGTAGGATCTTAGCCACCATGAGATGGCAATAAGGAAATTATATTAGTAAAATCCTTGGTCTAGTCTAAAGATGACACAGTTACATCTGTGCACAGGCTGCCAAGGACAATCTAATTGCAGTAACTGCCTTACTAGATGCATAGTAAACCTCTCATCTCCTTTCCTATCCTCTCCTTACTCAACTTTCATTCCAGACCTGAGAAAAATCAGGCAGGGCAAGAGTATATTGAAAGTTTAGGAACAAAGCTTCTTTACCGCCAGAATTAACCTACTACATTTTTTGAATCTCAGCTTGAGTTCATGTTCAGTTTGTGTTATAACATAGGTGAAGTTTCAAAATAGCTCTTGCTTCACTTAAACCAGACAGCATTAACTCGTCTAAGTCTAAAGTTCCCATGCATGAACTAAATATACGAAAATGTCCTTGAAATGTTGGGTCTAAAACAAGTCCCCTTCAGATCTTGCTGTTAGTTGCAATTCCTAAAATTGTAAAGAGTCATTTGAAACAGCAATTGCTTTTTATCCCAATCCAAAACATTCACACGTGCTTTGTCCAGCATAATTTAAGGAAAAAAAAACAACTCGTGTGACTGTCTGGCCTTACTGAAAACCAAATAAAATTCAGCTGGAGCTATTAGGAGCCACTGTCTAATACGTAGTCAGAGGCTGTTGGGGGAGGTAGGTTGACAAACTAGAAAGGAGGACAGTGAAGGAGGGGAAAGAAGGGAAGCTGGCAAGCCGGAGCAAAGAACATTGATTAATGAACAAAAAACATTTTTGAAAGGTCGGGTGCGCAAGTCAGACTAGCCCTGAGGCAGATCTAACTTACATGACCAGCACTTTCTGTACGCAGCAGGTAACCCATGCTGACACCAACTTTGCCAGCATGACAGGGTTATTATTTTTGGAAGGATGTAGTGTTCTGGAACAATTTCTCTAATATATTAGTTAAAACTAAGCTTTCCTTCAATACCAAGCATGCATGTCTTCGTTTTCACCATGTTTACACTGAACTCCTATCATTTTTGTGGCCAATGAAAACAAAAGCTTATTCTTCATTTGTAAGCACTTGTATTTTCCCCACTGTAATATTTCCCAAGGCAGCAGTGCTGTATATAAGATTGTGTTCAAACCCAGATGCTCATCTGGAGCTCACCACTAAGACCTCACTACTTACGCTAAGTTTTGCAGTAGATGCTAGCCATCTGAAGCCTAACATTTGCCTCATCTCAGCATAGATCCTAAGGGTCTCTTTTAAAAAAATTCTTTAAGGTTATGGGCCAATACCAAGGTAGAAGAACAGAAACGTAGGGTTGTTCAGAATACAACACCTACATCTTCAAAATGAGCTGGTGGAAGAGGTTCTCTAAAATTATGACATTAAGCTTTTACTGTCTGTTATACAGTAATGAAGACAGGGAATCATCAGAAGGTCATTTAGCCCAACTTCTTCTCCTGGTCCTGCATTTTAAGTGGACTTGCCTGAGACCCGCACCCTGGTTCACTAGACTAAAAATTAAGTTTGGTGAAGACACTAATTAAACGTCCTCTGTGAGACTCAAAGAGGACTTTAAATCAAACTCTGGAAAAATGGTAATAACTACCAAGCATTTCTCTCAGACCTTTGGATGAAGCATAAAAGCCACCTCCAAGCAGCTACTGAGGTGCCTGCACAAGCCCCTAGAAACTAACAGAAAGACAAGTTGTGGACCGTGCACGTATTCCTCACAAATCCATGTCAGGAGTTCCTTTGCACTGCGGAGCAGCCGGACAAAAGACGGGTAAATCTGAACTAGCTTTTGCTTAGTACTGAGAACAGAGACACGCAGTTTTGAACAGGGGATATTCCCCAGGTAGGAGCGAAAGCAGCAGGCAAGACCCAGGAGAAACACAATGAGGTAGGGCGTGCTGGAGTCGTTCAGTAGTACTGCTCATAGTCTTCTCCTCTGCATGAAGCCTGAGAAGGCAGCACTTGGGCTTCGAGGCAGTAAGCAGGATGCGTGCGTCCCGCCTAGGGAGGAATCCCAGCTTAGCGATTTCTCGGACAGATACATGTATGTGCTATAACATCATGTGACAGGCACATTCACAATTTCCCTCTCTAAATGCATGATTCTTTCCATACCGACAGCTGTATTTATTGACACACTGTTCATTATCCATTACAGATGATAAACAATTAAAAAGCAGAATATGTGACATAGCAGCGCTTTATATATCACAAACCCCAATAGCTGAAGTGACCTGTCTGCAAGTAACTAAAAGCATCAGTGCCACACATAAAAGCTGATTTATCTGAAAGCTCTTTGGGATAGGGACTGTCTGTCTGTTCTGTATCTACACAACATTTCACGTGGCAGAAGGGACGGAGGAGGAAATCTACTGTTCAGGTCATACTGCAAAATAAGTAATTGAAAAAGTAAAAAACTCTCCTTTTCGTTCTACCAATGCCTCACAACACACAAAAAAACTACACTGAGAGAGATGGGTGTTGTTTTTCGAACCGTAAAGAAGCCTTCCTGTGCCAGAGAGTTTATCCGAGACCACTGTTTCAACCAGCACTAGGCATTAGCTACAACAGTGAGCAACTGACACACAACAATCCTGCCATGCACAGCATGCTTAGGCAGGAAAATATGTGTGCCTCAGTCGCAGAAGACAGAATAGAGCCTCAAGTGTTTGGGCTCCTTCCAAAATAATCCAAATGCTGCTTTTTTGGCAAATGGGGGTCAATGGAGCTAAAAACTCACAGAAGGATTTGGGCATTTATGTGTTTATATACACCCACTCGTTCATTTATTATTCTAAAGCTACTTTACAGAAATCAAATTACATAGCTGACAAGCTGCATAGATAAGAGAGAATAAAAGTAAAATTTAAAATTAGCTGACAACACTATGTGATGTAGTATGTATTTGGCACTTTTAGAGTGAGTGATGAGGGTTAACCTAGGGGGAAAAAAATTGCACCCTCCTAAATTGCACCTTAAATTATTAAATAAATTATGAACATGATGGAATGCATTAAATATATAAGCCTGAAGGAGAAAGAGCGGATGTGTTTTAACTTTCAAAGCAAAGATAGCATATTTAAGAAGTGTTGCTTACAGTCTGGATACTTTGTCCGAAGTAGATTTCAGTGTTATAGAAGTTTCCATCGTGACTAACAGGCAGCGTTGTCCTGGCCTGAGGCTGCTCCTTCAGTTTGGGCCACTCCAGCAAACCACCACCTAAGCGGCTAAGAACAGAAATTTTGAGGGTGTAGTGGCCTTTAGGCACCTTATCTTTGACTCCCCTCAGGCATCTGATGTGAATTTCTATCTGCTGCGGTGTCTTGGAGCAGTCAACCTAGGGAGAAGGCTCTGAGTTACTGGCCTGGGTTGAGCTAACTTTAACCGTACAATTAGCAAGAACAAATTTCTTCAAGAGAATAACTACCGAAAAGCAGACAACGTGCTTCTTGTTCAACCTGCAATTACCCATTGCTAGCCGAGGATCTGCAATTAGGGAGGTCAAAAGTCATAGAGATGACAGATAAAAAAAATAATACAAATACTCGTAATAAAACGTTCAGCATCCTTGGGGGGAAGGTGGAGCTGCTGAAGTATGACACCAGAAACCATTAGTCTGAAATAATAAGGCAGAATTAACTGGAAAACAACACCTTCCAAAATACAGCATGCTTTACAAGACAGGCACAATACGTGATGTGACGAGCAGGCTGCAGGCACAGAGTGAAAGACAGGGCAGGCCATGTTTTTATACTAATTATTAGCCTTGCCAAAGCTATTAGTGCTGTGTAATATGCAGACTATCCTTTCACCTTCTGATTATCATATAATCAGATTCTCTTAAAAATAGTAATCAAAGTGCAACACGTGTAGAGTTTAATAACAACTCCCTACAGGCACCTTTATTCCAAGTCCAGACAAAAGGAAACATCTGCTGCTTGCTGTTGACAAGATGTTGTCTGAGTTACAGAATGTTTAGTATGGAATAAATGCTGTGCTGTGTATTAGAAATGCCTTTCTGGTGCTTTCCTTGTATGCTCAGCTTATAGAGTGGAGGTTGGCAGAGGGGAACAGACACAGCAGTGCCATCCTTACAAGTCTTGCCTGAGTAAAAGCGTGGGGTCCATCCCACTACGCCAGCACATACTTTAGTGCTGCCCAAACACAATATGCAGGGCCAGGCACATAACAGGGAGTCCCAGTTTGGCTCCAGTGGTGACTTCAATGGACAAAATTGCTTCCACAATAACTAATTATTTAGTGCTTCAAATCAGCAATCTTTTTTATTTTTTTTTCCCTTCTCCGAGGAATCAATTTCTTCCATTATTTTGAGAAAACACTAGTGCTAGGTCGTCTTCTTTCAATGCAATGTGATACAAGAATCCAGGCCGCACTTCAGAATCAAATGGCTACCTTGACTACTAGGTTTAGTAGTCTCACAGTTTAAGCCTACAGTAGCTAATAATCTCTTCTTTAATCCTGTCTTGGATTTATTTTGGAAGAGATAGCATATTTCCATATAGATAGAAAGCTTCTAGAATTAAATTAAGCAGTTAAATAAACAGTTGAATTTGTTAAACTTCTTTTGTTTCTCAACACAAACCATACTAATCACAACTAATCTGAATGACAATTATTTTCAGCTTAATTAGAAAATCTTAATTAACAATGAAGATTTAACCTTAATATTTTTGGTTTCTGAATCATATATAAAAAAATTAACATTATGTGAATAAATAAGACAATCTTTTTAAACCTCAAGGCAGGATTACTGATGCAGGCAGACTTCGTTATTAAACACATTCTAAATTAAACGCCTCTATGAATTTTATACTGAAATATATTGTGATAGTTTTGCATGCCAAATGTGACATTTTGTATTTTAGATTCATCTTCTGTAGTAATTTTGGAAATGTCATACAAACAAAGATTTTGTCATTTACCAATGGAATTACTATGCATGGCCGGTTAGCCATCTCTTTTCTGGCTCTTCTGGTTGTTTCAAGTCAGCAAGCCATAAAAAATCTTTATCTCTCTGAAACACAGCAATTTGGAAGATAATCGAATAGTGACTGGGGGGCAGAAACGCCAGTCTGAGGAATTATACCACAATCTCTCTTGCATTTACAACCTTCCTCAAAGCGAGTGTCAGTCGAGTAGGAAAAGGAGATAGAAGATTCATCATATTTCAAGCCTGTCTCATTTGCATGGTGGCAGAGCTGTCTCATCTCCTGCTGAAAGACTTTGCTTGGCCAGCGCTGACAAACTGTTTTGAAGAACTCTTGCCATGCCCAAATGATTCATCATTAATAGCTTTAGACATTCTCTTTAAGCATATGGTTACTTCTGCTGGAAAGGATATTTTGAAACCTGCTAAATTCTATCCTCTTAAACTACGAAAAAAAAAAAGGAATAATAATGCAATGCAATTGATCTAGTCATTTAGCAGTTCGCATGAGGGAAAAGAGCACTGATGGAGAACCTCACCTTCCCACAGGGTCCTGCTGCTCCATTTAAGCCAGTATCCATACCTGCAAGGTTACCGAAGCTGGCTACCATTTCTTCTTCACCTTCATTCTCCTCTGCTTTCAGCAACTGACGTCCCACTCTGCAGCAGTTAGAAAGGGAAGAAGAACTGAAAAGAAATGAACTACAACGCAGATACAGAAAGCACTTGCCATTGGAAATGCATCGCTGTTTGATGTTTTCCTTGAATATATCGTAAGCCTCGCAGGGCATCCAGGAGAAAGAACAGTGTGCTAAGCACAGAAATGACTAGGCTTCAAAAAGCGGCACATGAAAAATGCAGTCACAGCCCCAGTAACATGGCCAATATTTGTCAGTCTGTGCCACAGGTCAACTTAAGGAACCTAAAGTTTCACTGCCCGTGTATAACCAGCTGTGTTTGGTGTTGGGGCTCGAGTTCTAGGTTAAGAATATTATCTAGGTTAAGAATATTAAAGCAGTAAGCCATTGCCTCTATTGACACTTTCAGGACCAATTGACAGCTTCAATAAACTGGTACAGGCTTTTGGAAACCATTGGTTCCTTGAGGATTGGGTTGCTTTAAACCACTGAAGAAATTCTTATTACATATCTAAATCTTACTTTTTAAAAAAAAAAATCTTATAAATTTATATATAAATCTTCTATAATTTATAAGTCTTCTAAAAGATCTTATTTTATACAGATATATATGCCATATATACATACATGCACATACACAAATTCTCAGCTCTATGTGGACCATTAAACCTTCCTTGGCATTCATATGTTAACTTCTTGCATAGTTAAAGTAATTTTGGGGGTAATTATATTGACTCAAAGATTTTTTTTTAAAGAGAGGTCCCTGTAGCAATGCAGAACCCCAGCAAATAGCGTAAGAACAGCCCTACATTCAACACTGCCCTGCTCAGTGCACAGGATACACAAAAGGCATGGTACCCTATGGAGAAAACCTTGTTCTTAGAGCACAGCAGGAGCAAATGCAAAACTAAGTCACTTACAACAGACGCTATAAAGCTGTAGGCTTTGGCAATTCCATCCCATCTTTCAACAGACATGGAACCGTGAACAATTCCTCTGTCCTTACTCGGCACCAGTATCTAAATAGAAATGGCACTAAGTAAAAACATTTGTAGGCGGTCTGCTGGCTTCAAAGCACTTCAGCTCTTGCTTCCACAGCCCGCTTTAAAAGGCTGGGGAGGGTTGGTCAGTCGCGCCAGCGCTGGCGATGCTCCAGCCACACTTGCAGGTGGAGCTGGGGCAGGTAGCAGAGCACAGAGAAAGACACGGCAGCTCTCAAAAGCCAGAGGCTGAGCAGGTTGTTCGCGGCCGAGGGCCAGCCACGTGCCACCCTGGAGGTCAGGGGAGCTGCCTGCGGCATAGTGAGAGGAGTCATATGGACCAAGAAGAAATCACTGTACCAGGTACAGTTGCAATTCAGGATTAGCTTGGGCATCTACAACACAGGCAATCAGAGGACAGGCTCTCTTAGGCTGCTAAGCCGTGTATTCATTTTTTAGACATAAAAAAAATAATGCTAAAGTTTGGTATTCATTTAAAAAAAAAAAGGGGGGGGGAATCAAACCCAACATTTCCCTGGACTGCATTTCTGAAGCATTCCTTAATTTTCTGACTTGCTTTTGGAAAATTCAATTCCAGTGTCTTCATTCCTTTTTCCTCCTTTGCATTTTAGACGATAATATGAGAAGCCTCCCCATTTGTTCATTTAACGTGGCTCTTTATCAAGAAAACTATTTACAGGGACTCTGCAAATCAAGCTAAACATCCCAGTCTGCCTCCAAGTTCCTGGCACATTGCTACAAATCATTTTCTATTCAGATCTTGCCTATTCCCTTTTTTTTTTTTTTTAAGAAACATATATACACACGTACAGCAGTAAAATTGCCACTGGTGCATAGTTAAGCTGTTTTCTAGATTCCTCTAACAGTAGAATCGCATCATGTGAATACCCAGACAACAGCTAAATCAGTTGGAAGGTCTGTGTAGACACTGGTCCCAAAGACATACATAGGAATTTTGCCCAGGTGAGGACCGATGAGAATTAAGGTCAAAATTTGAGTGCTAAGGACTGAATACAAGAAGCACGGGGTCAACCACCTGTGAGGTTTTATCCTTGAGCTGCAGTCAAGTCAACTTGGGTCCAGTTGTCCTAAATGGAAGTGACAGAAGATGCTTCTTGAGTGTGTCTAGCTAATTTGTAGAGCTGAAACATCTGAGAAGTTAACTTCTCTCCTTGAGAAGAATGGTCTGTTTGGAACTTTATACTTATTTAGTTTCTCATGATGGAAATTATTTCACTTAATTTGGTTAGAGCTGCACTGACACAGGGGTTCATTAGGACACCCATTTGCTTGCAATTCAATTTAAAATTAAATACACTTTGTTGTTGATTTTATTACTTTTAAACTACTGTATCTATTGCCTTTATTAGCTGCTAATACACAATTATGAAGGTAAACAGTTTTCATTACTGAACATCAAACATTTAAATAACTGCATTCGATCTCTTTTCGGGTTGCATTGTTTTTCTCCTTTTCCTCCTTTTGCTGGGTATTAGATTCAAGAGAATAATTTATTCAGTGAAGTTAGGCCTCTTTTGTGCTCACCAGCATGCTCATCAGCTGGTCACAGCAGAACATAGCTTCCTTGGCTGTATCCATGTGGATTATTTACTTCCTCCATTCATTTCTTTACAGGTAATTTGATGCATGTATTTAATCTGAAGGTCACCTATAGTTTGATCACAAAAACATTGCTCCAATTCATATTTCCTTCACTCTCTAACGGTAATTCAGAGGCAGGGATGAAAAGCACCATTTGGTCACCTTTTGAAGTGCACTGTGTGTAGCACTTAAAAAATTACAGCCCAAGCTGGGTATCTGAAAATGGAGGTATCCAAAACAGAGGCCTCTTTCAAAAGCACAGGCTAAATTTTTCTAGGCCTGAGGTCCTTTGTTTGGGAGAAGTTCCACTCATTAATATCGGTAAAGCACTGAAAGACCTTTGGAAGGAAAGCACATTAGATAGAAGTACAAAGTAGCCCTTATCTGACATACCTTTGAGAGAGTTCATGAATCTTGGCTCGCAACTTTTGTTTCTTGTGGTGAGAGACTTCCTTGTGGTGCTTTGAGTCCCACATGCCAAAAAGAAAAAAAAAAGACAAAAAAAGAACAAAAAAACCCTACATTTTGTTTCTGAAGGTACAGAAAGAACGTGGAAATAAAAGCCATAAATGTGCAATTTTCCAAAGGTTTGCCTTAGGTCTTCTGGTTGAATGTTTTCAGAAGCAATTAGGAATTTCAGCCACTATTACTTTACTCCATTTTTTTTTCCATAAATTTTTCCATATATTTTTCTATACGCTTAGTCCATTATTTCCAAGCGAAACTGAGCTCTAATCTTATTTTAAAAGCTTGATTGTTACAATGTATATTTGTTCATGCTAGTGTCCCACAGTCCTTATTTTTACTGTACCTAACACAGTCATGTATGTGCATACATATATATATATGCACGTATCGGTGTGTTTGTACACACACAACAAAACATAACATGCAAACCAGTCATAGAATACCAGATACTCCACCACTTGTCCCCCTTTAAATCTGCTTGTATCACTACAGCTGTTTTTATATGTTTGGTAAGAGGGACTGGTATTTTTGGATGTTGCAACACACAGGAGGCTAACTTGCACGAGCAGTGCTCCCCCCGCACAGTTTTGTGGCTCTCCAGCATGAAGCTGAAGGGCCTCAAATCATTTTACTCTTCCACAGCAAGCTGAAAAAGTCAGTCCGTCTTCAAGAAGCCAGCATCCGTATATTTTTGGACTGTGTTCTCTGTGCAAAACCCAAAAACAACTACCCCGTTGAAGGTGGTAGACTCAGGAAAACAAGATACTTCTCCCTGACCCACACTGTTCAGAGCTCTGGCTGAATATTCAAGGGTATCTCTCATGCTTCCTGCTGGTGTCCCTGATATAATCATATGTGCGTGCAACACTAGCAATATACAAGGAGGCTTCCTACCGTATGCCATATACTGTCATCTAAACAGTGTAAAATTTTGTTTCCCTTCCACTCTCATCAAGCCTCAAAGCCAAAAAACATTTTGGTAGGGAAACAATGTAATAGCCGATGGAGAAAAATTCCCCATGAGAGGCTCCATATCTGTCCGTTGAAGTCTCTTTCTTCAAATCTCTAAATTTTTTCACAAATATCTGGCTGTTTTCGAGGAAGCTTAGGAGTCTCTGTTGAAGACTAAGGCACTGGAAAAATTATTTGCAAAGCATCCTGCTAATTTCCCAAATGAAAATTATCAGAGTATAAAAACAGACTACAAAAAACATATTACCAAAGCCTGCCTGAGTAGCTCTTAGCGTAACTTGTTTAAACCCTGTAAAATTAAAGCAAAGACAAAACGGTTGCCCTAAAATACAGTATGATTTGTCGGCAGTCCCAGCAGAGAGCCTCAGATGGATGCAATAAATCCTCCAAGCCCTGCTCGAGCACCGCACATACACGATTACAAAGGTGACATGACCAAACTAGCTCAAAGCAAGCTCTCTGCGTGGCAGCTGTATCATTGGCAATGCTCCCTCCCCCACCGCTCCTTGGTTAGTGGGAACCAAGCCCTCCTGCTCCTGGACAGTATTGGGCTGAACACTACGAGTCCCTGGAGCAGAGATCGGGACTCATTTCTCTCCCGCCTCCACAGACGCTGGCACTGATTTTCATTACCCAGCCCGGTGAATCACCACCGACGCTACTTCCCCAGGAAGGGCTGGGAGCTGGCTCCGGTCCCGGCTCTGCTCCATCAGAGCTGGCAGCTTTCTGGTTAGGGGTGATCAGACCCACCTCACGCCACTTCCCGCAGACCAGTGGGCATTACAGCCATGAGGGAACGCATCAAGAGAAAAGGCGGTTTGCTCCTCCCCAGCTGCTCCACAGGGACACGGTCTTGCAGGCATAGGGGACCTCTCCCAGTAGCAGCAAGGACCAAGCAGTGACATTCATCACCCCAGCGAGGCAGAGGAGCCAGCCTGCCAAGGCTAGGGTGTTTCGGAGAGTGCCCAGCAATGGAGCTCAAAGTCCCTGAGAGGGTTTAATAACGAAAACTACTGACCAAAAGACATCGGGTGTTTCCAGAGTTTGGTGGCAGATAGGAAGGGGTTTAAAGTTGGGCTGAAGTGGTTGTAAAGCAGGAGGAGGGCTTGGTTCATAATTTGTCTCCTGGATCCAACTCTTGGTGATGCCTGGGATAGCGATTTTTCTGAGGCAGGCACTTAAGATTAAGAAATAACATGAAACAGAAAACTCACTTCATGTAAAATATCAAGTAGCCATAACATTACACCACCATTCAGACATTACCAGTCCAGGCTTACACTGAGCCAGAAGTAGAGAAATTTTTTTTAAAAAAATTGATTATATTACCAGACTCCCATAGCTATCCAATAGCATTGTTTATCTTCCTAATCTTAATTAAATAATGAATATTCAAAAGAAAATATGAATCGGCGTTCCCTGTATGAACTGCACTGCTTTCCATCTCTCTGCCTCTGAAGTGGCAATGGGAATATGATTTAAAACTATTTCTTCTGGATTCTAGTAAAATATTTGTCACAGTGTGTCATGATAATTTTTAAAAAGCTCTATCATCTACCTAATAAATTTGCTAAGTTTATTCAAATCTTATTGAACAGGAAAAGTGCAATGAGTCATGGTTAATATTTCTTTACCTACACTAAGAAATAAAATATATCAAAAATTCAATGCTTAGGGTCCTATTCAGAAAATCTCTATGAGTCTGTAATACATCTTCTACATGATTAAAAAAAATCAGGAAACTTGCTTTAAAATGAATTATTCACCACCTTGAATAAATTTCCATCTTTCCTATTTGCAAAACCCCAAAGTCAGTTATGTAAATTTTAACCTACACTAATTACCTCAGGGGTGCGCAAGCTAAAGGAAAGTAGATGCAGTAGAAAAAAAAAAAATCCCAGACATTTCCATCACCAGGAAGCAATTTAATAGAGGAAAAAATGTGTAAGTTTTCAAAAAGAGAGCAGCCTATGTTATTTTTTTTTTTAAATGTGGAATAATCATTGCTGCAATATTCCTTGAATCAGAGATTTACTGGAATAAACCCAAGTACTTTTTCTCAATGGCATATACCATCACACACATAGCTAAGCTCTTGTTTCTCATCATGACACTGGCATTGTCTAGACCGTAAAAACGACCCATTGTTGACAATGGGCGTTGCCAACAAGAAGGCATGAAATGTGGTTTAGCTTCAAGTTGATATAGACATTGAGGGCCTCTTCAGAAAAAAAAAAAAAGCCACTAAAATCTGGGAACCACTGGATATCCTTCAGAGCTCGCCTGGGATGTACTGGGGAGAGCAAGGCGGTGTTTGAAGGCAGAAGCCTCAATCACAGCACTGCTTTGTCCTGTTTCCTATCATGATACCAGGACTGCTTTAGCTGTGAGCCAGCTCCTTCAGACATCTTTCTCAGTTTCTTCATCAGCTATCTTCAGGTTTAATTACACAAATGGTCCATCTACTGATTTCAGAGAGCATGACCAAGACCAGTATTTGAAAAAGGTCTTTCAGCCTGGGCTCAGCCCAGAGGCACACAATGGTAGGTATTGTTTCTACTGCAGACAAAAACAAGAACCTGACTCAATACTATTAATCAGTGCTGACTTGCTATTTTCACTGTGAAATTATTTCACAAACTGTAGTACTTGATTCCTATAGTAATTTCCAATTTGGAAAAAAATTAAACAAACCCCGCCCAAACACATCCTTTCCTCTTAGTAGAAAGCCTACAGAATTCAGCGAAGCTTTGAAGCAAAGCAGATTTAGTTTTGTATCATTTAGCAAAAATGGTGTATTTAGGGAAAACATTTACCCTCCCCTTTTGGTCAGTCCTAGCAGTGGTATTACGATCTTCTGGTGAGGTGCTCACCCCATTACGATTTGAAAGAGACAGTTGAGCCTTGGCCCTGATGAAATTGTACTCCCTGAGAGGAGTGCTGTGGGGGTTCATCTTCCCACAAGTCCTCCTTATCAGGTCAGGGCACAGCAGAGGCAGTGTGGAGACACCACCAGTGGGGTCTCCAGCAGCCTCCCACCACCCACAGGGATCCCACATGCAGAGGATCTCAGTGTTTCCCCTTCGTTCCACTCCTTGAGAAATCACATCGGTACATCACAGTGCAGGTAGTGCTGTCTTTCCAGCCGTAAACAGATGCCAAAATGAAAGCTTTTTGCTAGGATTTCCATCTCTGCATCTCAAAACGTTTTGCAGTGATGGAAATCCCATCCACTCAATTTTTCAAGACAGGAGAAGTGAGATGCCACTGAGAATTTTGCCTGAGCTCACTGAGCAAAGTGTCAGCAGGACTAGAAACAAAACCCACACCTCTAGTCCCCACCAGTGCCACCCAGCCCTCTTCCTTCACAGTCTGGCTGCTGCGTGGAGGTTCACTCCCAGTGACTTTCAACGTCTAGGGCACTATATACCACAAAACAAGTGAGAAATGAAGAACCATTTGAGATGGGGAAAAAAAAAAAGACAAAAAAACACCAAAAATATTGCAAGAAAAGTTAATATTCCTTTCTGGCAAAGTGAGACTTTGAGAGGCTTATCCTACCATTGTTAAATGGGATGAGTGCCCTTCATTGAAAGCAAAGACTCTAGAGTAGCTGGATAAGGCCTGCTCTGAAAATTGCACTGCCCGTTGCCTGTTGGAATCTGGGTGATCTTGTCTTGGAGATACCCACAAACCAGGAGGTAAAGTTGTGTCAAAATCCTGGACACATGGTAGTATTATTCACGGTGCACTCTGCCAAAAATGTGCCACAATCTCTCAGACATGTTTTTAAAAGGGAAAGAGAAAAAGCAACAAAGCACACACCCCACACCCCCCCGTGACTTTCCTTCCAAATAGAAAATTAAACCAATTTACCGTTCATGAGCATAAAATTAAAAACTTAGACAACTGAGACATTTGTAACAGCTAGGAAAAAAAAAAAAAAAGAATTCATACTCTCTTTTAAAATTGATACTGCAGAAAACAAAGTGAGATTTACTTTAGTCGTGCTACAGCCTTATTACACTGAGTAATACAGTAATACAGATACATTTAGTGACAACATTATAGACTGATCATTTTGATAAATTTGTGTAAAGCATTGCATTATTTCTAACAATGCAGTGAAGGCTGAGCTACCAGGTCAATATGGGAAGGCAGTGTCCTGCTGCCTAAGTGAATGCTTTCATAAGAAATATATATAAGAAAGACACTAATTTTGAACAGTTATGGAAAGTGGATACAGCTGTAGATGTGATAAACAAGGACCTGAACTTCCCCAAAACTCTGAGATGTTTTCATTCAGGATTTTGATCCAAGATAATAGTACTAACAAATTAAAAGAACTTGAATCACTTTGCTCAAGATGCACTGAGGAACCTCTGGAGGGATGTGTGTTGCAGAGCTACGCAGCTTCTGCAAATAAAGATTTTGCCTATCCAGCCTCAAAACAGAGGACTCACTTTTCTCATTTCTGCCTTGCTGTTCACAGAGAGATCACCTGTAGTTTCTTCAGAACCACCAGGTACTTCTTCAGATGCTTCTTATTTCACAGTTGAGAAGAGGTAGCTTCAAGGTCATCAAGCTTTGATGTCCTCATCAAAATCTACAGAGTGTTGTAAGTGTATGCAAGGCCATTTATCAAAGTGTCTGACAACCATAGCCGAGCACTGAAAATATACAACACTGAAATGGCGTTTGCCATTGATGAACAGACTTGAAGCAGAAATGTGCTAGCCTGTCAAAGCTCCACAAGTTCAGATGTCTCCAGATTAGCCTAGAAATCACCAGCTACTAAGAAGCATCAAGTAATTTTAGCCTAAATAGTAAGACACAATGGAAGATGCTAACAAGATACAACAGGAGATGGTAACCACATTTTATTAGAGGACACGTTCCCTTCAGTATAAACTCATGTAGCATGAGCGACGCTAGCGGAAACCAAGCGAACTATGCCAATCTGTGGATTTAAAATTAATAGTTTACATTAAAATAGAAAAAAAAAAAAAGAAAAAATGTTCTTAAGCTGTGTAACGAACTTCAGGGTTTTACAATCTTTGCTGCTTTCTGGATACCGACAGCAAATCGTGGCACGAACTGAAGAGAAACTGAAAGGAAATACCAATCGGAAATACTGAAAGGGTTTTTTGTGGTTTTCCCCCATTCTTCCTCAATTTAAAAACGTTTGTTAATTTCAGCACAGAATGTTTTTATTATCTCCATAGCCTTTTCAAAGTCCTTCATGAAACTTTACTCCTTTAATCCTCTTACTCTTCCCTAAAGCAGGTATCTAATTTTAGGTCTGTTTTGCAGATAGGGAAAACTGAGTCATAATGACTAATTTGCTTGTTACAGCCCCATAAAAACTGACGTTTAGGTCTGAGGTTACGGTCTACCCTGTCCTTCTGAGTCCCCATTCTTTTTTCTGACTGTCAATAAAGCATTGCCTCACAAATTTGTCTGCATAATTGTAATCTAAAAGCACAGGCTTTAACTTTATCCAATAACTTCCATTTGTACTGGCTTTCACATCATCTTCTGTTTCAAGTGTGCAGACATGCACTTGGGCACTTTATAATTAAAAGAGACATTCACTTACAATTAGTATATCAAAATTACAGAGAGGGAAACAATACTTTAAGTACAGTTTAGTATATGATTGCCTTAAATACAACAGTGGAAATGACAAGTTGCCACGCCTAATGATTTTTCTCTGGAGAGAACAGAAAGCCCACATCCTGTTCCATCTCTCTCCTGAAAGTTATGGGTGGAAATCGTTTCACATTTTCAGCTGAAATGTAAGCCCCTCCTTCTCTGATTTGAATGCTGACAAGAGCAATTGTATCATAACATCATACTGTGCTGGCACATCTTTGAGTGAACGTATACACTTTAGTTTATGTTCTCATCGTAACCACCTCATCCTGAAAGCCACATCTTGTCTAAGGGTCTAGCACTGTAGTAAGAGAAACCAACTGTGTTAACAGATTGCCCGCAGGTTGAGCAACAGCGATGATTTCCCACCTTTGTATTAAGCAAGTAAGCAAGCATGTAATGCAACTGGACTGTCTTTCCCAATATTTCTACACCTCGCAACTTATAGATGACCCAGTTATGTTCCACACTAACAAACTGGTGCGAACTCCAAAGCTCTTAAAAACTCAGATTACACATGGAAAGCCTGGAACTGCTCAAAGTGTATCAATATACCTGCTTTTAACTAGACAGCCTCCAGAGGCCCAGTCCTTCCCCACCAGAATTAGTCTGTTCTATGAAGTAGAGCTCAAAAGCACCATCCAGCACAGATTCCTCTCGACAAATTCAGCCCTACTGTAAGACCACAGAAGCAGAAAAGTTACAATATTTAGAGCAATTAATTTAATTTTAAGGAGCTTCCTGTCATAAAAGCAAATCGACAGAAGACTTAGCTACACCTGTGACTACAGTTTGGCTCTACATGTATTAAAAATACAGAGAAAACTGAAAACCTCCCTGGGGAAACAAAAACCTAAACATAATTCTGGAGAATACACGAGCAACTAAAAATATGTTTTCACTGTATTTATATTTGCAGGTTCACATGCCTATTTACCAGCAGTACTCACTCTTTACTTTACAATCCTTATATGAGTTCTGCTTCTTTTAACAGGTGGTCAGTATTTGATGAAGTCACTTCAACAGGACTTGGCAAACACCGATTCTCTTTGAAGAATCTTTCCAATTGCCTCTGTTTATTGAACCATAGAAATAGACTTCCTTACTGGAATTTGTATTAGGATAATGAGCCAGAGAGCTGACCAGTCAGATTACTTTAAGCAGCAGCAAATGCAGTATCATCATTTACAGTAGCTGTAGGATTCATTGTTCCAGCTCAACAGAATATCAAGAATTGCTTTAGTTGTTTAATTACCCTTCTGATCTTAAAGAATGAAAGAACACAGTAAAAACTAAGTTAACTCCATTATCAGTGAAAAATATAAGAAATATAAAAGATTTTAATTCCTTTCATCTAAATATTTACTTAGCTTAAAAATCACATAACTTCTGAATAAGGCAATCAAAAGAGAATTACAATTAAAAAGAGCATCTATATTAATATTGTGGGCACTGTGACAGCACAGTGACAGGCCCTTTGCAAACACATAAAACATGTTTTCCGCAGTTCTGTTTATGTTGGCATTCATTTTCACGCTCCCCATTTCATCTGTCCCAATTCTTTTTAAAAAATAAATAAATAAATAAAGTGTGTATATCGGAATGTCCAGAAGCAATGGGGGAGAAACCTTAGAAATCTAGAGAGTTCCCAGGCTTCCCACTGAGGAAGCAGGAGCAAGCCTGATAGAATAGAGATCTTTAGAAATCTCAGGTTGTCAGCCTGTGAGGTAGAGAAGTCCCCTAGGTACACATACTGAGATCTTGGTCCAGCTTTGGGCCTGCTGGGTGACTGCTGACACACATCTGAGAGCCATGTATACTCACTACACAGGACATCAGAAGTCCAAGGGCCAGAAGTCCGATACCCCAGGCTTTGGGAATTTTCCCTTGTGTTTTTTCCCCCCTCAAACATAGGTTTCAGTGAAGTGTTTTTTCATCAGTCCAGGAGCAGTCTACCTGGAAGGGCTGTAATGAATTCAATGAACTTGGCCTAATGACAAACATCAAAAGGAAATTAGGTGCTAAGCACTTCTGACAGGAGTCGATTTCTATCTGTGCCCTTGTTCTTCCTCTGTAAAATGGAGATACCCATAATTCCTACGGTAGCACAAAAATTAAATGTAAATCATTATACTAACAGACTATAGAGATGCTTTGACACTCAAATAATAAGTGTAGCATTTAACTAAATTGAAGTCACCCACTTTTACAACATGCTAAAGTCCTGCAGAGAAGGACTTGGGGGTACTGGTGGATGAAAAGCTGGATGTGACCCGGCAACGTGCGCTTGCGGCCCAGAAAGCCAACCGTATCCTGGGCTGCATCAGAAGAAGCGTAACCAGCAGGTTGAGGGAGGTGATTCTTCCCCTCTACTCTGCTCTGGTGAGACCCTACCTGGAGTACTGCATCCAGCTCTGGAGTCCCCAGAACAGGAAAGACATGGACCTGTTGGAGCGGGTCCAGAAGGCTGCCACAAAAATGATCAGAGGGAGGTCTTTCAGTACTTAAAGGGGGCTTATAAGAAAGATGGAGAACCACTTTTTAGCAGGGCTTGTTGCAATAGGACAAGGGGTAATGGTTTTAAACTAAAAGAGGGTAGATTTAGACTACATAGAAGGAAGACATTTTTTATAATGAGGGTGGTGAAACACTGGAACAGGCTTCCCAGAAAGGTGGTAGATGCGCCATCCCTGGAAACATTCAAGACCAGAATGGACAGGGCTCTGAGCAACCTGATCTAGTTGGAGATGTCCCTGGTCATTTGAGGGGGGTTGGACTAGATGACCTTTAAAGGTCCCTTCCAACCCAAACTATTCTGTGATTCTATGAACATTGCCAGCTTTTGTATTCTTGACCTGCAATTCTCAGTAAAACAAAAAAATTACTCATTCGAACATCACAGTCATTTAAAACTTTGGCAAATGTCAAAAAGGAGTAGCCAGGTTTCAGGTAAGGAAACGTCACCTTCAATTCTGCATTGCTTTTAGGTACACAATATTCACACAGGTATCATATTCATGAAGAAGCATCACACAGGGTAGTACAATGCTTAGTAGGCTGTGACTTTGACAAGGGGAGCTCTGCAGATATCATCAGGATATAAATGATAGTATTATCCAATGGAGTAAAACATGCAAGCAAATGTGCATTGGCGTTTTATGTGACCGAGGCCTGATCCCCCTGATTAAATTGCTGGTTGGAGGGTAGATTTGTCATTGTCTTACATAGTACCAAATTTTACCCACGCATTATCTACCATTAACCAAAGAAAAACTGATCAATCCATCATCGTATAAATTGATCTCTCTGTGACTTGGCAAGATGTTAGAGCAGTGATGACATTGACCCTGTAAGAATATTAGGTCTAATGCCAAGAGGCATTAACCTTTGTTTAACCAAAAGGTGAATCTGTTGATGAAAGGCAACATTTTATTACTATCCACCTGCAACAAATAGCTCCTTTCTTAGTACTATAACTCAGCTGCTGGTACTGAAGAGCAAAACTTGCACTTTACTTTCCGAGGCTCTTGAGTAATTCACGTTGAGGTCATGGGTCAAAACTGATTATTATAGTTGTAATGACCAAGTACTGCAAGGTGTTATGCCCAGCATAGAGGGCTAAATGTAGTGGCTGAATCCTGTAGAGAGAGATGGAGGTCGTGAACAAATTGTGTTTAGTTAAGAATATCAACAAAGTTGCAAAAAGAGGATGGCCAAGCAGGAGAGATGTTCTTGACTTCTGGGGCAGTATTGATCCTTCCAATTGCCTCTCTATTAATTTTTTTCTGAGAGAACCCACATAAAACTGACCATTCACTTCTATTGTCTCAGTTCAGAAACGTCTGAAAATCCTAGAGCTGGTTTGTTTCCATTGCATTTGAATTAATGACTGGCAAGATTATGTTGCCAAAGGCCCATCAAGTACAATTCTCACCCCAGTCACCAGTGTTTGCTACACCCTCAGCAGTCTCTCATGTTTTGAGAGCATCTTGCCTTTAATCAAACACGTTAAGCGAGCATTACGTCAGGTCTGTCTTTGCACACTTCTCTGCTCTGTAAGATCAAGTTCTGCCCTTAAGCACGCGTCCCTGCATTGTCTCATGACAGATGTTTTTTTTGCCATGTTCTTCATACCCAGCCTTGGTTGTACCTGCTCAGCTTCCACCACAACGCAGTCCCAAAGTTATGATTTTCTCTCAACAGAGTTTATTTGTCTTTATTAAAAACAAATATCATTGGGGCTTTTGAAATCTGTAGGACTACATGGTAGGCTGAAGGAAACAGTACTGTTTTCCAAATTTAATATTCTTTAATGTGTTTGTTAACAGAACACTGACATCTGCTTAATGCCTTTTTTACAAGAATCTCTCAGATCTTTCCTTATGTATGTCTTACCAACCTCAACTATCAGCTTTTACATTTACAAAACAGAACATGAAGTAAGGAATGACGTGGCTTAAAGTTCCAGAGCTAAAATCTTACATAAACCTTTATTATTATTATTTTGGAAAAATGCATCTGCTCTTTCAAAAACCTTTAATCATGGTGATCTCATGTACTGAGCTGCTGTTCAAACAAAAGCCACCCATTTATTGTAAAGCTACAAAGCAGAGAAGAAAAGCAATGAACTAAGGGATAGATAGTTAATACATAGCTGTCCTCTTCGTGCCAACACTGCCAGCAAAGCAGCATTCTCTGTCATTGGAGAGAATTTTTGGCAGCCTAATAAGAAACAGCAGCAACTCAAGTGTGTTCCTGAACCTCACTTATAAAACTAGTCTCATGTACTGTAAACTCTTACTTGCTTTTTTTAACCCTTGGGCTCCCATATTTTGTTTTCATTTTTTCAAAGCAAAGGAATGTGAGAGAGATGTCTATTAGACTCCTTCACTCAGCCCGAGGGTTAATTACTCAGTTTGGTAGACATTTGAAAATATTATGTTACCTCTAACGGCAAAATTGATAGAAGCTTGTTTCAGGCTCACTTTATGTCATTATGGCAGATTAAATTAAGTAATCATAAATTATGCTGGCTAAAGTACATTTGCTGCTCACTAAACCTGCAGCAGGAAGGGAAAGGGTTTTTTTTCTGAATGAGAAGTAAAAGCCACACGGCAAACTAAAGACTTTTTCAAACCAAGAAACACATATTCAAGCAACAAAAGCTGGAAGCATCACAAAGATGGCAGCAACAGATTCTGAAGACCATGGCGGCAGTCTAACACTGAACCTGTAGGTGCTGCGGAAAGGCGTCAACACTGCAGAGTTGCAGGGTTATATCCACAGATCAAAGAGTAAAGATGGTCCATTAAAGAAGGTCAAGTAAAGAAGAATGTGCATGCACACATTATTATTAGATGTCTTTGAATACCAATATGCCGTAAGAGGTGAATGTTTACAGCCTCTACTTCCAATGTCACATTCCATTTTCTGTTCAAAGGGGCTGAATGCACCATTTCTGTCTGGTTTCAAGGAAGGGATGGACGTATACATCACTGATCCAGAAGACAATATAGAATTTACAGTGACCCTCCTGTTACCCTCTTGCAGGATGCAGGTGTGACAGCTGATACCAGCATGACTGAACTCCTAAACAGGGCATGGACAACTGAAGTTAGAGATGCGTGGGAGGAATGGACAGAAAACACAGGCATTCAAGACCTCTTCTGTGCAGTATAAAGTGTTGAGTCCCTATCTGTAAACTCATGGTAGAGCAGCTCAATCAATAACATTAAATGAGGATTTTCTTTCTTTTGGAAGAAAATAAGGAAGAAAAGTAGTGTTATATTGTATTACATGTGTATTTATATATGCAGTTGTCACTTAAAAAGCAGAACATTGTTTTGGGATGACCAGATAGCTCACCCCTGTCTAGGAAATAAACTTTGCTGAATACCTCCAAAAAGAGTCCAAGTAAGATGATCAGCCTCCCAGTGACCCTGTTTAGAGGGAGGGTAAACAAAGTACTGACAAATCTATTGTGTTCCTTCAGGCATCAAAGAGTCTCATGAAGCTTTGGGAGCACCCAAATAGCCCAAACTTAGTTAAAGCATGAACTCTCAACACAAAGTCTTTGGGAAAGGTGCAGCACTCTGGTCACCCATTCCCAGGTTCCTACTCCAACAGTCCCATGAGGCAGGCAATGCTCTTAGTACCATCTGAGTGTTTTTCCCTCAGGTTTCCCTCTCATTTCATGTTCTTTGAGCAATATTCCCCCAACCACCTTCTATGCATGATGCATACAGCTCCAAAAAAAGTCAGACGGAATGAAATACAGCTAAGCAAGGATTTAGAGGAAAGCAGCAAGGAAGGGATTGTGTCCCTCACCAATACGCAGAAGGCAATGATGAGGTTTAGTCCTGCAGTGAAAAAATTCTAAAAACTTCCTCTGAAAATAAAAGAAATCTTAGATCATTATCAGTCACTGGGTAACCTATTTTAAGCCCATCAGAGCCAGTGCGCTGTTCTCATGTTGCTAATTAAAAATGATAGATTCATCAATTAATCTCTCTTCCTGTCCCCTAGTCTTAGTATGAGATTTTTCAAAGGGACAAATGGTAGTTAGGTGCCCACAAGTATCATTTCAGCCCTGAAAACTCATGCCTTTGTCAACATGAACCCAACCCTGTCTCTTTACACTGCAAAATGTAAAAAGAAAACCATAGGAAGCTTTGCCATCCTGAAAAACACAACAGATTCATAATTTGAGAATAATCTTATCCTCTCTACAGTGAGTATCACTACACAAATCCTTCCTGGACTCCAATCTGAACTTGCTTGTTGATAGATGAATAAGCCTCTGTTAAATTTGGCAGAGAGAGATGTCCTAAGCTTAGGCTCTTGATTGAAACTCAATTGCAATACTTACTACGGAGCAGTCAGAAACACTCCACTATTTAGGAAAGAAGCAAGGAAGGCAATCTATTTTTATTCACATTGAAATGGAGACAAAGATAAAGGTCCTGCTGTTAGCTTAGCAAAGTGCCAGTCTCATAAAGCAAGCCAACGAAATGGGTTATCTTTTCCCCTTTCAATATATGTATTGCCGGGCAGTGAAATAGAATTGGGGTGTACAAGGTTAACAAGCCAGCATCCTGTTATGAAGCAAGCGATAAAATTGTCTTATAGTTCTTAACTCTGACCTGTTCCAGTGAAAAGCTGCCAAGCAGAATTATGTCATCCTGAACATCTCTCTCAAACTGTTCGATATATGAAGGAATCACTTCATCTTCAAGCTCCCTGTGAAGGTCATGTGCCTTACTGGAGCTGACAGGCATCACGGAGTCCGGAAAATCTTCACTGGCTACACGGGCTGCTTGAAACAAAAGTGGCAGATTATCTCTTAGCAAAAGGGAGTTGATTTCCTGGTTAGTACTTTCTCAGTTAACGTGTTTGGCCCACCAACATTTTAAGACAACAATTCACATCATAAAATGAATAGTAATGAATAACAGCAGTAGAACAACTGCCAGGTTCCAAATGCCATTATCAGGAAAACTCTCTTCAAGAGCAACACCTGCATACAGAGACAAATTCAGCAGGTGCAGCTTGTTCCTTAAATAATTTTTAAAAGGGGTGCTCTGCATTTCCACCATAACTTTGCTCCCCTGTAAATCTTAAAGGAATTGGGATTTGGAACAACTTTGGCTTTCACTCCTGAGGAAGAGGAGGAATAACTGCAACTGAAAGGGCGTTTTAGGTGGAGCCACTCCAAGCATTTCATCTTCCTCCCGCTCGCCCTGGAGGATCACATTCCTCCCGCAGGTGTGTGTGCACAACTCCTGCCTAATTAACTGGGTCCAGTTCTGCTCTCACCCACATCTTTCCCCTGATTTCACTGCAGTGAGATATGTAGAAACAAAGAGTACATGCTGCATATAAATAAAAATAAATCCCATTCATGAAGTCAAACTTAAAGAGAAGCTGTTTTTTCAGTCTAATTCATCGTGCTATGTAAAAAAATATGTCTTTTCATTGTTATCTGCTACAGTACTAATACTAGTTTGTGTCACAAATAATAAAGACGACTATTTTTACTCATTTCTCCACATTAGGGTCACTAAGAAATCACAGATATCAGGTTGTCCACATCTGACTTTATCTTTCTTGCTTCATATTTCTGTGTGTAAGTGCATGTTTTTGTAGTTCTCTGTGCCTTTCTCTGCAAGAAAATGCCATATCTAGTTATTTGTTTTTCTCTTTGTCCATCCTAAGACATGAAAGCAGTTAGAAGATATTTTTTTTTCTCACTCCCCTTTGAAGTCTGTCATTCGCTAATGAAGACCAGGAAAGGAAAGATAAAACTAAGGCTATTAAATTTTTCAGTTTTGCTCACTACTCGTTGTTTAATGACTTTAATTGTTGAGCCTCCCGAGTACTTAAATCGCCTCGGTGCCACCAACACACAGGAAATAGGGTGGTTTTTTTATTTAATTACAACAGGATATAATTCAAAATCACGTTGGGGGAAGTGTGCAGTAGATATAAACAACCCAAACAATTTACCTTAGGGTAGACAATCTCTTCACGTAGCATCTTACAAGCCTAATGAAAAGTGATTTGACCTACAACTATTAACTGCAAAAACAAAACAATATTTGCATTTAAATTTATTGTAACATTAAGGGTTTGGCTAGGAGAGAGAAAATCCAGGAAGCGCTGGAAAAGGAAACATTGCCAACAGCAGAAGACGCAGCTTGTTCCTCTCGATGCCGTGTTGTACACAACGGGCCATATGCTCAGCTGGTATAAATCAGCTGCTTTACTGCTTTCACAGGAGCAGAGCAAGCTTACGTTCTGGGAAGACTGTACATTCCTATCTCAGGATACACTGGGTGTAGAGAGACAGCCCTTATATATCGAAAAAGGAATAAAAACATTCCTTTCACAAAGATGACCATGCAGTGATTCATCAAAACATCCTTTTTCTTTTTTGTGTTTATTAGTTTTGTGAGGAATCGCATCGAATGAACTCAGTTTGGTGGAAGACACTGGACTTATTAACACACATTTTTTGGGAAAAGAGCAAAATAAGAGAGAAAACATTTTCGCCTTTTCGGGGGAAATAACTGCTACAAATACAGAGATAAATTACATTTCAGATTTGAAAAATATTTGATGAAAAGATACATATGTTCATTTAAGCACATTTGGAAAAACTGTTCATTTGCCTAAGCTGGAGACAGGGAGAGACCAGGGTTGTTCAGCTGGTTTATTCCTTCTACGCTGGCTTTGCAAAGAGACCTCTGAAACTCGGTCACCATCAGGTTGCTCCTTGTCTGAACTGACCCACAGGTTAGAGGCTTGAGCTGCTGCCCTGCAGCAACGCTTGACCAAAACAAAGCCTCCACCTCCTTGCTGAACTTAAGTAGCCACGGTGTTAAAAATCTTACTGCTTCATACACACGTGACGAAGTGGCTGAAAATTTACGAGGAAATTCATTGATAGATTGATAAACTAATTAAAAACTGGCTGCTTCAAGTTGTTAGCATCTGCGTCAAACTTTTCATTGCCTTGGCTGTACTTAACCCTGCAAGTCATGCTTGCCACGTAGTTTAAATCACTTCTCCTTAGTACAGGTTGTATTTGTAGACGCTGTGGTGTAATTAAAAAAATCTCTCCAGTATTAGCTTGGCTGCTTGTAACTTCATTTGCTCCTGCATTTGTCCATCAGATTGCAGTGATTTATGTACTTAGATGAGAATTTAAAGGGTAGGTTCACCAGCAGACTACACCTCAGCATGGGTTTGAATGTATAAAGCAGCTATAAACTCCACATAGTAAATGCATTTTGGCTGCCTGGTTCTAGAAGACTCTGTGTATAATTATAGCTAAAATAGTACATCACCAAAGGCTCATGCATCAGTTTCAAACAACTATCATGCTGCAAGACACTGCACCTCAATTTTTCAGTTGTTACCAAAGAACAGAAAACAATTATTTTTTTTTGCTATTCACCTAGTACCATTTTAGATGTGCACGGATCACGGTCTTGCATCGTTTGAGAGATTTTATCCCTAGGTGAAAAAACATACAGTCTACCTCTTTCTCTAAAAAAACAAACCACTAATGTTGCCTTTTAAGCTGCCTTATAACATGAACTAACACGTACCACAAGAGTCACCAACAGGTTACTCAGCGACAAAATGCTTTAAATGTACAATTATATGAATTCTGAGCCGTGTTCTCTCCTTTCCTTTGGGGATCATCTATTAATTAGGACTGTATGACTACGTGATTTTTCAGCTCAGTGGTCAAATGAAGAAAAGAAGCAGTTCTGTAAGAATGGAACCAAATGAATCCTAGTTTTCTATGGATTTTCTGCAGTCTAATAAGGGTCAAACTCCCATATTAGCTTTTCCCTCAGTGGAGACATTAATAATGCTTGTCTGCTCTGCTCAGCTGCCCACTTCCATAAAACTGGTGGGGAAGTCAGACCTGTGAGACTTGCTTTCTCCTAAAAAAAAAGGGTTTGGAAGTGAACAACAGGTTCAAAAACTGAGAGGGGGGAACACAGACAAGCAGAAATAAATACAGCCCAATATACACATCCAGAGGCGGAGACTGCACAAGCCTCGCTTCCTCAGGAAAATCTTGCTCTTTGCTGGATTTTATTCAACCAAGCCAAGAAAGGTAAAAAATTCAGCTAGGACAAGGCACAACATTCACCCGCAGGACTAGATCTGAGACCCATTATGGCACTTTTAAGAAATAAAAGCACTGAAGCACCGCTCAAGACACAAGACAGCAGCAGGCTGGACTTCAGTATCTGCACCGCTTGTTGCCTTCATGCCTACATGGGGGGCTCTGACGTGCTCCTGGAGTGCAAGACACACATGTAATGGATTTGCTTGCCCTTGAAGTGAATCAGTGAGCCAGCAGCTCAGCCACCTCGGCACCCTCAGCGCGAGGTCACCGTCCACAGAGCACACCACAAACGTTCAAACAGCTTTGGATGGATGAGGGATTTGAACCTGTCTCACACCGCACATAGCCGAACAGTAATAAGAGCATTTTCTCTCTCATGGTGCTTTGGTAAAACTAGTTGGAGAAAAGGACATTTTTAGTTCAAACATACCTGGTGAGTTTAAATTATAAACATTTGAAGAGGTCAGTGAAACCTTATTTCTCTCTAAATATGCTATTTGCTATTATCCTCTGTAAAAAATCTTAACAATATTCATTAATGTTATTTGTAATATAATATAAAGTTTTAAGGCACCTAGCTGAAAAAGAGAATAACCACTGATAGATGGGAAAGGCTTCCTCTTTACTCCCTGGTACCCTTGCTTAGAAGTAGACAAATAGACACTTATCTTTAGCCATAGAAAAAGTAATGGTCAAGTCCGAGTCTGTTGTTCAAGACCCTTCTAGAGCCAAAGGAAAGAGAACTGCTTCCAGGGCCTCTAATCATCTAAGAGGTGCCCATGCAAAGTGGGTTGAACCACTGCCCAGAAATGCTTCTCTCTCCCTCTCCCACCACTTTGGGGGAGCTCAGAAGATAACATTCCAAAAGCTAATGGAAAGGTTACTAGATCTCACCCTGGGGCAGTCTGTAAAATGACAGCAGGACATTTTCCTTAATCATCATACAGGGTTATTTTGATGATAAAGTTATTGAAGACCATGAAATGTTGTAAATGTTAGATGGGGACTGCAGAAGTACTACAGATAGACACCCCATGTCAAACTTTCCTATAGAAATAATGTTGATTTCACAGCCAAACATATTTTTATTTTAATCTGTGTGGTTGCAGAATAAAAGCCACAATCAACCTGCAGCACTGTTATAATCTCTCAGCAATGTGGAGCTCTAGATTAACATGCAACGGTAGCAGGCTTGCTAATAATTTCTTAAAGGTTTTTGCTTAAACTATCTGCATCTGAATTTAGCTATGATTGTTGTAGTTTCTTTTCCTTGCATTTAAAATGAGACAAAATAGGTTTCAAAGATGCTACTGATATGACCAGCGCCAGTTCAAGGATTCTGAAACCCTAGGCAAATGAAAACGTTTGCCTCTTCTAAAACAGAGTTGCTCGCAAACTACATAGTCATAAAACACGTTGCAGCTCCTGGAGCTCCAGTGTCATGGGCAACCACCTGCTCTGTCTCTCTGGCACAGTAGGTCCTGGATGTAACCAAAATGGAACAGGAAATCTCATACAGATACAAAGAACAGAAAATACCTTTGTACAAAAGACCTCTGCCGAAAGGAAGGGGAAGTAAGTGGGATACACAAAAAACGTGAGGGCGGCCCTGAGCTGGGGCTTGTTCATATGCCGCTTCTCCTAGGATGAACCAGAGAGAACAGACGCACCTTGTGGAAAGGCTGTGGTGGTAACAGCCTCATGAATCAAGTGGGTGCGAAATAACACACGTACAAATAAGCGAAGCCAAAGGCTGCTGGCTTGAAGTGAAGAAATCTCTTCTCTTACACGTTGTTGTTTTGCTGTAGGTGGAACATCAATTTGGTATTTCTAGAAAATCACAGAAATAATTTTCTTCCCTCCCTACCAGTGTAAATCCTTACGTAGATAACCTCAAACACTGCCTGACATAACCAATGGATCTGACAAATGGCCCGCCAATTTATGAGCTTAAATAAGGATTTAGATTTTTAGCTTTAAGCATATAAGTAATGACATTTCCAGTCTTCATTTCTATGGGCGGAATTCAACATGCAATGAAGCAGCCTAGAGAAAGCATGCCACTTAAGTTACACTTAAAACCACATAAACATGACTCAAAACAAAAACATTTGGGGAAAAAGATCTTAGAGGCTTGCATTAAAGCCAACGTCCCTTTTGCTTCTAAGTTCAAGGGGATGGATTACCCACTCTCCTCCCCACATCCAGACTCAAAAGAGTTTTGTTTTTCTTTATGCAAATGATTTTGCTCTTTACCTTGGAAGTCCAGCATCTTGTTTTCTTCATCCAGAACCTTCATAAGTTTATCATACAGGATTTGCTCATCAAATTTCACAGGATCTTAAAAAAAAACCAAAAACAAACAGTGAAATATTTACTGTTTCTTCCAGTAGCATTTCAGGAAACACTACTTTAAACTATACAGACAGACATTCAAATACAAAAGTTAAGAAACCATTTGACACTTTCAAATAGTTTTCACAGTTGTGGTGGGTTGGCCCTGGCTGGACACCAGGTGCCCACCAAGCCTCTTTATCACTCCCTCTCCTCAGCTGCACAGGGGAGAGAAACTATAATGAAAGGCTCATCAGTTGAGGTAAGGATAGGGAAAGATCGCTGACCAATTACCATCACAGGCAAAACGGACTAAGCTTGGAGGAATTCATTTTATTTATTGCCAATTAGAAGTCAGAGTAGGGTAATGAGAAAAAAAATCCCAAATCTTAAAACATCTTTCCCCCCACCCCTCCCTTCTCCCCCAGCTCAACTTCACTCCCAATTTTCTCTAACTCCTCCCCCCGAGCAGCACATGCTGATGGGGAATGGGGGTTGTGGCCTGTTCATCACACATTGTCTTTGCCTCTCCTTCCTCCTCACACTCTTGCCCTGCTCCAGCATAGTGTCCCTCCCACGGGAGACAGTCCTCCACAAATTTCTCCAACGCGGGTCCTTCCCACAGGCTGCAGTTCTTCACAAATCGCTCCAGCATAGGTCCCTTCCATGGGGTGCAGTCCTTCAGGAGCAGACTGCTCCCGTGTGGGTCCCCTGTGGGGTCACAAGTCCTGCCAATAAACCTGCTCCAGCGAGGGCTCCTCTCTCCACAGGTCCTACCAAGAGCCTGGTCCAGCACGGGCTCCCCATGGGGTCACAGCCTCCTTCGGGCACCTACCCGCTCTGGTGTGGGGTCCTCCATTGCCTGCAGGTGGATATCTGCTCCACCGTGGACCTCCGTGGGCTGCAGGGGTCAGCCAGTCTCACCATGGTCTTCACCACCGGCTCCAGGGGAATCTGTGCTCTGGCGCCTGGAGCACCTCCTCCCCCTCCTTCTTCACTGACCTGGGTGTCTGCAGAGTTGTTTCTCTCACATATTCTCACTGTTTTTTCCCCTTCTTAAATATGTTATCACAGAGGCGTTACCACCATCGCTGATGGGCTCGGCTTTGGTCAGCTTTAGGTCCATCTTGGAGCCGTCTGGCATCAGCTCTATCAGACACAGGGGAAGCTTCTGACACCTTCTCACAGAAGCCAGCCCTGTAGCCCCCCCCACTACCAAAACCTTGCCACACAAACTCATTACATTAGTGCTAGTTTCATAGCAGAGGTGACTATCATTTTCTTCTGAGTTATGAAAGAGCATTTAAAATAAAAAGTACATAATCATATACTTTTAAAGGGCTAGCAATATTATACCTTGATCTGCACTGAAACTGGTTTACTAATTCTGCTAAATAGATTAGTCGAAATGATTATCTATATTCAAACTGCCAGATGAATTCTGTTTGACTCTTAATAAAAAAAAAATAAAGTCAAAGTACCTAATTTGTTTTCTAATGTTATTTTGGATCTTCATTAGAAATTTTACCTTGCTGTCTATAATTCTAACACATTATCTACATTACAGCATACTATGAATTTTGATCTATCGGCTGGTCAGTCATTCAAATTCCCAGTAACATCTGCAGGTTTTTAAAAAGAGCAAGGGTCACACAGACATACATGTGCCTTTTTCCATGAGACCTAAAAATCACTTCAGGTGTCTATATTCAAGGGAGAAATGACCAGTTGAGACTATTTTCTCTTCAGGTCTCCCAGACTTCTCTAAGTTATCAGTGAAGACAGGCAGGTAGAAGACCAAAGAAATGCATACAAAATAGGTGGATTGAAGTACAGCTACAAGGGACCTTGGGTGGTTTTTTTTAAGTGTTTGATAGAATCTCAAAGAATAGATTATCTTTACCATGACATTTCAGAGCCAAGTTTTTCAGTTACACACAGCATTCAAAGAGGGAGGCTTCTACAAACCTTTTCTGCAAGTACAGAATCTTTTCTATTTTTTTTAGCATGTAACATTGAAATGTTCCCTTGGCAGGGAGCAGGAGTGGACGAGGGGAAGCAAATCCATAGTGGGGTGTTGTTTGTTCTCAGGGCATTATCAACTCAGACAAATTTCCAGAACAAATTTAATTTGTCAAATATAGAAACGATAATTGCTAATATCTTCATTTTCACAGAATAACCCATTAAAGAATCCCATACGATGAACACATTAAAATGATATTTAACTTTGTGTAATAGAGTTAGTGGCTGAAGATTTGCTTTCACCATCTATTCTCTTTGGGCATTGAGCCTGACTTGGCTAAGTCATAAGAAGAGCGTAACTTTAAAGTGTGCACTGATTTCTTCATCTTGTTCTGCTTTCATCTCTTGTTAGTGACCAGCTGCTGGACAGAAGGAGAAGGTAAACGAATATGGTTTCCCATCAGAGGATTGACCATGCAGGACCAGACCTCAGTTCTGTCTGTCCTTTTAACTCCTTCCACTACACACAAATGTAGTTCCATTTATTTAACGCTTCTGCAAGGAAAAGGAAACCAGACAACAAGCCTGGTTTGTGAGTATCACTGAGTTAGACTGGTTGAGGTGGGAAGGTACCTCTGAAGGTCATCTGGTCCAGCCCCGCTGCTCAAGATGGCCTATCTAGAGCCAAGTTGCCCAGGATTATGTCTAGACAGCTTTTGAATATCTCCAAGGTGGGAGGCTTGCTCTTGGCAGAGGTGTTGGTAAATAGAGACTTATAACTGGTCTGCAGATATCGACATAACCAATCTCAGGCCAGTACCATTGCTAACGGACCTTGAATAAACAAGTGTTACCCCAACCTTTGAGTGACATTTTCACTGGGGAGAAAAAGGAGGAACACCAAAGGACAACTGTTCACAAGTGAATCTCAGGTCTAGCCCGATCTGCAAGTACCTAAAACCACTTCTCCGCTCCCACCCCTGTAAACAGATGGACTCTTTCAGACCTTTCATCTGTTTCAGATTTTTGTAAAAAATAAAAAAAACAACAACAACAAACAAGAAAACCCACCAAAAAACAATTAAGGTTAAGTGTGTACCACTCAGCCTCCTCAACACAGGCTAGGGAACATTTTGTGGGCAAGAGAACATTTTCTCACAAGGAAAAGTGTATTTCCACATGTCCCTTATGTCACCACTCTATCCGTACACGTTTTTAGGCACACACGCACAGACACAGAAATCTAATCTGCTTTTCATTCTGTGGTTATGAAGCAGATCGTGACTCGTGATACCTATTCACAAGATGAACCAAGGCAGTACCTACAGAAATAAAATCTTTCATTTAAAATCTCCGAGCCAAAAGTTGACTTCCGAGGTATTACATTGCTGTTCCATACAACGAATGGGGAAATTATAGGGGTTAGATGTAATTTACCCTTGATATACCTTGATCTTTTTCACCAGTATGCAGAAATACAAGTTACTGGTGTGCATCAGAGCCTGTTTTTCTCAGTCACATAAGTTTTTGCCTCAAAATTTTAAACCTCCATATCTACTCAAAGTTTGTCATGAATGTCAGAAGTGACCTACTTTGAGACCCTTTATAGCAAATTGTTTTTAGATTTGACTGCAACAGTGTGTCTAGAGAGGGTCTGCAGTACAAATAAGCACAAGGTTTAAAAGAGCGAAGGGCTAGGACGGCAGCACCGGAGAACTGGTTCTTGCGTGCTATCAGGTTGTTTGCGCCTTAACAACAGGAGCTGGGCCAAAGCACTCAGTGCACAGCTAAGCACTTCATTACCATGATGACATTCTTTCTTAGCTCCACGCAAATTCAGGCAGGCCCGTTTCCCACCCTTTTTTATCTAAACGCCATGACATGGAAGGAGAATTTCCTCCGCTTGCAGTGAAAGACAATACCTCCTGGTTCATCTCTCTCATACCCATGCAGAAATTCAGTTCTCCCAGCTCTGCAGAGTCACACCCTGCCCACTCCTCACTGTTGTCTACAGAGGGCAAAGCTAAATGCCTCAGCTAAACTGACAAAAAGAAAACCAAAAAAGCCTCGTCACATGTGGGGAACTTTTACAGACTCTGGGGTTTCTTTCAGTTAGGCAAACACACGTTCAGCTCAGTAACAAAATTGCTCTCCAAGAGGGATTTTGGGAGCAGGGTTGCAAACAAGCTACAGCTTAGTACTCAGTTCGGGACTAACTTCATTAATTAAAGAGAACACGACGTAGACAATGTTCTCAGACCACATTTCATTTTGCTACGGTAGAGGAGTGAATACAGCACAGCCTCACTTTTACCCATCCATTAACTCACTGTCCTTGATCAAAGACTATGCATGCTGCCTATCGTGTTCAGAGCAGGTAAGGCTTATAATTTAAATTGTAAACCTCAATATTTAAATAGAACTGCATACGTGATCTTTGTCACCTCATTTTCATGAATGGAAAAGAATATTCTGACACCAAAATTACATACTTAATTCTGCCTCACCTTCTTCACTGACCTCCATCCCACACTGCCTTGGGTTTATTTCCTCATCCATCAACGGGTCAAAGTAATTTCTGCTGTATTCATTTCCTGTGGAAAGCACATGAAGTAAGGGTCAGCGATTATTAGAAGCACATGAACGAAAATGTTAATTTTGAAATCGACACCAGCAAGCAAAGGGGCATTTTTTGCTACTCTATAAGCTTAATTTTTTTAACAACTCCTCTAAGCCTACTAGTACTGCAATTATCATCTTGTGAAAGGTCAGAAAAGGTAATTCTAGAAACAAGTGCACTTTATGTTACTTTTGCTCAGGAACTAATGAGAAGAATTCTCAAATTTAGATGATGGAAAGATAAGAAAAATTTAAAAAATCCAGCATCCCTAACATAAGCCAAATTATTCTTGAAACACATTTTACAAGTGAATTACCCATGCTGCAGAGGAATTTGTGTTTCACAGCTGACCCCTCCAATTTCAACAGTTTTAAATTTCACCACTGAGGTTTCAACGTCTGGTGCATCTTTAATACTGTATTCAACCAGAGAAGTGTTTAATTACAGAGGAGATACTAGAATACTGCCTCATTAATCTGAACAGCAATTATATTCAGTTGGGCTAGGTAACTAATCCAAGATTTTGATGGGATAAAACCACTCATTTTAGCACTTTCCATTTCAACGGCTAGTTTTATCTGCTCTTTAGAAACTAATCAAGTTTACCAAAAAAAGTAATTTGTTAGACTTATCAAGGAATAATGCAGCATACAACTGCCTAGAGCAAATCCCAGTAAAAGCCAGAATTTTCTTTACACAAGGGGGGAAGGAGGCCTCTTTCCTCAAAATGTGTCCTTCCTTCAGCAAAAGCGCTACACTCTATTAAAACCATCCTTACATTCATTGGATTTGCAAATATAGTAAATTATTACTAAAAAGAGCAAAAGTAAAATAATTAAGTCCGTAACAAATTTTAAAACTGCTCGAATAGACACAGATCTATATCCTGGAAAATACAAAAGCACTAAATGGACGAGGGGGTTAATTCATCCAAGATACACTATAGTAGTCTACAGTGTATTTGTTTTAGGATCAAAAATAATCCAAGCAGCACCTCCTTTTCAGAGACTAAATGAAACTTTGATATGAAACTAGGTTTAATTTATATTTCTGGACCGGCACATTTTGACTGTCAGTCTCTGTTCCTTCAATGTAGTAAGTACAAGAACTGAAAATTTGCTTTACCTTGAGGTCTCAATAAAGAAAAAATAAATGAGTTTCATTTTTGTTACTTTATCTGTCAACAACTACTAGGCTGGTATGAATCTTGGCAGTATGTAATCAAAGTCTTATGTACTGCAATAACAGAGCCATTCTACCTTATTCACTGTAATTGTTTTTCTCTAGCACAAAGCACCGTGATGTTATGTGAACACCCCTTCACACGTTGGTAAAATAATTCACCCATGTGCTAAAAAAGAAAATGTTGATGCATCTCTTTATTCAATTACTTCATAGCAGTAAATGTAAATTGCTGGAAAGTATGTTGCAACCATACAAGCAATACTCAAGCTAGTGCATAAGCTAGTGCATTGCTAGTGTACAGTCTTAATATCACAACAGCTTTTATTGAATTTTAATACCCTGTATTCTTTATCCTATGGGTCTGGTGTGAAAGTCTGAGGAGTAGACTGTTAGGCAACTCTTCTGGACAGAATAATTGGCATTTAAGAGGAAGTGTCATATTATATTTGAGTCTGCAAGGCATGGAAACCATTATTCCAAAAAGAAATATGTTGACAAATACCATTAAACGGCTTGCTCTTTGGTCCTCTAAAAAAGAACCACTCTAACTCTTCTTTGAGAAATAGGAGATATTTCACCCAGAGCTTTGGCTCTGTCAGAACCACGCACTGCTGGAGACAGAAAGTTATGCAGAATTAAAAAGAGCCACGTTTGATTTCTCCAGAACAACATGTGTAGGTAGAATGAGTGGTAAACACCAGAATCACCTCCTTATGCTGATTTTATACATAACAAGGCATTTTAAACTGCAGGACTCCACAGAATACTTGCAGTGAGGCTTTTCTAAAGAGTCAAAATCACTGCAAACCTTAGATCACTGCTCTTAGGTTTTTTTGGTGAGGTTTTTGATCTCCCTCCCCCCTCAGCTCAACATTCCCCGAGAATTGGTGTGACCAGGAGGTCTAGGCTCTGGGCAGATCCTAAGATTTTGGGGGGGCTGGGGGAGGTTGCTTTAGTTTTAAAACACAAAATTATCAATTTTATTCGACATAACATACTGCCCAAGGCACTTTGCTAATAACATTTTGTGAGCATGTGAATGGATTACTAATCATTTCACATTTGCTTTTGGAAATATTTGAAAGTGTATAACATGTAAATTAACAGTCCACTAAGGAATTCACATCGCTCTGCTCCGTGGTATAAACACAGTAAAGTAAACGTTAATACAGAGCTTGCTTGCAGGTATTTTGAACAGCAGCGTATAGCTTGATGCTTTCAGACAGCAAGTTTCTTTGAATATCTGCTCCTGTGAAGAGCTGGCCAACTTTGGAAACTTAGGTCTTTGCTTTGATCCAGAGGTTCACTCAAACCATTAACTCAATTTGAAACTCTATTCACCCTTCAAAATTGTGTCGTTTCATGTGGAAAAAACAATAGATAATTCAGGAAATCAGAATGGAAGAGCAAAACCCCAAATTATCTATAAATTCAAATAAAAACTGAAAGAAGGGTGTTGGCACAACAGTGACCAGGTGGGAATTTATACAGTTTAATTAAAGCATGAGGAGTTGCTAATAAAATTAGCATAATCCTTGGATGCAGCCCATGGGACTGCACACGTATTACTAGGACTGGATGAAACTCTAAGATGGCTTTTAAGCTAAGACGTCTGTAGTCAATTATACAGTCCTGAGCATAACACAGAAATGGCATGACTAAGCTGCATTTCTACAAGGTCCGCTACTCCACAAAGAGATCAGATAGCCCGTATCAATATCACATCAAGGGTACAGCAAGGAATTCGGATAACAGGCAATTATTCCATCATCCTTCATATTCTACTATTGATCTAGGGTTTTAGTTTAACGAAAGAATAGACAGAGCTCTGTTGGATTTGTTATCTCCTGACCGATGTAACAATGAGGGAATTAATAACAGCCAGGTGACTGACTACTAAAAAGCTTGAATAAGCATTTACTGGTGCTTGTTTTCAGGGTCGTGCTGGGTCTTAGGGATAAAACCAAAAAATTTGGCATGAGCCGGCCTTCATTATAAGACAGGATGCACAGTATGGTCAGAGCAAACTTGCCTTATTAAGTAATAGCTACCCCTTTTCAGGCAGTAGAGTAGTCAACATGTGTCTCTACCAATGACTTGGTAGAACATTTCTGGGCATTGCTAAGGCAACTCATAAGAACCTTTTGCATAAGATAGAATAAGACGGGCATCTTGGAAAGATGAAATTCCAGTCTAGGACAGCATTTTGACCCAAAGTAGCTTTGAAACAGTGATGTAGCCAGCAATGGAAAAGAGTAGTCCTTCTTTCCACACAGCTCTCCCAAAGCACTGATTTCAGCAGCAATTCCTGTTAGTGAACATCATGGTAAATACTGTCTCCATTCAACAGAATTGAACTTGTTTCCCTAGGGATACTTTTCATTTTACTTTGCAGATACGGCCCTTTGGGCTGCCAAAATGTAAGGTTGTGTGCTAGGACACTTCCTTGTTTCTTCATGAGAAAAGTATGCAACTGAAAAAGCCAGAGTGGTTTTCTGGGGTCAGACCTGAATCCCCTCTAAGATAGGTGCCCACCTCAACATGGCCAGCAAGAACTAAGACTTGGCATCAGGAGGAAGGGGAGAGAAGGGTCCCACCTCCTGCATTTCCAACTCCTCCTCTTGTTCATCCTTCCTCAAGACATGGCAGGTCTTGCGACTAGCACTCCCACACACCATTTTCATGGTTTGGTATCTACATTGACAAAGCCTGGTATCTGCAAGTTGCTTCATTGTACATACAGGCTTTTGCGTCTAATCTACACTACTGGAAAAAAGCTATAAAGAATTATAAAAAATTCAGTCAAACCAACTACAGCATAAGAGAGGAGAAAGCAGCCTACCCCCTTAAAAAAAACCCTCACATAATGCAGAAAGTGCAGAAAAATAAAAATCATCCACCAAAACTGTGTAAACAGTGAGTTCATGGACAGTAAGAAACTAACTGGATTTCCAGTGAATTTATATGTTCTTATTTGATTTAAACAATAATTTAAAACTGGAAAATAATTTAGGAAAGTTTGAAACTTTCACATGGAAATATTTTGAGGCCTTATTACAAAATTTTGTGTTACTAGATTTACTCATATCTAAATGTTATGAAGATATTAAAAATAAAACTAGTTTTGAAGAACATACTGAATTAATATGTAATCCACAAAACAACGTTAAGTCTCAGTTCTCATTTCAGCAAGAAAAAAAATAGTGATTATGAGTTAACCAGAAGTTATACTTTTAGTTTGGATCTTTAATTGTCATTACTGAACCATGATATCTGTTACATTGACCTCAGCTCGTGGCCATTACAAATGCCTTTAATTAAATTTATATAGGCTTATCTAGGTTACATATAGAATGCCCTAATTAAGGCATATTATCATTCTTTTAGATTTACATCTAACATCATCTATAAGTATAGTTAAATATTGCCTATATTATTTTAGATGTAGATCTAAAATAAGATTCCTTAGTATGAAGTTATTCCAGATTATCACCAAATACATGGGGGGGGTAGAGTGTTTTGCATCGAGCTTCAAATTTTCAAGAGTACTAGGCAGAATTCAATGAAAAATTAGGTGTTAATGGCATCCTCAAATTGAAGAGCATTAAGGAAGTGACCGGACAGTAGATTATATCTTGAAAATATAGCTAGTTAAATACTACCATCAACGGGTGACTTCTTAATGTTAAAGAGGTTTTAAAGGTATCGTATGTCATTTTCCTTATCCTCAGCGGAGAGGGTAGGTAAATAAGTAAACCACATAACTGTGTCTTATGTTTATATTACAAGCCTTGAATAAACTCACTTGTCAGCTTTGACAGGACACCGGCAAAGGGGCCGTTTGTGAGCCTGAGAAGTGCAGACCATGCTGTGCCTTCCCCGACACTTGAAGAATGCCGCACCACACTCACGGCACCCTTTTTCACCCCCCACCCCCGAACTCCACTCCTGGAAGACTTACCGCATTTGCTGCTGTTTAAGCAAAGGTATGGTACGGGAATTTTTTTTTTTTTTTTTTCTTACTTCCCCTGCAGGCAACGGAGGCACTGTGCCAAGGGACACCAGTGCAAGACCTGCTGCTTTTCCTGGGGAAACGCTGTTGGTCGAAGGCGTGAGAAAAAGATTTACTGATGATGATGATGGAGTTGATTTAGGAACACTATTAGATAACGTGACACATGTCAATGGGAAAAATAGATACCGAGAGCTCCTAGGCTGGCAGGCTCGGCAGGTCCCACACTATTCCATGTAAGGGAACTTGCTGAATTTTGAGGGTCCGACAGCACTATTTTGAAGCAAACAATTTCGAAGTGTAATAAATTAGCCTTAAAAATGTATATTCAGTCACGTTCTGAAAGAGTATTTCCCAATTATAAAATGCATCCATTCTTCACAATTCTTCTCTCCCTACCTTTCACAAATTCAATTTTAGCACATTACTTAGATGAGTGGTACAGTATCCCTGTTGCTGAAATTGCATGCAATGGATCACGTTTTGCACACTACATTACACCTTGTGCCGTTCTGCTGATTTCAATTGGATTACACATTGTGTAATTCAACGCAAAATTACTTCCAATGACAACCCTTTTTATTCCTATGCATACATGGTGATCCATCATGCCCTGCATAACGGGTTTGGCATTTCCATTTCAAGTCCCTGTTGGAATCGGAAAGCATGGAACCACATACACGGAACCTGAATTATTAGATATAAACTTTGCCATTGTTTAAGAAAAAAGGGGTAGGGTTTAGATTCATATTTCTGGTCCCATCCTTTATGCAAATCATTTCGTCCAACACAAATAGTCCATGTTGCAAGCTCCTATTTCCTTCACATGCAGCACAAACATGAGTTTCCAGCAGATGCCTGCTTTTTTGTGCTTACTGTCTCTCCAGTGGGTAACTAGAACCTCTTTGGAATGAAATTACATTCTTTTCAGAAAGCTTCAGCCTCCAGTTCTCTGTAAACAGACTGAATTTGATGCGCTTGCCGATACTTTTATCATGAAATTGTTATCCCATGTGGTTCCTTCAAGAAAGCCCTTTTTTTGTCCACGTATTCCCAGGTCAAGGTCCTCAGCCCAGTTACATGCTTGAGTGAGAAAGGGCTTATATTGCCCTGCCACAGCTGAAATACCTTTGGCAGTAACCACTCCATAAGCAAAGTTTTCTCTCTACTTTAGCTTTTGATAAGGAGCAGAACTACTCTGTTTTACAGTGGGATTTTCCCCGTAGGAAGCACGCACCACTGTGTTAGATACATCCAACCTAGCTCTGCAGCTAGGATGTGGTGCAGCAGAACACCACATAGAGACACTAATTTGCTCCCAGAAGCAGTATAGCCATGTTAATGCCATGCTGTACCCAGTCTAATTAGAAGAATAGTTTCTGATCTTCAATCAAAAGAGGTTTTCCCTCCTTGGTTCCCCCCCCCCCTTTTTTTTCCCCCCTCAAATATTGTTAATCTCTGTGGGCAAATTTATTGGAGCATGATATGAGATGTTAACAGCGCCTGTTGCAGATAAAATGGTAGAATTAATTAGAGCTTTTGATTTTAGGAGATAATCTGGTTTTGAAAAAAAGATTTGTGTATTGGGGATGATAGGGGAAAAAAATGAATGCTTCTTGTCATCTGGAGAGAATTTCAACTTGAGTCATCAACATTTAGGGTCAGACTGCCTCTAGCCTTTGTACAAGTGTGTAGGCTACAGGAGAACACAATTAGCCTTTCTTTCATCTTCCACGCAAAATCAACAGATCATCACAGTCTCCAAAGGTGTCCATGCAACCACCAGGTGCAAGGCAGACCCCATAGCAGGAGGATGCTCAAAAAGCCCCAGCGCCTGGATTCTGCAGCTCACATGCATGGTCGACACCCCAGAAAGATCACAGTCTAATTTGTTCTGACACATATTCCCTCTGCATGTTGAGGCTGGAAATTTTACGTGTCTCATAGAAATGTGAGCAGTGCCATCCCACAGGGCTCTTCCCAGGATTAGTTGGACCAAATCTGTGTAGCTCGGTGGCTGCGGTGAACACTAAGTACAGACTGGTATAAGCCACTTGCACATTTTCTGATCACGGCAGCTGAGGACAAAATGTATCAAATGCTAAAATAGACTAACATTTGTTTTGCAGGCCTACAATAATATCTTAAGTACAGTAGTCCTGTGTTAAGGGATTTCTTGTGACATACATCATCCCTCTGTGGTGGAGCAGCTGCCCTTGTATTCTGCCTTCAGCCAAAGACGGCATAATTCCTGGAGGTTTGGTGCTTCTGTCATGACAGTTTGCTGGAAGCCCTTTGCTGGGCAGAGACTTTACCAAGCCAACCTGGACATTAGGGCACTCTACAAAGTGTTTTGGGTTTAGACCCCTCTGGAGATAAAAGAAAAGCTAATATTGGCTCACCTTGAGAGCAGGTGCCTGGCAATTGGTAGGCATAGGTTCCTATCACTGCAGGTTTGCATGATCTAAACCCAGACATTTTTCCTAGGGAAATTTGTCTATTAGACCTCCCAACTGGGGTGGCCACCATGAAAATTTCTGGCAATTTAAATACTTGCTGAGGGGAAAAAAGGCAGAAGAACTGGTTGGATTTAGTCACAAGGAAACGCCGAGTGCTTTCAGACACAAATAAATTGCACAATTTGGCAAAGACAAGACTACTGTTAGATGACCTTAATTTCACAGGCAATATGAGAAAGAAATGAAGGTGATAGGAGTGATCAGCAAAGAGTCAGCATAGAATCAAAAAGATAAAATTCAGCAGAAGCCGCGGCAACCAATTGGCTGGCTGAAAATCAGATTAATCTGAGTACATAGTAAGCAAATTCCTCTGCATCACTATAACATTTAAGAGCAATAGGAGGTCTTCACCATATAAAAGCAATGATGGAAAGTATACAAGGGAAAGAGTTACTGAATGGCCTACTCTTGAACAACAGTCTACTAATGATGATAAAATTTAGAATATTGTCCCATCATAGGAAATACGACAGTGTGAAACACAGAATGGCCTAACAAACAGCAATGAACTAGGGATCAGAGGTTTTATTTCCGTTTCTGTCACAGGCCAGTGGGGTGACTGCAAATAAGGCCTCATGCTCTACCTCAGCTTCCCAACAAGCAAAGCGTTGCAGGAGCCTTGCACTTTGAGTCATAAGAATAGCCCCCACCAATCTGGTTTGAAAGGTAGAAAAGTGTCTAAAAAAAATACTGGAAAGATTTCATCAGTTGTTGAAAACAAGAATCAGTTCACACAATCTCTTTCCTTTTCAGGAGATGTTCTGTTCTCTGAGGAAAGGGAATGGAGATGTTGATATAGCACAAACGTACCTGTGAATTAAGCTGTTTGGGGGTGGATGTAGGCAAGTTGCAATATCACGGACCACTGTACTGGCTATTAAATCCCCAAGTGATGCGTGTTCTGCAGAGCAGCCTCCTGCGCAGACACAGCCAAACTCCAGCAACGGGTTTTTAAGGCTGTCTTGAGCACAGAGCTGACTGTTCACACTCCTTCCTGGTATCCTTAGCATGGAGGTGTGTGAGAAGGCATCTCAAAAGTAGGTGGAGGTTTTTGTAGAAAACACTTCCCTCCAGCAATTGCTGACAGAGGAACAGGCTGTGACGCTGTTGCAAGATGGAGGAGATGATAGC